>NC_138183.1:95201496-95801496 GCF_964194105.1 Spermophilus citellus | reverse complement strand
CAAAACCACACACTCACACCCACACCCACAAAGGCACCTCCTTCCAAGTTGGTCTGTGACTACCCAGAGTGTCATCTGACTGGTGGGCCATACTATGTTCCCCCGAAAGGGCCTGTCCTGTCTCACATCTGGCCTCCTTGGCCAACTCTGTGAAGTTGTCAGGAGCCAGCGGTGAGCCACTACCTGCTTTCTCAGGAAAGGCCCCTCTGCAGAGCTTTCCTGGCATTTGGCCATCCTCACATCAGTAGCTACCAAGAAAGACTGACTCTGTCCTTGGCAAATCCAAACAAGTGAGCCCACTGGGACTGGGACTGGGACTGGCTCTGGGTGCCTGGCTTCCTGGATCCCAAGTTCAGAGAGTTCCATCACCAAGGAAGTGAGGTGAGGTCACTTCCTTCAGGAACTGAATGAGGTCACTGCCTTGGCAACCACTGTGTCCTAACAGTTGCTTCCAAGGCTCCCATGAGATGGAGGCTTCCCCTCCTTCCTGTGACACTTTCACAAGTTAGAATGGAATATCAACCATAGGCACCAAGGAACAGCTCTCCACACAGGCCTGCTTTGGTCCATCTTGTCTACATTAAGAAGAGAGAGGCTCATTCAGACACATCCCTTCATCCTGACCAGGTTGTTTGCCATGGAAGATGACTTCTGCTCTCTCAGGTCCTTCATAGCTGCCTACATCTTCTCCAGGGATCATTTCTGCATGGTCCTTTGGGGTTCTCAGCAGGTGGAAGATCCCCCACATTCCTGTATTGTAAGACCAACTCTGTCCCTGCTCTTCTGTAAAGTTAGATTGAGGGAACAGTGTATGGTTAGGGTTAAGAACCTGTTTGATTTGGGTGAGGAATCACTCTGCTGGATGAAGAATGGTATTGGGAACCTGCAATATTTATAATAATAAATAGGTGAAATATATGTATGAAAACAGAAATCCAAGTAAGTTAGATTTGAAGGCCAGAAGGGCATTGGGCCCTTGATTGGGATACTTAGCTTTGCATGACTTTCTGCACAGATGTCTCAGATAAATCGATATACAATGGCATAGGACCTTGTACCTTGGATGATTGAATGTAGAAGAGAACATCCAGTCCAAAAGGGATAGTAGGTAGGATTAGGAAGATAGTTGGTTGGTTTAGGAAGAAGAGTGAGTATACAATTTGGACCAAAAGTTCTTTAGCAATAGGGTGTCGGTTAGAGAGTGAATGTAAATGTCAGCACATGTGAAGAGTCAGTCACAATGATGAACTGGGGAACATATGTAGGAAAGCAGATATCAATAGGGACATGAGGAAATCAGGCAAAGTATAAAGTGAGTGAGAGGATTAGACATTTTCAACAGGGTTGAGGTGGAATATATCATCTTAGGAAGAAACAAATGTGTAGTCACCAATAGGATTGACATTTGAGAGCATTAGGCAACCTGGACAAGGATGTTTTTAGTAATCCATGCTCACTTTCCAATGAGGCTTTGGTACAATCATAAGTGTGACCTCTGCATTTTGTGTCCAGAATATCACTGTGATAAAATGTATGTGGAGATCAGGTGACATGAGTATTTCTTCCACCATTTCTGGGAGTAATATGTTGAAGACATATAAATTAGCCTTTGGGGGTACAAATAGGTGTACCCTGGGTCTATGAATACAGAGATAATGCATGAATAGACCATACTGTGAATCAATATTATAACAGGTTCCAATTTAAATAATGGATTGAGTTGATATCTGAAAATATATAGGAAATCTAATATTGATACACAACCATTCATTCCAACCAGTTATACATCTAATGGTGATATTAGGGTTATGGTTTACCATGAAGGGGGTGTGAGTCTTGCTTCACAAGGGATTATGGAAATGGAAAAGAATGTGTTTGGAAAGAAGACTCATGAAAAGACCAGTCAAGAAACGTGGAGGAATGCATGTGTTCTGAAGCAGGAAGTGATTGAAAGGGAACCAAATGCCTAGAAATTTGTGAACTTGAGGATGAAATACATATCCTATGATGTGCATCAACTGAAGAAATAGTAATGTACCAGTGTTGAATAAAAATGAACGTCAAGATACACATCATGTCCCATAGGAATCTACTTGCATTGATGTTAAACTGGGTCAGTTACTGTAGAAATATTAGGATTTCAGCACTAGGAAACAAATATGTATTTCAGGTGGATGAATATTTCTGAGAATAATCTTGTGAAAAGTTGATTATAAATCCACATATATGAACATGAATGAATTTAGGGAGTGTATAATAAGACACATACATTTCAGATTTTGAAAAATCTGGAGAGTGTGTGTATGTATATATGTATATATATATATATATATATATATATATATATACACACACACATACACACACACACACACACACACACAAAACACACACACACAGACATTAAAGAGTAGAAATATATATGCCAATCGAAATTCATCATGAAATATTTATCATCCACAGATCCAAAAATATTTATATTACTGAACATGTATTTATGTATCATGTTGTTCAGGTGGGAAGCTCAACTGGAGGTTGAATTTTCAGTTCCAACAGCATTTAGGAGGAGTGATCTCTTCTCACAATTTGTATCTGCCAAGTCAGCCACCTCACAAGAATGTACGTGGGATAGGAGGTAGGATTCTGTATGTGCATGTAAAAATGCATGTTGCTGAATAGGCTACAGAGAAAGGGAGACAGGAATTCACATATTTGTTAACGTTCAAAACACATGGAGAACTATTTCTATTAAATTGGGCTAGATTTATAACACCTACCCTTTATAATGCAAAAGGCAAGTCCAACTATACACCAGGCCTCCTCTGAACTGCCTGTATTTCTATTCTGTTTGAGTTATTTTTCTCCATCATATTACTATTCATAGTCACAATCTAGTAGGGTATGGGTTAGTGTCAGGGATTCAGTATTTCGAATGGAAAATAGGAAAATGAATCCAATGTGTAGGCAAATATGGGCTACACAAAAATCTTCCCACTCTCATCCAGAACAATGCCTTGACATTACCTTCGCAGTAAGTAAGACACAATTTGAGGAGAAGAGTTAGAAAAGCTGTGAATACGTATGTGGAATGGAAAATGCTCAGGAGTTCACCACCTTGGAGGTGGTAGAGGAGTTTCCATGAGTAAGGGACAGGGTCAACACTCCACAAACATGGAGCTCTGCTGGCCTAAAGACTTTGTGAGAAACTGCCTCTGAGGTTGGGCACTTGAAATATATGTTGTTGTCAGGAGCTTTAGCTTCCTTTGTAGTGAGACCATCAAACCTGGTCTGCATCTATGTGACCTGGAGGACATGGTTTCTGATTTTCCAATGAACATGAGGCAGAAGTGCTGAATTCTCTCTTTGCAGGTAAACTGTGGCCACTGGGATCTAAGTGTCTCCCTGTGTGGACTGTGAAGCCATTTGGTGATCCTCCACTTTCCGTGGTGTTTCTTGCTGCTGCACTGGGAGTTTGGAATTTGCTTCAGGAAATACAAGGAGTTCAACTGGGACACAGTGCTGGAGGGAGTTCTGTCACGTGTGGTGGGTCAGGGTCCTAGGAGAATGCACCAGCCAGGCTTCTATCCCACAGAGCTTGCCCCCTTGACCATAGCAACCTGATTCTGAACATTGCCCTGAAACCTCTCCATATAACAAGATGCCTGTACATAGAAGGGTCTGCTCGCTGCACCATGTCAGTCACAAGCCATTTGGAAGCCAATGGCAGATCCACATGGCCCCACCACAGATGTTTTATCCCACACCTGCACAGCACTGCTCTAGGCCCTCTACTCAGCAGGCCCCAACTTACTGGCATCTCTGTTTTACACCATTTTCATGAAACCCAGTCAATCAAGGCACTGTCTGGTACACTCATGATCAGCAACAGGACATCCAAAGGTTCTCCAGTGCCACCTGGTCATGGGAATTTCAAAAATTTCATGGTATGTATTTAAAGGATGAAGTTGGAGGCACTGTGGGTTTCCATTCCTTCAGGAACCATTAAATGGTGAGGAAGCTCATTTCAATGAAAGCTCTGGAGAACTCTCACAAACAAGGCTTCCCAAAGAGTGGCCAAAAGGTCACATGAAGCCAGGCCCATTGAGGTCTACAATGTGAGGTCCACGTGTGTTTGGACTCTCAACTATGGCTGCCAGGTCTTTAAGAATAAAATCATGTGATATCCGGGCTGAGATTCCCAGTGCTCTGTGGAAAGCCAGCCTGGGCCTAGATCTCGGTTTCCAAGGGCGACTCTCATGCGTGGCCTCCTAAAATCCCAACACAATTCACGGCAATACTTCTCTGAGGTCAGTTCCAGAACTCAGTCTCCAAGGGGAATCACACCAGAGTTCAAGCCCAGGTGGACCCAGTCATCTCTTCCCACCGCCACACCAATGACCACAATTCAAACCAAAACACTGCCACATGGCCCTCATCTTCTTCCATATAGACACTCATCCTAACCTCTGGCTGGAGGTTTCCATGAGGGGCACAGCCCAAGACAGTGTCCACAATAAGCTCCCTTGCCTCTCATTTGCCTAATGTCAGGGTGGACTGGACACCCTTCCTGTGAACCTGGAGTGATCAAATAGGCCTGCCGTTAATACTGCTCTACTTCTCCAATTGGAGGCCTACTGACTGCTGGGTATAGATTCTTTGTGTGAACTGGAGTCATGAGAAAACCCAAGCACCTATGGGCTAGCCTCTGCAGGGCTTTGAAGAACTCCTTTGACACAAAGGATCCCTATTCTCACTTGATGGAGGTCAGGAACCTTACAGAGGAAGGCGAGAGACTTCATCCACAATGACTGCCTTTGTGCCAATTTGGCTTCGGATGCACACATGGGATCTTTCTTTGGATCCATCAGGTGCTGACAATCTAAGCCACAGCCTCACACAGGGCCAAGAGGCTGATTCAGACACATCCCTTTGCAAAGCAATTAAGCAAAGAGCCACAGGTGATGCCCATTCATTTCCATTTGAAAACTGTTTTCTTCAGGCTTCACAAAGGGGTGCCCTGCGGCAAAGGCCTTCCTGACATTCAGGGCAACAGAACAAAGGCCCAAAGCAGGGTTTCTCCAGGGAGACTTTACTGGTCACACTGATATCTGAGTTTTCTGAGATGCCCGCCATTCCTTTCAACTATCCAGTACATGGCCATGTCACCGAGCTTGGAGGTGGTACATATCTTGGACACAAAACCAGGAGCCTATTCTGGAGAGTGGCCAGAATTCAGGAAGAAAACAGGAACTTAGGAAGATAGTAGGTGTTGCCCATCCATAAGGCAAGCCGCAGTCCATTCATAAATTGGGCAGGATGAATGCTGGGAAGCTTTCTACTAGACAGGACTCATCCATTGATGCATTCTCTTTTCTAATGTCTACAACCAGGGACACAGTGGGATACACAAACATAGAAACACTCGCCTTGTCAAAAGCCTTACTAGAAACAGTCCACTCCAAACCAAACAAACCGCCTTTCCAACCTATTCTCAGAACATGAGGCAAAACCACACACTCACACCCACACCCACAAAGGCACCTCCTTCCAAGTTGGTCTGTGACTACCCAGAGTGTCATCTGACTGGTGGGCCATACTATGTTCCCCCGAAAGGGCCTGTCCTGTCTCACATCTGGCCTCCTTGGCCAACTCTGTGAAGTTGTCAGGAGCCAGCGGTGAGCCACTACCTGCTTTCTCAGGAAAGGCCCCTCTGCAGAGCTTTCCTGGCATTTGGCCATCCTCACATCAGTAGCTACCAAGAAAGACTGACTCTGTCCTTGGCAAATCCAAACAAGTGAGCCCACTGGGACTGGGACTGGGACTGGCTCTGGGTGCCTGGCTTCCTGGATCCCAAGTTCAGAGAGTTCCATCACCAAGGAAGTGAGGTGAGGTCACTTCCTTCAGGAACTGAATGAGGTCACTGCCTTGGCAACCACTGTGTCCTAACAGTTGCTTCCAAGGCTCCCATGAGATGGAGGCTGCCCCTCCTTCCTGTGACACTTTCACAAGTTAGAATGGAGTATCAACCATAGGCACCAAGGAACAGCTCTCCACACAGGCCTGCTTTGGTCCATCTTGTCTACATTAAGAAGAGAGAGGCTCATTCAGACACATCCCTTCATCCTGACCAGGTTGTTTGCCATGGAAGATGACTTCTGCTCTCTCAGGTCCTTCATAGCTGCCTACATCTTCTCCAGGGATCACTTCTGCATGGACCTTTGGGGTTCTCAGCAGGTGGAAGATCCCCCACATTCCTGCATTGTAAGACCAACTCTGTCCCTGCTCTTCTGTAAAGTTAGATTGAGGGAACAGTGTATGGTTAGGGTTAAGAACCTGTTTGATTTGGGTGAGGAATCACTCTGCTGGATGAAGAATGGTATTGGGAACCTGCGATATTTATAATAATATATAGGTGAAATATATGTATGAAAACAGAAATCCAAGTAAGAAAGATTTGAAGGCCAGAAAGGCATTGGGCCCTTGATTGGGATACTTAGCTTTGCATGACTTTCTGCACAGATGTCTCAGATAAATCGATATACAATGGCATAGGACCTTGTACCTTGGATGATTGAATGTAGAAGAGAACATCCAGTCCAAAAGGGATAGTAGGTAGGATTAGGAAGATAGTTGGTAGGTTTAGGAAGAAGAGTGAGTATACAATTTGGACCAAAAGTTCTTTAGCAATAGGGTGTCGGTTAGAGAGTGAATGTAAATGTCAGCACATGTGAAGAGTCAGTCACAATGATGAACTGGGGATCATATGTAGGAAAGCAGACATCAATAGAGACATGAGGAAATCAGGCAAAGTATAAAGTGAGTGAGAGGATTAGACATTTTCAACAGGGTTGAGGTGGAATATATCATCTTAGGAAGAAACAAATGTGTAGTCACCAATAGGATTGACATTTGAGAGCATTAGGCAACCTGGACAAGGATGTTTTTAGTAATCCATGCTCACTTTCCAATGAGGCTTTGGTACAATCATAAGTGTGACCTCTGCATTTTGTGTCCAGAATATCACTGTGATAAAATGTATGTGGAGATCAGGTGACATGAGTATTTCTTCCACCATTTCTGGGAGTAATATGTTGAAGACATATAAATTAGCCTTTGGGGGTACAAATAGGTGTACCCTGGGTCTATGAATACAGAGATAATGCATGAATAGACCATACTGTGAATCGATATTATAACAGGTTCCAATTTAAATAATGGATTGAGTTGATATCTGAAAATATATAGGAAATCTAATATTGATACACAACCATTCATTCCAACCAGTTATACATCTAATGGTGATATTAGGGTTATGGTTTACCACGAAGGGGGTGTGAGTCTTGCTTCACAAGGGATTATGGAAATGGAAAAGAATGTGTTTGGAAAGAAGACTCATGAAAAGACCAGTCAAGAAACGTGGAGGAATGCATGTGTTCTGAAGCAGGAAGTGATTGAAAGGGAACCAAATGCCTAGAAATTTGTGAACTTGAGGATGAAATACATATCCTATGATGTGCATCAACTGAAGAAATAGTAATGTACCAGTGTTGAATAAAAATGAACGTCAAGATACACATCATGTCCCATAGGAATCTACTTGCATTGATGTTAAACTGGGTCAGTTACTGTAGAAATATTAGGATTTCAGCACTAGGAAACAAATATGGATTTCAGGTGGATGAATATTTCTGAGAATAATCTTGTGAAAAGTTGATTATAAATCCACATATATGAACATGAATGAATTTAGGGAGTGTATAATAAGACACATACATTTCAGATTTTGAAAAATCTGGAGAGTGTGTGTATGTGTGTGTATATATATATATATATATATATAAATATATATATATATATATATATATATATATATATATATATATATATACACACACACATATACAAACACACACAGACATTAAAGAGTAGAAATATATATGCCAATCGAAATTCATCATGAAATATTTATCATCCACAGATCCAAAAATATTTATATTACTGAACATGTATTTATGTATCATGTTGTTCATGTAGGAAGCTCACCTGGAGGTTGAATTTTCAGTTCCAACAGCGTTTAGGAGGAGTGATCTCTTCTCACAATTTGTATCTGCCAAGTCAGCCACCTCACACGAATGTACGTGGGATAGGAGGTAGGATTCTGTATGTGCATGTAAAAATGCATGTTGCTGAATAGGCTACAGAGAAAGGGAGACAGGAATTCACATATTTGTTAACGTTCAAAACACATGGAGAACTATTTCTATTAAATTGGGCTAGATTTATAACACCTACCCTTTATACTGCAAAAGGCAAGTCCAACTATACACCAGGCCTCCTCTGAACTGCCTGTATTTCTATTCTGTTTGAGTTATTTTTCTCCATCATATTACTATTCATAGTCACAATCTAGTAGGGTATGGGTTAGTGTCAGGGATTCAGTATTTCGAATGGAAAATAGGAAAATGAATCCAATGTGTAGGCAAATATGGGCTACACAAAAATCTTCCCACTCTCATCCAGAACAATGCCTTGACATTACCT
Source organism: Spermophilus citellus (assembly GCF_964194105.1). Lineage (NCBI taxonomy): Eukaryota > Metazoa > Chordata > Mammalia > Rodentia > Sciuridae > Spermophilus > Spermophilus citellus. The sequence continues at coordinate 95,792,955 of NC_138183.1, read as the reverse complement.
TCGCAGTAAGTAAGACACAATTTGAGGAGAAGAGTTAGAAAAGCTGTGAATACGTATGTGGAATGGAAAATGCTCAGGAGTTCACCACCTTGGAGGTGGTGGAGGAGTTTCCATGAGTAAGGGACAGGGTCAACACTCCACAAACATGGAGCTCTGCTGGCCTAAAGACTTTGTGAGAAACTGCCTCTGAGGTTGGGCACTTGAAATATATGTTGTTGTCAGGAGCTTTAGCTTCCTTTGTAGTGAGACCATCAAACCTGGTCTGCATCTATGTGACCTGGAGGACATGGTTTCTGATTTTCCAATGAACATGAGGCAGAAGTGCTGAATTCTCTCTTTGCAGGTAAACTGTGGCCACTGGGATCTAAGTGTCTCCCTGTGTGGACTGTGAAGCCATTTGGTGATCCTCCACTTTCCGTGGTGTTTCTTGCTGCCGCACTGGGAGTTTGGAATTTGCCTCAGGAAATACAAGGAGTTCAACTGGGACACAGTGCTGGAGGGAGTTCTGTCACGTGTGGTGGGTCAGGGAGCTAGGAGAATGCACCAGCCAGGCTTCTATCCCACAGAGCTTGCCCCCTTGACCATAGCAACCTGATTCTGAACATTGCCCTGAAACCTCTCCATATAACAAGATGCCTGTACATAGAAGGGTCTGCTGGCTGCACCATGTCAGTCACAAGCCATTTGGAAGCCAATGGCAGATCCACATGGCCCCACCACAGATGTTTTATCCCACACCTGCACAGCACTGCTCTAGGCCCTCTACTCAGCAGGCCCCAACTTACTGGCATCTCTGTTTTACACCATTTTCATGAAACCCAGTCAATCAAGGCACTGTCTGGTACACTCATGATCAGCAACAGGACATCCAAAGGTTCTCCAGTGCCACCTGGTCATGGGAATTTCAAAAATTTCATGGTATGTATTTAAAGGATGAAGTTGGAGGCACTGTGGGTTTCCATTCCTTCAGGAACCATTAAATGGTGAGGAAGCTCATTTCAATGAAAGCTCTGGAGAACTCTCACAAACAAGGCTTCCCAAAGAGTGGCCAAAAGGTCACATGAAGCCAGGCCCATTGAGGTCTACAATGTGAGGTCCACGTGTGTTTGGACTCTCAACTATGGCTGCCAGGTCTTTAAGAATAAAATCATGTGATATCCGGGCTGAGATTCCCAGTGCTCTGTGGAAAGCCAGCCTGGGCCTAGATCTCGGTTTCCAAGGGCGACTCTCATGCGTGGCCTCCTAAAATCCCAACACAATTCACGGCAATACTTCTCTGAGGTCAGTTCCAGAACTCAGTCTCCAAGGGGAATCACACCAGAGTCCAAGCCCAGGTGGACCCAGTCATCTCTTCCCACCGCCACACCAATGACCACAATTCAAACCAAAACACTGCCACATGGCCCTCATCTTCTTCCATATAGACACTCATCCTAACCTCTGGCTGGAGGTTTCCATGAGGGGCACAGCCCAAGACAGTGTCCACAATAAGCTCCCTTGCCTCTCATTTGCCTAATGTCAGGGTGGACTGGACACCCTTCCTGTGAACCTGGAGTGATCAAATAGGCCTGCCGTTAATACTGCTCTACTTCTCCAATTGGAGGCCTACTGACTGCCGGGTATAGATTCTTTGTGTGAACTGGAGTCATGAGAAAACCCAAGCACCTATGGGCTAGCCTCTGCAGGGCTTTGAAGAACTCCTTTGACACAAAGGATCCCTATTCTCACTTGATGGAGGTCAGGAACCTTACAGAGGAAGGCGAGAGACTTCATCCTCAATGACTGCTTTGGTGCCACTTTGGCTTCGGATGCACACATGGGATCTTTCTTTGGATCCATCAGGTGCTGACAGTCTAAGCCACAGCCTCACACAGGGCCAAGAGGCTGATTCAGACACATCCCTTTGCAAAGCAATTAAGCAAAGAGCCACAGGTGATGCCCACTCATTTCCATTTGAAAACTGTTTTCTTCAGGCTTCCCAAAGGGGTGCCCTGAGGCAAAGGCCTTCCTGACATTCAGGGCAACAGAACAAAGGCCCAAAGCAGGGTTTCTCCAGGGAGACTTTACTGGTCACACTGATATCTGAGTTTTCTGAGATGCTCACCATTCCTTTCAACTATCCAGTACATGGCCATGTCACCGAGCTTGGAGGTGGTACATATCTTGGACACAAAACCATGAGCCTATTCTGGAGAGTGGCCAGAATTCAGGAAGAAAACAGGAACTTAGGAAGATAGTAGGTGTTGCCCATCCATAAGGCAAGCCGCAGTCCATTCATAAATTGGGCAGGATGAATGCTGGGAAGCTTTCTACTAGACAGGACACATCCATTGATGCATTCTCTTTTCTAATGTCTACAACCAGGGACACAGTGGGATACACAAACATAGAAACACTCGCCTTGTCAAAAGCCTTACTAGAAACAGTCCACTCCAAACCAAACAAACCGCCTTTCCTACCTATTCTCAGAACATGAGGCAAAACCACACACTCACACCCACACCCACAAAGGCACCTCCTTCCAAGTTGGTCTGTGACTACCCAGAGTGTCATCTGACTGGTGGGCCATACTATGTTCCCCCGAAAGGGCCTGTCCTGTCTCACATCTGGCCTCCTTGGCCAACTCTGTGAAGTTGTCAGGAGCCAGCGGTGAGCCACTACCTGCTTTCTCAGGAAAGGCCCCTCTGCAGAGCTTTCCTGGCATTTGGCCATCCTCACATCAGTAGCTACCAAGAAAGACTGACTCTGTCCTTGGCAAATCCAAACAAGTGAGCCCACTGGGACTGGGACTGGGACTGGGACTGGCTCTGGGTGCCTGGCTTCCTGGATCCCAAGTTCAGAGAGTTCCATCACCAAGGAAGTGAGGTGAGGTCACTTCCTTCAGGAACTGAATGAGGTCACTGCCTTGGCAACCACTGTGTCCTAACAGTTGCTTCCAAGGCTCCCATGAGATGGAGGCTGCCCCTCCTTCCTGTGACACTTTCACAAGTTAGAATGGAATATCAACCATAGGCACCAAGGAACAGCTCTCCACACAGGCCTGCTTTGGTCCATCTTGTCTACATTAAGAAGAGAGAGGCTCATTCAGACACATCCCTTCATCCTGACCAGGTTGTTTGCCATGGAAGATGACTTCTGCTCTCTCAGGTCCTTCATAGCTGCCTACATCTTCTCCAGGGATCACTTCTGCATGGACCTTTGAGGTTCTCAGCAGGTGGAAGATCCCCCACATTCCTGTATTGTAAGACCAACTCTGTCCCTGCTCTTCTGTAAAGTTAGATTGAGGGAACAGTGTATGGTTAGGGTTAAGAACCTGTTTGATTTGGGTGAGGAATCACTCTGCTGGATGAAGAATGGTATTGGGAACCTGCGATATTTATAATAATATATAGGTGAAATATATGTATGAAAACAGAAATCCAAGTAAGAAAGATTTGAAGGCCAGAAGGGCATTGGTCCCTTGATTGGGATACTTAGCTTTGCATGACTTTCTGCACAGATGTCTCAGATAAATCGATATACAATGGCATAGGACCTTGTACCTTGGATGATTGAATGTAGAAGAGAACATCCAGTCCAAAAGGGATAGTAGGTAGGATTAGGAAGATAGTTGGTAGGTTTAGGAAGAAGAGTGAGTATACAATTTGGACCAAAAGTTCTTTAGCAATAGGGTGTCGGTTAGAGAGTGAATGTAAATGTCAGCACATGTGAAGAGTCAGTCACAATGATGAACTGGGGATCATATGTAGGAAAGCAGACATCAATAGAGACATGAGGAAATCAGGCAAAGTATAAAGTGAGTGAGAGGATTAGACATTTTCAACAGGGTTGAGGTGGAATATATCATCTTAGGAAGAAACAAATGTGTAGTCACCAATAGGATTGACATTTGAGAGCATTAGGCAACCTGGACAAGGATGTTTTTAGTAATCCATGCTCACTTTCCAATGAGGCTTTGGTACAATCATAAGTGTGACCTCTGCATTTTGTGTCCAGAATATCACTGTGATAAAATGTATGTGGAGATCAGGTGACATGAGTATTTCTTCCACCATTTCTGGGAGTAATATGTTGAAGACATATAAATTAGCCTTTGGGGGTACAAATAGGTGTACCCTGGGTCTATGAATACAGAGATAATGCATGAATAGACCATACTGTGAATCGATATTATAACAGGTTCCAATTTAAATAATGGATTGAGGTGATATCTGAAAATATATAGGAAATCTAATATTGATACACAACCATTCATTCCAACCAGTTATACATCTAATGGTGATATTAGGGTTATGGTTTACCACGAAGGGGGTGTGAGTCTTGCTTCACAAGGGATTATGGAAATGGAAAAGAATGTGTTTGGAAAGAAGACTCATGAAAAGACCAGTCAAGAAACGTGGAGGAATGCATGTGTTCTGAAGCAGGAAGTGATTGAAAGGGAACCAAATGCCTAGAAATTTGTGAACTTGAGGATGAAATACATATCCTATGATGTGCATCAACTGAAGAAATAGTAATGTACCAGTGTTGAATAAAAATGAACGTCAAGATACACATCATGTCCCATAGGAATCTACTTGCATTGATGTTAAACTGGGTCAGTTACTCTAGAAACATTAGGATTTCAGCACTAGGAAACAAATATGGATTTCAGGTGGATGAATATTTCTGAGAATAATCTTGTGAAAAGTTGATTATAAATCCACATATATGAACATGAATGAATTTAGGGAGTGTATAATAAGACACATACATTTCAGATTTTGAAAAATCTGGAGAGTGTGTGTATGTGTGTGTGTATATATATATATATATATACACACACACATATACACACACACACAGACATTAAAGAGTAGAAATATATATGCCAATCGAAATTCATCATGAAATATTTATCATCCACAGATCCAAAAATATTTATATTACTGAACATGTATTTATGTATCATGTTGTTCATGTAGGAAGCTCACCTGGAGGTTGAATTTTCAGTTCCAACAGCGTTTAGGAGGAGTGATCTCTTCTCACAATTTGTATCTGCCAAGTCAGCCACCTCACACGAATGTACGTGGGATAGGAGGTAGGATTCTGTATGTGCATGTTAAAATGCATGTTGCTGAATAGGCTACAGAGAAAGGGAGACAGGAATTCACATATTTGTTAACGTTCAAAACACATGGAGAACTATTTCTATTAAATTGGGCTAGATTTATAACACCTACCCTTTATACTGCAAAAGGCAAGTCCAACTATACACCAGGCCTCCTCTGAACTGCCTGTATTTCTATTCTGTTTGAGTTATTTTTCTCCATCATATTACTATTCATAGTCACAATCTAGTAGGGTATGGGTTAGTGTCAGGGATTCAGTATTTCGAATGGAAAATAGGAAAATGAATCCAATGTGTAGGCAAATATGGGCTACACAAAAATCTTCCCACTCTCATCCAGAACAATGCCTTGACATTACCTTCGCAGTAAGTAAGACACAATTTGAGGAGAAGAGTTAGAAAAGCTGTGAATACGTATGTGGAATGGAAAATGCTCAGGAGTTCACCACCTTGGAGGTGGTGGAGGAGTTTCCATGAGTAAGGGACAGGGTCAACACTCCACAAACATGGAGCTCTGCTGGCCTAAAGACTTTGTGAGAAACTGCCTCTGAGGTTGGGCACTTGAAATATATGTTGTTGTCAGGAGCTTTAGCTTCCTTTGTAGTGAGACCATCAAACCTGGTCTGCATCTATGTGACCTGGAGGACATGGTTTCTGATTTTCCAATGAACATGAGGCAGAAGTGCTGAATTCTCTCTTTGCAGGTAAACTGTGGCCACTGGGATCTAAGTGTCTCCCTGTGTGGACTGTGAAGCCATTTGGTGATCCTCCACTTTCCGTGGTGTTTCTTGCTGCCGCACTGGGAGTTTGGAATTTGCCTCAGGAAATACAAGGAGTTCAACTGGGACACAGTCCTGGAGGGAGTTCTGTCACGTGTGGTGGGTCAGGGACCTAGGAGAATGCACCAGCCAGGCTTCTATCCCACAGAGCTTGCCCCCTTGACCATAGCAACCTGATTCTGAACATTGCCCTGAAACCTCTCCATATAACAAGATGCCTGTACATAGAAGGGTCTGCTCGCTGCACCATGTCAGTCACAAGCCATTTGGAAGCCAATGGCAGATCCACATGGCCCCACCACAGATGTTTTATCCCACACCTGCACAGCACTGCTCTAGGCCCTCTACTCAGCAGGCCCCAACTTACTGGCATCTCTGTTTTACACCATTTTCATGAAACCCAGTCAATCAAGGCACTGTCTGGTACACTCATGATCAGCAACAGGACATCCAAAGGTTCTCCAGTGCCACCTGGTCATGGGAATTTCAAAAATTTCATGGTATGTATTTAAAGGATGAAGTTGGAGGCACTGTGGGTTTCCATTCCTTCAGGAACCATTAAATGGTGAGGAAGCTCATTTCAATGAAAGCTCTGGAGAACTCTCACAAACAAGGCTTCCCAAAGAGTGGCCAAAAGGTCACATGAAGCCAGGCCCATTGAGGTCTACAATGTGAGGTCCACGTGTGTTTGGACTCTCAACTATGGCTGCCAGGTCTTTAAGAATAAAATCATGTGATATCCGGGCTGAGATTCCCAGTGCTCTGTGGAAAGCCAGCCTGGGCCTAGATCTCGGTTTCCAAGGGCGACTCTCATGCGTGGCCTCCTAAAATCCCAACACAATTCACGGCAATACTTCTCTGAGGTCAGTTCCAGAACTCAGTCTCCAAGGGGAATCACACCAGAGTCCAAGCCCAGGTGGACCCAGTCATCTCTTCCCACCGCCACACCAATGACCACAATTCAAACCAAAACACTGCCACATGGCCCTCATCTTCTTCCATATAGACACTCATCCTAACCTCTGGCTGGAGGTTTCCATGAGGGGCACAGCCCAAGACAGTGTCCACAATAAGCTCCCTTGCCTCTCATTTGCCTAATGTCAGGGTGGACTGGACACCCTTCCTGTGAACCTGGAGTGATCAAATAGGCCTGCCGTTAATACTGCTCTACTTCTCCAATTGGAGGCCTACTGACTGCCGGGTATAGATTCTTTGTGTGAACTGGAGTCATGAGAAAACCCAAGCACCTATGGGCTAGCCTCTGCAGGGCTTTGAAGAACTCCTTTGACACAAAGGATCCCTATTCTCACTTGATGGAGGTCAGGAACCTTACAGAGGAAGGCGAGAGACTTCATCCACAATGACTGCTTTGGTGCCACTTTGGCTTCAGATGCACACATGGGATCTTTCTTTGGATCCATCAGGTGCTGACAGTCTAAGCCACAGCCTCACACAGGGCCAAGAGGCTGATTCAGACACATCCCTTTGCAAAGCAATTAAGCAAAGAGCCACAGGTGATGCCCACTCATTTCCATTTGAAAACTGTTTTCTTCAGGCTTCCCAAAGGGGTGCCCTGAGGCAAAGGCCTTCCTGACATTCAGGGCAACAGAACAAAGGCCCAAAGCAGGGTTTCTCCAGGGAGACTTTACTGGTCACACTGATATCTGAGTTTTCTGAGATGCTCACCATTCCTTTCAACTATCCAGTACATGGCCATGTCACCGAGCTTGGAGGTGGTACATATCTTGGACACAAAACCATGAGCCTATTCTGGAGAGTGGCCAGAATTCAGGAAGAAAACAGGAACTTAGGAAGATAGTAGGTGTTGCCCATCCATAAGGCAAGCCGCAGTCCATTCATAAATTGGGCAGGATGAATGCTGGGAAGCTTTCTACTAGACAGGACACATCCATTGATGCATTCTCTTTTCTAATGTCTACAACCAGGGACACAGTGGGATACACAAACATAGAAACACTCGCCTTGTCAAAAGCCTTACTAGAAACAGTCCACTCCAAACCAAACAAACCGCCTTTCCTACCTATTCTCAGAACATGAGGCAAAACCACACACTCACACCCACACCCACAAAGGCACCTCCTTCCAAGTTGGTCTGTGACTACCCAGAGTGTCATCTGACTGGTGGGCCATACTATGTTCCCCCGAAAGGGCCTGTCCTGTCTCACATCTGGCCTCCTTGGCCAACTCTGTGAAGTTGTCAGGAGCCAGCGGTGAGCCACTACCTGCTTTCTCAGGAAAGGCCCCTCTGCAGAGCTTTCCTGGCATTTGGCCATCCTCACATCAGTAGCTACCAAGAAAGACTGACTCTGTCCTTGGCAAATCCAAACAAGTGAGCCCACTGGGACTGGGACTGGGACTGGGACTGGCTCTGGGTGCCTGGCTTCCTGGATCCCAAGTTCAGAGAGTTCCATCACCAAGGAAGTGAGGTGAGGTCACTTCCTTCAGGAACTGAATGAGGTCACTGCCTTGGCAACCACTGTGTCCTAACAGTTGCTTCCAAGGCTCCCATGAGATGGAGGCTGCCCCTCCTTCCTGTGACAATTTCACAAGTTAGAATGGAATATCAACCATAGGCACCAAGGAACAGCTCTCCACACAGGCCTGCTTTGGTCCATCTTGTCTACATTAAGAAGAGAGAGGCTCATTCAGACACATCCCTTCATCCTGACCAGGTTGTTTGCCATGGAAGATGACTTCTGCTCTCTCAGGTCCTTCATAGCTGCCTACATCTTCTCCAGGGATCACTTCTGCATGGACCTTTGAGGTTCTCAGCAGGTGGAAGATCCCCCACATTCCTGTATTGTAAGACCAACTCTGTCCCTGCTCTTCTGTAAAGTTAGATTGAGGGAACAGTGTATGGTTAGGGTTAAGAACCTGTTTGATTTGGGTGAGGAATCACTCTGCTGGATGAAGAATGGTATTGGGAACCTGCGATATTTATAATAATATATAGGTGAAATATATGTATGAAAACAGAAATCCAAGTAAGAAAGATTTGAAGGCCAGAAGGGCATTGGGCCCTTGATTGGGATACTTAGCTTTGCATGACTTTCTGCACAGATGTCTCAGATAAATCGATATACAATGGCATAGGACCTTGTACCTTGGATGATTGAATGTAGAAGAGAACATCCAGTCCAAAAGGGATAGTAGGTAGGATTAGGAAGATAGTTGGTAGGTTTAGGAAGAAGAGTGAGTATACAATTTGGACCAAAAGTTCTTTAGCAATAGGGTGTCGGTTAGAGAGTGAATGTAAATGTCAGCACATGTGAAGAGTCAGTCACAATGATGAACTGGGGATCATATGTAGGAAAGCAGACATCAATAGAGACATGAGGAAATCAGGCAAAGTATAAAGTGAGTGAGAGGATTAGACATTTTCAACAGGGTTGAGGTGGAATATATCATCTTAGGAAGAAACAAATGTGTAGTCACCAATAGGATTGACATTTGAGAGCATTAGGCAACCTGGACAAGGATGTTTTTAGTAATCCATGCTCACTTTCCAATGAGGCTTTGGTACAATCATAAGTGTGACCTCTGCATTTTGTGTCCAGAATATCACTGTGATAAAATGTATGTGGAGATCAGGTGACATGAGTATTTCTTCCACCATTTCTGGGAGTAATATGTTGAAGACATATAAATTAGCCTTTGGGGGTACAAATAGGTGTACCCTGGGTCTATGAATACAGAGATAATGCATGAATAGACCATACTGTGAATCGATATTATAACAGGTTCCAATTTAAATAATGGATTGAGTTGATATCTGAAAATATATAGGAAATCTAATATTGATACACAACCATTCATTCCAACCAGTTATACATCTAATGGTGATATTAGGGTTATGGTTTACCATGAAGGGGGTGTGAGTCTTGCTTCACAAGGGATTATGGAAATGGAAAAGAATGTGTTTGGAAAGAAGACTCATGAAAAGACTAGTCAAGAAACGTGGAGGAATGCATGTGTTCTGAAGCAGGAAGTGATTGAAAGGGAACCAAATGCCTAGAAATTTGTGAACTTGAGGATGAAATACATATCCTATGATGTGCATCAACTGAAGAAATAGTAATGTACCAGTGTTGAATAAAAATGAACGTCAAGATACACATCATGTCCCATAGGAATCTACTTGCATTGATGTTAAACTGGGTCAGTTACTGTAGAAACATTAGGATTTCAGCACTAGGAAACAAATATGTATTTCAGGTGGATGAATATTTCTGAGAATAATCTTGTGAAAAGTTGATTATAAATCCACATATATGAACATGAATGAATTTAGGGAGTGTATAATAAGACACATACATTTCAGATTTTGAAAAATCTGGAGAGTGTGTGTATGTGTGTATATATATATATATATATATATATATATATATATATATATATATACACACACACATATACACACACACACAGACATTAAAGGGTAGAAATATATATGCCAATCGAAATTCATCATGAAATATTTATCATCCACAGATCCAAAAATATTTATATTACTGAACATGTATTTATGTATCATGTTGCTCATGTAGGAAGCTCACCTGGAGGTTGAATTTTCAGTTCCAACAGCGTTTAGGAGGAGTGATCTCTTCTCACAATTTGTATCTGCCAAGTCAGCCACCTCACACGAATGTACGTGGGATAGGAGGTAGGATTCTGTATGTGCATGTAAAAATGCATGTTGCTGAATAGGCTACAGAGAAAGGGAGACAGGAATTCACATATTTGTTAACGTTCAAAACACATGGAGAACTATTTCTATTAAATTGGGCTAGATTTATAACACCTACCCTTTATACTGCAAAAGGCAAGTCCAACTATACACCAGGCCTCCTCTGAACTGCCTGTATTTCTATTCTGTTTGAGTTATTTTTCTCCATCATATTACTATTCATAGTCACAATCTAGTAGGGTATGGGTTAGTGTCAGGGATTCAGTATTTCGAATGGAAAATAGGAAAATGAATCCAATGTGTAGGCAAATATGTGCTACACAAAAATCTTCCCACTCTCATCCAGAACAATGCCTTGACATTACCTTCGCAGTAAGTAAGACACAATTTGAGGCGAAGAGTTAGAAAAGCTGTGAATATGTATGTGGAATGGAAAATGCTCAGGAGTTCACCACCTTGGAGGTGGTGGAGGAGTTTCCATGAGTAAGGGACAGGGTCAACACTCCACAAACATGGAGCTCTGCTGGCCTAAAGACTTTGTGAGAAACTGCCTCTGAGGTTGGGCACTTGAAATATATGTTGTTGTCAGGAGCTTTAGCTTCCTTTGTAGTGAGACCATCAAACCTGGTCTGCATCTATGTGACCTGGAGGACATGGTTTCTGATTTTCCAATGAACATGAGGCAGAAGTGCTGAATTCTCTCTTTGCAGGTAAACTGTGGCCACTGGGATCTAAGTGTCTCCCTGTGTGGACTGTGAAGCCATTTGGTGATCCTCCACTTTCCGTGGTGTTTCTTGCTGCCGCACTGGGAGTTTGGAATTTGCCTCAGGAAATACAAGGAGTTCAACTGGGACACAGTCCTGGAGGGAGTTCTGTCACGTGTGGTGGGTCAGGGACCTAGGAGAATGCACCAGCCAGGCTTCTATCCCACAGAGCTTGCCCCCTTGACCATAGCAACCTGATTCTGAACATTGCCCTGAAACCTCTCCATATAACAAGATGCCTGTACATAGAAGGGTCTGCTCGCTGCACCATGTCAGTCACAAGCCATTTGGAAGCCAATGGCAGATCCACATGGCCCCACCACAGATGTTTTATCCCACACCTGCACAGCACTGCTCTAGGCCCTCTACTCAGCAGGCCCCAACTTACTGGCATCTCTGTTTTACACCATTTTCATGAAACCCAGTCAATCAAGGCACTGTCTGGTACACTCATGATCAGCAACAGGACATCCAAAGGTTCTCCAGTGCCACCTGGTCATGGGAATTTCAAAAATTTCATGGTATGTATTTAAAGGATGAAGTTGGAGGCACTGTGGGTTTCCATTCCTTCAGGAACCATTAAATGGTGAGGAAGCTCATTTCAATGAAAGCTCTGGAGAACTCTCACAAACAAGGCTTCCCAAAGAGTGGCCAAAAGGTCACATGAAGCCAGGCCCATTGAGGTCTACAATGTGAGGTCCACGTGTGTTTGGACTCTCAACTATGGCTGCCAGGTCTTTAAGAATAAAATCATGTGATATCCGGGCTGAGATTCCCAGTGCTCTGTGGAAAGCCAGCCTGGGCCTAGATCTCGGTTTCCAAGGGCGACTCTCATGCGTGGCCTCCTAAAATCCCAACACAATTCACGGCAATACTTCTCTGAGGTCAGTTCCAGAACTCAGTCTCCAAGGGGAATCACACCAGAGTCCAAGCCCAGGTGGACCCAGTCATCTCTTCCCACCGCCACACCAATGACCACAATTCAAACCAAAACACTGCCACATGGCCCTCATCTTCTTCCATATAGACACTCATCCTAACCTCTGGCTGGAGGTTTCCATGAGGGGCACAGCCCAAGACAGTGTCCACAATAAGCTCCCTTGCCTCTCATTTGCCTAATGTCAGGGTGGACTGGACACCCTTCCTGTGAACCTGGAGTGATCAAATAGGCCTGCCGTTAATACTGCTCTACTTCTCCAATTGGAGGCCTACTGACTGCCGGGTATAGATTCTTTGTGTGAACTGGAGTCATGAGAAAACCCAAGCACCTATGGGCTAGCCTCTGCAGGGCTTTGAAGAACTCCTTTGACACAAAGGATCCCTATTCTCACTTGATGGAGGTCAGGAACCTTACAGAGGAAGGCGAGAGACTTCATCCACAATGACTGCTTTGGTGCCACTTTGGCTTCGGATGCACACATGGGATCTTTCTTTGGATCCATCAGGTGCTGACAGTCTAAGCCACAGCCTCACACAGGGCCAAGAGGCTGATTCAGACACATCCCTTTGCAAAGCAATTAAGCAAAGAGCCACAGGTGATGCCCACTCATTTCCATTTGAAAACTGTTTTCTTCAGGCTTCCCAAAGGGGTGCCCTGAGGCAAAGGCCTTCCTGACATTCAGGGCAACAGAACAAAGGCCCAAAGCAGGGTTTCTCCAGGGAGACTTTACTGGTCACACTGATATCTGAGTTTTCTGAGATGCTCACCATTCCTTTCAACTATCCAGTACATGGCCATGTCACCGAGCTTGGAGGTGGTACATATCTTGGACACAAAACCATGAGCCTATTCTGGAGAGTGGCCAGAATTCAGGAAGAAAACAGGAACTTAGGAAGATAGCAGGTGTTGCCCATCCATAAGGCAAGCCGCAGTCCATTCATAAATTGGGCAGGATGAATGCTGGGAAGCTTTCTACTAGACAGGACACATCCATTGATGCATTCTCTTTTCTAATGTCTACAACCAGGGACACAGTGGGATACACAAACATAGAAACACTCGCCTTGTCAAAAGCCTTACTAGAAACAGTCCACTCCAAACCAAACAAACCGCCTTTCCTACCTATTCTCAGAACATGAGGCAAAACCACACACTCACACCCACACCCACAAAGGCACCTCCTTCCAAGTTGGTCTGTGACTACCCAGAGTGTCATCTGACTGGTGGGCCATACTATGTTCCCCCGAAAGGGCCTGTCCTGTCTCACATCTGGCCTCCTTGGCCAACTCTGTGAAGTTGTCAGGAGCCAGCGGTGAGCCACTACCTGCTTTCTCAGGAAAGGCCCCTCTGCAGAGCTTTCCTGGCATTTGGCCATCCTCACATCAGTAGCTACCAAGAAAGACTGACTCTGTCCTTGGCAAATCCAAACAAGTGAGCCCACTGGGACTGGGACTGGGACTGGGACTGGCTCTGGGTGCCTGGCTTCCTGGATCCCAAGTTCAGAGAGTTCCATCACCAAGGAAGTGAGGTGAGGTCACTTCCTTCAGGAACTGAATGAGGTCACTGCCTTGGCAACCACTGTGTCCTAACAGTTGCTTCCAAGGCTCCCATGAGATGGAGGCTGCCCCTCCTTCCTGTGACACTTTCACAAGTTAGAATGGAATATCAACCATAGGCACCAAGGAACAGCTCTCCACACAGGCCTGCTTTGGTCCATCTTGTCTACATTAAGAAGAGAGAGGCTCATTCAGACACATCCCTTCATCCTGACCAGGTTGTTTGCCATGGAAGATGACTTCTGCTCTCTCAGGTCCTTCATAGCTGCCTACATCTTCTCCAGGGATCACTTCTGCATGGACCTTTGAGGTTCTCAGCAGGTGGAAGATCCCCCACATTCCTGTATTGTAAGACCAACTCTGTCCCTGCTCTTCTGTAAAGTTAGATTGAGGGAACAGTGTATGGTTAGGGTTAAGAACCTGTTTGATTTGGGTGAGGAATCACTCTGCTGGATGAAGAATGGTATTGGGAACCTGCGATATTTATAATAATATATAGGTGAAATATATGTATGAAAACAGAAATCCAAGTAAGAAAGATTTGAAGGCCAGAAGGGCATTGGGCCCTTGATTGGGATACTTAGCTTTGCATGACTTTCTGCACAGATGTCTCAGATAAATCGATATACAATGGCATAGGACCTTGTACCTTGGATGATTGAATGTAGAAGAGAACATCCAGTCCAAAAGGGATAGTAGGTAGGATTAGGAAGATAGTTGGTAGGTTTAGGAAGAAGAGTGAGTATACAATTTGGACCAAAAGTTCTTTAGCAATAGGGTGTCGGTTAGAGAGTGAATGTAAATGTCAGCACGTGTGAAGAGTCAGTCACAATGATGAACTGGGGATCATATGTAGGAAAGCAGACATCAATAGAGACATGAGGAAATCAGGCAAAGTATAAAGTGAGTGAGAGGATTAGACATTTTCAACAGGGTTGAGGTGGAATATATCATCTTAGGAAGAAACAAATGTGTAGTCACCAATAGGATTGACATTTGAGAGCATTAGGCAACCTGGACAAGGATGTTTTTAGTAATCCATGCTCACTTTCCAATGAGGCTTTGGTACAATCATAAGTGTGACCTCTGCATTTTCTGTCCAGAATATCACTGTGATAAAATGTATGTGGAGATCAGGTGACATGAGTATTTCTTCCACCATTTCTGGGAGTAATATGTTGAAGACATATAAATTAGCCTTTGGGGGTACAAATAGGTGTACCCTGGGTCTATGAATACAGAGATAATGCATGAATAGACCATACTGTGAATCGATATTATAACAGGTTCCAATTTAAATAATGGATTGAGTTGATATCTGAAAATATATAGGAAATCTAATATTGATACACAACCATTCATTCCAACCAGTTATACATCTAATGGTGATATTAGGGTTATGGTTTACCACGAAGGGGGTGTGAGTCTTGCTTCACAAGGGATTATGGAAATGGAAAAGAATGTGTTTGGAAAGAAGACTCATGAAAAGACCAGTCAAGAAACGTGGAGGAATGCATGTGTTCTGAAGCAGGAAGTGATTGAAAGGGAACCAAATGCCTAGAAATTTGTGAACTTGAGGATGAAATACATATCCTATGATGTGCATCAACTGAAGAAATAGTAATGTACCAGTGTTGAATAAAAATGAACGTCAAGATACACATCATGTCCCATAGGAATCTACTTGCATTGATGTTAAACTGGGTCAGTTACTGTAGAAATATTAGGATTTCAGCACTAGGAAACAAATATGTATTTCAGGTGGATGAATATTTCTGAGAATAATCTTGTGAAAAGTTGATTATAAATCCACATATATGAACATGAATGAATTTAGGGAGTGTATAATAAGACACATACATTTCAGATTTTGAAAACTCTGGAAAGTGTGTGTATGTGTGTGTATATATATATATATATATATATATATATATATATATATATACACACACACATATACACACACACACAGACATTAAAGAGTAGAAATATATATGCCAATCGAAATTCATCATGAAATATTTATCATCCACAGATCCAAAAATATTTATATTACTGAACATGTATTTATGTATCATGTTGCTCATGTAGGAAGCTCACCTGGAGGTTGAATTTTCAGTTCCAACAGCGTTTAGGAGGAGTGATCTCTTCTCACAATTTGTATCTGCCAAGTCAGCCACCTCACACGAATGTACGTGGGATAGGAGGTAGGATTCTGTATGTGCATGTAAAAATGCATGTTGCTGAATAGGCTACAGAGAAAGGGAGACAGGAATTCACATATTTGTTAACGTTCAAAACACATGGAGAACTATTTCTATTAAATTGGGCTAGATTTATAACACCTACCCTTTATACTGCAAAAGGCAAGTCCAACTATACACCAGGCCTCCTCTGAACTGCCTGTATTTCTATTCTGTTTGAGTTATTTTTCTCCATCATATTACTATTCATAGTCACAATCTAGTAGGGTATGGGTTAGTGTCAGGGATTCAGTATTTCGAATGGAAAATAGGAAAATGAATCCAATGTGTAGGCAAATATGTGCTACACAAAAATCTTCCCACTCTCATCCAGAACAATGCCTTGACATTACCTTCGCAGTAAGTAAGACACAATTTGAGGAGAAGAGTTAGAAAAGCTGTGAATACGTATGTGGAATGGAAAATGCTCAGGAGTTCACCACCTTGGAGGTGGTGGAGGAGTTTCCATGAGTAAGGGACAGGGTCAACACTCCACAAACATGGAGCTCTGCTGGCCTAAAGACTTTGTGAGAAACTGCCTCTGAGGTTGGGCACTTGAAATATATGTTGTTGTCAGGAGCTTTAGCTTCCTTTGTAGTGAGACCATCAAACCTGGTCTGCATCTATGTGACCTGGAGGACATGGTTTCTGATTTTCCAATGAACATGAGGCAGAAGTGCTGAATTCTCTCTTTGCAGGTAAACTGTGGCCACTGGGATCTAAGTGTCTCCCTGTGTGGACTGTGAAGCCATTTGGTGATCCTCCACTTTTCGTGGTGTTTCTTGCTGCCGCACTGGGAGTTTGGAATTTGCTTCAGGAAATACAAGGAGTTCAACTGGGACACAGTGCTGGAGGGAGTTCTGTCACGTGTGGTGGGTCAGGGACCTAGGAGAATGCACCAGCCAGGCTTCTATCCCACAGAGCTTGCCCCCTTGACCATAGCAACCTGATTCTGAACATTGCCCTGAAACCTCTCCATATAACAAGATGCCTGTACATAGAAGGGTCTGCTGGCTGCACCATGTCAGTCACAAGCCATTTGGAAGCCAATGGCAGATCCACATGGCCCCACCACAGATGTTTTATCCCACACCTGCACAGCACTGCTCTAGGCCCTCTACTCAGCAGGCCCCAACTTACTGGCATCTCTGTTTTACACCATTTTCATGAAACCCAGTCAATCAAGGCACTGTCTGGTACACTCATGATCAGCAACAGGACATCCAAAGGTTCTCCAGTGCCACCTGGTCATGGGAATTTCAAAAATTTCATGGTATGTATTTAAAGGATGAAGTTGGAGGCACTGTGGGTTTCCATTCCTTCAGGAACCATTAAATGGTGAGGAAGCTCATTTCAATGAAAGCTCTGGAGAACTCTCACAAACAAGGCTTCCCAAAGAGTGGCCAAAAGGTCACATGAAGCCAGGCCCATTGAGGTCTACAATGTGAGGTCCACGTGTGTTTGGACTCTCAACTATGGCTGCCAGGTCTTTAAGAATAAAATCATGTGATATCCGGGCTGAGATTCCCAGTGCTCTGTGGAAAGCCAGCCTGGGCCTAGATCTCGGTTTCCAAGGGCGACTCTCATGCGTGGCCTCCTAAAATCCCAACACAATTCACGGCAATACTTCTCTGAGGTCAGTTCCAGAACTCAGTCTCCAAGGGGAATCACACCAGAGTCCAAGCCCAGGTGGACCCAGTCATCTCTTCCCACCGCCACACCAATGACCACAATTCAAACCAAAACACTGCCACATGGCCCTCATCTTCTTCCATATAGACACTCATCCTAACCTCTGGCTGGAGGTTTCCATGAGGGGCACAGCCCAAGACAGTGTCCACAATAAGCTCCCTTGCCTCTCATTTGCCTAATGTCAGGGTGGACTGGACACCCTTCCTGTGAACCTGGAGTGATCAAATAGGCCTGCCGTTAATACTGCTCTACTTCTCCAATTGGAGGCCTACTGACTGCCGGGTATAGATTCTTTGTGTGAACTGGAGTCATGAGAAAACCCAAGCACCTATGGGCTAGCCTCTGCAGGGCTTTGAAGAACTCCTTTGACACAAAGGATCCCTATTCTCACTTGATGGAGGTCAGGAACCTTACAGAGGAAGGCGAGAGACTTCATCCACAATGACTGCTTTGGTGCCACTTTGGCTTCGGATGCACACATGGGATCTTTCTTTGGATCCATCAGGTGCTGACAGTCTAAGCCACAGCCTCACACAGGGCCAAGAGGCTGATTCAGACACATCCCTTTGCAAAGCAATTAAGCAAAGAGCCACAGGTGATGCCCACTCATTTCCATTTGAAAACTGTTTTCTTCAGGCTTCCCAAAGGGGTGCCCTGAGGCAAAGGCCTTCCTGACATTCAGGGCAACAGAACAAAGGCCCAAAGCAGGGTTTCTCCAGGGAGACTTTACTGGTCACACTGATATCTGAGTTTTCTGAGATGCTCACCATTCCTTTCAACTATCCAGTACATGGCCATGTCACCGAGCTTGGAGGTGGTACATATCTTGGACACAAAACCATGAGCCTATTCTGGAGAGTGGCCAGAATTCAGGAAGAAAACAGGAACTTAGGAAGATAGCAGGTGTTGCCCATCCATAAGGCAAGCCGCAGTCCATTCATAAATTGGGCAGGATGAATGCTGGGAAGCTTTCTACTAGACAGGACACATCCATTGATGCATTCTCTTTTCTAATGTCTACAACCAGGGACACAGTGGGATACACAAACATAGAAACACTCGCCTTGTCAAAAGCCTTACTAGAAACAGTCCACTCCAAACCAAACAAACCGCCTTTCCTACCTATTCTCAGAACATGAGGCAAAACCACACACTCACACCCACACCCACAAAGGCACCTCCTTCCAAGTTGGTCTGTGACTACCCAGAGTGTCATCTGACTGGTGGGCCATACTATGTTCCCCCGAAAGGGCCTGTCCTGTCTCACATCTGGCCTCCTTGGCCAACTCTGTGAAGTTGTCAGGAGCCAGCGGTGAGCCACTACCTGCTTTCTCAGGAAAGGCCCCTCTGCAGAGCTTTCCTGGCATTTGGCCATCCTCACATCAGTAGCTACCAAGAAAGACTGACTCTGTCCTTGGCAAATCCAAACAAGTGAGCCCACTGGGACTGGGACTGGGACTGGGACTGGCTCTGGGTGCCTGGCTTCCTGGATCCCAAGTTCAGAGAGTTCCATCACCAAGGAAGTGAGGTGAGGTCACTTCCTTCAGGAACTGAATTAGGTCACTGCCTTGGCAACCACTGTGTCCTAACAGTTGCTTCCAAGGCTCCCATGAGATGGAGGCTGCGCCTCCTTCCTGTGACACTTTCACAAGTTAGAATGGAATATCAACCATAGGCACCAAGGAACAGCTCTCCACACAGGCCTGCTTTGGTCCATCTTGTCTACATTAAGAAGAGAGAGGCTCATTCAGACACATCCCTTCATCCTGACCAGGTTGTTTGCCATGGAAGATGACTTCTGCTCTCTCAGGTCCTTCATAGCTGCCTACATCTTCTCCAGGGATCACTTCTGCATGGACCTTTGAGGTTCTCAGCAGGTGGAAGATCCCCCACATTCCTGTATTGTAAGACCAACTCTGTCCCTGCTCTTCTGTAAAGTTAGATTGAGGGAACAGTGTATGGTTAGGGTTAAGAACCTGTTTGATTTGGGTGAGGAATCACTCTGCTGGATGAAGAATGGTATTGGGAACCTGCGATATTTATAATAATATATAGGTGAAATATATGTATGAAATCAGAAATCCAAGTAAGAAAGATTTGAAGGCCAGAAGGGCATTGGGCCCTTGATTGGGATACTTAGCTTTGCATGACTTTCTGCACAGATGTCTCAGATAAATCGATATACAATGGCATAGGACCTTGTACCTTGGATGATTGAATGTAGAAGAGAACATCCAGTCCAAAAGGGATAGTAGGTAGGATTAGGAAGATAGTTGGTAGGTTTAGGAAGAAGAGTGAGTATACAATTTGGACCAAAAGTTCTTTAGCAATAGGGTGGCGGTTAGAGAGTGAATGTAAATGTCAGCACGTGTGAAGAGTCAGTCACAATGATGAACTGGGGATCATATGTAGGAAAGCAGACATCAATAGAGACATGAGGAAATCAGGCAAAGTATAAAGTGAGTGAGAGGATTAGACATTTTCAACAGGGTTGAGGTGGAATATATCATCTTAGGAAGAAACAAATGTGTAGTCACCAATAGGATTGACATTTGAGAGCATTAGGCAACCTGGACAAGGATGTTTTTAGTAATCCATGCTCACTTTCCAATGAGGCTTTGGTACAATCATAAGTGTGACCTCTGCATTTTGTGTCCAGAATATCACTGTGATAAAATGTATGTGGAGATCAGGTGACATGAGTATTTCTTCCACCATTTCTGGGAGTAATATGTTGAAGACATATAAATTAGCCTTTGGGGGTACAAATAGGTGTACCCTGGGTCTATGAATACAGAGATAATGCATGAATAGACCATACTGTGAATCGATATTATAACAGGTTCCAATTTAAATAATGGATTGAGTTGATATCTGAAAATATATAGGAAATCTAATATTGATACACAACCATTCATTCCAACCAGTTATACATCTAATGGTGATATTAGGGTTATGGTTTACCATGAAGGGGGTGTGAGTCTTGCTTCACAAGGGATTATGGAAATGGAAAAGAATGTGTTTGGAAAGAAGACTCATGAAAAGACCAGTCAAGAAACGTGGAGGAATGCATGTGTTCTGAAGCAGGAAGTGATTGAAAGGGAACCAAATGCCTAGAAATTTGTGAACTTGAGGATGAAATACATATCCTATGATGTGCATCAACTGAAGAAATAGTAATGTACCAGTGTTGAATAAAAATGAACGTCAAGATACACATCATGTCCCATAGGAATCTACTTGCATTGATGTTAAACTGGGTCAGTTACTGTAGAAACATTAGGATTTCAGCACTAGGAAACAAATATGTATTTCAGGTGGATGAATATTTCTGAGAATAATCTTGTGAAAAGTTGATTATAAATCCACATATATGAACATGAATGAATTTAGGGAGTGTATAATAAGACACATACATTTCAGATTTTGAAAAATCTGGAGAGTGTGTGTATGTGTGTGTGTATATATATATATATATATATATATATATATATATATATATATATATATATACATATATATATATGTATATATATATATACACACATATACACACACACACAGACATTAAAGAGTAGAAATATATATGCCAATCGAAATTCATCATGAAATATTTATCATCCACAGATCCAAAAATATTTATATTACTGAACATGTATTTATGTATCATGTTGTTCATGTAGGAAGCTCACCTGGAGGTTGAATTTTCAGTTCCAACAGCGTTTAGGAGGAGTGATCTCTTCTCACAATTTGTATCTGCCAAGTCAGCCACCTCACACGAATGTACGTGGGATAGGAGGTAGGATTCTGTATGTGCATGTAAAAATGCATGTTGCTGAATAGGCTACAGAGAAAGGGCGACAGGAATTCACATATTTGTTAACGTTCAAAACACATGGAGAACTATTTCTATTAAATTCGGCTAGATTTATAACACCTACCCTTTATACTGCAAAAGGCAAGTCCAACTATACACCAGGCCTCCTCTGAACTGCCTGTATTTCTATTCTGTTTGAGTTATTTTTCTCCATCATATTACTATTCATAGTCACAATCTAGTAGGGTATGGGTTAGTGTCAGGGATTCAGTATTTCGAATGGAAAATAGGAAAATGAATCCAATGTGTAGGCAAATATGTGCTACACAAAAATCTTCCCACTCTCATCCAGAACAATGCCTTGACATTACCTTCGCAGTAAGTAAGACACAATTTGAGGAGAAGAGTTAGAAAAGCTGTGAATATGTATGTGGAATGGAAAATGCTCAGGAGTTCACCACCTTGGAGGTGGTGGAGGAGTTTCCATGAGTAAGGGACAGGGTCAACACTCCACAAACATGGAGCTCTGCTGGCCTAAAGACTTTGTGAGAAACTGCCTCTGAGGTTGGGCACTTGAAATATATGTTGTTGTCAGGAGCTTTAGCTTCCTTTGTAGTGAGACCATCAAACCTGGTCTGCATCTATGTGACCTGGAGGACATGGTTTCTGATTTTCCAATGAACATGAGGCAGAAGTGCTGAATTCTCTCTTTGCAGGTAAACTGTGGCCACTGGGATCTAAGTGTCTCCCTGTGTGGACTGTGAAGCCATTTGGTGATCCTCCACTTTCCGTGGTGTTTCTTGCTGCCGCATTGGGAGTTTGGAATTTGCCTCAGGAAATACAAGGAGTTCAACTGGGACACAGTCCTGGAGGGAGTTCTGTCACGTGTGGTGGGTCAGGGACCTAGGAGAATGCACCAGCCAGGCTTCTATCCCACAGAGCTTGCCCCCTTGACCATAGCAACCTGATTCTGAACATTGCCCTGAAACCTCTCCATATAACAAGATGCCTGTACATAGAAGGGTCTGCTCGCTGCACCATGTCAGTCACAAGCCATTTGGAAGCCAATGGCAGATCCACATGGCCCCACCACAGATGTTTTATCCCACACCTGCACAGCACTGCTCTAGGCCCTCTACTCAGCAGGCCCCAACTTACTGGCATCTCTGTTTTACACCATTTTCATGAAACCCAGTCAATCAAGGCACTGTCTGGTACACTCATGATCAGCAACAGGACATCCAAAGGTTCTCCAGTGCCACCTGGTCATGGGAATTTCAAAAATTTCATGGTATGTATTTAAAGGATGAAGTTGGAGGCACTGTGGGTTTCCATTCCTTCAGGAACCATTAAATGGTGAGGAAGCTCATTTCAATGAAAGCTCTGGAGAACTCTCACAAACAAGGCTTCCCAAAGAGTGGCCAAAAGGTCACATGAAGCCAGGCCCATTGAGGTCTACAATGTGAGGTCCACGTGTGTTTGGACTCTCAACTATGGCTGCCAGGTCTTTAAGAATAAAATCATGTGATATCCGGGCTGAGATTCCCAGTGCTCTGTGGAAAGCCAGCCTGGGCCTAGATCTCGGTTTCCAAGGGCGACTCTCATGCGTGGCCTCCTAAAATCCCAACACAATTCACGGCAATACTTCTCTGAGGTCAGTTCCAGAACTCAGTCTCCAAGGGGAATCACACCAGAGTCCAAGCCCAGGTGGACCCAGTCATCTCTTCCCACCGCCACACCAATGACCACAATTCAAACCAAAACACTGCCACATGGCCCTCATCTTCTTCCATATAGACACTCATCCTAACCTCTGGCTGGAGGTTTCCATGAGGGGCACAGCCCAAGACAGTGTCCACAATAAGCTCCCTTGCCTCTCATTTGCCTAATGTCAGGGTGGACTGGACACCCTTCCTGTGAACCTGGAGTGATCAAATAGGCCTGCCGTTAATACTGCTCTACTTCTCCAATTGGAGGCCTACTGACTGCCGGGTATAGATTCTTTGTGTGAACTGGAGTCATGAGAAAACCCAAGCACCTATGGGCTAGCCTCTGCAGGGCTTTGAAGAACTCCTTTGACACAAAGGATCCCTATTCTCACTTGATGGAGGTCAGGAACCTTACAGAGGAAGGCGAGAGACTTCATCCACAATGACTGCTTTGGTGCCACTTTGGCTTCGGATGCACACATGGGATCTTTCTTTGGATCCATCAGGTGCTGACAGTCTAAGCCACAGCCTCACACAGGGCCAAGAGGCTGATTCAGACACATCCCTTTGCAAAGCAATTAAGCAAAGAGCCACAGGTGATGCCCACTCATTTCCATTTGAAAACTGTTTTCTTCAGGCTTCCCAAAGGGGTGCCCTGAGGCAAAGGCCTTCCTGACATTCAGGGCAACAGAACAAAGGCCCAAAGCAGGGTTTCTCCAGGGAGACTTTACTGGTCACACTGATATCTGAGTTTTCTGAGATGCTCACCATTCCTTTCAACTATCCAGTACATGGCCATGTCACCGAGCTTGGAGGTGGTACATATCTTGGACACAAAACCATGAGCCTATTCTGGAGAGTGGCCAGAATTCAGGAAGAAAACAGGAACTTAGGAAGATAGCAGGTGTTGCCCATCCATAAGGCAAGCCGCAGTCCATTCATAAATTGGGCAGGATGAATGCTGGGAAGCTTTCTACTAGACAGGACACATCCATTGATGCATTCTCTTTTCTAATGTCTACAACCAGGGACACAGTGGGATACACAAACATAGAAACACTCGCCTTGTCAAAAGCCTTACTAGAAACAGTCCACTCCAAACCAAACAAACCGCCTTTCCTACCTATTCTCAGAACATGAGGCAAAACCACACACTCACACCCACACCCACAAAGGCACCTCCTTCCAAGTTGGTCTGTGACTACCCAGAGTGTCATCTGACTGGTGGGCCATACTATGTTCCCCCGAAAGGGCCTGTCCTGTCTCACATCTGGCCTCCTTGGCCAACTCTGTGAAGTTGTCAGGAGCCAGCGGTGAGCCACTACCTGCTTTCTCAGGAAAGGCCCCTCTGCAGAGCTTTCCTGGCATTTGGCCATCCTCACATCAGTAGCTACCAAGAAAGACTGACTCTGTCCTTGGCAAATCCAAACAAGTGAGCCCACTGGGACTGGGACTGGGACTGGGACTGGCTCTGGGTGCCTGGCTTCCTGGATCCCAAGTTCAGAGAGTTCCATCACCAAGGAAGTGAGGTGAGGTCACTTCCTTCAGGAACTGAATGAGGTCACTGCCTTGGCAACCACTGTGTCCTAACAGTTGCTTCCAAGGCTCCCATGAGATGGAGGCTGCCCCTCCTTCCTGTGACACTTTCACAAGTTAGAATGGAATATCAACCATAGGCACCAAGGAACAGCTCTCCACACAGGCCTGCTTTGGTCCATCTTGTCTACATTAAGAAGAGAGAGGCTCATTCAGACACATCCCTTCATCCTGACCAGGTTGTTTGCCATGGAAGATGACTTCTGCTCTCTCAGGTCCTTCATAGCTGCCTACATCTTCTCCAGGGATCACTTCTGCATGGACCTTTGAGGTTCTCAGCAGGTGGAAGATCCCCCACATTCCTGTATTGTAAGACCAACTCTGTCCCTGCTCTTCTGTAAAGTTAGATTGAGGGAACAGTGTATGGTTAGGGTTAAGAACCTGTTTGATTTGGGTGAGGAATCACTCTGCTGGATGAAGAATGGTATTGGGAACCTGCGATATTTATAATAATATATAGGTGAAATATATGTATGAAAACAGAAATCCAAGTAAGAAAGATTTGAAGGCCAGAAGGGCATTGGGCCCTTGATTGGGATACTTAGCTTTGCATGACTTTCTGCACAGATGTCTCAGATAAATCGATATACAATGGCATAGGACCTTGTACCTTGGATGATTGAATGTAGAAGAGAACATCCAGTCCAAAAGGGATAGTAGGTAGGATTAGGAAGATAGTTGGTAGGTTTAGGAAGAAGAGTGAGTATACAATTTGGACCAAAAGTTCTTTAGCAATAGGGTGTCGGTTAGAGAGTGAATGTAAATGTCAGCACGTGTGAAGAGTCAGTCACAATGATGAACTGGGGATCATATGTAGGAAAGCAGACATCAATAGAGACATGAGGAAATCAGGCAAAGTATAAAGTGAGTGAGAGGATTAGACATTTTCAACAGGGTTGAGGTGGAATATATCATCTTAGGAAGAAACAAATGTGTAGTCACCAATAGGATTGACATTTGAGAGCATTAGGCAACCTGGACAAGGATGTTTTTAGTAATCCATGCTCACTTTCCAATGAGGCTTTGGTACAATCATAAGTGTGACCTCTGCATTTTGTGTCCAGAATATCACTGTGATAAAATGTATGTGGAGATCAGGTGACATGAGTATTTCTTCCACCATTTCTGGGAGTAATATGTTGAAGACATATAAATTAGCCTTTGGGGGTACAAATAGGTGTACCCTGGGTCTATGAATACAGAGATAATGCATGAATAGACCATACTGTGAATCGATATTATAACAGGTTCCAATTTAAATAATGGATTGAGTTGATATCTGAAAATATATAGGAAATCTAATATTGATACACAACCATTCATTCCAACCAGTTATACATCTAATGGTGATATTAGGGTTATGGTTTACCACGAAGGGGGTGTGAGTCTTGCTTCACAAGGGATTATGGAAATGGAAAAGAATGTGTTTGGAAAGAAGACTCATGAAAAGACCAGTCAAGAAACGTGGAGGAATGCATGTGTTCTGAAGCAGGAAGTGATTGAAAGGGAACCAAATGCCTAGAAATTTGTGAACTTGAGGATGAAATACATATCCTATGATGTGCATCAACTGCAGAAATAGTAATGTACCAGTGTTGAATAAAAATGAACGTCAAGATACACATCATGTCCCATAGGAATCTACTTGCATTGATGTTAAACTGGGTCAGTTACTGTAGAAATATTAGGATTTCAGCACTAGGAAACAAATATGTATTTCAGGTGGATGAATATTTCTGAGAATAATCTTGTGAAAAGTTGATTATAAATCCACATATATGAACATGAATGAATTTAGGGAGTGTATAATAAGACACATACATTTCAGATTTTGAAAACTCTGGAAAGTGTGTGTATGTGTGTGTATATATATATATATATATATATATATATATATATATATATATACACACACACATATACACACACACACAGACATTAAAGAGTAGAAATATATATGCCAATCGAAATTCATCATGAAATATTTATCATCCACAGATCCAAAAATATTTATATTACTGAACATGTATTTATGTATCATGTTGCTCATGTAGGAAGCTCACCTGGAGGTTGAATTTTCAGTTCCAACAGCGTTTAGGAGGAGTGATCTCTTCTCACAATTTGTATCTGCCAAGTCAGCCACCTCACACGAATGTACGTGGGATAGGAGGTAGGATTCTGTATGTGCATGTAAAAATGCATGTTGCTGAATAGGCTACAGAGAAAGGGAGACAGGAATTCACATATTTGTTAACGTTCAAAACACATGGAGAACTATTTCTATTAAATTGGGCTAGATTTATAACACCTACCCTTTATACTGCAAAAGGCAAGTCCAACTATACACCAGGCCTCCTCTGAACTGCCTGTATTTCTATTCTGTTTGAGTTATTTTTCTCCATCATATTACTATTCATAGTCACAATCTAGTAGGGTATGGGTTAGTGTCAGGGATTCAGTATTTCGAATGGAAAATAGGAAAATGAATCCAATGTGTAGGCAAATATGTGCTACACAAAAATCTTCCCACTCTCATCCAGAACAATGCCTTGACATTACCTTCGCAGTAAGTAAGACACAATTTGAGGAGAAGAGTTAGAAAAGCTGTGAATACGTATGTGGAATGGAAAATGCTCAGGAGTTCACCACCTTGGAGGTGGTGGAGGAGTTTCCATGAGTAAGGGACAGGGTCAACACTCCACAAACATGGAGCTCTGCTGGCCTAAAGACTTTGTGAGAAACTGCCTCTGAGGTTGGGCATTTGAAATATATGTTGTTGTCAGGAGCTTTAGCTTCCTTTGTAGTGAGACCATCAAACCTGGTCTGCATCTATGTGACCTGGAGGACATGGTTTCTGATTTTCCAATGAACATGAGGCAGAAGTGCTGAATTCTCTCTTTGCAGGTAAACTGTGGCCACTGGGATCTAAGTGTCTCCCTGTGTGGACTGTGAAGCCATTTGGTGATCCTCCACTTTTCGTGGTGTTTCTTGCTGCCGCACTGGGAGTTTGGAATTTGCTTCAGGAAATACAAGGAGTTCAACTGGGACACAGTGCTGGAGGGAGTTCTGTCACGTGTGGTGGGTCAGGGACCTAGGAGAATGCACCAGCCAGGCTTCTATCCCACAGAGCTTGCCCCCTTGACCATAGCAACCTGATTCTGAACATTGCCCTGAAACCTCTCCATATAACAAGATGCCTGTACATAGAAGGGTCTGCTGGCTGCACCATGTCAGTCACAAGCCATTTGGAAGCCAATGGCAGATCCACATGGCCCCACCACAGATGTTTTATCCCACACCTGCACAGCACTGCTCTAGGCCCTCTACTCAGCAGGCCCCAACTTACTGGCATCTCTGTTTTACACCATTTTCATGAAACCCAGTCAATCAAGGCACTGTCTGGTACACTCATGATCAGCAACAGGACATCCAAAGGTTCTCCAGTGCCACCTGGTCATGGGAATTTCAAAAATTTCATGGTATGTATTTAAAGGATGAAGTTGGAGGCACTGTGGGTTTCCATTCCTTCAGGAACCATTAAATGGTGAGGAAGCTCATTTCAATGAAAGCTCTGGAGAACTCTCACAAACAAGGCTTCCCAAAGAGTGGCCAAAAGGTCACATGAAGCCAGGCCCATTGAGGTCTACAATGTGAGGTCCACGTGTGTTTGGACTCTCAACTATGGCTGCCAGGTCTTTAAGAATAAAATCATGTGATATCCGGGCTGAGATTCCCAGTGCTCTGTGGAAAGCCAGCCTGGGCCTAGATCTCGGTTTCCAAGGGCGACTCTCATGCGTGGCCTCCTAAAATCCCAACACAATTCACGGCAATACTTCTCTGAGGTCAGTTCCAGAACTCAGTCTCCAAGGGGAATCACACCAGAGTCCAAGCCCAGGTGGACCCAGTCATCTCTTCCCACCGCCACACCAATGACCACAATTCAAACCAAAACACTGCCACATGGCCCTCATCTTCTTCCATATAGACACTCATCCTAACCTCTGGCTGGAGGTTTCCATGAGGGGCACAGCCCAAGACAGTGTCCACAATAAGCTCCCTTGCCTCTCATTTGCCTAATGTCAGGGTGGACTGGACACCCTTCCTGTGAACCTGGAGTGATCAAATAGGCCTGCCGTTAATACTGCTCTACTTCTCCAATTGGAGGCCTACTGACTGCCGGGTATAGATTCTTTGTGTGAACTGGAGTCATGAGAAAACCCAAGCACCTATGGGCTAGCCTCTGCAGGGCTTTGAAGAACTCCTTTGACACAAAGGATCCCTATTATCACTTGATGGAGGTCAGGAACCTTACAGAGGAAGGCGAGAGACTTCATCCACAATGACTGCTTTGGTGCCACTTTGGCTTCAGATGCACACATGGGATCTTTCTTTGGATCCATCAGGTGCTGACAGTCTAAGCCACAGCCTCACACAGGGCCAAGAGGCTGATTCAGACACATCCCTTTGCAAAGCAATTAAGCAAAGAGCCACAGGTGATTCCCACTCATTTCCATTTGAAAACTGTTTTCTTCAGGCTTCCCAAAGGGGTGCCCTGAGGCAAAGTCCTTCCTGACATTCAGGGCAACAGAACAAAGGCCCAAAGCAGGGTTTCTCCAGGGAGACTTTACTGGTCACACTGATATCTGAGTTTTCTGAGATGCTCACCATTCCTTTCAACTATCCAGTACATGGCCATGTCACCGAGCTTGGAGGTGGTACATATCTTGGACACAAAACCATGAGCCTATTCTGGAGAGTGGCCAGAATTCAGGAAGAAAACAGGAACTTAGGAAGATAGTAGGTGTTGCCCATCCATAAGGCAAGCCGCAGTCCATTCATAAATTGGGCAGGATGAATGCTGGGAAGCTTTCTACTAGACAGGACACATCCATTGATGCATTCTCTTTTCTAATGTCTACAACCAGGGACACAGTGGGATACACAAACATAGAAACACTCGCCTTGTCAAAAGCCTTACTAGAAACAGTCCACTCCAAACCAAACAAACCGCCTTTCCTACCTATTCTCAGAACATGAGGCAAAACCACACACTCACACCCACACCCACAAAGGCACCTCCTTCCAAGTTGGTCTGTGACTACCCAGAGTGTCATCTGACTGGTGGGCCATACTATGTTCCCCCGAAAGGGCCTGTCCTGTCTCACATCTGGCCTCCTTGGCCAACTCTGTGAAGTTGTCAGGAGCCAGCGGTGAGCCACTACCTGCTTTCTCAGGAAAGGCCCCTCTGCAGAGCTTTCCTGGCATTTGGCCATCCTCACATCAGTAGCTACCAAGAAAGACTGACTCTGTCCTTGGCAAATCCAAACAAGTGAGCCCACTGGGACTGGGACTGGGACTGGGACTGGCTCTGGGTGCCTGGCTTCCTGGATCCCAAGTTCAGAGAGTTCCATCACCAAGGAAGTGAGGTGAGGTCACTTCCTTCAGGAACTGAATGAGGTCACTGCCTTGGCAACCACTGTGTCCTAACAGTTGCTTCCAAGGCTCCCATGAGATGGAGGCTGCGCCTCCTTCCTGTGACACTTTCACAAGTTAGAATGGAATATCAACCATAGGCACCAAGGAACAGCTCTCCACACAGGCCTGCTTTGGTCCATCTTGTCTACATTAAGAAGAGAGAGGCTCATTCAGACACATCCCTTCATCCTGACCAGGTTGTTTGCCATGGAAGATGACTTCTGCTCTCTCAGGTCCTTCATAGCTGCCTACATCTTCTCCAGGGATCACTTCTGCATGGACCTTTGAGGTTCTCAGCAGGTGGAAGATCCCCCACATTCCTGTATTGTAAGACCAACTCTGTCCCTGCTCTTCTGTAAAGTTAGATTGAGGGAACAGTGTATGGTTAGGGTTAAGAACCTGTTTGATTTGGGTGAGGAATCACTCTGCTGGATGAAGAATGGTATTGGGAACCTGCGATATTTATAATAATATATAGGTGAAATATATGTATGAAATCAGAAATCCAAGTAAGAAAGATTTGAAGGCCAGAAGGGCATTGGGCCCTTGATTGGGATACTTAGCTTTGCATGACTTTCTGCACAGATGTCTCAGATAAATCGATATACAATGGCATAGGACCTTGTACCTTGGATGATTGAATGTAGAAGAGAACATCCAGTCCAAAAGGGATAGTAGGTAGGATTAGGAAGATAGTTGGTAGGTTTAGGAAGAAGAGTGAGTATACAATTTGGACCAAAAGTTCTTTAGCAATAGGGTGTCGGTTAGAGAGTGAATGTAAATGTCAGCACGTGTGAAGAGTCAGTCACAATGATGAACTGGGGATCATATGTAGGAAAGCAGACATCAATAGAGACATGAGGAAATCAGGCAAAGTATAAAGTGAGTGAGAGGATTAGACATTTTCAACAGGGTTGAGGTGGAATATATCATCTTAGGAAGAAACAAATGTGTAGTCACCAATAGGATTGACATTTGAGAGCATTAGGCAACCTGGACAAGGATGTTTTTAGTAATCCATGCTCACTTTCCAATGAGGCTTTGGTACAATCATAAGTGTGACCTCTGCATTTTGTGTCCAGAATATCACTGTGATAAAATGTATGTGGAGATCAGGTGACATGAGTATTTCTTCCACCATTTCTGGGAGTAATATGTTGAAGACATATAAATTAGCCTTTGGGGGTACAAATAGGTGTACCCTGGGTCTATGAATACAGAGATAATGCATGAATAGACCATACTGTGAATCGATATTATAACAGGTTCCAATTTAAATAATGGATTGAGTTGATATCTGAAAATATATAGGAAATCTAATATTGATACACAACCATTCATTCCAACCAGTTATACATCTAATGGTGATATTAGGGTTATGGTTTACCATGAAGGGGGTGTGAGTCTTGCTTCACAAGGGATTATGGAAATGGAAAAGAATGTGTTTGGAAAGAAGACTCATGAAAAGACCAGTCAAGAAACGTGGAGGAATGCATGTGTTCTGAAGCAGGAAGTGATTGAAAGGGAACCAAATGCCTAGAAATTTGTGAACTTGAGGATGAAATACATATCCTATGATGTGCATCAACTGAAGAAATAGTAATGTACCAGTGTTGAATAAAAATGAACGTCAAGATACACATCATGTCCCATAGGAATCTACTTGCATTGATGTTAAACTGGGTCAGTTACTGTAGAAACATTAGGATTTCAGCACTAGGAAACAAATATGTATTTCAGGTGGATGAATATTTCTGAGAATAATCTTGTGAAAAGTTGATTATAAATCCACATATATGAACATGAATGAATTTAGGGAATTTAATAAGACACATACATTTCAGATTTTGAAAAATCTGGAGAGTGTGTGTATGTGTGTGTGTATATATATATATATATATATATATATATATATATATATATATATATACATATATATATATGTATATATATATATACACACATATACACACACACACAGACATTAAAGAGTAGAAATATATATGCCAATCGAAATTCATCATGAAATATTTATCATCCACAGATCCAAAAATATTTATATTACTGAACATGTATTTATGTATCATGTTGTTCATGTAGGAAGCTCACCTGGAGGTTGAATTTTCAGTTCCAACAGCGTTTAGGAGGAGTGATCTCTTCTCACAATTTGTATCTGCCAAGTCAGCCACCTCACACGAATGTACGTGGGATAGGAGGTAGGATTCTGTATGTGCATGTAAAAATGCATGTTGCTGAATAGGCTACAGAGAAAGGGAGACAGGAATTCACATATTTGTTAACGTTCAAAACACATGGAGAACTATTTCTATTAAATTCGGCTAGATTTATAACACCTACCCTTTATACTGCAAAAGGCAAGTCCAACTATACACCAGGCCTCCTCTGAACTGCCTGTATTTCTATTCTGTTTGAGTTATTTTTCTCCATCATATTACTATTCATAGTCACAATCTAGTAGGGTATGGGTTAGTGTCAGGGATTCAGTATTTCGAATGGAAAATAGGAAAATGAATCCAATGTGTAGGCAAATATGTGCTACACAAAAATCTTCCCACTCTCATCCAGAACAATGCCTTGACATTACCTTCGCAGTAAGTAAGACACAATTTGAGGAGAAGAGTTAGAAAAGCTGTGAATACGTATGTGGAATGGAAAATGCTCAGGAGTTCACCACCTTGGAGGTGGTGGAGGAGTTTCCATGAGTAAGGGACAGGGTCAACACTCCACAAACATGGAGCTCTGCTGGCCTAAAGACTTTGTGAGAAACTGCCTCTGAGGTTGGGCACTTGAAATATATGTTGTTGTCAGGAGCTTTAGCTTCCTTTGTAGTGAGACCATCAAACCTGGTCTGCATCTATGTGACCTGGAGGATGTGGTTTCTGATTTTCCAATGAACATGAGGCAGAAGTGCTGAATTCTCTCTTTGCAGGTAAACTGTGGCCACTGGGATCTAAGTGTCTCCCTGTGTGGACTGTGAAGCCATTTGGTGATCCTCCACTTTTCATGGTGTTTCTTGCTGCTGCACTGGGAGTTTGGAATTTGCTTCAGGAAATACAAGGAGTTCAACTGGGACACAGTGCTGGAGGGAGTTCTGTCACGTGTGGTGGGTCAGGGACCAAGGAGAATGCACCAGCCAGGCTTCTATCCCACAGAGCTTGCCCCCTTGACCATAGCAACCTGATTCTGAACATTGCCCTGAAACCTCTCCATATAACAAGATGCCTGTACATAGAAGGGTCTGCTCGCTGCACCATGTCAGTCACAAGCCATTTGGAAGCCAATGGCAGATCCACATGGCCCCACCACAGATGTTTTATCCCACACCTGCACAGCACTGCTCTAGGCCCTCTACTCAGCAGGCCCCAACTTACTGGCATCTCTGTTTTACACCATTTTCATGAAACCCAGTCAATCAAGGCACTGTCTGGTACACTCATGATCAGCAACAGGACATCCAAAGGTTCTCCAGTGCCACCTGGTCATGGGAATTTCAAAAATTTCACGGTATTTATCTAGCTAGCCATTTTTAAAGGATGAAGTTGGAGGCACTGTGGGTTTCCATTCCTTCAGGAACCATTAAATGGTGAGGAAGCTCATTTCAATGAAAGCTCTGGAGAACTCTCACAAACAAGGCTTCCCAAAGAGTGGCCAAAAGGTCACATGAAGCCAGGCCCATTGAGGTCTACAATGTGAGGTCCACGTGTGTTTGGACTCTCAACTATGGCTGCCAGGTCTTTAAGAATAAAATCATGTGATATCCGGGCTGAGATTCCCAGTGCTCTGTGGAAAGCCAGCCTGGGCCTAGATCTCGGTTTCCAAGGGCGACTCTCATGCGTGGCCTCCTAAAATCCCAACACAATTCACGGCAATACTTCTCTGAGGTCAGTTCCAGAACTCAGTCTCCAAGGGGAATCACACCAGAGTTCAAGCCCAGGTGGACCCAGTCATCTCTTCCCACTGCCACACCAATGACCACAATTCAAACCAAAACACTGCCACATGGCCCTCATCTTCTTCCATATAGACACTCATCCTAACCTCTGGCTGGAGGTTTCCATGAGGGGCACAGCCCAAGACAGTGTCCACAATAAGCTCCCTTGCCTCTCATTTGCCTAATGTCAGGGTGGACTGGACACCCTTCCTGTGAACCTGGAGTGATCAAATAGGCCTGCCGTTAATACTGCTCTACTTCTCCAATTGGAGGCCTACTGACTGCCGGGTATAGATTCTTTGTGTGAACTGGAGTCATGAGAAAACCCAAGCACCTATGGGCTAGCCTCTGCAGGGCTTTGAAGAACTCCTTTGACACAAAGGATCCCTATTCTCACTTGATGGAGGTCAGGAACCTTACAGAGGAAGGCGAGAGACTTCATCCACAATGACTGCTTTTGTGCCAATTTGGCTTCGGATGCACACATGGGATCTTTCTTTGGATCCATCAGGTGCTGACAATCTAAGCCACAGCCTCACACAGGGCCAAGAGGCTGATTCAGACACATCCCTTTGCAAAGCAATTAAGCAAAGAGCCACAGGTGATGCCCATTCATTTCCATTTGAAAACTGTTTTCTTCAGGCTTCCCAAAGGGGTGCCCTGAGGCAAAGGCCTTCCTGACATTCAGGGCAACAGAACAATAGGTAAGCCAAAGGCCCAAAGCAGGGTTTCTCCAGGGAGACTTTACTGGTCACACTGATATCTGAGTTTTCTGAGATGCTCACCATTCCTTTCAACTATCCAGTACATGGCCATGTCACCGAGCTTGGAGGTGGTACATATCTTGGACACAAAACCATGAGCCTATTCTGGAGAGTGGCCAGAATTCAGGAAGAAAACAGGAACTTAGGAAGATAGTAGTGTAAAGGTAGAATTTCTAAGCTGATTCTAAGCTGCAAAAGTCTATGTTAAAGTGTAAAAGACTAGGGCATTGTAAAGCTTCTAGATTACAAGGCCTGGGCTAAAAGGTAAAAGTCTATTGTTACAATTCCCCTGCTATCCCAGGAACCTTTTAATCTATGTAAAGTTGTTAGGACAATGCGGGAACTGCTCAGTAAATATCTCCATTGATCCCCTGGTTGTTTAATAGCTAAGGGCTCCAGGTAGCATAGCACGTAGGCATCCAGGCCCCAAAACCAATCAGTTTGAATGTGTACCCCCCTTAGAAGTGACCAATCACCCCTGCCCAAAGTGTTCCTGCCAATGAATGTACTAATCAAGTCTACGAATTATTGTTTGATTTTCCCGTGCCTCATGATGATTTGTTCTGATGTATGCAAAGCCCACCGCCCTCTCCAAAAAGTGTACTTAAGCTCTGCTTGACCTCTGCTCTAGGCTCTGGGCTGCTCTCCCTTCTTGAGTGAGCACAGAGCCCTAGCATGCTGGAACGGGTCCCTAATAAATCCCCCTTGCCATTGCATGAAGTTAGTCTTGTGTGGTCTCTCCTTCTCCGATGCTTCGCCGGACCCTTACATTTGGTGCGTTGGCCGGGAACTGCGCATCGCTGGACGGGGAGACCCAACGAAACTGCTTCGGGGGTAAGTAAGGCGCCTTTCTCTCTCTTTCTCTCTCTTTCCCCTCCTTCTTCTCCTTTTCTCCCCTTTGTTCTTCTTTCGCGCTCAGGTTCTGTCTCTGGCGGCTCTCAGAGCCTCAGGTGGGGTTGGCAGTATGTGTGTGTGGCTGTCAGTGGAGAGCATAAGCTCCCCCTGGCGGTGACAGGCAGAAGTGCCTCTGGAGTCACAAGCCACCCCTCCGAAGAATGCTTTGGAGGGTTCGTGGGGACAAGAGTGCTCCCCATCAGGTAGAGGGGCGGATGAACCCTTGTCGGTGTATTTTGCTGCCAACCCGTCTGGTTTTGCCGGCAACTCTTTCTGTTGAATTTCCTGTCTGTCTGTAATTTTTGCTTCTGAACTTGTGTTAAATGTCTTACTGTGTGTCTGTGATTGCGTCTCGTTGCGTCTCATTTGTATTGTCTCGTCTCGGTCTCTGTTCAAGTAACTCCCAGTATGGGACAAAGCCATTCCACACCTCTGTCCCTGACCTTTGATCATTGGACGGATGTTCACTCAAGGGCCCAGAATCTCTCTTTTTCAGTGAAACGCAGGACCTGGCAGACACTCTGCACCTCAGAATGGCCCACCCTCGGAGTTGAGTGGCCTCCAGAAGGGTCTTTCCACCTCCCTTTAATCCGTAAAGTCAGAGATTCTGTTTTTCAGCCGGGGCCGTGTGGCCATCCAGACCAACAGCCATATGTTTTAACCTGGCAGGACCTCTGCGAGTTTCCTCCTATGTGGGTCAAGCCTTTTCTTATTCCTACGCCGGTTCCAATCTCTTCCCCTTCAATCCTTTCCCTCAAATCTTCTGCTCCTCCCCTTCGTCCCTTTGTTTTCCCTGAGTCGCAGGATTTAACTTTACTGGACACCACCCCCCCCTCCTTATCCTTTACCCATGCTCCCAACTCCCCAATTTGCCCTAGGTGACCCTCCTGCCGCTGACTCGATCACCCCGCAGTTAGAGGTGACAGGGCCAGATCCAAGCCTGCCCGGGGACTTTCCCACGCCAGCTCCAGCGATGGCAGCAGCAGCAGCCCCTCCCCTACCGGAGGAATCCTGACCGGCTAAAGGAACCCAGACGGCAGATAATGGAAAACTTGGAAGCCCCGGTGATGCTTCCTCTTAGTCCCTATGGGCCCACAATAGATGATGGGCACGGGGGAGAGATGCAGGCTTATCAGTACTGGCCTTTCTCTTCCTCAGATCTTTACAACTGGAAAAATAACAATCCTCCTTTTTCTGAGGACCCCACTCGGCTTACAGGTCTAGTTGAGTTGCTGATGTTCTCGCACCAGCCCACTTGGGATGACTGCCAGCAGCTTTTGGGGACTCTCTTCACAACAGAGGAACGAGAGAGAATCCTCTTGGAAGCCAGAAAGAATATTCTTGGAGCAGACGGGAGACCAACCCAACTTCCTAACATCATCGAAGCTGGCTTCCCCTTAAACCGACCCAACTGGGACCCTAACACCTTTGAAGGTAGGAAGCATCTGTCCACCTATCGCCGGGCTCTTGTGGTGGGTCTCCGAGCGGCTGCTAGGCGGCCAACTAATTTGGCCAAGGTAAAAGAGATTATTCAGGGACCCAATGAATCTCCCTCCATGTTTCTGGAGAGGATTATGGAAGCATATAGGAGATATACTCCCTTTGATCCTCAGGCAGAGGACCAAAAGGCATCTGTTGCAATGGCTTTTATTGGGCAGGCTGCCCTAGATATTAAGAAAAAGTTACAACGTTTAGATGGATTACAAGATATGACCTTAAGAGATTTGGTCAAAGAGGCTGAGAAAGTATATTATAAGAGAGAAACTGAGGAAGAAAAGGAACAGAGGAGGGAGAAGGAAAGGGAACACAGGGAGGAAGAGAGAAACAGAAGGTAGACTAAAGCATTGGCTAAGGTCCTGGTCACAGCCACAAATAGGCCAAAAGCTGGAAGGCAGGGAGATAGAAAGGGATACCTGGGCCCACGCCAAAGGCTGCCCCTGGCCTCAGATCAATGTGCCTACTGCAAGGAAAAGGGACACTGGGCTAAGGAGTGCCCCAAAAAGAAACAGATGCGCCGGCCTGCCATGCTGACTCTAGAAGATGACTAAGAAAGTCGGGGCTCGGATCCCCTCCCCGAGCTCAGGGTAACTTTTGAAGTGGAGGGGACCCCAGTGAACTTTGAAGTAGATACAGGAGCAGTATATTCAGCCCTCAAGGCCCCACTGGGCCCTCTATCTAATAAAAGATCCTTAGTTCAAGGGGCTAATGGCAGTAAATATCGGGCTTGGACAACAAAGAGGACAATGGACCTAGGAAGGGGAAAAGTCCACCACTCTTTCCTAGTAATCCCAGAATGCCCGGCCCCATTAATGGGCAGGGACCTACTCACCAAGCTCCGGGCTAAAATAAACTTTAACCCTGATGGCCCCCAAGTGGAGTTTCTAAACCCTTCAGTAAAGGCCCCTATAGTCACGGCTCTGACTATGTCAGTAGAAGATGAACATCAACTCTTCACGGTCTCTGGGACTGATCAAACAGGTAGACTACCCCAGAGATGGATAAAGGATTATCCTGATGCCTGGGCAGAAACTGCTGGGTTAGGACTGGCTGTAAAACAACCTCCAATAGTAATAGAATTAAAAGCCTCTGCCTCTCCAATCAGTGTTGAGCAATATCCTCTGAGCAAAGAAGCCAGGGATGGGATAAGACCCCATATTGAGAAATACCTGGCTCTGGGGGTCCTCAGGCCCTGTCAATCGGCCTGGAACACCCCCGTTACCAGTAAGAAAGCCAGGAACTGGGGACTACCGTCCTGTTCAAGACCTGAGAGAGATCAACAACAGAGTGCAGGACATTCACCCCATGCTGCCTAATCCATACAATTTGCTTAGCACTCTGAATCCGGAGCGGATATGGTACACAGTGCTGGACTTAAAAGATGCTTTCTTCTGTTTGCCCCTACATAAGGACAGTCAGTTGTTGTTTCCTTTCGAATGGATAGACCCAGAAATAGGAACATCTGGCCAACTAACCTGGACTAGACTCCCACAGGGGTTCAAAAACTCCCCCACTCTCTTTGATGAAGCTCTCCACAGGGACCTCAACGGCTTCAGAACTGCACACCCCGAAGTCACCCTACTCCAATATGTGGATGATCTGCTGCTGGCAGCCAACACCAAGGAGAACTGTGAGTCTGGGACCCAAGCACTATTATCGGAGCTTGCTCGGCTCGGATATAGGGCTTCTGCCAAAAAGGCCCAAATTTGTCAACAAGAAGTAATCTTCCTGGGTTATTCTCTTAGGGGTGGAAAACGATGGCTTACTGAGTCTAGAAAACGAACTGTTGTGCAGATACCGCCCCCATCTGATAAGAGACAGCTCAGAGAGTTTCTTGGGACTGCCGGCTTTTGTAGGTTATGAATTCCTGAGTATGCGTCTTTGGCGGCCCCTTTATAC
The DNA here is from genome assembly GCF_964194105.1 of Spermophilus citellus. Lineage (NCBI taxonomy): Eukaryota > Metazoa > Chordata > Mammalia > Rodentia > Sciuridae > Spermophilus > Spermophilus citellus. The sequence goes on along the minus strand of NC_138183.1, from coordinate 95,753,560 downwards.
CCACTGATAAAGGGAGATGTCCAATTCCAATGGACTCCTGAGCACCAACAGGCTTTTGATAATATCAAAAACGCGCTGTTATCTGCCCAGCCTTGGCACTCAAAGACGTAGAAAAACCCTTCACTCTCTACATCGAAGAAAAGAAAGGAATAGCGTGGGGAGTGCTCACTCACTCAGACTTTGGGACCCTGGAAAAGGCCGTTGGCATGCTTATCAAAGAAACTGGACCCAGTGGCTAGCGGATGGCCCCACTGTCTAAGGGCTATAGCAGCAGTAGCCCTTCTACTAAAGGATGCTGATAAATTAACATTGGGACAGAAGCTAACCATCATAGCCACCCATGCCTTGGAAAATATCATCCATCAGCCTCCAGACAGGTGGTTGTCAAATTCAAGAATAACTCATTACAAAAGTCACTTGCTTGACAAAGACAGAATAACGCTGGGACCCCCTGCTCCACTTTACCCAGCTACACTGCTGCCGGAAGAATCATCAGGACCTGTTGCTCATGATTGTCAACATATACTGGCAGAAGAGACCAGTGTACGCCAAGACCTAAAGAATCAGCCACTGCCCAACCCTGAGGTCGTATGGTTTACAGACTGAAGCAGCTTCCTCCAGGAAGGTAAGCAGCAGGCTGGAGCAGCAGTAGTTAGCAAAACTAATGTTATCTGGTCCTCTAGCCTCCCAGAAGGAACATCAGCTCAAAAAGCAGAACTAATTGCCCTGACGAAAGCACTGGAGCTAGCCTCAGGCAAAAGAGCCACCATATACACTGATAGCCGTCAAAATACACATCATGTCCCATAGGAATCTACTTGCATTGATGTTAAACTGGGTCAGTTACTGTAGAAATATTAGGATTTCTATGCACCATTCTCTGAAGTTAGTTTTCAGCACTAGGAAACAAATATGTATTTCAGGTGGATGAATATTTCTGAGAATAACCTTGTGAAAAGTTGATTATAAATCCACATATATGAACATGGATGAATTTAGGGAGTGTATAATAAGACACATATATTTCATATTTTAAAAATCTGGAGAGTTTGTGTATATTGTGTGTATATACACACACACACACACACACACACAAAACACACACAGACATTAAAAAGTAGAAATGTATATGCCAATCGAAATTCATCATGAAATATATATCATCTACAGATCCAAAAATATTTATTTTACTGAACATGGATTTATGTATCATGTTGTTCAATTAGGAAGCTCACCCGTAGGTTGAATTTTCAGTTCCAACAGCGTTTAGGAGGAGTGATCTCTTCTCACAATTTGTATCTGCCAAGTCAGCCACCTGACAAGAATGGACGTGGGATAGCAGGTAGGATTCTATATGTGCATGTAAAAATACATGTTGCTGAATAGGCTACAAAGAAAGGGAGACAGGAATTCACATATTTGTTAACTTTAAAAACACATGGAAAACTATTAATATTAAATTGGACAAGATTTATAACACCTACCCTTTATAATGCAATAGGCAAGTCCAACTATACATCATGCCTCCTCTGAACTGCCTGTATTTCTATTCTGTTTGGGTTATTTTTCTCCATCATATTCGGATTCGTAGTCAGAATCTAGTAGGGTATGGGTTAGTGTCAGGGATTCAGTATTTCGAACGGAAAATAGGAAAATGAATCCAATGTGTAGGCAAATATGTGCTACACAAAAATCTTCCCACTCTCATCCAGAACAATGCCTTGACATTACCTTCGCAAAAAGTAAGACGCAATTCGAGGAGAAGAGCTAGAAAAGCTGTGAATACGTATGTGGAATGGAAAATGCTCAGGAGTTCACAACCTTGGAGGTAGTAGAGGAGTTTCCATAAGTAAGGGACAGGGTAAACACTCCACAAACATGGAGCTCTGCTGGCCTAAAGACTTTGTGAGAAACTGCCTCTGAGGTTGGGCACTTGAAATATATGTTGTTGTCAGGATCTTTAGCTTCCTTTGTAGTGAGACCATCAAACCTGGTCTGCATCTAGGTGACCTGGAGGACATGGTTTCTGATTTTCCAATGAACATGAGGCAGAAGTGCTGAATTCTCTCTTTGCAGGTAAACTGTGGCCACTGGTGTCTAAATGTCTCCCTGTGTGGACTGTGAAGCCATTTGGTCATCCTCCACTTTTCGTGGTGATTCTTGCTGCGGCACTGGGAGTTTGGAATTTGCTTCAGAAATACAAGGAGTTCAATTGGGACACAGTGCTGGAGGGAGTTCTGTCTCGTGTGGTGGGACAAGGTCCTAGGAGAATGCACGAGCCAGGCTTCTATCCCACAGAGCTTGCCCCCTTGACCATAGCAACCTGATTCTGAACATTGCCCTGAAACCTCTCCATATAACAAGATGCCTTTACATAGAAGGGTCTGCTCACTGCACCATGTCAGTCACAAGCCATTTGGAAGCCAGTGGCAGATCCACATGGCCCCACCACAGATGTTTTATCACACACCTGCACACCACTGCTCTAGGCCCGCTACTCAGCAGGCCCCAACTTACTGGCATCTCTGTTTTACACCATTTTCATGAAACCCAGTCAATCAAGGCACTGTCTGGTACACTCATGATCAGCAACAGGACATCCAAAGGTTCTCCAGTGCCACCTGGTCATGGGAATTTCAAAAATTTCATAGTATTTATCTAGCTAGCCATTTTTAAAGGATGAAGTTGGAGGCACTGTGGTTTCCATTCCTTCAGGAACCATTAAATGGTGAGGAAGCTCATTTCAATGAAAGCTCTGGAGAACTCTCACAAACAAGGCTTCCCAAAGAGTGGCCAAAAGGTCACATGAAGCCAGGCCCATTGAGGTCTACAATGTGAGGTCCACGTGTGTTTGGACTCTCAACTATGGCTGCCAGGTCTTTAAGAATAAAATCATGTGATATCCGGGCTGAGATTCCCAGTGCTCTGTGGAAAGCCAGCCTGGGCCTAGATCTCGGTTTCCAAGGGCGACTCTCATGCGTGGCCTCCTAAAATCCCAACACAATTCATGGCAATACTTCTCTGAGGTCAGTTCCAGAACTCAGTCTCCAAGGGGAATCACACCAGAGTTCAAGCCCAGGTGGACCCAGTCATCTCTTCCCACTGCCACACCAATGACCACAATTCAAACCAAAACACTGCCACATGGCCCTCATCTTCTTCCATATAGACACTCATCCTAACCTCTGGCTGGAGGTTTCCATGAGGGGCACAGCCCAAGACAGTGTCCACAATAAGCTCCCTTGCCTCTCATTTGCCTAATGTCAGGGTGGACTGGACACCCTTCCTGTGAACCTGGAGTGATCAAATAGGCCTGCCGTTAATACTGCTCTACTTCTCCAATTGGAGGCCTACTGACTGCCGGGTATAGATTCTTTGTGTGAACTGGAGTCATGAGAAAACCCAAGCACCTATGGGCTAGCCTCTGCAGGGCTTTGAAGAACTCCTTTGACACAAAGGATCCCTATTCTCACTTGATGGAGGTCAGGAACCTTACAGAGGAAGGCGAGAGACTTCATCCACAATGACTGCTTTTGTGCCAATTTGGCTTCGGATGCACACATGGGATCTTTCTTTGGATCCATCAGGTGCTGACAATCTAAGCCACAGCCTCACACAGGGCCAAGAGGCTGATTCAGACACATCCCTTTGCAAAGCAATTAAGCAAAGAGCCACAGGTGATGCCCATTCATTTCCATTTGAAAACTGTTTTCTTCAGGCTTCCCAAAGGGGTGCCCTGAGGCAAAGGCCTTCCTGACATTCAGGGCAACAGAACAATAGGTAAGCCAAAGGCCCAAAGCAGGGTTTCTCCAGGGAGACTTTACTGGTCACACTGATATCTGAGTTTTCTGAGATGCTCACCATTCCTTTCAACTATCCAGTACATGGCCATGTCACCGAGCTTGGAGGTGGTACATATCTTGGACACAAAACCATGAGCCTATTCTGGAGAGTGGCCAGAATTCAGGAAGAAAACAGGAACTTAGGAAGATAGTAGTGTAAAGGTAGAATTTCTAAGCTGATTCTAAGCTGCAAAAGTCTATGTTAAAGTGTAAAAGACTAGGGCATTGTAAAGCTTCTAGATTACAAGGCCTGGGCTAAAAGGTAAAAGTCTATTGTTACAATTCCCCTGCTATCCCAGGAACCTTTTAATCTATGTAAAGTTGTTAGGACAATGCGGGAACTGCTCAGTAAATATCTCCATTGATCCCCTGGTTGTTTAATAGCTAAGGGCTCCAGGTAGCATAGCACGTAGGCATCCAGGCCCCAAAACCAATCAGTTTGAATGTGTACCCCCCTTAGAAGTGACCAATCACCCCTGCCCAAAGTGTTCCTGCCAATGAATGTACTAATCAAGTCTACGAATTATTGTTTGATTTTCCCGTGCCTCATGATGATTTGTTCTGATGTATGCAAAGCCCACCGCCCTCTCCAAAAAGTGTACTTAAGCTCTGCTTGACCTCTGCTCTAGGCTCTGGGCTGCTCTCCCTTCTTGAGTGAGCACAGAGCCCTAGCATGCTGGAACGGGTCCCTAATAAATCCCCCTTGCCATTGCATGAAGTTAGTCTTGTGTGGTCTCTCCTTCTCCGATGCTTCGCCGGACCCTTACATTTGGTGCGTTGGCCGGGAACTGCGCATCGCTGGACGGGGAGACCCAACGAAACTGCTTCGGGGGTAAGTAAGGCGCCTTTCTCTCTCTTTCTCTCTCTTTCCCCTCCTTCTTCTCCTTTTCTCCCCTTTGTTCTTCTTTCGCGCTCAGGTTCTGTCTCTGGCGGCTCTCAGAGCCTCAGGTGGGGTTGGCAGTATGTGTGTGTGGCTGTCAGTGGAGAGCATAAGCTCCCCCTGGCGGTGACAGGCAGAAGTGCCTCTGGAGTCACAAGCCACCCCTCCGAAGAATGCTTTGGAGGGTTCGTGGGGACAAGAGTGCTCCCCATCAGGTAGAGGGGCGGATGAACCCTTGTCGGTGTATTTTGCTGCCAACCCGTCTGGTTTTGCCGGCAACTCTTTCTGTTGAATTTCCTGTCTGTCTGTAATTTTTGCTTCTGAACTTGTGTTAAATGTCTTACTGTGTGTCTGTGATTGCGTCTCGTTGCGTCTCATTTGTATTGTCTCGTCTCGGTCTCTGTTCAAGTAACTCCCAGTATGGGACAAAGCCATTCCACACCTCTGTCCCTGACCTTTGATCATTGGACGGATGTTCACTCAAGGGCCCAGAATCTCTCTTTTTCAGTGAAACGCAGGACCTGGCAGACACTCTGCACCTCAGAATGGCCCACCCTCGGAGTTGAGTGGCCTCCAGAAGGGTCTTTCCACCTCCCTTTAATCCGTAAAGTCAGAGATTCTGTTTTTCAGCCGGGGCCGTGTGGCCATCCAGACCAACAGCCATATGTTTTAACCTGGCAGGACCTCTGCGAGTTTCCTCCTATGTGGGTCAAGCCTTTTCTTATTCCTACGCCGGTTCCAATCTCTTCCCCTTCAATCCTTTCCCTCAAATCTTCTGCTCCTCCCCTTCGTCCCTTTGTTTTCCCTGAGTCGCAGGATTTAACTTTACTGGACACCACCCCCCCTCCTTATCCTTTACCCATGCTCCCAACTCCCCAATTTGCCCTAGGTGACCCTCCTGCCGCTGACTCGATCACCCCGCAGTTAGAGGTGACAGGGCCAGATCCAAGCCTGCCCGGGGACTTTCCCACGCCAGCTCCAGCGATGGCAGCAGCAGCAGCCCCTCCCCTACCGGAGGAATCCTGACCGGCTAAAGGAACCCAGACGGCAGATAATGGAAAACTTGGAAGCCCCGGTGATGCTTCCTCTTAGTCCCTATGGGCCCACAATAGATGATGGGCACGGGGGAGAGATGCAGGCTTATCAGTACTGGCCTTTCTCTTCCTCAGATCTTTACAACTGGAAAAATAACAATCCTCCTTTTTCTGAGGACCCCACTCGGCTTACAGGTCTAGTTGAGTTGCTGATGTTCTCGCACCAGCCCACTTGGGATGACTGCCAGCAGCTTTTGGGGACTCTCTTCACAACAGAGGAACGAGAGAGAATCCTCTTGGAAGCCAGAAAGAATATTCTTGGAGCAGACGGGAGACCAACCCAACTTCCTAACATCATCGAAGCTGGCTTCCCCTTAAACCGACCCAACTGGGACCCTAACACCTTTGAAGGTAGGAAGCATCTGTCCACCTATCGCCGGGCTCTTGTGGTGGGTCTCCGAGCGGCTGCTAGGCGGCCAACTAATTTGGCCAAGGTAAAAGAGATTATTCAGGGACCCAATGAATCTCCCTCCATGTTTCTGGAGAGGATTATGGAAGCATATAGGAGATATACTCCCTTTGATCCTCAGGCAGAGGACCAAAAGGCATCTGTTGCAATGGCTTTTATTGGGCAGGCTGCCCTAGATATTAAGAAAAAGTTACAACGTTTAGATGGATTACAAGATATGACCTTAAGAGATTTGGTCAAAGAGGCTGAGAAAGTATATTATAAGAGAGAAACTGAGGAAGAAAAGGAACAGAGGAGGGAGAAGGAAAGGGAACACAGGGAGGAGGAGAGAAACAGAAGGCAGACTAAAGCATTGGCTAAGGTCCTGGTCACAGCCACAAATAGGCCAAAAGCTGGAAGGCAGGGAGATAGAAAGGGATACCTGGGCCCACGCCAAAGGCTGCCCCTGGCCTCAGATCAATGTGCCTACTGCAAGGAAAAGGGACACTGGGCTAAGGAGTGCCCCAAAAAGAAACAGATGCGCCGGCCTGCCATGCTGACTCTAGAAGATGACTAAGAAAGTCGGGGCTCGGATCCCCTCCCCGAGCTCAGGGTAACTTTTGAAGTGGAGGGGACCCCAGTGAACTTTGAAGTAGATACAGGAGCAGTATATTCAGCCCTCAAGGCCCCACTGGGCCCTCTATCTAATAAAAGATCCTTAGTTCAAGGGGCTAATGGCAGTAAATATCGGGCTTGGACAACAAAGAGGACAATGGACCTAGGAAGGGGAAAAGTCCACCACTCTTTCCTAGTAATCCCAGAATGCCCGGCCCCATTAATGGGCAGGGACCTACTCACCAAGCTCCGGGCTAAAATAAACTTTAACCCTGATGGCCCCCAAGTGGAGTTTCTAAACCCTTCAGTAAAGGCCCCTATAGTCACGGCTCTGACTATGTCAGTAGAAGATGAACATCAACTCTTCACGGTCTCTGGGACTGATCAAACAGGTAGACTACCCCAGAGATGGATAAAGGATTATCCTGATGCCTGGGCAGAAACTGCTGGGTTAGGACTGGCTGTAAAACAACCTCCAATAGTAATAGAATTAAAAGCCTCTGCCTCTCCAATCAGTGTTGAGCAATATCCTCTGAGCAAAGAAGCCAGGGATGGGATAAGACCCCATATTGAGAAATACCTGGCTCTGGGGGTCCTCAGGCCCTGTCAATCGGCCTGGAACACCCCCGTTACCAGTAAGAAAGCCAGGAACTGGGGACTACCGTCCTGTTCAAGACCTGAGAGAGATCAACAACAGAGTGCAGGACATTCACCCCATGCTGCCTAATCCATACAATTTGCTTAGCACTCTGAATCCGGAGCGGATATGGTACACAGTGCTGGACTTAAAAGATGCTTTCTTCTGTTTGCCCCTACATAAGGACAGTCAGTTGTTGTTTCCTTTCGAATGGATAGACCCAGAAATAGGAACATCTGGCCAACTAACCTGGACTAGACTCCCACAGGGGTTCAAAAACTCCCCCACTCTCTTTGATGAAGCTCTCCACAGGGACCTCAACGGCTTCAGAACTGCACACCCCGAAGTCACCCTACTCCAATATGTGGATGATCTGCTGCTGGCAGCCAACACCAAGGAGAACTGTGAGTCTGGGACCCAAGCACTATTATCGGAGCTTGCTCGGCTCGGATATAGGGCTTCTGCCAAAAAGGCCCAAATTTGTCAACAAGAAGTAATCTTCCTGGGTTATTCTCTTAGGGGTGGAAAACGATGGCTTACTGAGTCTAGAAAACGAACTGTTGTGCAGATACCGCCCCCATCTGATAAGAGACAGCTCAGAGAGTTTCTTGGGACTGCCGGCTTTTGTAGGTTATGAATTCCTGAGTATGCGTCTTTGGCGGCCCCTTTATACCCACTGATAAAGGGAGATGTCCAATTCCAATGGACTCCTGAGCACCAACAGGCTTTTGATAATATCAAAAACGCGCTGTTATCTGCCCAGCCTTGGCACTCAAAGACGTAGAAAAACCCTTCACTCTCTACATCGAAGAAAAGAAAGGAATAGCGTGGGGAGTGCTCACTCACTCAGACTTTGGGACCCTGGAAAAGGCCGTTGGCATGCTTATCAAAGAAACTGGACCCAGTGGCTAGCGGATGGCCCCACTGTCTAAGGGCTATAGCAGCAGTAGCCCTTCTACTAAAGGATGCTGATAAATTAACATTGGGACAGAAGCTAACCATCATAGCCACCCATGCCTTGGAAAATATCATCCATCAGCCTCCAGACAGGTGGTTGTCAAATTCAAGAATAACTCATTACAAAAGTCACTTGCTTGACAAAGACAGAATAACGCTGGGACCCCCTGCTCCACTTTACCCAGCTACACTGCTGCCGGAAGAATCATCAGGACCTGTTGCTCATGATTGTCAACATATACTGGCAGAAGAGACCAGTGTACGCCAAGACCTAAAGAATCAGCCACTGCCCAACCCTGAGGTCGTATGGTTTACAGACTGAAGCAGCTTCCTCCAGGAAGGTAAGCAGCAGGCTGGAGCAGCAGTAGTTAGCAAAACTAATGTTATCTGGTCCTCTAGCCTCCCAGAAGGAACATCAGCTCAAAAAGCAGAACTAATTGCCCTGACGAAAGCACTGGAGCTAGCCTCAGGCAAAAGAGCCACCATATACACTGATAGCCGTCAAAATACACATCATGTCCCATAGGAATCTACTTGCATTGATGTTAAACTGGGTCAGTTACTGTAGAAATATTAGGATTTCTATGCACCATTCTCTGAAGTTAGTTTTCAGCACTAGGAAACAAATATGTATTTCAGGTGGATGAATATTTCTGAGAATAACCTTGTGAAAAGTTGATTATAAATCCACATATATGAACATGGATGAATTTAGGGAGTGTATAATAAGACACATATATTTCATATTTTAAAAATCTGGAGAGTTTGTGTATATTGTGTGTATATACACACACACACACACACACACACAAAACACACACAGACATTAAAAAGTAGAAATGTATATGCCAATCGAAATTCATCATGAAATATATATCATCTACAGATCCAAAAATATTTATTTTACTGAACATGGATTTATGTATCATGTTGTTCAATTAGGAAGCTCACCCGTAGGTTGAATTTTCAGTTCCAACAGCGTTTAGGAGGAGTGATCTCTTCTCACAATTTGTATCTGCCAAGTCAGCCACCTGACAAGAATGGACGTGGGATAGCAGGTAGGATTCTATATGTGCATGTAAAAATACATGTTGCTGAATAGGCTACAAAGAAAGGGAGACAGGAATTCACATATTTGTTAACTTTAAAAACACATGGAAAACTATTAATATTAAATTGGACAAGATTTATAACACCTACCCTTTATAATGCAATAGGCAAGTCCAACTATACATCATGCCTCCTCTGAACTGCCTGTATTTCTATTCTGTTTGGGTTATTTTTCTCCATCATATTCGGATTCGTAGTCAGAATCTAGTAGGGTATGGGTTAGTGTCAGGGATTCAGTATTTCGAACGGAAAATAGGAAAATGAATCCAATGTGTAGGCAAATATGTGCTACACAAAAATCTTCCCACTCTCATCCAGAACAATGCCTTGACATTACCTTCGCAAAAAGTAAGACGCAATTCGAGGAGAAGAGCTAGAAAAGCTGTGAATACGTATGTGGAATGGAAAATGCTCAGGAGTTCACAACCTTGGAGGTAGTAGAGGAGTTTCCATAAGTAAGGGACAGGGTAAACACTCCACAAACATGGAGCTCTGCTGGCCTAAAGACTTTGTGAGAAACTGCCTCTGAGGTTGGGCACTTGAAATATATGTTGTTGTCAGGATCTTTAGCTTCCTTTGTAGTGAGACCATCAAACCTGGTCTGCATCTAGGTGACCTGGAGGACATGGTTTCTGATTTTCCAATGAACATGAGGCAGAAGTGCTGAATTCTCTCTTTGCAGGTAAACTGTGGCCACTGGTGTCTAAATGTCTCCCTGTGTGGACTGTGAAGCCATTTGGTCATCCTCCACTTTTCGTGGTGATTCTTGCTGCGGCACTGGGAGTTTGGAATTTGCTTCAGAAATACAAGGAGTTCAATTGGGACACAGTGCTGGAGGGAGTTCTGTCTCGTGTGGTGGGACAAGGTCCTAGGAGAATGCACGAGCCAGGCTTCTATCCCACAGAGCTTGCCCCCTTGACCATAGCAACCTGATTCTGAACATTGCCCTGAAACCTCTCCATATAACAAGATGCCTTTACATAGAAGGGTCTGCTCACTGCACCATGTCAGTCACAAGCCATTTGGAAGCCAGTGGCAGATCCACATGGCCCCACCACAGATGTTTTATCACACACCTGCACACCACTGCTCTAGGCCCGCTACTCAGCAGGCCCCAACTTACTGGCATCTCTGTTTTACACCATTTTCATGAAACCCAGTCAATCAAGGCACTGTCTGGTACACTCATGATCAGCAACAGGACATCCAAAGGTTCTCCAGTGCCACCTGGTCATGGGAATTTCAAAAATTTCATAGTATTTATCTAGCTAGCCATTTTTAAAGGATGAAGTTGGAGGCACTGTGGTTTCCATTCCTTCAGGAACCATTAAATGGTGAGGAAGCTCATTTCAATGAAAGCTCTGGAGAACTCTCACAAACAAGGCTTCCCAAAGAGTGGCCAAAAGGTCACATGAAGCCAGGCCCATTGAGGTCTACAAATGTGAGGTCCATGTGTGTTTTGACTCTCAACTATGGCTGCCAGGCCTTTAAGAATAAAATCATGTGATATCCGGGCTGAGATTCCCAGTGCTCTGTGGAATTCCACTGACTGCCGGTTATAGATTCTTTGTGTGAACTGGAGTCATGAGAAAACCCAAGCACCTATGGGCTAGCCTCTGCAGGGCTTTGAAGAACTCCTTTGACACAAAGGATCCCTATTCTCACTTGATGGAGGTCAGGAACCTTACAGAGGAAGGCGAGAGACTTCATCCACAATGATTGCTTTTGTGCCAATTTGGCTTTGGATGCACACATGGGATCTTTCTTTGGATCCATCAGGTGCTGACAGTCTAAGCCACAGCCTCACACAGGGCCAAGAGGCTGATTCAGACACATCCATTTGCAAAGCAATTAAGCAAAGAGCCACAGGTGATGCCCATTCATTTCCATTTGAAAACTCTTTTCTTCAGGCTTCACAAAGGGGTGCCCTGAGGCAAAGGCCTTCCTGACATTCAGGGCAACAGAACAATAGGTAAGCCAAAGGCCCAAAGCAGGGTTTCTCCAGGGAGACTTTACTGGTCACATTGATATCTGAGTTTTCTGAGATGCTCACCATTCCTTTCAGCTATCCAGTAAATGGCCATGTCACCAAGCTTGGAGCTTTAGCATTACAAAGGGTAGGTGTTATAAATCTTGTCCAATTTAATAGAAGTAGTTCTCCATGTGTTTTGAAAGTTAACAAATATGTGAATTCCTGTCTCCCTTTCTCTGTAGCCTATTCAGCAACATGGATTTTTACATGCACATATAGAATCCTACCTGCTATCACAGGTACATTCTTGTGAGGTGGCCGACTTGGCAGATACAAATTGTGAGAAGAGATCACTCCTCCTAAACGCTGATGGAACTGAAAATTCAACCTCCAGGTGAGCTTCCTACATGAACAACATGATACATAAATCCATGTTCAGTAAAATAAATATTTTTGGATCTGGGGAAGATATATATTTCATAATGAATTTCAATTAGCATATATATTTCTACTTTTTAACGTCTGTGTGTTTTGTGTGTATGTGTGTATATATATATATATATATATATATATATATATATATATACATATATATATATATACACAAACACACACAATATACACAAACTCTCCAGATTTTTCAAAATATGAAATATATGTGTCTTATTATACACTCCCTAAATTCATTCATGTTTATATATGTGGATTTATAATCAACTTTTCACAAGATTATTCTCAGAAATATTCATCCACCTGAAATACATATTTGTTACCTAGTGCTGAAAACTAACTTCAGATAATGGTGCATAGAAATCCTAATATTTCTACAGTAACTGACCCAGTTTAACATCAATGCAAGTAGATTCCTATGGGACATGATGTGTATCTTGACGTTCATTTTTATTCAACACTGGTACATTACTATTTCTTCAGTTGATGCACATCATAGGATATGTATTTCATCCTCAAGGTCACAAATTTCTAGGCATTTGGTTCCCTTTCCATCACTTCCTGCTTCAGAACACATGTATTCCTCCACGTTTCTTGACTGGTCTTTCATGAGACTTCTTCCCAAACACATTATTTTCCTTTTCCATAATCCCTTGTGAAGCAAGACTCACACCCCCTTCATGGTAAACCATAACCCTAATATCACCATTAGATGTATAACTGGTTGGAATGAATGGTTGTGTATCAATATTAGATTTCCTATATATTTCCAGTTATCAATTCAATCCATTATTTAAATTGGAACCTGTTATAATATTTATTCACAGTATGGTCTATTCCTGCATTATCTCTATATTCATAGACCCAGGGTACACCTATTTGTACCCCCAAAGGCTAATTTATATGTCTTCAACATATTACTCCCAGAAATGGTGGAAGAAATACTCATGTCACCTGATCTCCACATACATTTTATCACAGTGATATTCTGGACACAAAATGCAAAGGTCACACTTCTGATTGTACCAAAGCCTCATTGGAAAGTGAGCATGGATTACTAAAAACATCCTTGTCCAGGTTGCCTAATGCTCTCAAATGTCAATCCTATTGGTGACTACACATTTGTTTCTTCCTAAGATGATATATTCCACCTCAACCCTGTTGAAAATGTCTAATCCTCTCACTCACTTTATACTTTGCCTGATTTCCTAATGTCTCTATTGATATCTGCTTTCCTACATATGTTCCCCAGTTCATCATGGTGACTGACTCTTCACATGTGCTGACATTTACATTCACTCTCTAACCGACACCCTATTGCTAAAGAACTTTTGGTCCAAATTTTATACTCACTCTTCTTCCTAAGGGGGAGTTGGGTCCAGGGAAGCAGGGCCCAGGAAGAGCAGAACCAGGGGGAGAAAGCCGTGGGTAGCAGGACTGGAGGGAGTAGGGCCCAGGGGAGCAAGGCCAGGGTGAGTGGGGCCAGGGGGACCATGGCCATTGGGAGCATGGCCCAAGGGAGCAGGGTCCAGGGAAGCAGGACTCAGGGGGAACAGGGCCAAGGGGAAGCAGGGCCCAGGGGGAGCAGAGCCCAGGGGGAGCAGAGCCCAGGGTGAAGCAGGGTCTGTGGAAGCATGGCAAGGAGGAGCAGAGCCCAGAGGGAGCAGGATCAGAGGGAGCATGGCCCAGGGGAGCAGGGCCAGGTGTAGCAGGACACAGGGGAAGGAGGGCCAGGGGATGCAGGGCCAGGGGGAGCAGGTCCTAGAGGAGCAGGGCCCAGGGGAGCAGAGCCAGTGGGAGCTGAGCTAGGGAGAAAAGGGCTAGGGGGAGCAGGGCTAGGTGGAGAAGGGCCCAAGGAGAGTGGAACCAGGGGGTGCAGGGCCTGGGGGAGCTGTCCCAGGGGAAGCAGGGCAAGGGGATGAAGGGCCAGGGGGAGCAGGGCCCAGGAGAAAAAGGGACAGGGGGAGAAGGGCCTGGGGGAGCAGGGCCCATGGGGAGCAAGTCCATGGGGAGCACGCTCAGGGAAAGAAGGGCCCAGCGGGAATAGGGCCCAGGAATACAGGGCCAAGGGGAACAGTGCCAGGGGAAGCAAGGCCAAGGAGAGCAAGGCACAGGGAAGCAGGACCAGGGGGAGCAGGGCTGAGGGGGAGCTGGGCCCAGTGGGAAGGGAGCCCAGGGGGAGCAGAACCAGGGGGAGGAAGTCCTGTGGGAGCAGGATCAGCGGGGAGCACGATGAGAGGGAGCAGGGCCTGGAGGAGAGGGTCCATTGTAATGCCTCAGGAAAATCTATTTGTTGTTTTCACATAACAAAGGGCTAGAGAAGTATTCCTGTTTCTTCACCCACATAGGTTCCTATTAAGGCATTATTTTATTTGCAGTTAGGGTGGGGGGGTCTAATGGGGATTGAACTTGACCACATCCCCGTCCGTATTTTGTATTTTTTAGAGATAGGTTCTCACATTGTTGAGTGCCTTGCTTTTGCTCAAGCCGGCTTTTTACTTGTGATCCTCCTGCATCAGCCTCCTGAGCCACTGGGATAACAGGCATTTGCCACCATGCTTGGCAACATTATTTGTCTTTTTCTTCTTCTTTTTTTTGTAGTTGCACCCAACACCTGTATTTTATTTATGTATTTTTATGGGTGCTCAGGATTGAACCCAGTGCCTTGCACGAGCTAGGCAAGCACTACTGCTGAGACACAACCCCAGCTGACATTATTTGTTTTCTTGGTTGCCATTCTTTTTTTTTTCTTGATTTTTTAAAAAAATAAATGACAATGGAATGCATTACAATTATTATTACACGTATACAGCACAATTGTTTATATCTCTGGTTGTATATAAAGTATGTTGACACCAATTTGTGTCTTCATACACAGACTTTGGATAATGATGTCTATCACATTCCAATGTCCTTGGTAATCCGCTGCCCCCTCCCTTTCCCTCTCACCCCTGTGCCCTATCTAGAATTTATCTATTCCTCCCATGCTCCACCTCCCTACTTCACTGTGAGTAAACCTCCTTATTTCAGAAAAAAACACTGGGCATTTTTTCTTTGGGGGGGTGGAGATTCACTAACTTCAATTAACATTATCTTCTCCAAATCCATCCATTTACCTGCAAATGCCAGGATTTTATTCTCTTTTATTGCTGAGTAAAATTCTATTGTGTATATTTGCCACATTTTTTTATCCATTCATCCACTGAAGGGCATCTAGGTTGGCTCCACAATTAAGATATTGTGAATTTTGCTGCTATAAACATTGATGTGGCTGTGTCGCTGTAGAATGCTGTTTTTTGTCTTTTAAGTATAGACTGAGGAGAGGTTGGTTGGTTCAAATGGTGGTTCCGTTCCCAGATTTCCAAGGAATCTCCATACTGCTTTCCATATTGGCTGAACCAATTTGCAGATCTACCAGCAAACTATGAGAGTGCCTTTTCCCCCACATTTTCAGCAACACTTATTGTTGTTTATCTTCATAATAGCTGCCATTCTGACTGGAGTGATACGATATCTTAGAGTAGTATAAGTTTTGAAAATGATTTCCAATTATCCTTTGTATTTCTGCAGTGTCTCTTATGATACTACCTTTTGCATTTCTCTAACTGCTAGAGATGATGAACATTTTTTCATATATTTGTTGGTCGATTGTATATCCTCTTCTGGGAAACGTCTGTTTAGGTCCTTATTGATTGGGTTATTTTTATTTTTTATTATTATTATTATTATTATTATTATTATTATTATTATTATTTTGTGTGTGTGTGTTTGTGTGTGCTTAGCATTTTGAGTTCTTTATATACCCTAGAGATTAGTGCTCTCTCTGCTGTGAGGGGTAAAAATTTACTCCCAGGTTGAAGGCTCTCTGTTCACCTCACAAATTGTTTTTTTCTTTCTGAGAAGAAACTTTTTTAGTTTGATTCCATCCCATTTATTGATTGGTTTTAATTCTTGTGCCATAGTAGTCTTACTAAGGAAATTGAGGCCTAATCCAACATGATAAATATTAGGGCCTACATTTTCTTCTGTTAGACACAGAATCTCTTGTTTAATTCCTAGGTTCTCGATCCACTTTGAGTTGAGTTTTGTGCATGGTGAGTGATAGGGGTTTAATTTCATTTTGTTACATATGGATTTCCAGTTTTCCTAGCACCATTTGCTGAAGATGGTATCTTTTCTCCAATGCTTGATTTTGGCACCTTTATCTAATATAATTTTAATTTTGTGGGATAGTCTCTGTGTCCTCTATTCTGTCCCATTGTTCTACCAGTCTATTTTGGTTCCATTACCATGCTGTTTTTGTTAGTATTGCTCTTTAGTATAGTTTAAGATCTGGTATTGCAATGCCACCTGCTTCACTCTTCCTGCTAAGGATTGCTTTACCTATTTTGGGTCTCTTATTTTTTTCAGAAAAAAAATTAATGATTGCTTTTTCTATTTCTATGAGGAGTGTCATTGGGATTTTGATCAGAATTGCATTAAATCTCTATAGTGCTTTTGGTAGTATAGTCATTTTGATAATATTAATTCTGCCTATACAAGAGCAAAATAGGCCTTTCCATATTCTTAGGTCTTCTTTGATTTCTTTGTTTAGGGTTCTGTAGTTTTCATTGTATAGATCTTTCACCTCTTCATTAAGTTGATACACAAGTATTTCATTTATTTATTTATTTTTTGAGGCTATTGTAAATGGGGCAGTTTCCCTCACTTCCCTTTCTGAGGATTTGTCACTGATATAAAGAAATGCCTTTGATTTATGGGTGTTGATTTTATATTCTGTTACTTCGCTGAATCCATTTACTCGTTCTAGAAGTTTTGTGGTGGAGCTTTATGGGTCTTCTAGGTATAGAATAATGTCTTCAGCAAATACTGCTAATTTAAGTTTTTCCTTTCCTGTACATAACCCTTTAATTTCTTTCATCTCTCTAATCACTTTAGCCTATGTTTCAAGAACTATGTTGAATAGAAGTGGTGAAAGAGGGCATACCTGTCTTGTTCCTGTTTCTGGAGGGAATGCCTTTAATTTTTTTTTCCCCATTTAGAATGTTGTTAGCCTGAGGCTTATCGTAGATAGCCTTTACAATATTGAGATATGTTCCTGTTATCCCTAGTTTTTCTAGTGTTTTGAACATAAAAGGGTGCTGTATTTTGTCAAATGCTTTTTCTGCATCTATTGAGATGATCATATGATTCTTATTTAAGAGTCTATTGATCTGTTGAATTACATTTATTAATTTCAGTCTGTTGAACCAACCTTGCGTCCCTGGGATGAATCCCACTTATTTGTAATGCATGATCTTTTTGATATGTTTTGTGTTCGATTTGCAACAATTTTATTGAGAATTTTTGCATCTATGTTCAATAGAGATATTGATCTGAAGTTTTCTTTCCTTGGTGTATCATTGCCTGATTTTAGAATCAGAGTGATATTGGCCTCAGAATGAGTTTGCAAGTGCTGCCTCTCTTTCTATTTTCTGAAACAAATTGAAGAGTATTGGTGTTAGTTCTTCTTTAAAGGTCTTGTAGAACTTGGCTGTGTATCCATCCTGTCCTGGTCATTTCTTGGTTGGTAGTCTTCTGATGGTGTCTTCTATTTAATCTTGGGAGATACAAATTGTGAGAAGAGATCACTCCTCCTGAACGCAGTTGGAACTGAAAATTCAACTTATGGGTGAGCTTCCTAGATGAACAACACTATACATAAATCCATGTTCAGTAAAATATATATTTATGGATCTGTGGATAATATATATTTCATGATGAATTTTTTTTTGTTTCTCTTGTCCTATTTTTTAGCCAAAGGATGTAATTTTTATTTTATTTATTTTTATTGTTGGTTGTTCAAAACATTACATAGTTCTTGATATATCATATTTCACACTTTGATTCAAGTGGGTTATGAACTCCCATTTTTACCCCGTATACAGATTGCAGAATCACATCAGTTACACTTCCATTGATTTACGTATTGACATACTCATGTCTGTTGTATTCTGCTGCCTTTCCTATCCTCTACTATCACCCCTCCCCTCCCCTCTTCTCTCTCTACCCCCTCTACTGTAATTCATTCCTCCCCCTTGTATTATTTTTCCCTTTCCCCTCACTTCCTCTTGTATGTAATTTTGTATAACCATGAGGGTCTCCTTGCATTTCCATGCAATTTCCCTTCTCTCTCCCTTACCCTCCCCCCTCTCATCCTTGTTTAATGTTGGTCTTCTTCTCGTGCTCTTCTTCCCTAGTCTGTTCTTAGTTACTCTCCTTATATCAAAGAAGACATTTGGCATTTGTTTTTTAGGGCTTGGCTAGCTTCACTTAGCATAATCTGCTCTAATGCCATCCATTTCCCTCCAAATTCTATGATTTTGTCATTTCTTAATGCAGAGTAATACTCCATTGTGTATAAATGCCACATTTTTTTATCCATTCGTCTATTGAAGGGCATCTAGGTTGGTTCCACAGTCTTGCTATTGTGAATTGTGCTGCTATGAACATCGATGTAGCAGTGTCCCTGTAGCATGCTCTTTGTAGGTCTTTAGGGAATAGACAGAGAAGGGGAATAGCTGGGTCAAATGGTGGTTCCATTCCCAGCTTTCCCAGAAATCTCCATACTGCTTTCCAAATTGGCTGCACCAATTTGCAATCCCACCAACAATGTACATGTGTACCCTTTTCCCCATATCCTCGCCAGCAGTTGTTGTTGTTTGACTTCATAATGGCTACCAATCTTACTGGAGTGACATGGTATCTTAGGGTGGTTTTGATTTGCATTTCTCTGACTGCTAGAGATGGTGAGCATTTTTCCATGTACTTGTTGATTGATTGTATGTCCTCCTCTGAGAAGTGTCTGTTCAGGTCCTTGGCCCATTTGTTGATTGTGTTATTTGTTATCTTATTGTCTAATTTTTTGAGTTCTTTATATACTCTGGATATTAGGGCTCTATCTGAAGTGTGAGGAGTAAAGATTTGTTCCCATGATGTAGGCTCCCTATTTACCTCTCTTATTGTTACTTTTGCTGAGAAAAAAACTTTTTAGTTTGAGTAAGTCCCATTTGTTGATTCTAGATGTTAACTCTTGTGCTATGGGTGTCCTATTGAGGAATTTGGAGCCCGACCCCACAGTATGTAGGTTGTAGCCAACTTTTTCTTCTATCAGATGCCGTGTCTCTGATTTGATTTCAAGCTCCTTGATCCATTTTGAGTTAACTTTTGTGCATGGCGAGAGAAAGGGATTCAGTTTCATTTTGTTGCATATGGATTTCCAGTTTTCCCAGCAATATTTGTTGAAGATGCTATCCTTCCTCCATTGCATGCTTTTAGCCCCTTTATCAAATATAAGAAAGTTGTAGTTTTGTGGGTTGGTTTCTGTGTCCTCTATTCTGTACCATTGGTCCACCCGCCTGTTTTGGTACCAATACCATGCTGTTTTGCTCTGTAATATAGTTTGAAATCTGGTATCGCTATACCACCGATTCACACTTCCTGCTTAGCATTGTTTTTGCTATTCTGGGTCTTTTATTTTTCCATATGAATTTCATGATTGCTTTCTCTATTTCTACAAGAAATGCCATTGGGATTTTGATTGGCATTGCATTAAACCTATAGAGAACTTTTGGTAATATCGCCATTTTGATGATGTTAGTTCTGCCTATTCATGAACAGGGTATATTTTTCCATCTTCTAAGATCTTCTTCAATTTCTCTCTTTAGGGTTCTGTAGTTTTCATTGTATAAGTCTTTCACCTCTTTTGTTAGGTTGATTACCAAGTATTTTATTGTTTTTGAGGATATTATGAATGGAGTGGTTGTCCTCATTTCCATTTCAGAGGATTTGTGGCTGATATACAGGAATGCCTTTGATTTATGCATGTTGATTTTATATCCTGCCACTTTGCTGAATTCATTTATTAGCTCTAATAGTTTATTTGTTGACACTTTTGGGTCTGCTAGGTATAGAATCATGTCGTCTGCAAATAGTGATAATTTAAGTTCTTCTTTTCCTATTTTTATGCCTTTAATGTCTTTCGACTGTCTAATTGCTCTGGCCAGTGTTTCGAGAACTATGTTGAACAGAAGTGGTGAGAGAGGGCATCCCTGTCTTGTTCCAGATTTTAGAGGGAATGCCTTCAATTTTTCTCCATTCAGAATGATGCTAGCCTGAGGCTTAGCATAGATTGCTTTTACAATGTTGAGGTATGTTCCTGTTATCCCTAGTTTTTCAAGAGTTTTGAACATAAAGGGATGCTGTACTTTGTCGAATGCTTTTTCCGCATCTATCGAGATGATCATATGGTTCTTATTTTTAAGTCTATTGATGTGGTGAATAACATTTATTGATTTCCGTATGTTGAACCAGCCTTGCATCCCAGGGATGAATCCTACTTGATCATGGTACACAATTTTTTTGATATGTTTTTGTATCCGATTCGCCAGAATTTTATTGAGGATTTTTGCATCTAGATTCATTAGAGATATTGGTCTGTAGTTTTCTTTCTTTGAAGTGTCTTTGTTTGGTTTAGGAATCAGGGTGATGTTGGCCTCGTAGAATGAATCTGGAAGTTCTCCCTCTTTTTCTCTTTCCTCAAATAGCTTGAAAATTGTTGGTATTAGTTTCTCTTTAAAGGTTTTGTAAAACTCTGCTGTATACCCATCCGGTCCTGGGTTTTTCATAGATGGTAATCTTTTGATGGTTTCTTCTATTTCCTCAATTGATATTGGTCTGTTTAGGTTGTCTATATCCTCCTGACTCAATCTGGGCAGATTATATGACTTAAGAAATTTATCGATGCCTTCACTATCTTCTATTTTATTGGAGTATAAGGATTCAAAATAATTTCTGATTATCTTCTGTATTCCTGAAGTGTCTGTTGTGATATTGCCTTTTTCATCCCGTATGCTAGTAATTTGAGTTCTCTCTCTTCTTCTCTTCATTAGCATGGCTAAGGGTCTGTTGATTTTATTTATTTTTTCAAAGAACCAACTTTTAGTTTTGTCAATTTTTTCAATTGTTCTTTTGTTTCAATTTCATTAATTTCAGCTCTGATTTTAATTATTTCTTGCCTTCTACTTCTTTTGCTGTTGTTTTGCTCTTCTTTTTCTAGGATTTTGAGATGAAGTATGAGATCATTTATTTGTTGGTTTTTTTCTTTTTTTAAGGAATGAACTCCAAGCAATGAGTTTTCCTCTTAGAACTGCTTTCAACATGTCCCATAGATTCCGATATGTTGTCTCTGTGTTTTCATTTGCCTCTAAGAAGTTTTTAATTTCCTCCTTGATGTCTTCTAAAATGCATTGATCATTCAGTAACCTATTGTTCATTCTCCAAGTGATGCATGATTTTTCCTTCCTTCTTTTATCGTTGATTTTCAGTTTCATTCCATTATGATCAGATAAGATGCATGGTATTATCTCTACTCCTTTATATTGTCTAAGAGTTGCCCTGTGACATAATATATGATCTATTTTTGAGAAGGATCCATGTGCTGCTGAGAAGAAAGTATAACTGCTTGATGTTGGGTGGTATATTCTATATATGTCAATTAAGTCTAGGTTGTTAATTGTGTTATTGAGTTCTATAGTTTCCTTATTCAACTTTTGTTTGGAAGATCTGTCCAGTGGTGAGAGAGGTGTGTTGAAGTCTCCCATGATTATTGTATGGAGGTCTATTAGACTCTTGAACTTGAGAAGAGTTTGCTTGATGAACATAGCAGCACCATTGTTTGGGACATATATATTTATGATTGTTATGTCTTGTTGGTGTATGGTTCCTTTCAGCAGTATGTAGTGTCCCTCTTTATCCCTTTTGATTAACTTTGGCTTGAAATCTATTTTATTTGATATGAGTATGGACACTCCTGCTTGTTTCCGCAGTCCATATGAGTGATATGATTTTTCCCAACCTTTCACCTTCAGTCTATGTATATCTTTTCCTATCAAATGCGTCTCCTGTAGGCAGCATATTGTTGGGTCTTCTTTTGTGATCCATTCAACTAGCCTGTGTCTCTTAATTGGTGAGTTTAAGCCATTAACATTTAGGGTTATTATTGAGATATGGTTTGTTCTTCCAGCCATATTTGTCTATTAATGTTACTAAACCTGATTTGTTTTCCTCTTTGATTATTTTCCCCCGTTTACTGTCCTACCTCCCACTGTTGGTTTTCATTGTTATTTTGCATTTCCTCTTCCTGTAATGTTTTGCCAAGGATTTTTTGAAGAGATGGTTTTCTAGCTGCAAATTCTTTTAACTTTTGTTTATCATGGAAGGTTTTAATTTCATCTTCCATCCTGAAGTTTAATTTCGCCGGATACACGATTTTTGGTTGGAACCCACTTTCTTTCAGTGTTTGAAATATGTTATTCCAGAATCTTCTAGCTTTCAGAGTCTGTGTTGAAAGATCAGCTGTTATCCTGATTGGTTTACCCCTAAATGTAATCTGCTTCCTTTCTCTTGTAGCTTTTAAAATTCTCTCCTTATTCTGTATGTTGGGCATCTTCATTATAATGTGTCTAGCTGTGGATCTCTTATGATTTTGCACATTCGGCGTCCTATAGGCTTCTAGGATTTGGGATTCTGTCTCATTCTTCAAGTCTGGGAAGTTTTCTCGTATTATTTCATTTAATAGATTGTTTATTCCTTTGGTTTGGACCTCTATGACTTCCTGTATCCCAATGACTCTTAAGTTTGCTCTCTTTATGTTATCCCATATTTCTTGGATGTTCTGCTCATGATTTCTTAACAGTCTTGCTGAGCTGTCTATGTTCTTTTCAAGTTGAAATACTTTGTCTTCATTGTCTGATGTTCTATCTTCTAAGTGTTCTACTATGCAGGTAGTATTCTGAATTGAATTTTTAAGTTTGTTTAATGCTTCCTGCATTTCTAGACTTCTATTTGTTTGTTTTTTATTACCTCTATCTCCCTTTGTAATTGATCTTTTGCTTCTTGGATTTGTTAACGTAATTCATTGTCAGAGTGATCTTTCATTGTCTGATTTTGCTGTCTGATGTCTTCCTTGAGACTCCAGATCATCTGAAGCATGTATATCCTGAATTCATTATTCTAACATTCCATCTCGCCTCGTCAAAAGACTTACTAGAAACAGTCCACTCCAAACCAAACAAACCACCTTTCCTACCTATTCTCAGAACATGAGACAAAACCACAAACTCACACCCACACCCACAAAGGCACCTCCTTCTTCCAAGTTGGTCTGTGACTACCCGGAGTGTCGTCTGACTGGTGGGCCATACTATGTTCCCCCGAAAGGGCCTGTCCTGTCTCACATCTGGCCTCCTTGGCCAACTCTGTGAAGTTGTCAGGAGCCAGCGGTGAGCCACTACCTGCTTTCTCAGGAAAGGCCCCTCTTCAGAGCTTTACTGGCATTTGGCCATCCTCACATCAGTAGCTACCAAGAAAGACTGACTCTGTCCTTGGCAAATCCAAACAAGTGAGCCCACTGGGACTGGGACTGGGACTGGGACTGGCTCTGGGTGCCTGGCTTCCTGGATCCCAAGTTCAGAGAGTTCCATCACCAAGGAAGTGAGGTGAGGTCACTTCCTTCAGGAACTGAATGAGGTCACTGCCTTGGCAACCACTGTGTCCTAACAGTTGCTTCCAAGGCTCCCATGAGATGGAGGCTGCCCCTCCTTCCTGTGACACTTTCACAAGTTAGAATGGAATATCAACCATAGGCACCAAGGAACAGCTCTCCACACAGGCCTGCTTTGGTCCATCTTGTCTACATTAAGAAGAGAGAGGCTCATTCAGACACATCCCTTCATCCTGACCAGGTTGTTTGCCATGGAAGATGACTTCTGCTCTCTCAGGTCCTTCATAGCTGCCTACATCTTCTCCAGGGATCACTTCTGCATGGACCTTTGAGGTTCTCAGCAGGTGGAAGATCCCCCATATTCCTGTATTGTAAGACCAACTCTGTCCCTGCTCTTCTGTAAAGTTAGATTGAGGGAACAGTGTATGGTTAGGGTTAAGAACCTGTTTGATTTGGGTGAGGAATCACTCTGCTGGATGAAGAATGGTATTGGGAACCTGCGATATTTATAATAATATATAGGTGAAATATATGTATGAAAACAGAAATCCAAGTAAGAAAGATTTGAAGGCCAGAAGGGCATTGGGCCCTTGATTGGGATACTTAGCTTTGAATGACTTTCTGCACAGATGTCTCAGATAAATCGATATACAATGGCATAGGACCTTGTACCTTGGATGATCGAATGTAGAAGAGAACATCCAGTCCAAAAGGGATAGTAGGTAGGATTAGGAAGATAGTTGGTAGGTTTAGGAAGAAGAGTGAGTATACAATTTGGACCAAAAGTTCTTTAGCAATAGGGTGTCGGTTAGAGAGTGAATGTAAATGTCAGCACATGTGAAGAGTCAGTCACCATGATGAACTGGGGAACATATGTAGGAAAGCAGATATCAATAGAGACATGAGGAAATCAGGCAAAGTATAAAGTGAGTGAGAGGATTAGACATTTTCAATAGGGTTGAGGTGGAATATATCATCTTAGGAAGAAACAAATGTGTAGTCACCAATAGGATTGACATTTGAGACCATTAGGCAACTTGGACAAGGATGTTTTTAGTAATCCATGCTCACTTTCCAATGAGGCTTTGGTACAATCATAAGTGTGACCTTTGCATTTTGTGTCCAGAATATCACTGTGATAAAATGTATATGTAGATCAGGTGACATGAGTATTTCTTCCACCATTTCTGGGAGTACTATGTAGAAGACGTATAAATTAGCCTTTGGGGGTACAAATAGGTGTACCCTGGGTCTATGAATATAGAGATAATGCATGAATAGACCATACTGTGAATAAATATTATAACTGTTTCCAATTTAAATAATGGATTGAATTGATATCTGAAAATATATAGGAAATCTAATATTGATACACAACCATTCATTCCAACCAGTTATACATCTAATGGTGATATTAGGGTTTTGGTTTACCATGAAGGGGGTGTGAGTTTTGCTTCACAAGGGATTATGGAAAAGGAAAATAATGTGTGTGGGAAGAAGTCTCATGAAAAGACCACTCAAGAAACGTGGAGGAATACATGTGTTCTGAAGCAGGAAGTGATGGAAAGTGAACCAAATACCTAGAATATGTGAACTTGATGATGAAATACATATCCTATGATGTGCATCAACTGAAGAAATAGTAATGTACTAGTGTTGAATAAAAATGAACGTCAAAATACACACCATGTCCCATAGGAATCTACTTGCATTGATGTTAAACTGGGTCAGTTACTGTAGAAATATTAGGATTTCTATGCACCATTCTCTGAAGTTAGTTTTCAGCACTAGGAAACATATGTATTTCAGGTGGATGAATATTTCTGAGAATAATCTTGTGAAAATTTGATTATAAACCCACATATATGAACATGAATGAATTTAGAGAGTGCATAATAAGACACATATATTTCATATTTTGAAAAATCTGGAGAGTTTGTGTATATTGAGTGTGTGTGTGTATGTGTGTGTGTGTGTATATATATATACACACACACACACACACACACACACAAAACACACACACAGATGTTAAAAAGTAGAAATATATATGCCAATCGAAATTCATCATGAAATATATATCATCCACAGATCCAAAAATATTTATTTCACTGAACATGGATTTATGTATCATGTTGTTCAAGTAGGAAGCTCACCTGGACGTTGAATTTTCAGTTCCAACAGCGTTTAGGAGGAGTGATCTCTTCTCACAATTTGTATCTGCCAAGTCAGCCACCTCACAAGAATGTACGTGGGATAGCAGGTAGGATTCTATATGTGCATGTAAAAATACATGTTGCTGAATGGGCTTCAGAGAAAGGGAGACAGGAATTCACATATTTGTCAACTTTCAAAACACATGGAGAACTACTTCTATTAAACTGGACAAGATTTATAACACCTACCCTTTGTAATGCTAAAGGCAAGTCCAACTATATACCATGCCTCCTCTGAACTGCCTGTATTTCTATTCTGTTTGGGTTATTTTTCTCCATCATATTAGGATTCGTAGTCAGAATCTAGTAGGGTATGGGTTAGTGTCAGGGATTCAGTATTTCAAATGGAAAATAGGAAAATGAATCCAATGTGTAGGCAAATATGTGCTACACAAAAATCTTCCCACTCTCATCCAGAACAATGCCTTGACATTACCTTCGCAACAAGTAAGACACAATTCGAGGAGAAGAGTTAGAAAAGCTGTGAATACGGATGTGGAATGGAAATGGTCATGAGTTTACAACCTTGGAGGTGGTAGAGGAGTTTCCATAAGTAAGGGACAGGGTAAACACTCCACAAACATGGAGCTCTGCTGGCCTAAAGACTTCGTGAGAAACTGCCTCTGAGGTTGGGCACTTGAAATATATGTTGTTGTCAGGAGCTTTAGCTTCCTTTGTAGTGAGACCATCAAACCTGGGTCTGCATCTATGTGACCTGGAGGACATGGTATCTGATTTTCCAATGAACATGAGGCAGAAGTGCTGAATTCTCTCTTTGCAGGTAAACTGTGGCCACTGGGGTCTAAGTGTCTCCCTGTGTGGACTGTGAAGCCATTTGGTCATCCTCGACTTTTCGTGCTCCATTTGGCCCTCCTCCCTCTGGCTGTGCTCCCCCTAGCCCTGCTCCCCTGGGCCCTGCTCACCTAAGCCCTGCTCCCTCTGGTCCTGCTTTCCTGGGCCTTGCTCCCTCAGGCCCTTCTCCCTTGGGCCATGCTCTCCTGGGCCTGCTTCTCCTGGACCTGCTCTGCTGGGCCCTGCTTCTGCTGAGCCCTGCTCTTCTGAGCCCTGCTCCCCCTGGTCCCTTCTCTCCCTGGGCCCTGCTCCCCCAGGCCCTTAACCCCTTACTCTGCTTCTCCAGGGCCCTGTTCCCCCTGGCCCTGCTCCCCCTGGCCCTGCTCCCCCTTTCCCTGCTTCTCCTGGGCCTGCTTCCCCAGGCCTTGGTCCCCTTGGAAGTGCTCTCCCTGGGACCTTCTCCTCTGACCCTGCTCCCCCTGTCCCTTGTATCCCTGGCTCTACTCCCTCTGGTTCTGCTCCCCTGGACCCTGCTCCTCTGCAACCTGCTCGCCCTGTCCCTGCTACCCTGGGCCCTGCTCCCCCTGAGTATTTCTCCCCCTGGCCCTGCACCCCTGTGCCCAGCAACTCCTGTGTCCTGCTTCCCCTGTCCCTGCTCCCCATGGGCCCTGCTCTTCCTGGCCCTAATCCCCTGGCCCTGCTCGCCCTCGCCCTGCTCTCCTGGGCCCTGCTTCCCCTGTCCCTGCTCCCCTGGGCCATGCTCCTTCTGGGCCCTGCTTCCCTGTGCCCTACTCCCCATGGACCCTTCTTCCCTTGGGCCCTTCTCCCCCGGTCTTGCTCCTCATGGGCCCTGCTCACCGGGCCCTGTTCCCCCTGGCCCTGGTCCCTGGGCCTTAATCCCCTGTGCCGTCCTCCCCACCGCCCCCCCCAGCACTACTCCTCTGGGCCATGTTCCCTCTTATCCTGCTCCCCCCTCGGCCTTGCTCCTCTGGGCCCTGCTCCCGTCTGTGCTCCACTCCCTCTCGGTGCTGCTCCCCCTTGATCCTGTTCCCCGTGGCTCTGTTCCCCTGGGCCATGATTCCTCTGGTCTTTCTTTCCTGGGCCCTGCTCCCCCTGGCCCTGCTCCCTGTGAGCCCTGCTCTTCCTGGCCCTAATCCTCTGGCCATTCTCCCCTGGGCCTTGCTCCCCTGGGTGCTTGTCTACTGATCCCTGCTTCCCCTGGGCCTGCTCTGCTGGGCCCTGCTCCCCATCGGTTCTGCTCTTCTGCGCCCTGATCCCCCTAGGCCCTTATACCCCTGGGCCCTGTTCCCGCTGGTCTTGCTCCCCATGGGCCCTGCTCCCGTGGGCCCTTCTCCCCATGTTCCCTGTTTCTCCTTTCCCTGATACCCCTGTCCTTGCTCCCCCTTTCCCTGAATCTATGGGCCTGCTCCTTGAGACCTGCTCCCACTGGTACTGCTCTCACTGGGTCCTTGTCCCCTGGTCTGCTCCCCCTGGCCCTTTCCTCCATGACTCTGCTCCCCCTGGCTCTAATTCCCTGGACACTGCTCCTCTGTGACCTGCTTTCCCTGGCCCTACTCCCTGTGGGCCCTGCTACCCCTAGTCCACCTATCCTGGGCCCTGCTCCCCCCTGGATTTCCTTTCCCTGGGCCCTGCTCCACCTGGTCCTTCTCCTCCCCAGCCCTGCTCTCCCTGTCCCTGTTACCCTGGGCCCAACTCCCCCCAGTCTGCTCGCCTGGGCCCTGCACGCCTGCTCCCTTGTGCCCTGTTCTCCTGGACCCTGCTCTCCTGGGCCCTGCTCCCCTCGCCCTTCTCCCCTGGGCTCTGCTCCCACTGGCCCTGATCCCCCTGGTCCTTTTCTCCTGGCACTGCTACCCCTGTCTCTGCTGCCTTGGGCCCTGCTCCCCTGGGACCTGCTCTCCCTTGTCCTGATCCCTTGGGCCCTGTTCCCCCTATCTGGTCTCCTTGGCCTTGCTCGCCTGAGCCCTGCTCCCACTGTGTCCTGCTCCCCCTGGCCCTGCTACCCTGGGATGTTCTCCTTCTGGTCCTGCTCCCCATGGGCACTGCACCTC
This sequence comes from Spermophilus citellus, assembly GCF_964194105.1. Lineage (NCBI taxonomy): Eukaryota > Metazoa > Chordata > Mammalia > Rodentia > Sciuridae > Spermophilus > Spermophilus citellus. Next base: position 95,724,996 of record NC_138183.1, on the reverse strand, counting down.
CTGGCCCTGCTACCCTGGGCCATGCTCTCCCTCTGGTCCTGCTTTCCTGGGCCTTGCTCCCCCTGGCACTGCTCCCCATGGGCCCTACTCCCCCTGTCCCTAATCCCCTGGTCCTGCTCTCCTTGGGCCCTGCTCCACCTAGTCCTGCTACCCATGGCCCTGCTCCCCTGGGCCCTGCTCATGCTGGACCCAGCTCCACGGCACCCTGCTTCCCCTGGGCCCTTCCCCCCCTGGGCCCTGCTCCACATGGGCCGTGCTACCCTGGGCCCAGCTCCCCCTGTTCTCTGTTTCTCCTGGGCCCTGCTCCCCCTGACCCTGCTACCCCTTTCCCTGCTTCCCCTGTGCCTACTTCCCCGGGTTCTGCTCTCCCTGAAACTGCTCTCCCTGGGCCCTGCTCCCACTGTGTCCTGCTCCCCTGGGACCTGCTTCCCTGAGCCATGCACCCATGTGTCCTACCCCCCTTGGTCCTCATCCCCTGAGTCCTGCTCCCCCATGGCCGTGCTCCTTGGGCCCTGCTTCCATGGTTCTGCTCCGCCTGGGCCCTGGTTTCACTTTGCCTCTCTCCCCCTGGGCCCGGCTCCCCTTAGGCCCTGCTCACCCTGGTTCTGTACCCATGGGCCCTGCTCGCTGGCCCTGCTGCCCCGGCTTTACTCCCTGTGGGTTCTGCTCCTCCTATCCTTGCTCTCCTGGGCCCTTCTCCCCTTAGGCCTCCTGTCCTTTGGCCCTGCTGCTCCTGGTCCTGCTCCTCCTTGGCCCTGCTCCTCTGGGGCCTACTCACCTAGTCCTGCTAACCTGGGCCCTACTCCCCCTAGCCCTGCTCCCCTGGGTCCTGCTTCCCCTGGCCCTGCTCTCCCTGGCCCTTTTCTCCTTGCTCTGCTCCCCTGGGAACTACTCTCCCTGGCCCTGCTCCCCTGGGCCCTACGCCCTGTGTGCCCTTCTCCCCCGGCCCTGCTCTACCTGGCCCTGCTCCCCTGGGCTGTTCTCCCTCTGGTCCTGCTCCCCCAGGGCTCTGTTCCATCTGGCCATGCTCTCCTGGGCCCTGCTCCCCCATGGGCTCTGCTAGCCCAGAGCCCTGTTCCCACTTGGCCCTGCTCCCCCTGGTCCTACTTCCCCAGGACCCACTCCCTCTGGCCCTGCTTCCCCTGGACCTGTTCCTCCTGGCTCTGCTCACCTGGGTCTTGCTCCCCTGGGCCCTTCTCTCTCTGGTCCTGCTTCCCTGGGCCCTGCTCCTCCTAGCCCTGCTCTCCTGGGCCCTACTCCCTCCTGGCCCTGCTCCCTGGGCCCTGCTCCCCCATGGCCCTACTCCCCTGGGTCCTGTTCCTCTAGGCTGTGTTCCCTCTGGTCTTGCTTTCTTGGTCCCTGCTCCCCATGGCACTGCTCCCTATGGGCTCTGCTCCCTGTGGCCCTAATACCTTTCCTGCTCTCCTTGTGACCTGCTCCCCCTGGCCCTAATCCCCTTTCCTGCTCTCCTTGGGACCTGCTCCACCTGGTCCTGATAACCATGGCCCTGTTCCCCATGGGCCCTGCTCCCCCTTTCCCTGCTTCTCCTGGGCCTGCTTCCCCGGGCCCTGCTCCCCCTGGTACTGCTCACCCTGGGCCCTTCTCCCCCTGGCCCTGCTCCCTCTGGCCCTTTTCTCTCTGGATCTGCTCCCCTGGCTCTGCTTCCTTGGGTGTTGCTCCTCTGGCATCTTATCTCCCTGGTCCTACTACACTGGGCCCTGCTCCCACTGTGTACTCTTCCCCCTGTACCTACTCTATGTATGGCACAAAAGTGGCTGCTTGAAACATATCTGCAATTTCGACCTACTTCCACAACTGGAAGGAAGATAAAGGAATAAGCTAGGGTTGTAGTAATATCCCAATCCTTCTCCCTGTGACCCAAAGTTGCTTAAACCTCAAACTTAGACCCAAAAGGATCTTTAAATGTAAATGTTGTTCAATTACTTTTTTGCTATTTGTTTCTATTTTACATAAATATATATTGTATATACCTACTACCACTTCTAACACAAAGCTCAAAGATTTCTGTCTAACCAAAGCATGCCAAGGGGCTCAGTCAGATCTGGTACCTACTATATTTTTGTTCCCTTTTCCTTTGGTTTAGAATGTAAATATCAAAGAAAAAGAGAAACTACAAAAGCCAGAACATATGCAAGCTGTTTGACCTGAATAGAGAAATAAATAATTCTGAAGAAATTGTTGTCTCCTCAGAGATTAATTTTTAAATTATCTTTAAGAGCAAATAAGATACAATTTAGATTTCTATTTTTCTGAACTAGGGATTGAACCCAGGCCCTTGCACATGCTAGGCTAGTGCTCTACTACTGAGTTACATCCACAGCCCTGCAATTCATATTTGAAAGCACACCTATATAAAAACTTACACAGGTAAATAAGAAGTATCTATCACAAACTGATATCAAAAATTTGAAAAAGTCTGTACCTTCTTTCTCTCAAAGCCAAACCTTTTTTAATCAGATATTTAGAAACATCGACACGCTCTCCTTTTTCATCTCTGCAGAAAATTTTCACAGGTAATGGCCATGTTGTGTTGCTTTCCTGTAGTGATTTAAGAGTACAGTAAATAAAAGACACAAAGAAAAATATTTTGATAAATAGTGTACTTTTCTCAGGCATTTCTTCTATTTTTCTCTAAGCAAGCCAAAGAAGTTTCTGAACTGAGTAAAGATATGTTGATATCTAAATATATCGAGGAAAAATAGCATGGGAAAGATCAATGGGGACAGATATTTGTTTTATGAAATATATGAGGAATATAAATTTTACTGCCAAGGTAAAATTTAACTAAAGAAATGAAAAAAAAAGAGAAACAAAATGAAAAAAAAATTTTCCAACTCAAACGAGGGGGAAAGACACCACCACTTAAAATGTTTTTATATTCCCCTAAACTCTTTGTCAATTATAGAATTAAAATATACTTTCCAAGGTGTGCCTTTTTTCCTACAGAAAGCAAAATATCTACAAGCCATAAATTCTGTTTCATATGGAAAAAGTTATAAAAATGAGGGAATTAGGAGCTCTGTAATTCCAGCAGTTCGGTAGGCTGAGGCAGTAGGATCACAGGTTCAAAGCCAGCCTCAGCAAAAGCAAGGTGCTAAGCAACTCGGACTCTGTCTCTAAATAAAATACAAAATAGGGCTGGGGATAGGGCTCAGTGGTCTGTCAATCCCTGGTACTCCACAAAAAATTATACACAGAAAAAGTTAACATGGAAAAATGATAAAATTCTGATAATTAATGCAGCAAAACATTTAAATTAGAAAAAAGAAGGGAATACAAAGAATATTTTTAAGTATTCTGAAAAAATAAGTGCTTATTCTCAATTCCATACTCAAAAATATATATTTTATGACTTACAGTGAATTTTGACTTATCTAGAAGCCCGATTTTCCACTTTAATAAAATATTAGAAGACTTCAGAAATATGCTCTAGCATAAACATGTTATATTTTATCATGCAAATTATCAACTTAATATTACTTTAGAAATATCTTGATTTATTTATATAATCATTTGTGTATATCTACTATCAAATAGGCATTGTACCTTGAAATAAGACCAACAAAGTTCACTACAAAATCCAAAAAAGCATTTTCTCAAGAAAATTGATGAAAACATTAATGAAATGATTAATCAATATATATCCATTGTAACTGTTAACCTTACTACCCACCTGTAAAGTTATGGTTGCTATTGCTCCAGTGAGGTACAATGAAAGACAGTCACAAGCTGTTGCTGTCCACTTGTCACTCCCACCAGTTGGTCTAAAACAAAAATTAATGACAACTTGTTTTATAATAGTATACAATATTGATATATACAAGAAATATTATACATAAGCACATAGTTTGAACCAACTGAATATGTAGTAAGAAATAAATTTGAACATGGATTCATATTATCTTCACAATTCTTTTCCCTATTTTCATAGCCTTTTGTTCATCCCTCTACTTAGAATCCATGCTACATGCTAACTTATTTTTGTATACCTGGTTCTACAGTTTAACTGAAGATATCTAAAAGTCGATAACATTTTAAATATTCTTCATCATTAAATATTCAGGTGTGTGAACTAGATGAGACATCAGGGATGGTGTACTCTTCCATCATATTCCCTAACATCTAGCACAGTGCCTGGCACACAGAAAGTGCTCTGGAAATATTTAATAAAACAAAAACAAAAACATTCCTTTGCAATGATGATTATGCTGTCCACTTTGGGAAGTATTCTGTAATTCAGTTTGAATCACTACCCATAAATATGAACCTCAACAGTTTATAAAATTTTACTTTTAATCGCAGTTTTTAATTGTTGACTTATTGATTCAACAAAATTACTCAAATTGATATAGTCATGCAATTTCGAATGACTAGAAATATCATAATTTTGGACATAAATGGCAAAATAATGTATACTAAAATATGCTCAATAACGTTTTAGCAAATAAATGAAAAGCAGGGTATATAACATCATCACTCATTTTAGTTTGCAGAATTAAAACTGAGTGACTTTTGAAGTTTCTAACCATCAAGTCTACCCCCAAGAATAAGGAAGAGATTATATGTAAATCAGGCAGGATCCTAAACATAGTTTCTAAATCCAGAATCTCAATGAACTGAACTTAGTTGATGAATTGAGTAAATAACATGGTCAGTTTTATCATGGTAAATGGTTTATAAAAGTGAACTCACCCGTCAACTGGACATGGGGCTTTATAAAATTGGAGTTGGTAAGTATGCCAACACTTAATTTATTAAGACCAACCAGTGTTATGAGCTAAGAAGCTTAAACTATTAGTAACTCCCAGAATTAGTTATGTTTTAATATTTACAATTGCACTGCCAGGAACAGTGGTGCATGCCTGTAAGCCTGGTGAATTGGTAGGCTTAGGCAGGAGGATCACGTTTGTGGCCAGCCTCAGCAATTTAGCAAGATCCTGTCTCAAAAAATAATAAGGGCTGGGGATGTCACTCAATGATAAAAGCACCCCTGGGTTCAATCAATCCCAAGTACTGCCCCTTGCTATTCATGGGGGGTTGATTCCAGGACTCCTGCAGAAACCAAAACCCTAGAGACCACAGCTCCACTTCTTTACGCCATCTTTTAACCTCTGGTTCTAGAAACCCTAATTAAAAATCAATTCTGTGTTTTGTAGTAAATCTGACAGTAATTCTATCTCCAGTGGCAGTGGCAAGATGAATAGTATGCACAAGCCTCTTATGTCAAATGGTATATTATCTAACATACCCCCATATTTACTTTAAACATCTCAAGATGACTTAAAATAGCAATGTATAATGTAAATGTTATGCAGCTGTTAGACTGTATTGTTTAGGGAATGAAAAGAAAAAAATCTGTACATGTTCTGTATAGATACTATTTTTTTATAACATTTCAATCTGAAGTTGTGGAACCTGCAGATATGCAGGGCCAACTCTATTATTATTAATATATATATATATATATATATATATATATATATATATATATATATATATATATAAAATCAGTGTATTATTAAGGTTTTCCTATTATTTTTTTAATGTTAATTTTTTAGTTATAGGCGGACACAATATCTTTATATTTATGTGGTTGCTGAGGATCAAACCCAGTGCCTCACGAATGCTAGGCTCTACCTCTGAGCCACAACCCCAGCCCCTATTATTATTATTATTTTTAATGTATTTTTTAGTTGTAGATGGACACAATACCATTATTTATTTATTAATTTTTATGTGCTGAGGATCGAGCCCAGTGCCTCACATGTGCTAGGCAAGCACCCTACCACTGAGCCATAACCCCAGCCCACAACACCTTTATTTTTATGTGGTGCTGGGGATTGAAACCAGTGTCTCACAAGTACTCTACCACCGAGCCACAACCCAGCCCTATTATTTATTTATTTATTTATTTTTTAAAAGATAGAGAGAGAGAGAGAGTTTTTTTTTTTTTTAGAGAGAGAGAGAGAGAGAGAGAGAAAGGGAGAATTTTTTAATATTTATTTTTTAGTTCTCGGTGGACACAACATCTTTGTTTGTATGTGGTGCTGAGGATCGAACCCGGGCCGCACGCATACCAGGCGAGCACGCTACCACTTGAGCCACATCCCCAGCCCTATTATTTATTATTGATACACATAAATATTAGCTTTTGAACATCTGAAGGTATTTACTATAATACTTAAAAAAAGTAGGGATGTGGAATTTCATTTGGGGAAGACAAAAATTTTCAGGAGATGGATGGTGATAAAAGTTATACAGCAATGTGAATTTTAAGATTAGAAAACTGTACACTTAAAAATGGTAAAAAGGGCAAATTTTATGTGATGCCATTTTATTACAATTTAAAAAAACTACAGAAAAAATATTTCTTGGAATAGCAGCAAAACATAGTGGGGCCAGAGTTTCAGTTCTAAATCAGATCCTGTTTATAATTCTAGCTCAACAATTGAATTGATGTTTTAATTGGATAATAAAATATTTAACCTCTGAAGATTTGATTTCCTTATCTATAGTTTAAGGTGTGTTGTCAACAATCACTAGAATTCTCAATGATAACATTATTCTATCCAAGTCCATAAGATATTATTAAAAGGTATGTCAGGAACTGTCTATAAGATTAGGTACAATCAGGAGATTGCTAGAATTCTGTTCAATAACAATATTCTAATTGAACCTAATTTAAGGGAGAAGTGAAAACTAGTAATAGGATTTATATACTATGTAGTCTTGAGTTTTCCAATCCAGGATATTGAAAAAACTTGTAGATATATAATTGTATAGCCACTACCAGTAAATACATAAAATAGAAGTGCTCATAAGATTGAAGAAATACTCTGTGCAGACAGGTGGACTATAGAAACTATTACTAATAAACTCTTCAAGAACATTAAACATGATGGTCCATGAGTAATCAGAACAGAAAGGGTCACTAGGGTACCTTATTCTAATCTCAATTTTAAATATCAGGTTTTAAAACATACTAAACCAATTTAGACTTATAGATTAACTTTCGACAAGTAACTTAATTTCTTGGTGTCAGTTGCTTCAATTATAATGTAGGAATAATAATAGTTCCCATGTCAGTTTTGTGAGAACTAAATGAACCAGTATGTGTAAAGCACATTATAAATGTAGACAATGCTGATGTATAGTAACTATACTTCACATATATCTATAATATATCTATATATGTATGTATGTATCTATCTATCTATCTAATACCCAAGGTTTTTGCATGAGGTCCTTGTGGGTAAGATCATAGGCAAGGGAAACCAATATAATTTATTCATTAAAAAAAATCAGATGGGTACAGTGGACATGCCTATGATCCCAGTGACTTGGGAGGCTGAGGCAGGAGGACTGCAAGTTCAAGGCCAGCCTCAGCAACTTAGTGAGACCCTAAGCAACATAGTGAAACCTTGTTTCAAAATAAAAAATAAAAAAATTAAATATCACAGAGTTCATTGAAGTTTTTATAGTAATGCTAAAAGGATCTTTAGTTTTTTTAAGTTTTGTGAACAAATTTTTATTATTCCTATTTATATCAATGTCTGTAAAATCTATACACATATATGTGCTTATATGTATACATACATCTTTTAGCCAAATAGTAAGCAAGTGGCTTCAAATTAGGGAGTAAATTCAATACAGTACAAAATTATAAGCTGTCTTAAGTGATTTGGTTAATTTTGAGTAGCACAAAAAAATCACAGGAATTGATGTTAGTAGGTTTCATTAATGATGGAGCTGCTACTCATATGTAAAATGATATCCAGTATTCTAAAGTGAATAGGAGCTAAGATTTATTTAATACAGGTTGTAGACTATTTTGAACTTCCAGAGGGAAGGCCAATTGTTTTTGGCAGCACTATTTCTTCAGTGATTAGTTACTGTGATTTTTGACAAAAGTCAGAAATTCAAGTTTTAATGTGACATCTATGGTTTAAAAATGCAAATATTTCAAAATTTAAAAATGATGCTATCAGCCAAATATATGGTTGGATTTAGCCTACACACAGTGGACACAGAAGTATGCTTTCAAATTTACAAATACAAATTTTTACATTATTAGAGTACTACCTAGGTGCTGAATAATATCAGTATTTGAATTTCAAAACCAATTAGATGAAACATGACAAGAAGAACTATAAATTCTATATTTAGGTAAAAAAAATCAATTATCTGTGTACATAAAATAGGTTCAAATGAAAAATAGCAAACGCCACTGAGTGGAAGCCCTTCTGAGTAAAAATGCTTAGGAAGGACACTGGGCTTACATTGTTCCTCCAGTTCAGGGCTGGAGCTTTGGCTGCAAATGCTAATCTGTTTCACCTGGCAATACCTTCTTCTCTGGGGGTACATGAGGCAAGATAATTCTAGTACAGTCAACAAGTGGACTGATATGCCTGGGCTCTTTTAAAGAATTATCCTTTAGGGCTGGGGATGTGGCTCAAGCGGTAGCGCGCTAGCCTGGCATGCGTGTGGCCCGGGTTGGATCCTCAGCACCACATACAAACAAAGATGTGTGTCCGCCGAAAACTGAAAAATATTAAAATTCTCTCCCTCTCTCTCTCTAAAAAAAAAAAAAAGAATTATCCTTTAGTAAACTGAAAATTCAATGGCATTAAGAGCTGAGATCACTATATTTTTAACTTTTATAATGTGCAGAAGCTTAATGGGAGTTCAATGTGAGATGTTGTCCCTTTGCTCCATGATTCAATCTGGATCTTTTCTTTCCTTTGCTGCTGTCTTGCTCAAATTAAACTCTAGGCCCAGCAGCTTCTCCTCAGTGTATGGTATGGAAAGAAATGTCAGTTTACTCTAAAGAGTTATACGGTTAAAAAAGGGAACTATGACACATCATAGACTTCTTGATTTTAGTTATGAATTCCACCCTGTATTACTTCCCTTCTCAGATTAGCTTGCATGCTCCCATTAAATACTCTTGCAGATTTCTATTCTTAGAACCTTCAGAATCCCAGTCTGCCTTTCCTCTATCTCCTCCCATACAAACTGATTACTGAAGGTCTTGGTGCATAGAATTTCCCACTTGCTGATATTTGGGAGGTCATAGGAGTCATTTGTCACCACCTTTTTTTTTCAGATAATCAGTATTCACAGTATTTAGTTTTACTATCCAAGCTGCACTACTTGTACTGTAGGATTCTAGATTAAAAAATTATACTATGACATTTTTCCAGAATCTTCTATAATCTACTTTTTTGGTAATATATTTTTAGCTTTCCTTGCAATTCTAAATTTACAAAGTATATTTATTTCTATTTGCTTTTGTTGTTCCTCAAAGCTTTTTATATTTGCAGTTTGATTTCTACCTAGATACCATTCATACTCACCTATAATATATTTCCTTAATGTCACTAAATTTATGTGCTCCAAATAGTTATCTTTCCTCCTGTTGACACCTGAGTTAGCTAGATTTTATAAAAATTTCAGGACATGTTAACTAATTTAATACTGATAAGAACCCATTCAAAAAAGAGAAATATTTATTTATTTATTTTTTGTGGTGCTGGGGATTGGTCCCAGGGCCTTATGCATGCAAGACAAGCACCCTACCAACTGAGGAGAAATATTTAAAATGATAACATTCAATGGATAAAATGAATTTATTCAGCTAAAAACTACCTTATATCGACTAGAGAGCATTCCAAAGATAATCTTCCCATTGTCTTTAGATTTTCTTGAAGTTCTCTTAAACAGTTAATATTCACTACTAGTTCAACACCCACGTCATACAGCAATACCTATGAAAACAGCAATTTTAATATGGAAAGACAACATTTCAAAAACATTTTTGCAAATATTGAAAGCATAACAAAAACTGGATTAAATAACTGCAGTAAAAGTCCAAAAACGCATTCATTTTCACAATTTATTTATAATTGCATTTACCTCTACTAGTGTGTCTGTGATCATCCTGATGATCTGGCCTCTTCGCCACTGATTTTTATCTGGGACCTTAACAGCACAGTGCATATCATTTTCCCATTTAATAGGTTCCCATTCTTTGTTTTCATAAGCAGTTATCATCTTTTCTTCTAAACTATATAAGAATTAAAAATGTTTGACTTTCAAAAGTTAAAAACATTTTTTTTCTCTGACAACATGTTTTCTACTGTCCCCCTTGGTCATTCCACTTCAGCCAAACTGTTCTTCCCTAAATATACCAAGCATATTTCCACCTCGGGCCACGTAACTAGCTCTTCCCTTTGCCTCAGATAAACTTTCCTTAGATTTTTAGGGGGTTATTCCCTCCTACCTCTTTCAAGGCCCATTTCAAAAGTGAATTTCATGCATCTTTGAGGTTTTCCTTTTAAAAATTACCTTGCTCCCCAAATGCTTTATTTTCTCTATCACCTGTAACATACTTGCAATACTAAGTTTTATTTGTTCATCATCTCTCCCTCTGTTATAATTTAAGCTCCATGACAGCAAAGACCTATATTCTTTACCACTGTTATCCCCAACTTCTATATGCACACTGCCATGAGTAGGTGCTCAATAATTTGTGGGGTAAATAAATCCTAATATAGTAAAAATAATTAACAAATATACTATTAAAATTTTTAGTTTACTTTAGTTCAAATAATTTTGCTATTTTAATGAAACCATGTCATTTGCAGAAAAATGGACAGAACTAGAGACCATTATGTTAAGTGAAATAAGTCAAACTCAGAAGATCAATGGTCAATTATTTCCTCTTATATGTGGAAGCTAGAGATGAAAAAGAAAAAGGAGGTGGTGGGGATGATCTCATTAAAATCAAAGGGAGCTCAATAGAGGAAAGGGACCAAGGGGTGTAGAGTGGGCAGGCAAGTACTGGAAAATGATACCAAACAAATTATACTGTTATACTGTGTGCATGTACAAACATGTGACAACAAATTCCATCATTAATACAACTTTAGTGCACCAATAAAAAATGTGAAAAAAATTAAAATTAAGTAGATAAAAAAATTTTGCTATTTTAAAAATTCTACATTTAAAACTTCTGTTATCTTTGAAACAGTATAGGAAGAATGTTTTCCATATAATAGTATACCTATTAAGTAAGTTTTCTGTTAACAACCACTGAACATAAATCTTCTCAGGAGGTATTACATTACAGATATGCACAGGCAATTCCTTATTATAAAGTGACTGGAAATTCTCATTAGGTAGAGATTTTACAGACATAGGACTTAAGTTGTTTACTTCATTTGAAATAATTTCTTCTGGAGAAGGATCCCATACTTCTATATGCTTTTTAGAATTATCTTTGAGGGTATATCTGAAAAATAACAAATGTCAGCAAAAAGAATATAGCAAAACATTCATGTTTGCATTTGCTTAGGCTTAGAGATGAATAAGTTTTAGCAACTTCCAGTTTTGATATTAATAATAACTAAATTTAGTCATTTAAAAAATGTTCTGAACCAACACCAAAGTAAGTACAAGAAGAAAACAAAAACTAAAAATTAAATTTTCTATTTTTAAACACACGGTTATAAATAACAACTTTGCTTATAAGTTCAATGCTTGGCACTGATATTCTGCACTCCAAAGGAACAGAAGAATTCATACTTTGACAACTTGAATATTTATCTTTGACTAAAATATATCAATCCATTTACCATGAAGAATACAAGTTGGAAAATAATTACTATTATCAAAGTACTAAGAAGCAAAATCACTGAATGAAGTGATTTTGAAGTAATGTTTAAAAGATCAGACTAACTGTAGATGACTAGATGTTGTTTTTATCTGAATAAACATTGAATTTTTTTCACCATAAGCTAAGATTACACTCACCAAGGTTACTAACAATGTTTGTTGTTAAATCCAATGGACAGTTTTCAGTTCTTTCTTGAACTCTCAGCACTAGCTACTCTTTCCCTTCTTTAAATATTATTTTCTTTTGGTTCCTTGTTGTACTTCAGCTTCAAGCTCTTTTGGACCTCTCTTTCTTTCCCATAAGTGATCATTTACATGCTGCACTCCTCCACTTAAATTACATAACCAGGTTTGTCTTCTGAACTCCAGATTGACAGATTTATTTCCTCCATTCAGCTAATATTTATTGGATATGTACTGTGAGCCAGCAAGCATAGTGCTAGGTATGGCAGTGAAGAAAATAGATAGGGTTCTTATCCTCAGAAGATTATAGTTGTCATGCCATATCCTAGGTGGAAATGTTTCAAGCCCCCAATGGATGGTACCAAGCCAAATATATACTGAATTATAATTTGTGAATTTAAATAACAAAATAGAATTTTAATAATATAATAAATTTATTTAAAACATATTATTTCTCAAAGTTTCTGTTTAATACTTTCAGACTGCAGTTAACCACAGGTTAACAAACCATGGAAAGCAAAACCATGGATGGGGGGACTACTGTATGGTGTTACTAAAAAATTAAGTAAATAAGAAATTTTATATAATACAAACAAGAGTTACAAAGGAAAAGAACAAGAACACGGGCCAACAAAATCTAATGTAGTGTAAGAGTTGGGACTGATTATCTGATATATCAGCTGAGACTTAAAATAAGTAGGAGTTAGCTAGGTATTCCAGGAACTGAAAGAAAACATGTAGTTTTGATATAGTAAGTAAAAAAAAAATGGTGTGGGATTTGTAGTAGGCAGGGGTCAGACTATTTAGGGAACATTACTTTTATTTTATAAAGGATGGTGGGCATGATATGGTTAAGTGTAGGGAGGCTAAGGCAGGAGTATTGCCAAATTCAAGGCCAACTTCAGCAATTTACAAGACTCTCAATTAAAAAATAAAAAGGACCAGGGATGTAGCTCCATGGATGAGCACCCTTAAGTTCAATTGAAAGGAAGAAAGAGTAGTAGGTTGTGGAAATTCTTTTTCTTTTGTTCTCAGTCCTCAGGCTATCAGGAAAGTCACTCATCAAGGGAAACTCATGTTTTAATTTGAGCATGGGCAATAGACACAGTAAAAACAGTGGGTCAGATAACAGAAATCTGGGTTTGTGAGGGCACTGGGAGTTGTTGGGGTTGCTGGAGCACCAGAGGTAGATTTACTCAAATGGAATTTAAGCTTCTGGACCATGAGTGCCCTGGGACGGGCCAAAGCAATGTTTTTTGTTTTTTTTTTTTTTTTTTTGAAAAATTTCCCAAAGAATAAAAATTTAATTATCTTTCCAATTTTTAAAACTGTTCTAAATGTGTAAAATCTAAAATTTACTATCATAACCATTTTAAATGTACATTTCAGGTCATTAAGTAGGTGTATTATTTTGCATCCATCACCACCATCTCTCTTTTTACTTTGCAAAGCTGAAACTCCTCTATTTATACTCACTAAACACTAACTCACTTCCCATTTCTTCCTACCTCCACAGTCACTGGCAACAACCATTATTTCTGTCTTAAACTACTATAATCATTCCTTATAAATGGCAACATATAGTATTTGTATTTTATGTGATGGCTTATTTTAATATAACAAAGGTTCATCCAGTATGGTACCGTATATCAGAATTTTTTTTTCTTTTTTGTGGTAATAGGATTGAACCTTGGGAGCTTTACCACTGAGCTATATCCCCAATCTGTTTTAATTTTTGAGACATGGTCTTGCTACATTGCTGAGGCTGGCCTCAAACTTGTGATCCTCCTGCCTCAGCCTCCTGAGTTGTTGGGATTACACCTGGTTGTCTCTTTTTTTTAATTTATTTAGTTGTAAATACATATAGTATCTTATTTATTTTTATGTGGTGCTGAGGATCAAACCCAATGCCTCACACATGTCAGGCAAATGCTCTACCACTGAGCTACAGCCCCAGCTCCTAGCTCTTTTTAATTGCTGAATAATATTCTATTTTATTACAAAGTACATTTTGCTTATCTATTCATTTACAAGGACATCTGGGTCACTTCCATGTTTTATCTAATGAAAATAGTGCGATTATAAAAATGAATGTACAAATATCTCTTTGAGACTCTGATTTTAATTCTTTTGAGTATATACCCAGAAGTAGATATGCTGGATCAAATGGGAATTCTATTTTTAATTTTTTGAGGAACTGCCATACTGTTTTCCATAGTGGAAACCAACAGATACAATTTCTCTACATCCTTAACATTTTTTTCCTAGTAGCCATCCTAATGGATATGAAGTAGTATTTTACAATAGTTTTAATATGCATTTCTCTAATAGTTAGTGATGTTGAATATTTTTTCATGTGCTTATTGGCCTATTGTATATCTTCTTTAGATAATGTCTATTCAACTCCTTTGCCATTTTTTGTATTGAGTGTTCTGTTATTTGAGATTCAGTAGTCTTCTACATATTCTAGATATTAATACTTTAACAACATATGCTTTGAAAATGTTTTCTCTTATTCTGTGGGTTGCCTTTATATTCTGTAGAGAATACCTTCAGATGTACACAAGTTTTACATTTTCATGAAGTTTAGTTTGTGTTTTTTAAACTGCCTATGCACTTGATTTTCTTTTTTTTAAAATTTATGTACTAGGGACTGAACTCAGGGACACTTTCCCACTGAGTTATGTCCCTGATCCTATTTGTGTACTTTTGTATTTAAAAATTTTTTTTGTTATATATGACAGCAGAATGCATTACAAATTACTACTTTTTATTTTTTTAAATAGGGCTTTGAAAGTTGCTTAGGGCCTTGCTAAATTGCTAAGGCTGGTCTTGAACATGGTGAGTTCCCTGCCTCAGTCTCCCAGGTTGCTGGGATTACAGGTGTGTGCCACTCTGCCTGGTTGGGCACTTGATATCAACAAAATCACTGCCGAATCCAGTGTATGAAGCTTTTTGTCCAACATTATCTTTTATTGTTTTAGGTCTTACATTGAGGCCACAGATCCATTGTTAGTTTTTGTATGTGGTGTTAGGTGAGGGTTCAACTTCATTCTTTCGCATATGGATGTGCATGTTTCCCCAGCACCTTTTGTTAAAAATTGTTCTTCCCTTACTAAATGATCCTGACACTTTGGTTAAAGATCAACTTACCTATATGACAGTGTTTGTTTCTGGATTCTAGATTCTACTCTGTTGGTCTGTATGTCTATCATTCTGTTGGTTTGACATTGTTTTGATTATAGTAGTTTATAGTAAGTTTTGAAATCACAATGTGTAAAATACTCCATGTTATCCTATTTCAGGATTGTTGTGGCTACTCAGGACCCCTGGAAATTTCATATGAATTTTAGAATGGGTTTTTCTATTTCTGTAAAAAATGTAATTGGGATTCTGATGGGGAACAACACTAATCTTCTGATTACTTAGGTGGGAATGACATCTTAACAATATCAAGTCTTCTAATCTATAAATATAGAATGTCTTTCCATTCATTTGTCTACTTTAATGTCTTTCAAAAATGTTTTCTAGTTTTCACTGTATAAATCTTTCACTTTCTTAATTCTTAAAGTACTTCATTCTTATAGGTGCTATTGTATAAATATAAATGTTTTCTTAATTTTCCTTTTAGATTGCTTACTGTCAGGATGTAAAAATTAAACTAATTTTTTGACTTTGTATCCTCCTATTTTGATCAATTCACTTATTAATTCTAATAGTTTGTAAAGTCTCTTAGGTTTTCTAATATAAGCTCATACCATCTGCATCTCTTCCTTTCCACATTGGATGCCACATTTTTTTCTTGCCTTTTTGATTATTCATAATCTACGTTCATAAGGGATACCGGCCTGTAATTTTCTTTTCTTGTTCTCTTCTTTTCCAGCTCTGGTGTCAGGATAATGCTGGCTTCACGATTTTGGAAGTGTTCCCTTTAATTTTTTTTTAGGAGAATTTGAGAAGGACTGGCATTAATTCTTCTTTAAATATTTGGTAGAATTCAGTAATGAAGCCAAAATATTCTGGGCTTTCATTTGATGGGAGACTTTTTTTAAAAAGCTAATCCGATCTCTTCATTATTGAACTCTTTGGACTCTTTCCTCGTGATTCAAACTTGGAAGATTATGTTTTAGGAATTTATCTACTTCTAGATTATTCAATTTGTTGGAATAGTAAGTATAACATGTAAGTTGCTTTATGATCCTTTGTATTTCTGTGATACAGTTATAAAGTTCTTTCCTTTATAGAGTTTTCTTTTTGGTGAGTCTGGTTAGTCTGGATAAAAATTTGTTCATTTTGCTTGTCTTTTAAAAAAAATCACTTCTTAGTTTCAATGCTGTTTTAGTCAGCTTTCTATCACTATATGGGAATGTCTGAGAACAAATTAACTTATAAAGAGTAAAGATTTATTTTGGCTCACTCTCTTGAAGGTTTCACTACATAACTGACTGGTCACAGAGCTTTGGGCCTGTGGCAAAGCAGTACATGATGGCAGGAGTATATGATAGAGTAAAACCATTCATTTCATAGTCAAGAAGCAAAAAAGAGATAGGAAGGGGTTGGAGTCTCATAATCCTCTTCAAGGGCACACCCCAGTGACCTTTTAACTTCCCACAAGGCACCACCTTCTAAATTTCCACAGCATCTCTCAATAGTGCCACCTTGGGACCGAAACCTTTAACAAATGGGACTTTTAGAGACATTAAACATCTTAATAATAGCAACTGCTTTTTTCCTACCGTTTTTCTAGTCTCTTTTCATTTATTTCTGCTATAATTGTTATTATTTATGCTGATTTTGGGCTTAGTTTGTTCTTTTTCAGGTTCACTGAGGTGAACAGTTAAGTTGTTCTGAGATCTTCCGAAACTTCCCTCTTAGAACTGTTTTTGCTTTGTTTTATAAGTTTTAGTATGTTGTGTTTCCATTTTCATTTGTCCCAGGATATTTTTTTAAATTTCCTTTTTGATTTCTACTTTGGCCCACTAGTGTGCAGGAGTGTGTTTGTACTCACAGAAAGCATTTAAGAACAATTCCCCTACCATTTTTCATTAGGAAGTTATTACCAATCTTTAATAACTTCATAACTTAAATAATATAAAGAATTAAAAACAAGTCCCTTGATAATAGGACTTCCATAAAAATCTAATTCAGTCAATAGCTTTTATGTGTTTCAAACTATATGACTAACAGCATGTAACAATTATTCTGATTTTTATATATATTTTCTGAGCATAAACATCATAAACCATCATTTGGCTGGTGTTACAAAGTTAAAACTACACTTATCTTACAACCAGCAGTCCAAAAGAAAATAATACATATGTTGACACAAAGACCTGTGCCCAAATGTTTATAATAGCTTCATTTGTGGAACTGCCCCAAACGAGAAATAATCTAAAAGCTCATTAGTTGGTAAATGAATAAATCTGGTGCATCTGTAAAATGGAATACTAGTTAGCAATAAAAAGAAACAAACTACTGGTATATGCAATATATATATGCATATGCAACAGCATGGAAGAATCTCAAAAGTGTTATGCTAAATGAAAGAAGCCAGACACAAAAGGCAATATACTATATTATTCTGTTTAATGAAGTTGCGGAAAGTTAGAATTATAGAGACAGAAATTAGGTGGTTGCTAAATGTTACTATAGAGGAAGGGGACTGACTACCGGGGGCATAAGGGAACATGTGACATTCTGTGTCTCTAATTCTTTCTTTTTTGGTCCTGGGGATTAAACCCAGGGTGCTTCAACTACATCCCTAGCACTTTCTATATTTTGGGGATAGGATCTCACTAAGTTGCTTAGGGCCTTATTATGTTGCCAAGGCTAGTCTCAAATTGACAATCCTCCTACTTCAGACTCCCAAGTCACTGGGATTACAGGCATGCACCACTGCACCCAGTGACATTCTGTATCTTGACTGGGATAACATTTATATGACTCTATATGTTGGTCAAAATCATTTAACTGCGTACCTAAACAGTGACATTTTACTACATACCTTTACTACTATGCCTTAATAATTCTGACTTCAAAAAGAAAAAAAAAACTTAGTTCAATACAGTTTAAATGTTTACTCTCCTTTCTTTTCCTCCTTCACTTGCAATTAGACTGCTAAAAGGACAGGCCTTTCTTCTTCTGCTTCTAGTTCCTCCAGCGTTAAGGTAGGTAGGGAGAGCAAGACCACAGATCATAATACTAACAGGAGTCATAGCAGGTCTCTGTTAGGTGTCCTTGTTATGCCAATAGAAATTATGTGTGGGTGATATCAAAATATTGGGTTTCTTAAGGGCTACGTATGGAAATTCTTTAGAAGACTCTGCAGAGTCTATTCCTTTTGTAAAAGTTTCTGTTGTGGAAGAATTCTTGGTCTTGACTGCCAAATCTTTATATTCAACCTTACCAGTACTCTGTTCTTCTGCTTCTTGGGTCACCTATACCACTGGTTAGTCTTTGATGGTTATGAACAAAATGGTTTAAGCTTAGTTACTTTAAACCTAAACCTAGGAAAATTCACGTTTCTCCAAATGGGAATACCACAATGCTTTTTCTCTATTTTGCCATATCTTCTCCCAATTCCCTTTCTAAAATAGGTAAAGGGGGCTGCCTAAGCAGACATTCCATTTAGAAATAAAATGCCAGTCTCTTTTTCTAAGAAACAACTTTGATCTTGAGAAGCTTTTCTTTGGGTTTTAAAGTTCCTTAGGAATGAGGGTAAAAAGTCATTCTACTTCCTTAGACTAACAACTCAATTATTTTCCCACTATTTTTTTCTGATGTAGGAACAGGAAATTCCAGTTTCCCTTCTTGTGTTTGAAATTTTACATATAAACTAACAGTAAAAGTTTACCTGTGTACTTACCCTACTTCATAAGATGCTAAGCCTTCTTTCACAAGCTGGTCATTAATACTAGTAGGAGTCATTCCAGGAGCAGCAAAAGAATCAAAAAGCTCAACTAAGAGCACATTATCTTCTAAAATTTCTGTAAAAACACAAAAACTAGTTTGGGGAAAGAAAGAAATATATTGCAAAATAGACTAAATGAGAATTTTTTTTTAACTGGAAACAATTTCTTTTTTTGGCATACATGAGATTTCTTGCTGAATATGTCACAGCCTCTGTCTAGAAATTATAGTAGTATTTTGCAGTCATAATGAATTGTCAATGTTACCTGGAGCATATATAAATTAGTAAAAATTCTATTTTAGGTTATTGTATGCCACTGATTCTATAACAAAACCAAATAAGCTTAACCCTTTTGGATTCAGAATAACACAAATTAATATTTACTCAACAGAAATATTCAGTAGTATATTTATACTGGTTTGTGTAATTCAATCAAGTTCCAAAAGCACACAAGTGAATGAAATTTAACTCAGGACAGTGAGTCATTATTTGTGAAGGTTTACAGCTTTTTTTTCTTTCTTTGTTTTGAGTCTTATTGTGTTGACCAGGTGATCTTCCTGCCTCAGGTTCTTGATAAATACCTGGAATTATAGGCCTGCACCACCACACCTAAGGTTTATAGCTTTTATAAGTATGGTACAAAGTTTAAAATGACAAAAACTCAATCTAGAACTCTCAATTAACTGGAATATTTTTCTTATCTCTTCATGTATTAGGACAAACCATTTAATTTTTCTTTTAGAAAACTAAAATTTATTACTTGATCGATCTGATTCTTAAACTACAGTAGGAACTGAGGGTATAATTTACATCTTATATGCCTATTTTCTTTATTTATGGTCACAGAAAAGGGAACTTGATAAAGAGGAATTTATTTAGGAAACACACATCTCTAAAATATGCACCGAGATCAATGTATGTCTACAGTTTTTATACAATAGTAGCTAGTAGAAGCTGGTCAGAATGATGATTCCAAAAAAAAAACCAATCATTGCTGGGCATGGGGGCACATGCCTGTAATCTTAGTTCCTGGGAAGGCTGAAGCAGGAGGATTGCAAGTTTGAGGACACTCTCAGCAACTCAGTAAAATCCTTAACAACTAAGCAAGACCTTGTCTCAAAATAGAAAACAAAAGAGATGTAGTGCAGTGGTACAGTGCCCCTGCATTCAATCCCTAGTATAAAAACAAAGTCTAAAAAAACCCATATCAGCAATAATATCCTACATTACCCAGTTATAAGAGTACATACACAATAGAAAAATTGTTTCAAGAACTGAAAAAAACAATCCTGGCTACTCTTCAGTGGCCCAGATGAGTTACCTAGAAACAAAAGGCTAAGCAATGCAAAGTAAACTTTGATCCTTTTACTTTCTATCTCTTATGTCCCTTTAGTTTTTTGGTTTCATACTTCTCATTCATGAAGTTCTTTGTTCCAATAGGGGCAACTTTCTCTGTGTTCTGTACCTTTACCATCTTCCCTGCTTTCCTCCAAATTTAATTTGAATGTCCCTTTCCTTAGAAAGTGATGATATATACACACACACACACACACACACACACACACACACACACACATATATATATATCTCCCATTTTCATCTGTGGTAATTTACTTTATTAGATATGTTACAACTAGTGCTAGATGTAATTGGCATACCAAATAAGTAAACAAGAGGAATCCAGAACAAATGCTATGTTTTGATGTATTATCCATGGGAAGATTCTCAAGGAGGGAGCTAAAAACCAATAGAACACAATGTCAAAAGAAAGTTGGAAAGTTATCCGGCTCAAAATGAGTGGAGGCTGCTGAAGAACTAGCAGGCCTTTTAGTTTGTTCATTTCAGAGAAGCCAGATATAAAAATCCTATAGACTAAGGATACAGTTTCTATAATCATATTCCTCTTAAACTCAACTATTTATTCTAAACAATTTCTTGAATTAATACAGTGAATAAATTATCAGAGAAACTCCATCATTTATAAGTTATATAAACTTTAGCAGTTCATTTTTGAGCTTCAATTTTCTCACTAGAACAGGCTAATCATCTTATAATGGAGGGATCATTTAATGGCAGTGTGATAAAAATGAAAAGCAGGTGTAATAAAACTATCCTTGAAAGTGCTAAGTAAATATGGTCTATGTATCCCCTATAAGGACTCATTGAAATAGTGTTTATTGTAGTTTTGGAATATATCAAAACACATCCCCAATACTCCCGTTCAAAACTCTTGGGACTAGATTGTTTCAGAATTCAAAGTTCCTCAGTCTGAGAAAAACTACATAGTACACAAACTTCATACTCAGTCAATACCTACCAATGGAGTATGAGGCAGAAGCCCACTGATATTACTACCTTGAAATAGAATGTACAAATATTTACTGCAAAAGAGATAAAGACTATATCTCATATAAATTCAGGATCAGATTCTGCCAGAACTAATGTTATAAAATAGTGGACTAATAGCTTTGGGGCTTTGAAGGGGTCACGTCAAGGGTGTCTTGTTTTTTAAGATGAGGTCTTGCTATGTTTCCCAGGCAGGCCTTGAACTACTAG
Source organism: Spermophilus citellus (assembly GCF_964194105.1). Taxonomy (NCBI): domain Eukaryota; kingdom Metazoa; phylum Chordata; class Mammalia; order Rodentia; family Sciuridae; genus Spermophilus; species Spermophilus citellus. The sequence continues at coordinate 95,703,650 of NC_138183.1, read as the reverse complement.
GCTCAAGTGATACTCCTGCTTCAACCCTCCAAGTAGCTGAGACTACAGGTATGCACCACCACACTCATCAGAAAAGTGACTTGGTCTTTAGTGGTAATTTTTACCTCAAGGGCCAATTTAGACTCTAAAGCATGCAGAAAATATAATCTCATTATACAGTCTCAATGTTACTTCTCACTACTACTCCTCCTCCTCACGGCACATTGAATTTACTCTAAGATATGACAAAAGTTATGTAATGTTAATCTTATTTAAAATAATTTATGATTATATAGTAAATAAAAATGGAAATAACTTACTAATAACTGAACATGTCATAAATTTATCTTGAGCCTTTTCTTCAAATTTTTCTTTAGCTTTTTTGGACCACTGCATCATCCTTTTACATGGCTCAATACGTGCCAGTTTACATTTAATTGCCTGTGCCAAACAAAATACCGCCATTAAGAAAATAAACTTAATTTCTGGTTATTTTATAGTTAAAATAAAGTTTTATTTATATGTAGAAAACTAATGTTTATGTAACTCAGTGCAGTTGATGAAAGTATGTTTGAGGCCCTGGGTTTGATACCAACACTGCAAAAAACAAAAAACAAAAAAACAAACAAAAAAAAAAACCCAAAAAATAAAACCTCCCAAAACAAAAAACAATCTTTGTGTCTGAATTTATAAATAATAAAGGTATCTATAAAAGTACTTTTTAAAAAATATTTATTTTTTAGTTGTAGTTGGACACAATACCTTTATTTTATTTATTTATATATGGTGCTGAGGATCAAACCCATGGTCTCGCATGTGCTAGGTAAGTGCTCTACCGCAATCCTCGCCCTCTATAAATTACTTCATAAATTGAAATAATTGGAATAAACTGAGTATTTGGACATTAGTTATCCATGTACTTGAATAATAAGCATCTGTTTAAAAAGTTAAATAGTCATGATACATTTTGTAAGTGAGAAAAGCAGGCTTTCTAGACTATTTATAGTCTAATTCTATAATTCTTAAAACAAAAGATGATGGGCAGTGGTAGAGAACGTGCGTAGCACATGTGAGGCACTGGGTTCAATCCTCAGCACCACATAAAAATAAAGGTATTTTTTCTGTCTACAACTGAAAAAAAAAATGCATCTTACTAGTACATATACCAAAAATGTTGAACAATATTTTTTAGTGATTAACTTCTTTTGCTTACCTGTATTTTCAAGTTTCTTTTTCTATAATATTGCCCATTATTCAAAATGAAAAATACAGCTTACTAACAATTTAATTAACATAGAAGAATATAAATTTAGAAATAATTCAGCTGGGTTTGGTGGTGCACGCCTGTAATCCCAGCAGCTAGGGAGGCTGAGGCAGGAGGAACATGAGTTCAAAGCCAGCCTCAGCAAAAGCATGGGGCTAAGCAACTCAGTGAGACCATGTCTCTAAATAAAATACAAAAAATAGGGCTGGGGATGCGGCTCAGTGTTCAATCCCTGGTACCAAAACAAACAAATAAGAAATAATCCTTCGTATCCTTTTCTAGTCATCAGTTACTACAATCAGTTACTGTAGCAATACTTATTTATAGTTCTTATATCAGAAAACATTTATAGACAAAATAGTTATTACCAGAGCATTTCTGTTAAAAACAACTTCAAAAATACTTTCATATTTGTGTTAACATTCCAACTCTAGAGTTCATAACAAGTAGATTACCTTCTCTGGGTGATTCAGAAACTCATCTTTTATTTTACGCATTTCCTTAAGTGTTATTTTTGCAGTATTACCAAAGTCCACATATTTAACTTCAACTTCCCGACGGCCAGGCAATCCTTTAAAAGTTATGAAATCAGAAATTGCAAACTCACAGACTTCTATGTCAATCTAAGTCACTAAGCTTTAAAGAAATTTTTGGAAGGTTCAAACAGAAGTTTAAATAAAGCCCTACTGCACACTGACCTTTGTGAAATCATTCAAAATATATGGTTGACTTTAGTCTTTCTCAGCACATTATGTAGAGTGGTATTAAACTTTTTGTTATCATTTTCAAATTTAAGGACAAATACAAGTATATGTCATTTCAATATGGAAACTAGTCCAGCATTCTCTGCTCCAAACAAGTGGAAGCAGATGGCATAGTATTGGTACTCAAAATAACACTTCACACAACTTAGAACCTATGGTTGTGGATATCTGTGATAACTGAGAAAGCACAGGCTATTAAAAGTATAAGGCTAATGAAATGTGGAGGAATTTCTCCCTGTTTCCATTGCAATCTTCAGGCTAGAAGAATATGCTCAGCTGTACCAAAGCCACCCTTTCCTCAATGGAGATGTGATTTTAAACAAGCAGATGAATATGGAATAGAATTTAAAGAAACTTATTTTTTTTTCTTACCCAAATTATCAGTCACATATGAGAACAGATCAAATAGACAATGGAAGGTCTCAAATTTACATTTTTATTCTTTCTGAGGAAACTATAGAAGGTGGCTCCATCAAAATAAATGAATAAACTGAAGAGGTAAACATGGGATTCAGAAAACAAGGAACCATGACAGAACAATGAAGTGTATTGTGTATTGCTAAGTGAAAAAAAATTTCCAAACTAGCAAATGTATAGTAAGCACTCCATTTGAAGGAAACAGTATGCTTCCAACTAAGACTATCTGAAAAGTCTAATAATGTGATAAATTGTTTTGAAGTATTAGAAAAAAGTGGCCACAAATTAAGACAATAACACAAGTGAAAAATTATCACAATTATTAACTCAAAATAGTGTTAAAGTATACTTTATGGTTCAGCAGTGAACGTATTTACACAATATGGATTTAACTAATAATTGTGGTACAAGTATAGGGAAAGGGAAAGAAGGAAAAAAAGGCTATGAAGAGATTTGAAACTTTTTATCTCACAGAGTAACAAGTAAATAGATAATATCTAAACCTGAAGCATCAACTGAATATTACATATTATTAGAATAAACAGTACAGGTACATACCAAAAGAATACCTGAAAATATGAAAAGTAACTGCAACAGAGGAGGTGGAGATGACTAAATCTTTTAGTATTGTTTAGTTTTTAAATGAGGCTGACTTTAGAAAACAAAACAAACCAACAAAAATCTACCAAGTATGATCTTCATGATGGAGTTCTATAGGGCTACTGAAGATACAGGAAGATAGGCCAACTGAGTCACACATGTGTTTCCTTTACACACTCAAAGTCACCTTGGAAACTGTACCAAATGTTACTACTCAAATAATTCAGAAGCCTTATTGTTCATCAAATGCATGTTTTAAAGCCAATAATTCTAATCTGAAAAGTAGTTGCAAAGTCCTTAAGTGACATGAAAAATGGCTTTATCTCTTCCATTGACATTTATCAAAAGATGCACTGCTTGTCTGCTGCAGTGGTGCACACTTGCAATCCCAGTACTGGGAGGCTGAAGCAGAAAATCACAAGTTTGAGGCCAGCCTTGGCAACCTAGCAAGCCCATCAGCAACTTAGCAATACTCTGTCTCAAAAAATAAAAATGAACAGGGGATGTACTGGTATATACTACTATCTTGCTATGTTTGAATGTTTTCGTCCTCTTCAAAATTCATTGAAATTTAATCCCTAATACAACATTTTATTAAGAGATGTGGCCTCTTAGAGGTGACCAAGTTATGAGAGCTCTCCCTACCCATACACAGGATTCAGTGCCCATGTAAAAAGGCTCAACAGAGGAAAGTTTACTCCTTTTGTGCCCTTATGCCATATGAGTACATGGCATTTGTTTTTCTGGATGATGCAGCATTCTGGAAGCAGAAAGACCAGGCCCTTAACCAGTGCCCTTAACTTGGACTTCCTAGCTTCCAGAACTGTGAGAATAATTTTCTACTGTTTTAAATAGAACATACCAGCCTGTAGTATTTTGGTAAATCAGCACAAACAGACTAAGATGTTTATGAAAACTATATTTGAAAAAACTTAAGCTAGTTTGACACTCACCCCTAAGGAATTAAAATCAATGACAAATAATTAAGATAGAAAATTTAGGTTGGAAGTTTAAATAGTTTTGAAAAAAGATCTGGAACTTTAGTAATGGGAAAAATTTTAAACAGTATCAAACTAAACTTCACCTTGTAAATAAAAAGCTACATGTCTACAAATTAGGAAGCATGTAAAAGGAACAGAACTTAGTCCACTGTCAGTTGCTATGGCAGAATACTTGATGCTGGGTAATTTACAGAGGAAAGTGGTATATTTTGGTTCACAGTTCTAGAGACTTGGAAACCTTAGATTCTGGCACCAGCATCTTTTCAGTTTCTGGTAAGGACTTTGTGCTACTTCCTTCAACTGATGGTGGAAAGTAGAAAGGCAGGTGGGCGAAGGTGAGAGATAAAACTTGGGGGCAGCCTCACTTCATAACAATCTGCTAAAAATAGTAATACAGTCCTGACAGCAAGAACTGCTCTATAAGAAAGGCATTTATCTGTTCATGAATGCTCACCCCCATGACCCCATACTTCTCACTAGTCCCACCTCTCAACACTGCTGAATTTTGTTGCAGATGAATGCCTTTCCTGTCAAAGTGAGTTCTTGGATTATTTAATAGATAGAAGAGTAAATGGTCAAATCAAATAATACTATCTCCAAGATTTAATTTGTATCAACTCAAAACAATACTAGTCTTAAAGTGTAACCTTCCTTTGTGGAAACAGTGTATACTTTCCTACCAGTGACTTTAGCTTGGTACCAAACTCCATCTTCAAATTTAGCTACACATGCTTGATCTTGAACTGGACAGACAATTTCCAGATTTTCTCCATCGTCACTTTTGTAGAATTCCTCAATGGTTTTTAAAAGAAATAAAAAATCCAGGTTTTCTATCTAAGAAATAAAGGGATAAAGCACTGTAGTTGGCTAGAAACTTAAAATTTTAAGTATGTTTTAGGTATTGTTTATAAAATTATAAAACATTAAAACTGGCTTGAGTTATAAATAAATTATGTGTTATATAATTTACTTTAGGAACTGTTTTTTGTAGATGCAGTATGAAATTCTCCAAAGTAAACATAACAAAAAATAAAATCACATTCTGCTAGATAACTTAATGTATATTCTAGGTTTTTTGGACACTTACACTCTCTCCAACTTTTGTTTCTACCAAAACTAGACCATACAATACATACAATTCAGTAACCTACACTTTTCTATCAATTCTGTTTCACTAAGTGTGCCTATTAGTACTTCTAGACCATATTCAGTATTTTGTAACTGATCAAATAAGTATCCAATCTCAAGATTACACATTGCTTTTATTTATCTCTGTAACTCCTTTGTTTTTGTGGTACTGGGGATTGAAACCAGGGCTTCATGCATACCAAATGAGTGCTCTACCAAGGAACTATATCCCTAGCCCTCCATGACTCTTATAATCTAGCAGAGTCAGTCCTCTTTTAAAAAAGACCTCGAGGGCTGGGATTGTGGCTGAGTGGTAGAGCATGCATGATGCACTGGGTTTGATCCTCAGCACCACATAAAAATAAATAAATAAAGATATTGTGTCCATCTACAACTAAAAAAATACTAAAAAAAAATACCTTGAGATATTGAAAGTCAGATGAGGAATAGGTGAGCCATACTAGAAACAACTACATGTGGACAGAAACTTTTAAATAGGCCAAAGGTGATAATGGAACAAGTAGGTTTAAAATAATTTGTGTCAGGCCTAAGTATGAATGCCAAGGCATAAATTTATGACAAAAGGATTATACATAAAAATCTAGTGGGATTTATTCCTGGAATACAAAGATGACCCAACATATGAAAAGCAATGAAATAAACCACACTGACAGAATGAAGGGAAAAAAGAACAAAATATGACAATCTCAAATACTGCAAAAGAGCATTTAAAAAGCTGAACACTCTTTTATGAAAAAGATATTCAGAATAAACTAAGAAAGAAATTTACTGTACATCACAAAGGTCATATAAGAAAAACTCAAGAGAATATCATATGCTTGGTGAAAGACAAAAGCTTCTTTCCCAAGACAGAAATAAGATAAGGATGACTACTTTTGCATCTTGTATTCAACATGGTATCAGAAGTTCTAGCCAGAGATATTAGGCAAGAAAATGACAGAAGTCATTCAAATTGGAGAAGTAGTAGTAAAATTATGTCTATTCACAGATAATGTGATCTTATAAGAAAACCCCATACACTCCACAAAAACAAAACAAAAAAAACACCAAACCTGTTAGAACAAATTTAACAAAGTTGATGGGCACAAAATCCACACACAAAAATAAAAATAAAAATCAGGGGGTTGAACTTGTGGCTCGGGGTAGAGCACTCCTGGCATGTGTGAGGCCCTGAGTTCAATTCTCAGCATTGCATATAAATAAATAAAATAAGAGATCAATTGACAACTAAAAAATATTTTTTAAAAAATCACCCATATTTCAAAATGTCAGCAAAGAGTATTCTGAAGAGAAAATTAAGAAAGTGCTTCCATTCGCAATAGCATCTAAAAGATAAAATTAAGAGTAGATCTAACCAAGGAAATGAAAGACTTTTGCACTGAAAACTAAACAAAATCACAAAAGTATATTAAATAAGATCTAAATAAATGGGAACAAAAACACAACCTGTGTTCATGGATAAGAAGATTTAAAATTGTTAAGATGTTAATTCTATCCAAAGTGATCTACAAAGTAATGTAATCCCTATCAAAATCCCAATGACATTTCTTGCACAAACAGAAAACTTTATCCTAAAATTCATAGAGAATCTAAGAGTAATTGAATAGCAAAATAATTTTGAAAAAGAACAAATCCAGGGCCAGAGTTATAGCTCAGTGATAAAGTACTTTCGTGTGGTTTGGGGGCTCAAAAATATCTTCAACTTGGACAAGCTGAGCTAAGAAACAGAATCAAGGTGTCTTAGGTAGATGCAGTGGTGCACCAATATAATCCCAGCTACTCCAAAGGCTGGGGATGTAGCTCAGTGGTAAGGCACCCCTAATACCTAAAAATCCATAATACCTAAAAAATAAAAATAAAAATAAATCAAGGTCTCTAACTGTCCCTTATTTTTCCCTCAAGTGCTGGAAGGGACTCTCTCTAAAATTACCTTATCTGATTTGAGAAAATTTCTCTTTGTAATCTTATCAGATAATCAGGAAAGATTAATCATCAGAAAAGAGAGGAGATTAAGTCATCACCTTGCCCAGCCAGGCTTTTCATTATTGTTTGGAGGACAGGTCCCAAAGATTAACTGGGAGACTCTGCATAATAAAACACCCTCTGTTGCAACTGTTCCTCATTTGGTCCTTTCATTGAGCTTCATGTTTTGCACAGCTACCTTGTACATATGCATATTAATAAATTTGTTATGCTTTTCTCTAGTAAACCTGTCTTTGGTTCTTTTGTTTTTTGAGGTACTGGGAATTAAACCCAGGGTGCTCTACCACTGAGTTAGTCCTTTACATTTTAAGAAAAGGTCTCAGAAGTTGCCCAAACTAGCCTTCAGCCTCAGCCTCCCAAGTTGCTGGAATTACAGGCATGTATCACCATGCCCAGCTAATCTGTCTTTCATTTTATGGGTATTGGTCATCATCATTTATGATAGACAGGAAAGGAACTGCCCCCTTTTCTACCTATCCAGAGGCAGAGTGGTTGCTATCCAAACATAGCAACCACTTGGTTATTTATACAAGGTAGCAAACAGAAACCTGGTAGTCCTGAATCCCAGTCTCTTAACAACTAAGCTACAAATTGATAAGCCTTGGTCATTCATTATATACAGAAGAATGCTGTATTCCTCTCTATATATGTTATAAAAACAAGATGGCTGAAAGGCACATTGGGGTATCCATGTAATTTTATTTAAGTTTTCCTAAAACATTTGTTTGGCCTTCAGATTGTCAGTGATCCTTCTCTTATTTTGATGCAATCAATATTCTTTTAGTTTGAAAATATATTTTATACTATGCAATCAATATTCTTTTAGTTTGAATATATATATATATATATATATATATATATATATATATATATATATATATATATATATTTATTTTTATTGTTGGTCGTTCAAAACATTACATAGTTCTTAATATATCATATTTCACAGTTTGATTCAAGTGGGTTATGAACTCCCATTTTTACCCCGTATACAGATTGCTGTATCACATCAGTTACACTTCCATTGATTTACATATCGCCATTCTAGTGTCTGATGTATTCTGTTGTCTATCCTATTCTCTACTATCCCCCCTCCCCTCCTCTCCCCTCCCTTCCCCTTTTCTCTCTCTACCCCCTCTACTGTAAATCATTTCTTCCACTTGTATTATTCTTCTCTTACCCTTCATTTCCTCTTATATGTAATTTTGTAAAACCCTGAGGATCACCTTCCATTTCCATGTGATTTCCCTTCTCACTCCCTTTCCCTCCCACCTCTCATCCCTGTTTAATGATATGAAAATATATTTTATGAAACTATTTTTGCAACAGATAAAATGTCAAGAAAATGTTTGCTATTCTTCATCATAAGGTTCACATGTAGACCAAAAGATATTCTTACTTGCTAAAGCCCCACCACATTTATTTCCTTTCACTAATTTCTCCAAGCATAAACAAAGACTCAAGTCAACTATATATATTTTGCAAATAATTATCATTAATACCTTAAAGATGAAGGTTTTGGTTTTCTTAGAATATTTTTTGAATCTAAACTGCATTCTTTTGGACATGTATGAAATTTTAGAGAAATATATATAATTATGAAAGCTAAGCTTAATACTATATTTCCTTTCTCTTAGATACCAAAAATGAAGGGATTTTTAAGTTTTAAAAGTATTCATTTTTGTCAGAGAAGTATATGATGATACTATATTTCTGATATTCTGAAAAGGTATAGAAACAAGCTGAGAAGTAGTGACCATTTAAAAGAACCATTATAAGGCTACACAGATAATACTTTTTTTTTGATATTGGTCACCTATAGGCATTGAAAAAAAATGGTCCAGTAATATATCAAAGAAATCAGAAGAGTATAATAAACAAATTCAATCATCAATGTTACTAGGAAAATACTTGTAAGGGAAGCCTAAAGCATGGCAAATTCAACTATGTTTAGAATTAAATAAACTGTGTTTACTAATTACCCTCTGAAGGGCCCTAGGAAAGAATGCCACACAGGCCTCTTGAATCCTACTGAAGTGTTCAATGTTAACTCCAACATGCATGCATACAAAGCAAGGAACTAAAACAACAAAGAATCAACTTAAACTAAAAGGGCAACCTACATAACCTGTTGTGGGTCTTGTAAATTAAAAAGCAATTCATTCAATTACACAATAGAGGTTTTATATATATCTCACTCTACAAATGTGCCAACATCCAATTTAAATCTTTGGCTAACTTACCTAAATAATTTATGTTAAGTAATTCCCAAACTTTTATGCTTAACTTGAAGCTCAAATCTTTTATAGCAGGTCAGTGTGGGTTGAGCAAATATGACAATATTTACATAAACTTAATATTTTAACTTATAGTGATATTTGATTACCTAGCTCCAAAATGTCTGAAGGATCAAGATGTAAATTCTTATTGCAAATTTGATTCACCTTCTTCTCCAATACTGTTGCATCTTTTATTTGTGAATATTTTCGAATATAGAAGTGGCAAGGATGTATTACATGGCTAACAAAAACTAGCTCTGGACAACCTGAATACAAATCAATATTTAAAAAACATTATTAAAACATGAAGCTGGAAGAGAATTCATAAAATGTGAACAACTGCCATGTCCGCTAAAGGACGATGTGTTTACAGGCACTGAAAATCTAGAATACTTGGGCCCCATTAGAGAGTCTAAATCCAAAATGCCTCACAGAACAAATGGATCACTTTCAACAATGAATTCTTTAGCAACCTGAACTGCAAATACTTTATTCAACTTGCAAAATATGTGCTTTAAGTGAAATCATAGTTCATATGGTAGGCTGATTCTAAAATCATAGCCTGTTCTGTAAATTCACTTTATTATAAAACTTCATAGTTTATTTATGAACCTACCTGAAACTTAGAACCTTATTAATAATGATTAGATTACTAGGCTAGCCTACAAAAGCCAGATCAATCCATACCATACCTAAAACACCAGTATAGCTCACAGCACCCTGAATCCTAAATCATATGAAATAGGTTAGAGAGAGATGTAATAATGTCTGGTCAAAGTACTGAGCAGCATTTAGGGAACTATAGGAGAGCTTTGGTAAAGGTTAAACAGATAAAGGTAATGACACTGAACACATTTTTCTATAAATAGAAGCAATTAAATCAAGTGTTTCTACTGATACAAAAAGATCTCTGAAGGAGCTGGGTGTGGTTGCACATGCCTGTAATCCCAGCTATTTGGAAGAGTATAAGGGAGGAGGATTGAAAGTTAGAAGCCAGCCTAGGCAATTTAGCAAGACTCTGTCTCAAAATAAAAAAGGATGGAGATATTTCTCAGTAATAAAAAATTTGTCTAGCATGTGTTAAGGCCTTGGGTTCACTCAGCAGTATTGGAAAAAAGAGAAGAAAAGCAAGAAAAAAATATCTAAAGTGTAATGTTAAGGGAGCAATACCCAAAACAGCATGTATAGTATGCTATGTCTTGTGTGTACTACTTTTGTATGCATTAAAAAACGACAGAAGGAAAAGAGGAACTGAATAAAATAGGAATAGGGTATGGCAAAGTGTCACAAAAATAGTTTTATTTATAAGGATTATGTTTTTGGAATGAATTAATGTATGATTTTTTAAAACAGACTAGAAGGCATGGAATTGAAGAGAGGTAAATACATTTTAATCCTTGGCTAACTTACCTAAATAATTTATGTTAAGTAATTCCTAAACTTTTATGCTTAACTTGAAGCATATATATAACAGAAATTTAAAAATATATAAATTTTAACTTTGTAACATAGCTTACCAAGAACAATACACATATTAAGGATAGGATAAAGGAGATAAATATATATATATATATATATATATATGTATAACTGGGGTGACAGCTGTAAAATAAGAGTTACCACACATAGAGCAAACTACTCCATTAAGCTCAGACTTGTTACAATACCTGTTTTTGATCCAAAAGAAACAGTTGACTCTTTCTGAAGAGGTTTTTTGGGATATCTAGGAGTCTCCGTAAGATCATCTGTAAAGCAAGCTTTATCAAAATAGGTAAAGACAATTGTACTAATTTTGTTAACAGTGACCTGCTAGTGTTTAAAAAGCTGTAATTAAATTGGCTAAATACTTGAATCCCTTGTATAAGTAAATAAAACCATGATACGCTTTTAGAATTCACTGATATTTCAGTGATAATAATACAGCAGAAAGAAGAATGTGTGCACTGTTTTTTTTGATATTTATTTTTTCATAGTTGTAGGTGGACATAATACCTTTATTTTATATTTATGTGGTACTGAGGATTGAACCCAGGGCCTCACACATGCCAGGCAAGTGCTCCACCCCTGAGCCACAACCCCAGGCCGTACTATTGAGGTTTAAAAAAATTTTTTTTTTTTTAGTTGTATATGGACACTACTTATTTATTTATTTTCTTACATGTGGTTCTGAGGATCAAACCCAGCGCCTCACACATATGAGGCATGGGCGAATACCAACACTGAAATCTAATCAAACAATTGTGATAGATTTAAGTTATAAAATAGTTGACATAAGCTGTGTATCTAGCTCAGTAGTAGGGTGGTTGGTTGCCTAGTATTTGAGAGGCCCTGGGTTTGATCCCTAGCATAAATTAATAAATAAATAATAGAATAAAATATAAAATAGATGGCATGACACTCATCATAGCTCATCCTAAACAGATTAGATTCCAAGATTTGAGAGGAGCTGATCTTAATTCAAGGACAAAGTAATGAAACTATGCCCCCAATTTACCCCTCTTATTCATTTATATTTGTATCATTCATATAAAGTTTATATGTGGAACACTGAAAAGGTCAAATATCCTAACCTGATCAAATATTAAATTTGCATCCCAGAGATTAGCTATATTATTTTATTAAAAATAAAAATTACCCTAACTTTGGAAAATGTGTAATCAATAGGTTTAACTCATAATGTGCATATGAGGAAAAAGATTATGGTGGCCGGGCGTAGTGGCATGCACCTGCAATCTAGCTACAGAAGAAGCTTAGGCAAGAGGTTCACAAGTTTGAGGATATCCTGGGCAACTTACCAAAACCCATCTCAAAATCAAACAAAAAGGGCTGTAACTCAATGGTAGAGCACTTGCCGGGCATGTGCAAAAGCACTGGGTCCATTCCCCAGTTACCCCCCACCCCCATATACACAAATACCTTTCCTGCTAAGTATATTCAATTGTTTCTAATTTAAGAGAAAAGATCCCTTCCTCCCCCTCCCCAAGGTTTGTTATATTCTCAACTCACGTTCTGGGTTTTCTTCAATAATTTCTTCAATTATCAAATCAGGACTAGGGCCCATTTGAGGGAGCACAGCAATGGTTTTAGAGGCTGTGACTGCAATGACCTCTTTCTGTGGCTGGACAATCTCTTCTGAATGGACACCACTGGTCTCCAGTTGTAAAGGAGGTGCTGGCGCTTCACTGGTTAGGACAGACACATCAATCTTTTTGTTTTCTAGTGATGAGTATGTAACATAAGAAAGTTCCTTTTTAGTATTATATTTCTTTTGAACACTCTGTCCAACTTCATTTTCTTGGGGATAATATCTGTACAAAAATACAGAGGACGACTACTTTAATATTCACCTTCAAGCCATTTCCTTTCCACATGACAACTGATTCTGAGACACAAAAAAAATTTAGTGATTTTTAGTAAATTTATTGAGTTACACAACCACTGCCACAAACTAATGTTAGAACACTTCATCACCCAAAAAGAAACCTTTGCCTGTTCCAAGCCTCAACCAAGCTCCAGAGTTTTAAAAGGTCAAGAAGAGATATATATAATTATTGAGAAGCTGAAAAAAACTTCATATAGTTATGTCATAATAATCTGATTCCTCAAGAACAGTGTTTTTTTTACACATTTTTAAAAGAAGTTGTTTTGATTTAGCTCAAATGTTTGATATAAATTATGTTAAGATGATTTCTTTTTCATTAACTGGCTTAAAAACAAAGTGTAAGAAAGCATGCAGGATACAAGCCTGAGCAAATTACCAGAAACTTCCTCCAAGGCTAATAATTACTATTAATCCGAATCCTATGGGTATGATTATTTCTAGCCACTAACCCACAGCTGATTATCCATACTATTCAGTATTTTTCTATATTCTCCACATATTCAGATGATTTAAGGCTATCAAATCTATTACTATAAATTTTTAAAATGAGATGAGACTGACTCTCATAAAGCTTATATTTAGTTAATCCATGATGGTTCTAACTTCTTCATAGAACATAAGGACCAAAAAATCCACTCTGATTTAGCTATGACACACTTATCTGTCTCTTCCAAAAAAGGGCATGAATTTAACATTAAAAGTATAATTACTATACAATGAATAAAGGTACACCTTTTGAGAAACACCTATATGTAAACAACACCCCTTTTCAGACCTTATTGAGATTTTTTAACACTAGCTATAGCTTATAGAACACTACTTTGTTTTATTCTCTTTCAACCTGTGCCTATGCCACCTCACTTTAGTTTTTTGTACTGCTTTAAATTTTTAATATATTTCCCAACTTATTTCAATACCTGCTCTCACTGGGCAAACCCATGGCTGAGTTACCACCAATAATTAGGAGAGATAACTTACAGTGGTATAAAATCAATACAAGATCACCTAGTTTTTAAAAATACCTTTATTTATTTTTATGTGGTGCTGAGGATAGAACCCAGTACCTCACACGTGCAAGGCAAGTGCTCTATTACTGAGCTACAACGCGGCCCCATCAACTAGTTTTTAAGTTGTAAAAAAATATTTGAAGTAACCACATTCAAGGTACGTGAATATCTAAGGAACTATTGAATGTTAAAGTTGATGATTATCCATGGGAGCAGAAAAAGAGGCAAATAAGGGGCAGGGAACAGCTTTGTAGCTCCTCATTCCACTAAAATCTTGGAAGACAGGCTGGCCAGGAGCTACGTTTGCTCAAAGCCAGTCTTGAGGGAGATAAAGGAGACCTTTCTGTCTCAATTCTACATTTTGCAGGGCAGAGTTGGTGGGCTCAGGGGCATGGAAATATTTTATAAGAGAAGGCAGAGTGGGGCAAAAGGCAGGAATACACACACACACACACACACACACACACACACACACACACACAGATTTAACTAACCAGCAAATATGTCAGCTCAGCTTTCTTGATGTCTGTTCTCATCAGAAAGAAGTAGGGGATGCAGAAAAAGTTATCAGGAAGTTGTTTTTAATTTCAAAGGGGTCTGTTTCAGGGTCACCCAAGCACTGTTTGGGGGAAGATGCTATTGGTCAAAGGACTGATGTTCCAGTTCCTCTTGCAAGGTATAGAGAACCCACCCTCTGATGTAGAGGACTGTGGTAGGCTATCTCAACCTAATGCTGTTGAACTACTCATTTTTTTTTCCTTTTATTTCAAAGGAAATTGCAAACAATAAAACTTCTGATAATTTGGTTTCTCACTTCTGTCTTGGTGTTGTAAAAAAATGTCAACATAAATATTCTAGTTTGTATTGGTAATTACATTTGCTCATTAAGTTAACAAACTGGCAGTCTGACTATATGTCAGTTTTGTGAACTTCACTAATGTAAATTCATCAGATTTAGTGTTAGATATGCTTGTTTTCCCAGCCTCCAGGACTGTGGACCAGATATTTATGTTCCCTCAGTAGTGAATGTAATACTTTTTTTGGTGGGGTGAGGGGATTGAACTCAGGGGCACTCTACCACTGAGCCACATCCCCAGCCCTATTTTGTATTTTATTTAGAGGCAGGATCTAACAAGTTGCTTAGCACCTCGCCCTTGCTGAAGCTGGCTTTCAACTTGTGATCCTCCTGCCTTAGCCTCCTGAGCCTCTAGGATTATAGGGGTGCACTACCACGCCTGGCTATTATGATGCTTTTTAGGGGAACATCTTCCTTGAAGACAAACCACCTACAAATGATTAAATTTATTTTCTTTTAGGGAGTTTCTAATAGTTTGACTGTTACTAAACCCAGAATCAAACCAACATCTCTTCTTAGATTTCAGCACATGTACCCAAATGCCTTCTAAACTTTTCTCCTTAGAAGTTTGGTGAATAGAAACTCAACGTTTATCTACTGTTTATCCCCTTCCTACTTACTTTTGTTCCTGTATTCTTAATCTTGGTGAATAAAATCACAAAAAATCAATTTAGTCACCAGGGCCAAACCTATGAACTATTGGTGAGGCTTCCTTTTCCCTTGTTCCTCACATTCAAACATTAATGTTTTACAAATAATCTCTATTTAGCATTTTCATAATCTATTCTCAATCCTGATCCGGTGCTACTACTTAAGTGTGGGTCCTCATTATCTGCTGAATCTACTGATGCAACTGCATAACCGATCTTTCTCTGCACTTCATATTCTCCCAAATAATCCCCTAAATGGCTACCACAGTTATTTTTCACAAAAATAATCTAATTATTTTTACTTTCATGCTTAAAATCTTCTAAAGGTTTTCTACTGTCTAAAGCTGACTTTCCAACAGTACTTTTGGTAATAGTGGAAATGTGCTGCAGTGCTTAATATGGTAGTGCTATGGTATGAAGGTCAGCTCCAAAATTTGTGTTGAAACTTAATCCTCATTATGGTTGGGGAAGTGATTAAATCATTAAATCTCCGCCCTCTTGAATGAAATTGTGCCTTATTAAAGGTCTAGAGGGAACCAGCTTAGCTCCTGCCCTGCCCCCTTTTTCCTTTCTTGCCATGCACAGACACAGCATTTGTTCCTTTTTGGCCTCCTGTCCTTTCTGCCTTGTGAGGACACAACATTCAAGGTACCATCTTGGAGGCAGAGACCAAGATGCTCTTTTTTTTTAATATTTATTTTTCTTTAGTTGTAGTTGGATACAATACCTTAATTTTATTTATTTATTTATTTATTTATTTATTTGTTTGTTTGTTTATTTATTTTTATGTGGTGCTAAGGATCAATCCCAGGGCCTCACACATGTGAGGCAAGCACTCTATTGCTGAGCCATAACCCCAGCTCCCCAAGACTCTGAACTAGAGTCTAAATCGACCAGTGCCTTGACTTTGAACTTCCTAGCCTCCATAAATATGAGAAAATAAATTTCTATTTATAAATTACCTACGCTCTCAAGTATTTTGTAATTTCAGCATGAATGGGTGAAGACAGGTAGCCATTAGTACATGTGGCCAGCAAACACTTAGAATCTGGCTTGTACAACCAAGGAACTGAGTTTATAGTTTTAATTAATTTATGCTTAAATTTAAGTAGCTCACATGGTTAGTGGCAATCACGCTAGGTATGCAGAGATCTAAAAAATAAAGTTCAAATACTATCATATAGCATACAAAGTCCTTAGAATTCAGTTCCTATGTATCTGGGGATATACAGAATGAAATTGTGTGCAGTTGTCTCAAAGTAGGATTTTTTCTTTTATGTTTACCTCCTTTTGTCCTTTCTACTTGCTGTTCATTTTTTTTCTACAGATAAGGGAAAATAAAATCTCCAAGTCCTCTGTTACCCCTTCCTTTGCAACTCACTAGCTTTTGCATACACTGTCAAAGAAATCACACATTTGATCTTTTACATGTCTGCTTTATGCACTATAATTTATCCAACATTTATCTCAATATTTGGGATGTTAGCACCTAGCACAAAAATCAATGTTCAATGCTTACTGACATTAATAATGAATCTTACAAATAAAACTTAAACACATATATCATTGAATACTGATCCTTTTTAGGTCTAGGTCTAGGTCTTTAAAAAATATTATACATATAAGTTAATTGTAGAAACTCTCTTAGCTCTTTATTTTGCAGCTTTTTAAAATCATACTACTCTAAACATTAATTTTCCTCTTAGATAACACAGGTACTATTAGACAGTAATGACATGTTGCCATTCTTAAAAAATACTTACTTTGTTGAGTCCTCAAAGTCAAACTTTCCCATATTGTTGAACATGCACATAATCTCACTACAATTCATATTCAACCTAAAATAAAACATTAGCATATAAATAAATGATCTCTTCCAAGTTTATTACGTTTCCTAAACAGAAGTCCATTGCTGACATTAAAATAACTAATTTCAAATAAAACACTCAAGTCAAGTGTTATGGTTTAGATGTGAGGTGTTCCCCAAAAGCCCATGTGTGAGACAAAGTAAGAAAGTTTAGAAGAGAAATGATTGGGTTAGGAAAGCCTTAACCCAATCAGTGAATCAATCCCCTGATGGGATTAATTGCGTGGTAGATTAAGGATGTTGCTGGAGGAGGTAGGCATTGT
This sequence comes from Spermophilus citellus, assembly GCF_964194105.1. Lineage (NCBI taxonomy): Eukaryota > Metazoa > Chordata > Mammalia > Rodentia > Sciuridae > Spermophilus > Spermophilus citellus. The sequence goes on along the minus strand of NC_138183.1, from coordinate 95,686,189 downwards.
GGGACGTACTTTTAGGGTCTATATTTTGTAGCTGGTTAGTGGAGTGTCTCTCTCTCTCTCTCTCTCTCTCTCTCTCTCTCTCTCTCTGCTTTCTGATTATCATGTGAGCTCTTTCCCTCTGCCATACTCTTCCACCATGATGTCCTGCCTCACCTCAAACCCCAAACCCCGAGGAATGGAGCTTATGCTTACGGACTGAGACCTCAGAAATTGTGAGCCCTAAAATAAACTTTTCTCCCCTTAAAATTGTTCTAGTTAGATCTTTTAGTCACAGCAACAAAAAAGCTGACTAAAACACCAAAGTGTAGTGGCACATACCTATAATCTCAGCTACTCAGAAGGCTGAGGCAGGAGGATCACAAGTTTGAAGCCAGCCTGCAATTTATGGAAGCACTATCTCAAGATAAAATATAAATGTGCTAGGGATGTAGCTCAGTGGTAGAGTGCTTACCTAGAATACCTCAGGGGGTTCAATCCCCAGTACCACAAAAAAGGAAAAAAATAACATTTAAATAATGTTTTAATATTTAAAGTTATAATTATTTTAATTTTGTTGCTAACTTGGGAATCATTCTGACCCAAAATTTCAAATTATAATTGCTTGCTATTTTGGTAAATTCAGTCTCTAATGCATTTTTACACTTATTATAGTCTCCTGAACCATGACTTATTCACCTGGGAGGGTTCCTTGGTTTTAAAGAACTAACTTGTGACAATTCACTCTCAGATGTTAACTTCAAAGTCCGGATAATCTACAATCAAAAAAGAAGTGTTGTTATTCATGTGTGAACTTTCTTTTGTCACAAATACTGCTTAAAGAGTAAGATTTTAGAAGGAAAACTTAGTTATTTCTTAAATGTATTCAAGGCTTGATTTTGGGTACTTGAAGGAAAGAATGCAAGAAAACGTTTTTCACTTCTACCCTAAAGAAATTTAAATTTTTCTGAAAGTATTTATTAAAAGATAACAATACCAGGTGCTGGCTAATAAATGGGATACAGCTATACAATTTCTGCTCAGACTTGTTTTGTATTTGTGTTGTTATTTTCAAGCATTCTCTCTCTGTTCTTTCCTTCATCTTCCTAACTAAACTAAGAGGAAAGACCAAATTTTATCACTTTTTTCACCACCTAGTGCCTCATGTGTAACACACAGGAAATTAATATTGTTGTTTTCAGAATTATAGCTGGAGGAAGGCCAGGCCAAGTTAGATGGTGGCAAACTCTTCAACTTTCTTTTAAACTTAGAGACGTTGGAAGCAGGTAAACCAATGGCTTCTATACCTCAATTGAGTCAAAATATTTGATTATATATGGGAAATGAGACCTGATGACTCAAAGATTGATAGAGCAGGATCTATACCCTTAGAGAATGATGCAGAAATCAGCAAAGAGGATATATGGTGAATCTTTTTCTGTCAAAATATCTTAAAAGAAGATGTTTCTATTTTTGCCCAATTCTGCCCCCTAGGTACAAGATTAGATGACAGAAGATAGCTGATGCAACTTGTCTCCTGACTTACACATTCTGGGAGAATTAAGGGAAAAAAATTAATATGATTTTAAGATAAATTTTAAGATAAGACTACAATCTGGGCTGGGGGTGTAGCTTAGTGGTAGAGCGCTTGCTTAACATGCATGAGGCACTGGGTTTGATCCTCAGCACCACATAAAAACAAATAAATAAAATAAAAGTATTGTGTCCATCTACAACTAAAAAACTTTAAGAGTACATCCATACCTATAATGTTTATGAAAAGAAAATAGAGTTTCATTTAGTTTACTTATCCTATTTATTCTTATTTTTTATTCAGGTGTCCTAGAAATCTCGCTATAGTTTTGACCTTAAGTGTCTCCCAAAGGTCCATGTGATAAAGGATTGATCCCCAGTGTAGCACTGGAGAACCTAAAGGAGAACCTAAAGGGAGATTTTAGGTCAATGGGGGTGTGCAGTCAAAGGAAACAGCTTAACCACTTTCTCTCTTATCCTTCCTGGCCATGCAATGAGTAAGGTTTTGATTTGCCATGTGTTCTCATGGTGATCTGCCACCATAGGTCCAAAAGCAATGATACCAACCAATCATGGACTTAAATCTTCAGAACTCTCAGCCAAAATACAACTTTTTTCTTTATAAGTTTGATTAACTCAGTTATTATCATAGTGACAGAAAGTTAACACAAACCTTGACTTGCATCTCAATGTTATGCTAACTTGCTCTCAGATCATTTGCTATGAAGACCTTATTGTCCTATTTTCCTAAGTGATTAAAAAATAATAATAAAATGCTAAAAAAATAAAAGGTTAATTGTTTATCTTAAGAGTTCAAATACCTAAGAATTCTAAATCCATGACAATATAGATGGTCCTTGACTTTGGACAGTTTGACTTGTGAATTTTCAACTTTAGTGTGAAAGACAATATACATTCAATAAAAACCATAGTTTGATTTTTAAAATTTGGATCTTTTCCCTAGGCTAACAATATGTGATCAGATTCTCTCTCACAACGTGGGGCAGTGACAGAAAGTCCCGAAGTGATGAGAATAAGCAATCAACATTCTATAGTGTACTATGTTGCTTAGCTGCACTGTTCAGTCAGGTTAATTTAAAAACATTTTTGACTTATGATATTTTCAATTTAGGATGAGTTTATTAGGATGTAACCCCATTGTAAATAATCCCATCGTAAATTGAGGAGCATCTGTATAGGCTAGGATAATCTGAAAAACAAATTTAAATCTTAAACACCATATTTCAAAGCATGTAAAGTAAGTTGCACAGAACTAATTCAGATTCTAAATTATTAAAATTACCTGATTCAGGTCACAGTATGTCCTCAGAGAAGGTGCTGATTTTAACTCTTTTGCTATCTTCATAGCTGCATCCAAATCATTTTTTTTTCTCTTCAATGTAGCTTTTAGCCATTATTAAATTTGATAAATAATCATCTGTACTTCTTACAAGTTCTTCACACCAGTTCTTTTTCCTTCATTTAAGACATCAGAGTTATTTCACAATATTTCATAAAAATTAAAAGTGAATTTTATAAAGACTGAACAGCATTTGAAAGGGTAATTTCACTAGGTGATGAATTTAAATAAAATAACATGGTTAAATGAGGCATATAATAACTGAACAGTGTCTAAAAGGGTAATTTTATTGATAAAACAACATAATAGCATGGTCAAATAAGGTACTTAAATCAACTGAAATGTATTCTAGTTGAACAATATGGACATGTAGAGAAAAAAGAAGGGTTTTTAAAAGAATATAATTATTATGTCACAAATGGATCTGTCACAGAATTAGAGGTATAAGAAACTCTAGGACCCTCTGCCTAACACTAAGAGAAATCCTCACTGAATCTATCCTGTAGTCTGTTGGGCCCTTACAAAGATTATCTATACTCACTTTTCACAAGGATATTCCAGCACATTTAAAAATTTCCAACAAAAGATACAAATTACATGAATATAAAATACAGCTTTAAAACAGATATCACCAAAGTAGAATTTAGTTATCAATCAACTATAATGTCCAAAAATAATCAGGAAGATTATATAGTTAATTCTTCATTACTTATAACTCATTACTCAAACCCATGTCTGTACTTATGGTATAATTTTATTGTGGCTAAAAAGATCATTGAAAATTGTAGTGCTTAACCTATCAATCATTTCATTCATTAAACATAAAATAACTTCTCATTATTTTCCCCCAAATCAAATCTGGCCCCTAACAAAACAGTTGGCCAGCACCAAACAGATTCTATCTAATAAAGGCTTAGAAGGTAAAGAGATATTTCAAAAACCTTTTGGTAATTGTATATCTAATCTTTGTAAGTAATTTTCTTAGAGGAAAAATGGTCATTTAGCTAAATTACAGTATGTTTCTAAAAACTCATGCACATGGAATGACATCAGCAAAATGGTATACTAGGAAGCCCTCATTACCCCAAGGAAACATGGAAAATAAAAACAACAAAAAGGGCTGGAGTTGTGCCTGGCATGTGTGAGGCACTGGATTTGATTCTCAGCACCACATATAAATAAGTAAAGTCAAGTTCCACTGACAACTAAAACAAATATAAAACAACAACAAAAACAACCCCCAAAACGAAAACTGGCTAAAATAATCTAACAGGAACTCTAGAAAACAGTCAAAGGTCTACAGCAACCAAGAGAATGCCTAATTAAGAAAAAGTCACATTCAAAATGGTAGGAAATTCTGTGGCATTTTTACTTTCCTTTGATCATCATCTCAATATAGAAGCCGACTGGAGGGAGGACAGCAGACCTTTTTGTAAAGGTCTAGCCTGTTTGATGTTACTTGGAGAACTGGTATGTTTTGCCTTAGTTCTTAGACAGGGGAGAAGGACTAGGTGGGAGCAAAGATTGGGAGAGGTAGCTATTTTTTCAAATGCCCAAATTTCAACAAAAACATCACTAGACATACAATGGAACAACCATAAAAATAAGGCCCATTCAAAGGAAGAAAATAGAGTGGTGAAAACTATTTGTAAAGAAGAGGAGACAATGGGCTCAGTGGTAGAGTGCTTGCCTAGCACGTGTGAGGCACTGGGTTTGATCCTCAGCATCACATAAAAATAAATAAATAAATAAATAAAATAAAGGTTAAAAAAAAAAAAGAGCAGTTACTGGACTCAAATCTGAAACAAATGTCTTAAATATGCTTGAAGCATTAAAGGAAACCATAAACAAAGAACTAGAGAGGAAAATGACACAATAATAAAATGGATAATAGAGTATAAAAAGAATCCAAACCAAAATTCTGTTCTAAAAAGTACAATTACTGAAGAACAAAAAAATTCACTATATAGATTTAATCAGCAAACTTGAAGATAGGACAATTAAAATAATACTGTCTGAAGAACAGAAAAGAAAAGAATAAAAGTGAACAGAACTATGTTGATAGGTTCCTAATACATAAATACGTAATTTACAACATAAAAGAATAAATAAAGGGAGTGAACATACAAAGCAGAATTTTTCTATGCAACTGAAGCTATCAACTCAAAACAGATGGTTAATAATAGTATTTATATATATTCTAATGGGTAACCACAAGAAACTATCTACAGAATATGCACAAAAAAGAAGTGAGAAGGCAATTAAAATGCATTAAAATGCATCACTACCAAAAAAAAATCAAGTAAACACAAGGCAGGCAGTGATGGAGGAAATTAAAGACAATAAAAAAGCTATAAATCAGAAAACAAAACAGCAAAAATTATTATTAGCTATTACTTTAAATGTAACTAGAATGACTTCCCAATCAAAAGTTATAGATTTTAAGTGTAAAAACCATGACACAATGGGCTGGGAATATGGCTCAAGTGGTAGCGTGCTCGCCTGGCATGCGTGCGGCCCGGGTTCGATCCTCAGCACTATATACAAACAAAGATGTTGTGTCCGCCAAAAAACTAAAAAATAAATATTAAAAAATTCTCTCTCTCTTTTTTTTTTTTAAAAAAAAAAAACCATGACACAAGTGTATACTGTTGCAAATAACTAGTTAGTTTTTTGGTACTGGGGATTGAACCTGGAGGCACTTGACCACTGAGCTACATATCCTTGGTCCTTTTTTAGACAGGGTCTCACAACTGCCCAGGCTGGCTTCAAATCTGCAATCCTCCTGCCTCAGCCTCCCAAATTGCTGGGATTACAGGTATGTTCCCCCACACAGCTAGAAACTCATTTTAGATCCAAAGACACACATAGGTTGAAAGTGAAGACAGAAAAAGATATCTCTTTCAGAGAGTAACCAAAAGAGCTGGGTTATGTATACTAACATCAGACAAAACATACTTTAATATTACAATTATAAACATACACACCCCAAACATCAGAACCCTAAATATATAAAGAAAGATTACAGAATTATACACTTATTCTTTTATTTTCATAAACTGGCAGATTATAGACAAATAATAAAATAATAATTGGAGACTTCAATACCCGAACTTCAATAATGCATAAAAAAAATCCAAACAGAATCAGTAAAGAAATAGATCATTTCAGCAAAGATGTAAACCAACTGGACCTAACAGATATTCAGAACACCTCACCCAGCAATAGGAGAAATTCCTTCCTTCCTTCCTATCAAACTACCACTAAGCTACATCCCCAGTCCTGTTCATTATTTATTTATTTATTTTGTGTTGCTGGGGATTGAATCCAGGGCCTTGTGTATGTGAGGCATGCACTCTACCAATTGAGCTATATTCCCTAGCCCCCTGTTCATTTTTAATTTTGAGACAGAGCCTAAGTTGCAGAGGCTGGTCTCCTCTTGCTTCAACCTACTGAGTTGCTGGGATTATAAGGATGTGCCATTGCACCTGGATGAGAAACACATTTTCAAGTGTACATGTAACATTTTCCAAGATAGATTCTGTTAGGCTATATCACAAGTCTTACTATACTTAAAAGATTAAAATCATACAAAAAATCTTTTCTGATTATTACTAATGAAACTAGAAACAATTAAACAGGAAGACCACCACAGATATGTAAATATTACAGAATATGCTTCTAAACCTCAATGGGTAAAAGAAGAAATTCCAAGGGAAATTAGGAAATAATGCTGAAACAAATGAAGTAAAAACACAAAATATTCATAGTTTTGAGATGGACATTTATAGCTATAAATAATTATATTTTCAAAGTCTAAGGATATAGTTCAAAGTACATTGCCTTACCTGGCATGTGCATGGCCCTGGATTCAATCCCCAGAATCACAAAAAATAAAATAATTAAAAATTAAATTAAAAAGAGCTTTCAAATTGGTCCTGATGGCACATGCCTGTAATCCCAGCTACTGAAGAGGCTGAGGAACCACAAATTTGAGGGTTGGAAATTTAGTGAGATCCATTCTCAAAAAGAAAATAAAAAGGGTTGGGATGTAACTCAGTGATAGAGTACCACTCTGTTCAACTCCCAGTACCTTGCAAAAAAAAAAAAAAAAAAAAAAAAAACTTTGAAAAGCACAATCTAAACTTTATATTCCATAAAGAACTACAAAAAGAACAAACTAAACTCAAAGATGGTAGGAGGAGGGAAATAAAGATTACAGCAGAGATAAAATGGAGAACTGTCAGTCATGGTGGAACACACCTGCAATCCCAACTAATCATGAGGCTGACACAGGAGGATTACAAGTTTGAGGGTAGTGTGGACAACTTAGTGAGGTCCTGTTTCAAAATAAATATTTTTTTTAAAGGCTGGAGATGTAGCCAACTGGTAGAGTGCTTAAGTGTGAAGCCCTAATTTTAATCCCTAGCCCCACACAAAACAAAAATAAAACAAAAAAAAAAAGGAAAGGGAAAAATAAAAGAGCAACAGAGAAAATGAACTAAAAATATGATTCTAAAAATTAAAAGTGACAAATCTAGCTATACTAAAAAAAGAGAAGTATCAAATTACTAAAATCAGAAAGAAAATGAGCACTTACTACCAATTTTACAGAAATAAAAAGGATTATGAGACTATTACTAATGAAGCTGACAAATTCCTAGAAACATAACCTATCAAGACTCACTCATAAAGAATTACAAAATATGAACAGACTAATAAAGAGAGAATCAGTAATCAAAAATTTCCCCAGAAATAAAAGCCTTGTGCCAGATGGCATCATTATTATATTAGCTTCATGCTATAATGAAATACCTGACAAAGGCTACTTATGAAATAAAGACGGTTTATTTTGGTCAAGAATTATGGAGGTTCAAGCCCAAGATTGGGAGGCTCTACTGTATTTGGGTCTTTGGTGAGGGCTGCACATCATAGTGGGAGTGAATAGTCATATCTTGAATGGGACGGGCAGAGGATGGGTAGAAAATAGGTTTTGGGTTCTGTAATCCTCTGATTTTTTTGGTTTTGCTTTTTTTTTTTTTTTTTGGCAGTACTGGGGATTCAACTCAAGGATACTCTACTGCTGAGTTACATCCTGAGCCCTTTTTATTTTGAGACACTATCCAGAGAGGAGTTCACCAAGACACATAATAATTAAACTATCAACAAAAAATTCTAAGAGCAGCAAGAGAAAAGACATACATTACTTATAAAGGATTCTCAACACAAATAACAACAGATTTCTCAGCAGAAATCATGTAGGTCGGGAGAATGGATGATATATTCAAAGTACTTGAGGAAAAAAAGCCAACCAAGAATACTGACAAAGCTATCCTTTAAAAACAGAAGAGAGATAAAGACATTCCTAGACAAACAAAAGCTGAGGAAATTCATTAACATCAGACCTGTCTTGTGAGTAATGCTTAAGGAAGTACTTAAAACTGAAAAGAGCATTAATATGTAACACAAAGCTTATGAAAATATAAAATTCATAGGTAATAGTAAACATTCACATAAAATTTTTTAAAAACTGTGTAATACCACAATCCCAAGGAATAAACCACTTATACCCCACATAGGAAGATTAAAAGACAAAAAATAAAAATGAAAATAATAATCACAGAATGTCAATGGATAGGCAATATAAAAAGATGTAAACTGAAAATATTAAAAATTCAAAATGTGGGGAGAAAAGGAGTTATAATATACAGTTTTTCCTTTCTTTCTGTGATCAATGTCAAGTAGACATTTGTTCAAATAATGTGTTATAACTACGTTTCTAATAAGCCCCATTGTAACCTCTAAACTAAAACATATAAGTAGTACACTAAAATTAAAAAGCAAAAAATCAAGTGATGAAAAAAAGGAAAAGAACAAAGGGTCTACAAAACAACTATAAATCAAGCAATAAGCAACAAAATGGCAGCAGGAAGTCCTTACCTATCAATAATTACTTTGGATGTGAATGGATTAAAATTCTCCAACTAAAGGGCACAAAGTGACAGAACAGATTTTAAAACAAAGATCCAACTATGCCACCTAAAATCGATATTTGTTTCTTTAGTAAGGACATACACAGACCAAAAGGGAATGGAGAGAAAAGATAGTCCAAGGAAATGGAAACCAAAAAGGATCAAGAGAAGTTGTATTTCTTTCAGAGAAAATAGACTTTAAAGTCAAAAACTATAGAAACAGGCAAACAATGATAAAAGAGCCAATATAACAAGAAAATAAAAACAATTATAAAATATAAGCACCTAACACTGGAGCACCTAAATATGTAAAACAAACATTAACAAATCTTAAGGGACAGACTGCAGTACAAAGTAATAGTAGGGGGCTCAACACCCTGCTTACATCAATGAATAGATCATCCAGAAATAAAATTAACAAAGAAACATGGGATTTAAACTATATGTTTGGGGCTGGAGTTGTGGCTCATCTAGCATGTGCAAGGCCCTGGGTTCAATCCTCACCACCATATAAAATAAATAAATAAATATATGTTAGACCAAAGAGACTTAATAGATATTTATAGAACATTCTATCCAACAGTTATGCAATACATATTCTTTTCAACTGCAGGAGAGCTCATGTGTTAGGCAATTAAACAAGTCTTAACGAAAAAGAACATCCAAGTTTTTTTTTTTTTTTCTGAACACAAAAGAATGAAACTGAAAGTCAATGACTCTGGAAACAATATAAATACATGGAGATTAAACAACATGCTCCTGAACAACAAGAGTCATTAAAGAAATTAAATATAGGGATTAGGGCTGTGGCTCAGTAGTAGAGCGCTAGCCTAGCATTTGTGAGGTCCTGGGTTCAATCCTCAGCACCACATAAAGATAGATAAATAAAGGTATTGTGTCCATCTACAACTAAAATATATTTTAAAAAAATAAATTAAATATAAATATAAATTTCCTGACACAAATGAAAATAGAAACACAATACATCAAAATGTCTGGACTATAGCTAATACAGTTCTAAAAGAGAAGTTCATAAGTAACAAATGCTTAAATTAAAAAAGAAAAAAATCTTTCAAGTTAACAACTGAACAATGTATTTTTTTTTTTTTAAAGAGAGAGTGAGAGAGGGGAGAGAGAGAGAGAGAGAGAGAATTTTTTTTAATATTTATTATTTTTAGTTCTCGGCGGACACAACATCTTTGTTGGTATGTGGTGCTGAGGATCGAACCCGGGCCGCACGCATGCCAGGCGAGCGCGCTACCACTTGAGCCACATCCCCAGCCCCAACAATGTATTTTTTATAATTTTTTTTAGTTGTATATGGATGCAATATCTTTATTTATTTTTATGTGGTGCTGAGGATCGAACCTAATGCCTCATGCATTTGAGGCAAGTGCTCTACCACTGAGCCACAACCCTAGCCCCTGAACAATGTATCTTAAGCAACTAGAAAAACAAGAACAAACTCCAACCCCAAATTAGCAGAAGTATATAGAAATAAAGATCAGAATAGAAATCAAAAAAATAGAGACAAAAAAGTACAAAAAAATCAATGAAACAAAAATATTTTTTTCAAAAAATAAACACAGTTGACAAATCTTTAGCTAGACTAAGAATAATAGAAGATTCAAAATAAATAGGATCAGATATGAAAATGAAGACATTACAACTGATACCACAACAATATAAAAGATCAATAGAAGTTATTATAAACAAATTGGAAAACCTGTGAGAAATGGATAAATTCCTTAACACATTAAAAACTACCAAAATTAAGTCCTCAAGAAAGGTAGGATTGCGAGTTCAAAGCCAACTCAGGGGAAAGGGGGGAAAAAAAAAAAGAGATCTGTGGATGTGGCTCAATGGTTAAGCACCCTTTCAAATCCCTGGTACAACAACAACAACAAAAATCTCCAGCAAAGAAAAGCTCAGGACCTGATGGCTTACGAAGAATTCTATAAAACATTTAAAGAGGAATTAATATCAATTATTCTATTAAAAAAATTAAAGAGGAAGAAATCCTTCCAAACTCTTTCTATGAGGTCAGTGTTATCCTGGTATCAAAACCAGACAAGGACTTGACAAAAAAAAAAAAAAAAATACAGGCCAATATCCCTGATGGACATATAGGCAAAAACATCAACAAAAAGTACCAAACAATTCAAAGGTGCATTAAAAAGATTATTTATTAGTATCAACCAGGATTCATCCCCTCGATGCAAGGATGTTTGAATAAATGTGATACTTTCAGAATCAAGCAAGAGATACAGAAAAACATTTGATAAAATTCAACATCCCTTTATGGTATCAACAAATTAGATACTGTGCTAGCTTTCCATTATGGTGACAAATACCTATATCATCACTTAAAATGAGGAAAGATTTACTGTGGCTTAGTTTTGGAAATTTCAGTTCATGTTTGATTAGTCCCATTGCTTTTGAGCCTGTGACAAGACAATACATAATGGCAGGAATGTGTGGCAGAGGAAACAGTTCTCATGATGGCCACTGGGAAGCATAGAGAAAGGAATAGAAGGGACCAAGACGTCAGTATCCCTTTCATGGGAACAACCTCAGTGGCCAAACTTCCTTCCACATCTTCTCAAGGCCCCATCTTCTCAAGGTTCTACCACCTCTCAATAATGCTGGCTGAGGCCGGCATGGGGATGCATACCTCTACTCCAAGCAACTCAGGAGGCCAAGGAAGGAGGATTGCAAATTTGAGGCAAGCCTCAACAACCTAGTGAGACCTTTTTCAAAATTAAAAAAGAAAAGGTCTGGGGATGTAACTCATTGGTAAAGTACTCCTGGGTGCAATCCTTAGTACGTACAGACAGACACACACACAAATAGGACTGGGGATGCAGTTCAGGGGTAAAGTGCCCTTCAGTTTAAAGTTCAATCCCTAGTACAAAAACCAAAAAAAAAAAATCACTGGTTGGGGACCAAGCCTTCAGCACATGGATCCTTGGGGGGCATTCAAGATCAAAAGACCATAGCAGGTATATAGGGAATGTACCTCAACACAGTAAAGGCCACATATGACAAACCCACAGCTGGTATCATATTGAATAGAGAAAAATTAAAAACTTATTCCTAAGATGTGGAACAAGACAAGGGTGTCCATTTTCATGACTTTTATTGAACATGGTACTGGAAATCCTAGACAGATCTATTAGGCAAGAGAAAAATAAAGGGCACTGGGCACAGTGTCATGCCTGTAATCCCATTAGCTTGGAAGGCTATGGGAAGAAGATTCAACTTCAAGGTCAGCCTCAGCAACTCAGTGAGGACTCAAAATAAAAAATGAAAAGGACTGGGGATACCGCTCAGTGGTAAAGTACACCTGGGTTCGATCCCTAGTACAAGAAAGAAAGGAGGGAGGGAGGGAGGGAGGACATCCCAAATGGAAAAGTAGGAAGTCAAACTGTCCTTGTTTTTAGGTGACAAAACTTAAAATATTCTACTAAAAAAGTAGGAAGTCAAACTGTCCTTGTTTTCAGGTATACAAAACTTAAAGACTCCACTAAAAAACTGTTGGAATAAATTCAATAAGGCTGTAGGATACAAAACCAACACAAAAAAATCACAAACATTTCTATCCTCTAACATTCAGTTATTTGAAAAATTAAAAGAATAATCCCATTTATAATAGCAAAAAACAAACAAACAAAAACCCACTACCACCACCACCACCCTTTTTATTAAAAATAAAAAGGGCTGAGGATAAGGCTCAGCAATAAAAAGACTCTGGGTTCAATTCCAACAACAACAAAAAAAGCCCAAAGCGGGGTATATTGGCACACACCTTTAATCACAGTGACTTGGAGGGCTGAGGCAAGAGGATTTGAGACCAGCCTCAGCAACTTAGTGAGACCCTATCTCAAAATAAAAAATAAAAAGGACTGGGATATAGTTCAATGTCAAGTGCCCCTTGGTCCCTGGGTTCAATCCCCAATGAAGGAAAGAAGGAAGGAGGAAAGAAACCCCCAAACTTTAAAAAACCAAACAAAACCCCAGGGATAAATTCAACTAAAGAAGTGAAAGATCTCAATAATGAAAATTATACAAAACTGATGAAATAAACTGAAGAGGATAAATAAATAGAAAAATATCCTACATATGGATTGACAATATTGTTAAAAAAAAGCTTATATAACCAAAAGTGATCTACAAATTCAATTGAACTCCCATGAAAATATCAATGCCATTTTTCATAGAATTAGAAAAAAATCATAAAATTCATATGAAATTGCAGAAGACTGACTAGCCAAAGCAATCCTGAGCAAAAAAAAAAAAAAAAAAAAAAAAAAAAAAAAAAAAAAAAAGCTGGAGCTATCACAGTACAGACCTCAAAATATACCTCAAAGCATACAGAATCAAACAGTATGGTACTGACATTTAAAACAAACAAAAGATGCACAAACCAATGTGTAAGAATACAGAGCCAAAACACTCCCTCACCTTACATCTAATTTTTGTTGTTTTTGTTGTTACATAGGAGCCAAGAACACATGTAGGGAAAGAAAGATCTCTTTAATAAATGGGGATATTCACAAGCAGAAGAATGGAAGTAGACCACATTTCTCACCAGTAATAAAAATCAACTGAAAATAGATAATGTAAAACCTCAAACTATGAAACTACTAGGAAAAAAACACAAGGGAAATACTTCAGGACAGTGGCCTGGGTAATGATTTTTTTAAAAATATAATTAAAAATGTACAGGCAACAAAAACAAAAAATTGACAAATGCAACTCTAATAATCTAAAGGGCTTCTGTACAGGAAAGAATATAATCAAAGAACAAAGAAACAGCCTACAGAATAGAAGAAAATATTTATAAACATGCTTGACAAGGGTTAACATCCAGAATAAATAGGGAACTCAAATTCAATAGCAAAACAAAACAAATAACCCTATTAAAAAATGGGCTAAATATCTAAATAGAATCTGGGCACAGTAGCACAAATCTGTAATCCCAGAGACTTGAGAGGCTGAAGCAGGAGGATCAAAAGTTTAAGACCATCCTCAGCAATCTAGCAAGACTGTTTCAAAGTTAAAAATAAAAAGGGCTGAGGATATGGCTCAGGAATAAAAAAGACTCTGGGTTCAATCCCTGGTACCAAAAAAAAAAAAAACAAAACAAAAACAAAAACCACCTGTAAACCAGGCTCAGTAGAGCATGCCTGTAATCCCAGCAATTTGGGAGGGTGAAGCAGGAGGATCAAAAGTTTGAGGCTAGCCTAAATAATTCAGTGAGACACTGTCTCAAAACAAAAACAAGAACAAAAACACCTCAAACTGGACACAGTGGCACATCACATTCCCAATGACTTGGGAAGCTAAGGCAAGAGGATCACAAGTTCAAGGCCAGCCTTGGCACTCTAACAAGATCCTGTTTCAAAATAAAAAATAAAAAGGGATGGGAATATATTTCAGTGGTTAGAGTGCTCTGGAGCTCAACCCCCAGTACTGAAAACAACCACCAACCAATCAACTACCTGTTCACCTGTGTTTACCATAGCACTATTCACAATAGCCAGAATATAGAATCAACCTAAATGTTCATCAATGGAAGAAAGGCTAAAGAAAATGTGATATGTATCTGAATAGAAGCTGAGCACAAATAATTTAGCACAAATAATTCCAGAGACTGGAATATATCGATATAGATACACACACACACACACACACACACAATAGAATACTATTCAACTATACAAAGCAAAATATTTTGTTATTTCTGGCGATATGGATGGACCTGGAGGACCTTATGTTAAGTGAAAAAAATCAATTACATAAAGACAAATATCAAATGATCTTACTCATGAATTACTCATAATGAGAATATTAAAAAAAAAAACAGATCCCACAGAAGTTGAGAGCAGAATAGTGGTTCCTAGTGACCAGTGAAAATAAAAGGGGAGAGAAAAGAAAGTATAAATCAACATGTACAATGTTATCATTCATATGCGGCACAGTAGAGTGAATATAGTAAAGGATACAATCAACAGAACAAAGAGACAGCCTACAGAACAGGAGAAAGTATTTATAAACATACATTTGATAAGAGTTAATATACAGAATAAATAAGGAACTTTAATACCTCAATAGCAAAACAAAAACCCACCTAAAAAACTGGTCTAAAGATCTGAATAGAAGCTAGAAAATAGCTAGAAGAGAGTAATTTTAATATAGTTGCCAAAAGAAGTGATAAAGTGATGATATGCTAATTATCATAAATTGACCACTACTCATGAGTGTACAAATATTATGTCTCAAACATGAAATAAAACAAAAAGATCAAAATTACTTACTAAACAACCAAGAAGGAAAAGACTTGTATACCATATACTACACAAAATTGCTTAAAGAAATTAAGAATATAACTAAATGGGCAGTGTGATGGGACATGCCTATAATCCCAGGATTTATCTCATTATTAGTGGCATTTCATTTTCAGATTCATACTACCAAGCTGTGAAGTTCCTGGAAGATATTTGTATATTCTCCACTTCCTAGCACCATGCCTGGCAGATAGAAGGAACCTGATAAATGTGTGCTAAAAGTAAGATAAAAATAAATCAGAGCCATGTGCCGTGGTGCACACTTGTAATCCCAGTGACTCTGGAGGCAGAGACAGAAGAATTGCAAGTTTGAGGCCAGCACTGGCAATTTAGTGAGATTCAGTTTCAAAAAAAAACCCCCCAAAAACAAAAGACAAATAAATTAATTAAAATAAATAAATAAAAGGGCTGGGGATGTAGCTCAGTGGTAGAGCACCCTTGAATTCAATCCCTAGTATGCACCCCCCACCACACACAAGTCAATACTATCCAAAGTGATCTACCAATAAATATAATCCCTATAAAATCCAAATGACTTTCTTGCAGTAATAGAAAATCCCATCCTAAAAGTTGTCTTAATGAGTTCCTGAATAATCAAAACAATTTCAAAAAGAACAAATATGAAAGATGCACATTCAGATTTAAGAACTTACTACTAAGATACAGTAATGGAAATAGTATGGTATTGACACAAAGACACAGATCAATAGCATAAAACAGAAATTAAACTAAATCTTAAACTAACTAAATCTTAACATATAGTTTGACCTAATTTTTTATAAAGGTGCCAGGACCATTCAATGTGGAAAAGACAGTCTTGTTCAAGAAATGGTGCTGGGAAAATTGAATGTGCAATTCAAAAGAATGAAGTTGGACCCTTATCTTATACTATAAACAAAAATTACAAAACAGATCAAAGATCAAAATATAAGAATTACAACTACAAAATTCTTGAAGAAAACATAGCACCATGATGTTGGATCTGGCAATTTTTTTTTTTAATATGACACCAAAAGCACAAGCAAAAAAGAATAATAAACCGGACTTTTATTGCTGGGTGCGGTGGTGCATGCCTGTAATCCCAGAGTTTAGGGAAGCTGAGACAGGAGGATCGTGAGTTCAAAACTAGCCTCAACAAAAGTGAGGCACTAAGCAACTCAGTGAGACCCTGTCTCTAAATAAAATACAAAATAGGGCTGGAGATGAGGCTCAGTGGTTGAGTGCCCCTGAGTTCAATCCCTGGTACCAAAAAAAAAAAAAAATTCATCAATTAAGAGACACTAACAAGGGCAAGGGACATACCTCATGATATAGCACCTGCCTACTAGCATGCATAGGCCCTGGACTCAATCATCAGTAAATATACATACATAGACACTGTCAAGATAGTGAAAATTAATTAACTCAGGGAGACCATCTCAAAATACAGAGATCTGGGGATGTTGCTCAATGGTAAAGTACTTGCCTAGCATGTGTGTAATCCAAACTACTTGGGAGAATGAAGCAGAAGGATTACAAACTGGAGAAAAGCCTGAGTAACTCAATAATGTGAGGGTTTTGGTGTGATTTTTTTTTTTTTTTTGTACTGGGGATTGAGCCCAGAAGCATTCTACCATGAGGCTACTCTAGCATTCTAGCACTAAGCTACATCTCCAACCCTTTTAATTTTGACACAGGGTCTCGCTGAATTGCTGAAGCTGGCCTGGAATTTTCTATCCTTTAGCCTCAGTTTCCTGAGTTGCTGGGATTACAGGCATAAGCTTTTATTTTTCTGTGCAAATTGCTTTAAGTAAAAAGCTTGTTAATTTTAAATTAGCTTCGGGACCAGAAGTAAATAGCTAAAATTAAAAAAAAAAAAAAGTACAAGCTAGGCACAGTGGCAGAGGCAGGATGATCACAAGTTACAGGTCAGTCTCAGCAATTTAGTAAAACTGTGTCTCAGAGTTTTAAAAAATGGGGCTGGAGATATAGCTCAGTGGCACAGAACTCCTGGTTAAATCCCTGACACTGTCAAAAAAGAAAAAAGTACCAATTTCATTTTTAAGTTCTCAAAATCAGTCTATAGGGGCTGGGGTTGTGGCTCAGTGGTAGAGTGCTTGCCAGGAATGTGTGAGGCACTGGGTTCTATCCTCAGCACCACTGAAAAATAAATAAAATGAAGCTATTGTGTCCATCTTCAACTAAAACTATATATATTTTTAAAAATCAGCCTACAGAGACCACACATTCCAAACTTGTTTGAAAGTTATTCATTACTTCATCTAAACAAAAGAAAAAAATGGCGTTAGTATTAAAAAACTTCGGTTTCATTGTGTTTGTATTTTATTACCTGGAATCAAGAGAAGCAACAAGTTTATCAAATTGTTTCTCCAAAACTTCTATAAGATTATGTGTCTCCTCTTTTGTTTGATTCTCTATGCGTTCAAGCATCTGGGAAAAACAATTCAAAGATCTAATTTGGTATATTTACTTTGCCCAAGTAGAACTGTCAATATATTTTTGAAAGTAACAGGTACTTTCTAAACTTTTCAAAATAGTGCAAGAGGTGATTAGATGATAATAAACAGTAAAATTGAAACAAAGTTCAATTTTAAGTCCTGGTACTTGTAAGACCACCCCTTGTTGGCATTTTGTACTAATAATCTGGCAAAAAGACCTAAAAAAATTTATTGGTAAGTTTTCTAATTTTTTTCCTTAATTCTTTTATAATTACAGGACACAAGTCATTTTAGGTAGTTGCATTTCTCTATGGCATGATTCCCTAAATAAAAACAAAAACAACAAAACCAAAAAACTTAGAAATCACACTTGAAGTTAGCTTTTCCATAAATTTATTTTTATTATTTTTGTTTTTTGGTATTGGGGATTAAACTCGGAAATGCTTTACACTGAGCTGCATCCCCATTCCTTTTTTTTTTTTTTAACTCTGAGATATGGTCTCATTAGTTGAGAGGCTGGCTTGGCCTCAAACTTGAAATCTTCCTATCTCGACCTCCCAAGTCACCGAGATTACATATGTGTTCCTATGCCTGGTGCTTCTTTGCATTTTTGAATTGCTTTTAAAACTGTTGATAGGATCCATGACCCTCTCTTTTTCTTCTAATTTCAACACTCTGGAATGAGAATGTCTATCCTTATGCCTGTCCACCAAAGTGCTTTTAGTGCTTTCTTGTGTAGATTACAGGTGGAAAGGAATTTTACCCCAGTATGAATCATATTGAGTCTCACCTATAACTCAGAAGATATTTAGATGAGATTTTGTATTTAAGAGTTGATGTTGAAATAGGTATCAAGATTCTGGGGATGTTGAGATGGTGCAAATATATTTTGCATTGTATAAGACAGGAATATTCGGTAGAGGGAGCAGAAAGCCACCTGTTGCCTGTTTGGGGTTGAAGTGTTCCCCCTCCTAAGTTCAGATGGTGAATTTCTAGCCCCAGTTTATTATAGATTTGCTTTTCTTATTATTCTAATACTGATTTTATAACTGTTTCTCAGTTATCATTCTCTTTTGCCTTCTTTGCTCAATGTTTTTACAATTCTTGTATCTCACTACTTTTATCATAGTTCTCATTACTTTTGAGAAATTTGGCTGTCTGCCAATTAAAAATGTCCTATCTTCTATGCAAAAAAGCATCCACAGCATAATCTAACTCCCTACTTGTAATTTTGTTGTTATTGGGTGCTTAAGAACTTCTTTATTGACATCAAATGAGTAAGTCTCTCCTTTGCCAGAAGAGCAGGGAGAAAAGAAAATAAACTTCTCTCATTTGGGGGATATTGCCAAACAATATGCAAATATCGAAAAGATGAGCAGGGATGCTTATGAGACAAATATAGCTCACAGCAAGTTCCTAGTATAACAAGACTGCTACAAGTCCAATCCTGGCAGGCCATGGGAGAAATTTTCCCTTCTTTTGTGATTCTCTATTATTAGATTATCAGCTTAATAACTCATTGCTAAACTCAAAGCTCTGTGATAACGCATCTAAATGTACACATTTAAAGAGGACATGCTTCACTTCTTGATAGAATTTAATCATATAAAATGCTTACTTTTACAGCAATATTTAATTGTTCAAAATTATAGCCTGCTATCTTCAATGATTCATCAATTTCTTCTGTAGTTTTAGTCTCCTAAGGAGGGTGGGGAACCACATACATATATAAAATTAGATGCTTAGATACATTATATTATAATTGCAAAAACTTCAAAATATTTTGATTACAAAACAAAAATAACACTTTTACTCTTGCTTATCCAGAGATAAATACCATTTCAGATTTTTGGCAATAAGCATTCTAGATTTTTTCCCATAGATATATTTTTACAAACCAGGATGATGCTGTTACCATTTTTCAACTATCATGCACAATTTATCATGGCACACAAAAATTATAAACAGTTTTTAAGGAAAATAAGATTATTTATTAAGATTTCAACTTGAGGTCTGGGGCTGTAGCTCAGTGGTAGAGCTTGCCTCGCACAGATGAAGCACTGGGTTCGGTCCTCAGCACCACATAAAAATAAATAAATAAAGATACTGTGTCCATCTACAACTAGAAAAAATACTAAAACAAACGAACAAACAAACAAACAAACAAAAAACCCCAAAACCAAAAAAACAAGACTTCAACTTGAAGCAAAGAACGAAGATTTAAGTACTTGTTCCCCTCTCCTAGCCCATTAATGATCTCTAGTACTACAAAAAAAAAAAAAAAGTTCAATCTTCAACAATAACATCATTATCTTCAATTACAAATTCAGTTAGGCATTTTGGTTGCCATTAAAGTAACTGGAAAAACCACATACAGAATTTAGAAACTTGTACTTTGTATGTATTTCATAGAATCTGGTTTCAGTAATTAGGTTCAAAGGGAAGAAGCTACGTACAAATAGGAAGAAAAGAGAATTGTTTAAGAATAGTTTAGACTTATTCATGCCCAGAGTAAACAGGAAATTCAAGTAAGGAAAGTGGGTTTATCTGTTACCTTTGTTTCCAAAAGAATCTGAAATTATGGGAACTTTGTGAGAAGAAAGGTAAGCTACCAAAGAAAAAGCCAAATGTTTGGTTTTATTTTACTTCATGACTAGTATTTCTCATACCGACATCACAGCTGATGAGCTTGAAACAGTCCTGTGAATGGAGGTTGAATGTTCTAAACCAACAGTTAGCTGATCAGCTGGCTTTTTAAAGTTTGGAGAACAATTCTTTATCCTAGAAAATATGAAGTACATTATTTTAAATGTTAACATGAATATAAGGGTTTTAAACTTCTATTTTGATTTTTATCTCGTTGAAAATAATTTATATGATTCATAAGAACATGTGCAGTGGGTTCTCAATTACCTCTAAAAGATAAGAGAAAGGGCTGGGGATGTGGCTCAAGAGGTAATGCGCTGGCCTGGCATGCGCGGGGCGCTGGGTTTGAGCCTCAACACCACATAAAAATAAAGATGTTGTGTCCACCAAAAACTATAAAATAAATATTAAAAATTCTCTCTCTCTCTCTCAAAAAAAAAAAAAAGATAAGAGAAAAAAACATGAGTAAATATGCTCTCATAGAAACTTAATCAAGAATCCAATTGCTTGCTGGGTACAGTGCTGCATGCTTGTAATCCCAGCAGTTTGGGAGGCTGAGGCAGGAGGATCATAAGTTGGAGGCCAGCCTCAGAAACTTAGTAATACCCTGTCTTAAAATGAAAAATAAAAACGGCTGGGAATGTAGCTCAGTGGTGAAATGCCTCTGAATTAAATCCCTGGTATAAAAAATAAAAATAAAAATTACAATTTCTTCCTGGGTGAAGTTGTGCACACCTGTAATAACATCTATTTGGGAATCTCAGGTAGGATGATCCCAAATTTGAGGTGAGCTTGGGCAACTTCGTGAGACTCCATCACAAAATAAAAAATAAAAAAAGGATATGGGTGTCATTCAGTGGTAGAGTATTCCTGGGTTCAGTCCTTGGTACTTAAAAATAAACAGAAAGTAGATTAAAAAGGAACTGGGGATGTAGCTTAGTAGTAGAATACCCCTGGGTTTAATTCCCAGTATGGCACCCCCCAAAATAAATAAACAAAATAAAAAATAAATAAATAAATACAATTCAATTTCTTAACACATCCCTGAAAAGAATATCTGAAAGTATATATTGAATTTTCTTTCTTTTCTTTTTTTTTTTTTTTGGTGATGCTGGGGTTTGAACCCAGGGCCTTATACATGCTAGGTAAGCAATGTACCAACTGAGCTATATCCCCAGCCCAGTGTTTTCATTTCTTAAGTCACCTCTCCTTACCTGGTGTTTTTGGTAGAGATGTTGATAATGAAATGTTGTAAATTCATGAATTAAAATAAGTACTTGTACCCCCAAATTAGAAGCACATATACACAAAAATGCTATTTAAAATTACATTGATAAGCTTAGAAAATTTAAAGAAAGGTAATAAATTTAATTAAGTAATTGAAACAAAAATATTAGTTGCTTTCTCTTGTCTATGAATTTTTTTTTACTAATTTTTATCTTTATAGCTTTTTTCTGTATTGGCTAGCACATAGTAAGCATTTACATGTTTGCCAAGTTAACCATAAGCTTATAGTTTATGGAAGAAACTATGGTATTCAAATGTTACTTTTACAGAAAGAAATATAAAACCAAATAATTTATAAACATTCTATTATTGTGAAATGTAAATATTCATGTTTTAAAAATATATATGAGTACATAGTCCTAAAGAGTAAGTTTCTCAATTCTTGCTTCAAAATATATAGATAAAACAGATAAAATATAGATAAAAATGAGTCAACAAATATTACAATTTAAAAATTTACAATTACTTTATATTGTACTTAAATTAGAAACTTAAAGAGTTTCTGACGTAAATATATATGGGAAATTCAACTTAAAATGGCATTTTGGAAAAATTTGGGAACTTTCTGGATTAATCTACCTCTGTAAGTAACTTTTCATTTTGCAAACCTACTAGATATTACACATATCTAGTCAAGAGTACAATCTGATTTGACTTGCAAGGTGTTTTAAGTCACAAAATTTTACAGAGAAGTACAGATCTTTAGTTTGTCTTTGGGGAAAGGATATGGCAACATTTGGTTGGTCTTGCAGGGTCTGCCTTCTTTGTCAGAGGTGAGCCCTCTTATGTACGACAATCATTACTACCCACTGTTTAAACTCAGCCTATCTCACTTTTTAAGTCACCTGCTTGGCTATGTAAGTGTGTGTTGCTAGAATTTGATCCCAGGGATACTATAACACTGTGCACTCCCAGTTCTTTTTATATTGAGACAGAGACTTGCTAAATTATTCAGGCTGGCCTCCAACTGGCAATCCTCCTGCTTCAGTCTCCCAAGCCTCTGGGATTATGATGTGCCAGTATGCTTGGCTCTGTTCAACTCTCATAGGTATTCAAATCTGGAAGCCCTAACTCTGATAAAATGACTACTTCATGGAGGTAAGACTTATGGCCACTATGTCACAATAAGCCAGAAGGATTCCTGAATATTTACTTTAATCACTCTACACAGAGCTCAAGGAGGAAGTGACTAGTGAGCTACATTTATAGGAGCTGGGAAAAGTACTGGCATTCAATATGTTTCAGTTGAAATCAGCTACCAGATTTTAGCTAATTTTTTTTTTTTTTGTACCTGGGATTGAACTTTGGGGCACTTGACCACTGAGTCACATCCCCAGCCCTATCTTGTATTTTATTTAGACATAGGGTCTCACGGAGTGGCTTAGTGCCTCACTTTCACTGAGGCTGGCTTTGAACTTTTGATTCAGCCTCCCAAACTGCTGGGATTACAGTTGTGCACCACAGAGCCCAGCAGCTAAATGATTTTCTATCCCCCAAATAACTATACCCACTCTTTTGGTGCCTTTGGAAGCACTCTTAAGTCTGAAAAGACACGCTGCGGCATAATGTGAAAATTTAAGAATACTACTTTAAAGAATCTTTAAAATCTTTAAATCTTTAAAGAGATTTTAACTGGATAGCACAAGAAAGAGCCTGGAAGAGGTAAGAAGTAGACAAAAGAGAACAAGAGAATTACATAGGGTAGTAGCAACAGAAGACATGTTATGGATATAGGAGATATTGTGAAAGTTAGAATCTGCAGGAGGTAAAATGAATTGCAATATGAGAAACTGGGATGATTGACTAGGTACCATTTACAAGATTAGAAAGTTCCAAATGAGACTGTTCCCTGACAGTACCCTGTATTTCTCTTTATGTCTAGCACAGTCTACTATCATATTAAATATGTTTAAGAAGGCATGGACTAGGGATGTGGCTCAAGCAGTAATGCGCTCGCCTGGCATGCGTGGGGCACTGGGTTCGATCCTCAGCACCACATAAAAATAAAATAAAGATGTTGTGTCCACCAACAACTGAAAACTATTTAAAAAATTCTCTCTCTCCTCTCTCTCTAAAAAAAAAATAAGTCATATAAGAGTATAATTACCAACTAAGTAGAACCCCAGAAAACTGAAAAAAAAATTCTTTATATCTTAAAAAGTTTTTCCCATGATCTAGCACATAACCAATCTAGATGAGCTGGGATTGAGATATGACTTCAGAAAATACAGCAAATGTAAAAATATTAGTTTTTAAAAAATCTAATAAACATTTACTACATGTTTACTCTGTGTCTTTCACTAAGGACATAGTGAGAAATAAAATGGGATACCCTAAGAGGGGCTTACAGACTAGCAGATAACATAAATCTAAATAAATGTAATAAAAAGTAATATAATGCCTCTCTCTAGCTCAAATCTGTTTTTAAAAATCTATGTAATACTAACTCAAAGAGAACATTTATTAATAGACACATGTGCCAAGTCTTATGGAAGAAAGGAAAAATGAATAAACCCAAAATTATTATTTTTTATAAATTACCTCTAAACCATTTCTTCCCAATGTCCTCTATCATACTATATTCATGATACTTTTAAGAACAGCAGAGACTATATACATTTTTTTCTCTGTAACTTCCTCTCATCCAACAGCAATAACTTTAGCTAGTCTCAGTGTCTCACTCTGATGCGGTAATCCTTGAATTATTTTCTTATTTTTAAAAAGACAAAATAATGCTGCTTTTTAGGAGCTGGACTCTGCATTCTACTAACAGTGATGACAAATTATAAACTCAAAGATCATTCTATAAACAAAAGGTTAGAAACACAGTTCTAAGAATATTTTATCAATAATTCTAAAAATTGTTTCAGAAATACATATAATTTAAAATGCTAAAATAAGTGCACATATAACATACGTTTTAGGATGCAAATTTTCCATAAGAGAATCTTCTTTAATACATCCATCTATTGGGTAGTATCCTTCTTTCGTATTAACAGTTGTAACAACCTTAGGACAAAATAAGATAAAACAGAGGGGGAAAAAAGCACAAAGTCATTCAATAAATTCAACTTAACTAGGATCCAACTAGTAAATATGCCATTCATAGAAAAATCTGCTGATAACATTAGAAATCCTAAAATTCCCTTTAAATCAAGAAGAGTACTATGTGATGTTTTTACTCTGAGTTTTTGAAAAAAAATCTGTAATCTGACAACTATCAATTAAACAGAACAATAACCAAAGCACCTCATTCTACTATGATTCTAAAGGAAACATGTACAACAATACTTTGAAAAATTGCTTTGAAAAATTTACAGTGATATCTTAAAATGTGTTCAAAACTAAAAAATATTTAGGAATAAATGTAACAAGAAAAATAAAAAAATAAGCTAAAAAATTTATTAGCACTAAATAGAGAACCATACCAGGTTCCTAGAGACCAAAAAAAAAATCCTAGAATCTATCTAATGTAAAATTAATATAATTCTGAGTTTCATATGGAAAAATAAATATTGTTACTATTAGAAAATATTTAATATATGGTTCAGTAGAGATTATCCTACCAGATAGTCTATTATGAAGCTATTATAATTAAAACACTATGATACTGGCACAATTAATGAGCAGAAAAGAGCCTTGAAACAGATTCACATATCTACAGGAACCTGATGCAAAATACAGGTGGTATTTCAATTAAAATGGAAGAAAGATCATTCAATAAATGTTTTGAGCAAGGTAATCATTCTGAAGCATAAAGTGATATACCCATTTTCTATCATACAAAACATTTTGTAAAGTGGTTAAAAACCTTTTAAAAATATGATAAAAATATTGGAAAATATGTATGTATATATATGACTTTGACATAAGGTCTGCTTAATCAAAGAAAACATAGAAGCCATGAAGGGGGGAAAAAAAGCAACTTAAGAAGGAAACAATTCTGAATGACTAAATGTAATAACATCAAAAGTGAGAGACTAGAAGAAATTAATTACAGAGGAAAAAGTGTTAATAATACCCCTATATTTAGAATAATAACCCCTATAATTTAGAATAAGGTATTCTAGAGGGAGGAAAAAAATTTAAAAAGAAAACAAGCAAAGGATCTGTTAAAGCTCCTCACAGAAGAGAAATTAAGTCAATGAAAAGTTGCTCAATTTCACCTCCTAGTTAATCACCTTTTGGCTTGGTATTTGAGTAAGAGGTTAATGTTAGCAGATCTGATTGATACAGGACATTTCCTCCATAAAGTTTAAGAAAATATTAAGCACAATGATTTAAAAATTCCAATTAAGCTGGGCACAATGGCATAAATATGTAATCCCAGCAATTTGGGAGGATGAGGTAGGATTATCACCAATTTGAGGCTAGTTTCAGCAATTCAGTAAGATTTTCATGAACTGAGAGACAGCTTGTCTCAAAATTAAAAAAAAAAAAAAGAACTGGGCATGTCAGTCAGTGATAAGTATCCCTGGATTCAATCCCCATTACTATAAAAAGGGGTGTGTGTGTGTGTGTGTGTGCATGCGCGCACGCATGTTCAATGGTGGCAATTTAGCAAGACCTTTAGGTGAAGTCCCTGAATTCAATCCTCAGTACAAAAAAAATTTTTTTTTTTTCAGTTAAAACTGTATAAGGATTCTTAATTTGCAACATATATAACAAAAGTTTTCTTTTGCTCCCATATCTTGTCTTTTAAATTTTACTTATAACGTTTTTGCTGCCTATAAAAAACTGTTGTCAAATTTATCAAATGTTTCTTCTATGATTTCTGACTTCAAAGACATCCTTAACAAGTGTTAAGTTTTAGAGATATTAGTTATCCTCCAAAAGGCCATGTGAGAGACAATTTCAGAAGGTTCAGAGGTAAAATGATTATAAGCCTTAACCCAATTAGTGAAGTAATTCCCTAAGGGATTAACTAGTAAATGAAGGTGGGTGGCTGGAAGAGATGGGCTTTGGGGTATATATTTTGTATCTGGTAAGTGGAGTTTCTCTCTGGTTCCTGTTATAATGTCTTGAGCTGCTTTCTTCCACCACTCTCTTCCACAATGATGTTCTACCTCACCTCAAGCTCTGAGAAATGAAGCTGGCTATTATTTATGGACTCAGACTTCTGAAACTGTGAGCCCTCAAATAAACTTTTCTTCCTCTAAAATTGCTCATCAGGTCTTTTAGTCACAGCAGCAAAAAAAAAAAAAAAAATACAAAAAACAAACAAACAAACAAAAAAAAACAACAAAAAAAACTGACTAAAACAACAA
This sequence comes from Spermophilus citellus, assembly GCF_964194105.1. NCBI lineage: Eukaryota > Metazoa > Chordata > Mammalia > Rodentia > Sciuridae > Spermophilus > Spermophilus citellus. The sequence goes on along the minus strand of NC_138183.1, from coordinate 95,659,360 downwards.
GACTTCCCAGTCAAGATCATATAATTATCTTTGTTTACAACTGTGACTCTTACCAATTTCTAACCACATGGGATTTTAATATGTATCAATTAAGAATCTGACTATAGCAATGCATGGAGTACTCAGGAGGCGAAGGCAGGAGAACCTCAAGTTTGAGGCCAGCCTCAGCAACTTACTGAAGCCCTGTCTGAAAATAAAAACTAAAAGGGCTGGGGATGGGCTGGGTTTGTGGCTCAGTGGTAGAGCACTTGCCTAGTATGTGTGAGGCACTGGGTTCGATTCTCAGCACTACATATAAAAAAATAGACAAATAAAGGTCCATCAATAACAAATAAAAATATTTTTTTAAAAGGAGGGGGCTGGGGATGTGGCTCAGCGGTTAAGTGTCCCTGGGTTTAATCCCTGGTACCAAAATAAAAACACAAAAGAATCTGAATGTAGTCACTTGCCTATCACCTAGGCTGGCAGGCAAGAGGGTAAACCAGGCAGGCCACATATCTTCCAAAAAAAGAGCTAGAATAAAACTAGTCAAAATGATATAGATTATTAAAACACTAAAATCAAATCCATTATTTGTGAATACATTATAAATATTCCTATAGATGTTATCCAAATTCCAAAGAATAATATAAATACAATAATAATTTAAGATTAGTAAACATAAAATCACTTGGTAAAAAAGACAAAAAAGTTTATGGTCAAATTTTTTTATTCCTGTGCTGGAGAGCGAATTCAGGGCCTTGTGTGTGCTAGGTATGCACTTTACCACAGCGCTCCACCCCCAACCCTTAATTTTTGTTTTTTGAATGTTAAAAGAGAACAGACATGGTTAGATTGTTCTAGCTGCCTGCTCCTTCCTTTTCCCTTCTTCCCCCACAAGGCTGAAACTGTCAGGATCTACCATCATAACCATAAGAGGGGAGATCTCCTTTGTCTTAACTACTTAGCCCTCCATATTTGAGGAACCCCATGTCAAAAAAGGAGGGAGGGGAATCAGAGACAGGAATTTCCCACAATAAAGGTCATAACTTTTAAAGATTTAATTCCAAAACAGAAAGTTTCTAATGTGTATGTTTTTTTCTAGAATTAAAACTTTTTTTTGCAAATTAATACTACGTGTATTTGTATTATGTTTAACCTGCAAGCCAGTTAATCTACACCTAATTAATAAAAGGTTATTTTAATGGTCTGGAAGCTTGCACAGGACTTTCATATTATTCAGATTTGATTCTTACAATTCTAAGAGGGAAGACAAAGCAAGTTTTATTTCATTCTCACAAATAAGAAAGACAGAGCTAGGCTCACAAAACAAAAACTGCATTTTAGGTCCTGTGCCCCCATATTAATTGTCTGCCACATTTTATACAAACAATTTCTCCTGTTACAAAAATACAGATTAAAGCCAGGAACAGTGTTGCATGCCTGTAGTTCCAGTAATTCAGGAGGCTGACGGAGGAGGATTTCAAGTTTGAAGTGAGCCTGGCAATTTACCAAGACCCTCAGCAACTTAGCAAAAACCTGTCTCAATATTTTAAAAGTAAAATAAAGTAGAATGGGGATGTAGCTCAGTGGTAAAGCACTGGGTTCAACTCACAGTACCCCCAATTACAGATTGTCAGCTTTCCAGGAAAACATATAAATTGAACATTTGGATTTGTAGTAAATGCAAAAGATGTCTAGTAAGCTTTATTTTTAAACCCTAATTTGTTCTCATTATTATGGGTCAACAGATTCTAGTTCTAGTAGAATTGTTTTATATTTATTACTTTTGAAGTAAGTATCAAAGTTAGACAGTTGTTTTGCTTCCTTGCCTTTTTATAGTATAGCATCTTCACAAATGTAAATCTGATGACACACAAGATTGAGAGGTAGGGAGAGTTTCAAATTTGCTTGCATGGTTATTAATGAGGAAAACAGTGGCAGGGGTAGGGTTTTGAAAGGAATACATTCTACTGAAAAATAAATAGAGATAATTTCCCAGAGGTCTCCAAAGAGTCAAAACATGTAGGCAATGACTTTCACTTTTTAATTTTTCTCTATAGCTTGAACAATTAATAAAATGGATGGGAAAATTTTTCTTTTGTTAGGCCTTCTTGCTTACAAAGACTTTGGTTTATAGCTAGAGCTTGTCTGACATTTTGGGGGGTGGGAGGGCAGTACTGGGGACTGAACTCATGGGTGCTCTGTCACTAAGCTACATCCCCAGCCCTTTATTTTTTTTTTTATTTTGAAAGACAGGGTCTCACTACATTATCCACATTGGCCTCAAACTTGTGATTCTGCTGCCTCTGCCTCCCAAACTGCTGGGATTATAGGCATACACACTGTTCCCAACTGACATTTTTACCTTTAACATTATACTTTAATGTATATGAAAAAATCATAAAACTTACCTCACAATCAGGGCATATAATTGTGTTGTATTCTTCAGTTACTGACAAGCACAGTTCACAAAATGCATGTCCACATTGAAGTTCATGGTGGTGACCTATTGATAAAATTCTATCATTAACTAATCTTTGTAGTTTTTTAATGTTGAATGGACAATAGTAATATGATGTTAAATTTAAAAATGATTCTATTATACAGGGAAGATACCAAGTTTACTGAGAAATGGGTGACCTATGCAATAAAATTTAGGAGAAACTAAGCCAGGTCAGAAGGAAGGAGAAAAATCAAAAAGCAAAATCAGGCAGAGCCATATAGTAATGTCTCCATTAATTCAAATAGTTATTTTACACCTCTAACTTTACAAATTTGCCATATATTTAAAAAAATATACTTATTTTTTAGTTACACGTGGACACAATATCTTTATGTTTATGTGGTGCTGAGAATTGAACTCAGGACCTCATGCATGCTAGGCAAGTGCTCTATCTCTGAGACACAACCTAGCCCAACAAATTTGCCATATATTTTAATCATACAAAGAGCTGTAAGAAATTTCATTTGATCTCTGTAAGTATGATGGCTTTAAGTAAGATGAAAATACTATATCCAACATAGAAATGAAAACGCACATTGGTGATTTGGCTAAATCAGGAATAAACCAGACAAATAAATGCTACAATCCAGACTCCAACCTTCTGTTTCCAAGTCCAATGTTCTAATTTTATTTATTTTTGCCATATGGGGATCGTGAACTACCTCTCCAGAGCTTTCTATTTTTCAATTTTGAGATAAGAACTCGCTAAAATTGCTGAGGCTGGCCTGGAACTTGCAATCCCGTTGCCCCAGCTTCCTGAATCACTGGGATTACAGGTGTGTGTGACCACGCCCAACTCTTAAATTCAAAGTTCTTCCTATTCAATTATACCACCCTTGACTAGTTTATAATTCTTCGTATCCTGTGAAAGGGTCAAGGATGGCTGAAATGAGACATTGGCAAGGCTGCTCTCTTATAGTAATTTAAGATGTTAAAACATGACAGAAATCGAATCGTCACATATATTTCCCATCTAAAGACCATGTTCACTAACCCAGCATTTATGAAAGGAAATACCATAACCTTGACTGAAAACCCAGTATCAAGATTTAAATGCACTAAATAGAATTTGAAGTTTGTCATAAACAATATATTTTAGTTTAACTTCAAAAAACTGCACTTAAAGACATTTTGGTAAGAAAACAAAAAGGGAAAATAAAACTACATAAATATCATTTTTTACTAGCAAAAAAATTAATTCTTTTAATTTTATTTTTTTAAGTTTTACAACTTTTTCAGCCCACTGAAATATGTGAAACTTGCTTACAATCATGCTAGAAAGCCCTACTTAAACTTGAGAGATATTAACAAAGAAATCAAAATTCTTAACTGTCTTGATAAAATTTCTGATAGTATACAAGTTAAAAAAAGAAAAAACAAAACTGGTGTTGCACCACAGCTTACAAAGAACTTTCCAATTTTCAAGTCATTTAAATTTTTCCAAATGATAGTTTTTAAGTACTGTAATACAAGTATATGGAAAAAAAACAACTGGTTTTAAAATGTTAATTTTAAGAACTTTATTTCTTAATTATTATTTCATTTTAAAAGTGAACATTTTCTATACAGCAGTGATCAAAATTCCAAAAAGGAGAAACTTGGCTCTCCACTAAAATGCAACAAACTCCCTACAAAGGCTTATTATGCCCCCAATGAAATTCATCTTGAAAGAACTGACAAAACAGCTGTAATGACCTTCACTTTGAAGGTATAAACATTAAACAGTTACTGTCAAGTATAAGAATTTTCAGTACCTCCAGTTTAGATTGAATAAATCATTCCTGTCCAACACAGCACTCATGTATTTTAGGCTACATTAAAATACGTATGTGGGGCTGGGGATGTGGCTCAAGCGGTAGCGCGCTCGCCTGGCATGCGTGCGGCCCGGTTCGATCCTCAGCACCACATACAAACAACCATGTTGTGTCCGCCGGGAACTAAAAAATAAATATTAAAAATTTTCTCTCTCTCTCTCTCTCTCTCTCTCTCTCTCTCTCTCTCTCTCTCTCTCTCCCCCCTCTCTCACTCTCTCTTAAAAATACGTATGTGTTCACTCAATTAAACCGTAAATTTAGCAGATCAACAGGAGTGCCATATAATTTCCACTCAATGTATAAAATAAAAACAAGCATAAAACCAAGGCCGGTTGACAGAAGTTCAGAGGAAAGAAAGGTTGCCTAGCATGTGCAGCAAGCCCTGGGTTTGATCCCCAACCACACAAAAATACCAAACAACAAAAGAGATACACAAAAGAGCTATTTTTTATCCCCCCCACACACAGTACTTTAAACCAAACGGGGATGGAGGGCTGTTTTTGTGTTTTAGGGTGTTTTCAATACAAAATTTTTCACAATGGTCTTCTAGTTACTCCTACAACAAAACACAATCCAAGAAAATCAAGTTTCATTTATTCCTGAACACAAGACAATGCTAAATTTCTACTGTTTGATTTTTATTTTTGATTGACAGAAATGAAGATAAGTTCTGGTGTTCTACTGAACAGCAGAGTGACTATACCCCTTGTACATTTCAAAACAGCTAAACAGGATCTGAATCGTTCTTATATCTCCTCTTTCATCAACGGCCAACTTGGGGAAGTTTGAGAAACTGGGGCCAAGGAGACTTCGCAGTTGGCTAGGGATACAGCTCGGCGCTAAAGTGTTTGCCTAGCACGCAGGAAGCCCTAGATTTGATCTCCAGCCCTGGGGGGAGGGGAAGTCTTCGCACTGCCCTATAAAGGGTAGATTACAGCCATCTCGGCCTCCAGCCCCCTGGGTAGAAGGAGGGTGCAGACAGGTGCGGGAAGGAGAGAAAGTCATGGAAAGGTGGGACACCACCCCAACCTGACCCTGGGCATTGCTGTGTCCCCTAGTTCTCTGGTTTGGTTTTCTCTGACACCTAGATACTGCTGACCAAGCCTCCGCAAGCGTGGATTCAGTAGGCCCGCAGCCCCGCCAACGGTCCTTACTCCTCCATCTAACTCCCACGCTTCAGATGCTGCCTTCCCACAGCCTGGACACAGGACAATTCCTCACCAGAAGCTCTAGACACTCTTTTTTCACACTGAGTGCACTGGAAATCGGTGGCGCCCCAAGTCTGACTCTTACTCCCCACCTGCCGGTAGGAAGACAAAGCAAATGGCGTCGTCGAGGCTTCTGCCGCCATCTCTGCCTCGTTTTGAGGTGAGGACTTGCGCAGCGTGCAGGTTCCCTGGGCTCTAGTGGCAATGACCAATCACAGGAGGCCCACAGCCCCAGATAGCCAATCAGTGGGCCAGGAGATCAGAGCACGCCACCGAGGTTGCGCCTGAGTGGGTGTGGCCTTTGTGGGGATGAGCTGTTTTCAGTTTTAGCGGGAGCACCTGTGTTCTGGAAAGGCCGGGTGGGGAAGGACTGCTTACTTTTTAAGTCTTTACCCTAAGCATCACTACTTTACTTGGTTAATCAACTCAAGTTCAAATTCTGCATATTGGGGCTGGGGTTGTGGCTCAAGCGGTAGCGCGCTCGCCTGGCATGAGCACCACATACAAACAACGATGTTGTGTCCGCTGAGAACTAAAATAAATAAATAAATAAATTCTCTCTCTCTCTCTCTCTCTCTCTCTCTCTCTCTCCCCCCCCACCCACCTTTCAAAAAAAAAATTCTGCATATTATAACTTACAGTATGAGTGACTTCACAAGTAGCAAACAATGCTTTGTACGGAAATGATCTGCCTTCTTTACTCTATGTCAAGGCCAGAAGCCCTAAACTTGTGTACTAGCCATGTCCAAGGCTTGGCTAATATTAGCTGTAGTGGAGAAACCAGTAGCTATTGTTGAGGGAGATTGAATTAATAGTTTCAAGCTAAGGAGTGATTATCATTACTAATAGCTGCTGAGGCTATTACAGAAGGCACTATGTGGTTGTTTTTCATCCTTAATTTCCCAAGACACAGGCCAGGAAATTGCCGTTCTCCCACAAAGTCTCTACAGGTGGGAGACAGTCCCTGTCCAGGTAAATAAAGCTCTCTTTTGTTTGAATTAGGCCTTAGAGTGTTTTCTGAGGAGGCAGTACTATGTTGATCCTACCAGTAACATCTTGGGAAAGATCTTGCTGAAAGGGCCACCTTATTCCTAAAAGTCTAAGAAAAAAATTATGTTTTACTGAATTATTGTACAATCTTGCAGTTGAACTTAAGTCTATCAGAGGTAAAGTAAGTGGAAGACATTATGTATATGCAGGTTTTTTAGGCAGTTACATGATGAGGACTCCAAACAGCTAAAAACCAAGTCAATGGTACAGAAAGGCTCTACTTCTTAACCTGGCCCTAAGCAGTTGCAGATTATCCCACTGTGGGTCATGGACACCAGCCCTGCACTAGAGGAAAAAGTCCCAGGAAACCACTTGGAATATTAAAAAAAAAAAAAAAGTGGGCAAAGAGAACCTGGTTTCTGCCCTGTATTCCAGCCTCTTTTTGCCCATGGGATTGAGAATGGTGCTCTCTTTGCACTTCTGCTGGCTGATGGGATCTTTGTGGGCTGCAGGCCTCCCTGATTTCTTTCTGGGTTCTTGTCTCATGGGCTCAATCAAGTAATGAAATCCACAGATGGTAGCAGAGGCTTGAAATTGAAAGGAATATGATTTGTTTTAATAAGAGTAGAAAAGATGGAGTGCCCATGATGTGAAGGGAAACCTGGCAGAGAATTGTTCCACTTGGGTGTACTAGTCTGGGGACTAAATGACTTCTGGGTTAAAGCATCAATCAGAATCCATGTTGAGCAGGTATGGAAAAAGTGTTGGGGTTACTGTTTGGGATCTATGTTGTACAGGTATTGTGAGGATATAGGGGCTCTTGGCTTGCCCCATGACTTTTTTTCCTTTCATTTTTTTTCGTGTATTATAGTTGAACATATTGATGGGATTTGTTGTTACATATTTGTACATGCACACAGTATAATTTGGTCACTATTATTCCCCAGCATTCCCCACTCCTTCCCATCTTTTGGTCCCTTTCCTCTACTGTTCTCCCTTTGATTTTTAGGAGATATCTACTTCCACCTTTGTTTTCCTTTTTCCTCTCTAGCTTCTGCATATAAAACATATGACCCTTAACCTTATGAGTTTGACTTATTTCACTTAACATTATGATCTCTAGTTCCATTGATTTTTCTGCAAATGCCATAATTTCGTTTTTCCTTATGGTTGAGTAAAACTCTATTGTGTGTGTGTGTGTGTGTGTGTGTGTGTGTGTGTATGACATTTTCTTTAGCCATTCATCCATCAATGAATACCTAGGCCGATTCCACAAATTGGCTATTGTGAATTGTGCTGCTGTAAACATGGGTATGCATGTATCACTGTAGTAAAGTTTGGCCCATGACCTTCTAATTGGCTGTGCCCTTTTCAACCTTGAGGATGAACTTTTCTGTAGCCTCCATTTGGGTCCACTCCCACTTTCATTTTACCACTGCTCCTAGACAAAGGAATTGTCTGGAATGTTTAGAATGTTTCTACAGGTTAACCTTATGGGGTAATCTTTACATCTAGGGAAAAAAAAAAAAAAAAACTTCTCTCGGGTCCATTACCCTGATTGCTTAGTTATTAACAATCCTATCTTATTCAAGGGTTGAAGATTTGTTGTGATGGGCAAAGGTGAGGGTGAGAAGTCAAGGGGGAGAAATAAAGAATGTCCATGTCCTTCTGCCCTTTTTAATGCTTTATTCACCCAACTCACTCAATGTAATTTCACTCTATAGGTTCTTTTTTTTTCCATTTTAAAAATTTATTTTAATTAGTTACATATGACAGTACAATGATCTTGACATATCATATATTTTAATCAGATGGGATATAATTTCTCATTTTTCTGAGTGTACAGGTTGCAGAATCACATTGGTCATGCAGTTACATATATTCCCACAGCAATAATAATGTCTATTTTATTCTGCTGCCTTTCATTCCCCCCTTCGCCTCCCCTCCCCTCCCATCACTTCTCTCTACCCAATCTAAAGTGACCCACTTCTTTTTTTTCTTTTCCCTCACATTGTCATACCTGTATTCTGTATAACAAAGGGGGTCTCCTTCCCTCTTCCATGCAATTCCCCTTCTCCCTCCTTTTCCCTCCCACCTCTCTTCCCTATCTAGAGGTAATTTTCTTCTCATGCTCTTACTCCCTACCCCATTTTGAGTCACCTCCCTTATATCAGAGAAGACATTTGGCATTTGTTTTTGTTTTGTTTTATCCTTTTTTTGTTGGTTGTTCAAAACATTAAAAACTCTTGACATATCATATTTCATATATTAGATTCAAGTGGGTTATGAACTCCCATTTTTACCCCGTATACAGATTGCAGAATCACATCGGTTACACATCCACATTTTTACATACTGCCATACTAGTAACTGTTGTATTCTGCTACCTTTCCTATCCTCTACTATCCCCCCCTCCCCTCCTCTCCCATCTTCTCTCTCTACCCCATCTACTGTAATTCAATTCTCTCCCTTATTTTTTTCCCTTTCCCCTCACATCCTCTTATATATAATTTTGTTTAACAAAGAGGGTCTCCTTCCATTTCCATGCAATTTCCCTACTCTCTCCCTTTCCCTCCCACCTCTCGTCCCTGTTTAATGTTAATCTTTTTCTCATGCTCTTCCTCCCTGCTCTGTTCTTAGTTGCTCTCCTTATATCAAAGAAGACATTTGGCATTTGTTTTTTAGGGATTGGCTAGCTTCACTTAGCATAATCTGCACTAATGCCATCCATTTCCCTGCAAATTCCATGATTTTGTCATTTTTAGTGCTGCGTAATACTCCATTGTGTATAAATGCCACATTTTTAAAATCCATTCATCTCTTTCTTTCTTCCTCCCTCCCTCCTTCTCTTTCTTCCTTGCTTCCTTCTTTCTTCTTATACTGGGCTTAGAACCCAGGGCCTTGGGCATACATCCCTAACCCATTTTAAAATTTGATTTTGAGATATTATCTTGCTACATTGCCCAGCCTCTCAAGTAGTTGGTATTAGGTTGTAGTCAGTAATGAGTAGTGAAATACAAACCAATAACATGGTAGGATAACAGGTTTTCTTTAAATTCTTTTAAGGCTAATGAATAATCAAATAACTTATAGAAAAATATCAGGTGTACTAACTGTGAGAATAAACAGGGAGAAACAAAGGAGCAGATTAAGAGATAGGTCAAGAAGGAAAGACCAGTGACAGGGTTAACTGGGATCATTGTACAGTTAGGATTTATGGCCATAGGTTTGTTAATGTATTTCATAATGAAAATTTCATTGACAGGGCGTGTGCACTAAGATGAAGTCTGCCTGGTGACTGACCTCAGAACTTGCATTAACATAAATTTACTTGAAGATGAAGCCACCCTGAATAGGATGATTACTGTGATAGTTGCTGAGAGGATTAAAATAGGGTCAAAAACTCCCCTACTAACATGAAGGAGGTGTTAAACATCTGATTGGTAAAGACTGCAGGAGGTGGAACCAGATCTCCTGGTAAATATCAAACAGTAATAAATTTGAAAGTAGCCTTGTTTCCTTTGTTTTGTGTCTGCTCTATCTTACATGTGAGGAAACTGAGGCACAGAATGATTCAATGACTTATCCATAAATAAGTTTAAACAGGAAGTTCTGCCTGCAGGACTGAGATTTTCCTGCCAGGTCATGCTTCCTAATACATAGGATGGTCTGCATACTAATTGGCCCAGAACACACTGGTTTATGTTTCTTCTCTGGGCATAATTACTAATAGCATCTTTTTTAAAAAAATTTTCAAATGGTATAGTCATCTTCTAATACAGAAGATTCTAGAATATTTTTGGTTAACTAACGGTCTGTCATGATTTTCATTAGTGCTTAATTTTCTTATGAGACTAATGATATTTAGGTTGGGGAAACAGGCACTTGGAAAGATCCTTGGGGGATTTCAAGAGTCAGAAAGACCTCCTTGGCTGTGAGACACCAACCTTGCACGTGACTGCGTCACACTCCCCAGCTGGGTGCTGAGGTGCTCAGTCACAGAAATGTGGCAGAGCTTTCCCCACCCTTCTTGGGTTCTAGGATCAGTGTCTTGTGCATGGGTGTGTCTTGCTACAGCCCCATGGGTGGAGCTATGCTCACCTGTTCCTTTTTAATCTAACCCCTTGCCCTGTTTAGGATAGAATCTTCCATGGAAGTACCTTGTGTGTGTCCCTTTCTCTTACTGTGCCCTTGGGTGTGGCCTACCCAGATGTCAGTCAGCCTGCTGACAGTGAACATCATGAAGCTAGACTCAGCCCCCTAAAACCTGACCCCTTGTCTCATTTGAATAGCTTCTCCTCAATAAAAGGGGTCAACGCATGCTCTCACTCTCTCTTTCTGTGGACTCTTAAGGTCAGAGGAGCCGTCACAAAGACCCCAAAGAAAAAGGTATTTGTGTCTCTTGTGTGGTTATTTCGTGCAGCCCAGTTAGCCCAGTTTAACTGGAGTGACCCCTGAGCCTTTTAGTCGCGAGAACAGAAACCGGGAACTTGGCATTTTTTCTCTTCAGGTTTTGCACTTTATCTGTAATGCAACTTTCTTGCCAAGGATGATTAAAGACTCTCTTTTGCAGGGAGGGGGTACTGGAGATTGAATGAAGGGGCACTCCACCACTGAACCACATTCTCAGCCCTATTCTGTATTTATATAGAGACAGGGTCTCACTGAGTTGCTTAGCACCTTGCTTTTGCTGAGGCTGGCTTTGAACTTGAGATGAAAGACAAGGTGAAAGACATTTCTAGAATATGATCTAAAAGGCTGTTAAGAGACCAAGCATGACAAAGATGAGGAGGGGCGGCCAGACTGGTGAAAGGAGATACAGTGGGGGGGGGGTAACTGAGTCAATCTGAAGGACAGGGCAGTAGGGGAAGGAAAGGAGGCCCTACTTTGCCAATGAAGTTTGAAAATACAAAGGACAGAGATAATTTATCTGTGTGCTCAAACTACAAACCATAATTTTCATTGTGACTGCTTATTAATGTATCTTTGGTCATTAATAGGGCCAAAGATGGCTCAGCTTACTTTCTTATTTGTTCACTCCTTCGATGAATATGAAATCAATTCACAGGGGTTCAACTTATTTTTTTGACTTTATAATGACACAAAAGCAATACATATTCAGTAAAAACCATACATTATATTTTGAATTTTGATATTTCACCAGCTAGTGATATGTACATGGTCCGATCTGTCTCATGATGCTGGACAGTGGCAGTATTGACAGAATTTTTTGGATGTTCTGTTTTTTGTTTTTGCATCCCATAAAATGTCTGTGAAATACCCATGTGTGTCTCCTGCTTTGTATGCTAATGGTAAGTACCCATAAAACATTCTATTTTTCATTTTCAGTACAGTATTCAATAAATTATATGAGCTATTCAACACTGTGGTATAAAATAGACTTTGTGTTACATAATTTTGCCCACATGCAGGCTAATAGGAATGTATTGAGCACATTTAAGATAGGTTAGCCTAAGCCATAATGTTCTATTGATTAGGTATATTAAATGCATTTTTTTTGGCAGGGGGTATTACTGGGGATTGAACTCAGGGGTACTATGCTATACCGAGCTGTAACCTCAGCCTTTTCTATTTTGTTCATTTTGAGACAGGGTCTCAATAAGTTACCCAGGTGGGCTTCTGCCTCAACCTCCTGAATCATTGGGATTTTGATTGCATTTTAAAATATATTTTTAGCTGTATGTGGACACAATATATTTTTTTATGTGGTGCTGAGAATCGAACCCAATGCCTCATACATGCTAGGCAAGCGCTCTACCACTGAGCCACATCCCAGACCCTTTAAATGCATTTTAAACTTACAATATTTTCAATTTACCATGGGTTTATTGGCAGGGGTTCCTATTTTAAGTCCAGGAGCATCTGAATTGAGAATCCATTATTTGCCTAAAACTATATTAGTCTGTTTGAGGAATATACAAGAACCAGAGGGTACTATTCCTGTTAGTCTGGTCATTGACTAAATGTATTCTATTTCCTCTTGAGGAAAAGTGTGTAGAGGCTGCTACCTCTGTAATAATCAACAGTAGGATTTTCTGAAATGACTCTGGTGAATGCAGACATTAGAGCATCACATGTATTTGTCAAACTACTTTCTACATAATTGCATGAGTAACATTTGCTTTATTCTCAGTGCTTTCAGATTATACTGCATTATTACTGCCCTGGGTATTTTTATTTCTTTGTGATTATTGGAACATGGGGAAAAATGAGGAAGATTACATGCTAATTTGCTAATATAGGTTACCCACAGTGGGGGTGATGCAGGCTGGAGGAGAGGTAGGAAGAAGCAATCCAAAAAAAATAATAATAAACTGGGGCCTGTTACACATTCATATAATCTCAACTCAGGAGGCTGAGGCAGGAGGTTCACAAGTTTGAGGCCAGCCTGGGCAACTTAATGAATCCCTATATCAAAAATTGGAAAAAAAATACAAAGAAAAAGAAAAAAGGGATGAGTATGCGGCTCATTGGTAAAGCACTCCCAGGTTCAATCCCCAGTACTGGGGGCGAGTGGGGTAGAAAGAGAAAAAAAAAAAAAAAGATTGTATGAAGTTGGGCCCAGTGGCTCAGAGTGCTGAGGCAGGAGGATCACAAGTTCAAAGCTAGCCTTGGCAACTTCATGAGGCCCTAAGCAACTCAGCAAGACCTTGTCTATAAATAAAATATAAAAAAGGGCCACTGAGTATGCGGCTTAGTTGTTAAATGCCCCTGGGTTCAATCCCTGGTACAAAAAAAAAAAAAAAAAAAAAAAGATTGCATGTGAAAATACATAGTAGAATATGACCCCATTTATTAAAATTATTATATGTGTCTACAAGTGTTAATAAAGAAATTAGGGGGGGATAGATCTGCACTTGCTGATTTAGAGTGAAAAAAAAAAAAAGAAAGGAGTGGGAACTAAAAGGTTTTGGGTGTACTATGCTTCACAGCTGATTCAACTGTCCATGAAGTAGGTATCATCTCTATTTTAAGAACAACATAATGAAAACCATGAGAAATAAACAACAGAAAATATATCAACTTAGCTCTGTCTGACTCTAAAGCCCAGGACACTTTTCCACTGGGGATAGCTTTATCACAGATTCCAGACTTGGCCCATCCCCTTCCCTTTTATCTCCTGAATACAGGTTTTTCCATCATTCTAAGTTTTTTTCTTGACTAATCTTCTCATTGCTGTCTGTTCCACTTTATCTAGTTCTTCCTTCACTGTGCAGCTTTAGCAGGAGACCAGTTCCTGCTAAAGTTTGTGTTCAGGGTTTGTTGATGGAGAACTAGGTAATCAGATAGATCAGCACACAAAACATGGAGCATGTCAGATTCTGAGAACTGCTGTGGGGAAAGGCAAAAGGGAAGAGAGAAGGGAATGTTGGGGTGAAGGGTATTTGGGTGTGTGTAGTGGTTGGCAGATCTAAGAAAAGCAAGTGAGAAAGAAGCCCAGAGACATTTGGGAGAAGCATTTCCAGCAAGCCAGCAGTAAGCACCAAGATCTCAGCTGAAGGCTGCTTCAGCCTCCGGAGAAGCAGATTCCAGGCTTGTGTCAATGGGTTAGGTTACATGGTGAGGGCCTTTGTGGGAAAATGTGATGAAATAAGATGTTCCCACAATGCCAGAAAACACCTTCTGAGCTGCAGGAGGGTCCTGGGAATCTTCCAGGCACTTGGTATATCCAAGCTTCATCATCACGGGTCCCAAGGGCTTGGTACTTCTTGCTTTTATTTCCTCCTGAATGTCATCCTTACATACTTCCAACACACCCCCACAAGTGGCCCTGGGGAGCCTGAACCAGCTTAGTTTGCAAATCTTGAACTTTGAGGGAAGGAGCAGGGTCCTATTACGGCAGTTTCTCTGAGGAGTTAATGGTTTCACAGAGGCTGATTCCACCACAACTGGGCTCATGGAGGCTCAGGTGTACAAACCAGAGGCCAGATTAATTAGTTACAATATGAGGTTATTGCCAAGAGCATACAAGTTCCTTACATCCCCCAGCCAGGCCTTCTTCTCTTGGTTGCAAAACACATCAGAATGTCGACTATCGTGTGTGGAATTAGAGTAGGCAGATGTGTCTATGTGACTCAGTGACTCAGTAGTGGGCCTGACATATCTGTCCACAAATGAAGATGAGGCCTTCTGGAGATGCCATTTTCATGACTCAGTGGGACCAGGCCCCTCCCTTTCACAGGGCTTATGTGGATACACACTGAAAAGGGGTCTATTCCTTTTCTTTGTCTCTGTTGCTGACAGCCTCTTTCTAACTTACACGTTCTTGAGCATCACCATCTCCTTATGTGAGGTGACTTTCTGCACATCTTTGCTGTGGACAATTTATTTCTGACTTTATTGGGTTTAGTCAACAGATACTGTAGCTCTCCTCCACCCCCAAGGTGGCATGCTGGATCTAGGCCATGGATTTTTCTGCCCTCTTGTGACTTTGCCTTGGAGGGAGTTGGCTTACAAGGATTGCCTGCCTTCTGCCCTTCCTCTTCCTTATCCCTTCCGTTGAAATCCCACCTTCTCATGCCTGGCTCCCTGGCATGTATTCTGCTGTCATCTGGTGGGCGAGGTATCCCTGAACACCCACAGAAGTGTGTACCTCTTGTTGACTGCACTATGTGCTGCTCTTGATTGACAGTTTCTTGATGAACTTGTCTTCCCCATTTCATTATTTTCTCTTGAGGCTGGCACAGCACGGGTAAGCACAGTGTTGTGTACATGGCAGGTATATAATTAGTCAAAAGGATGAAAGTAGAAGGAAGAAACCTCATTTTTATTTTATTATTAAATTTTATTTTTAACTGTTTTGGTACTGGGGATTGAACCCAGGAATGCTCTACCATTGAACTATATCCTTCCTCAGCCTCCCTAGTTGCTGGGATTACAGGTGTGTGCCATTGCACCCAGCAGAAATTCCACTTAAAAAATACAAAATGTAGGGAAGTTCTCGACAACGCTTCCGAGAGGTCTTTTAAAACCCGCGTGGGCTCGACGGGGGTGTGGCTAGCTCTCGCCCCTATTTCCAAGCTCTGTGCAGCGTGGCGAGACCTACTCTGTCCGGAACTTCCGGTTCTGATGGGCCTAGCTCTTTGGGCCCGCCCTGCGGGGCGGGCTTCTGTGGGCTGGCCGAGCTGTTTGCGCAGCCCGCCGGCCCCTAAGCTGCAGTAGCCCGCCGCTGGAGGAGCTGTTCGCCCGCGGCGGGCCTTCAAGGACCTTCCTCGAGCGCCAGGCTGGGTCAGAAGCCCGGTTACCAGTCAAGGGGCCAGAGTTGGTAGCTGTCACCAAACTCCTGAGCGAACGAGGAGGAGCGGGAGCTGCGGGAGACCGAGCACTTGCTGCACGATGAGAATGAAGATTTAAGGAAACTTGCAGAGAATGAAATAATTTTATGTCAAAAAGAAATAACTAAGTTGAAACATCAGAAAAAACTGATGAAAGTGATTTGATCCTGGAGGTAACTGCAGGAGTTGGGGGTCAGGAGGCCATGTTGTTTACTTCTGAGATGTTTGATATGTATCAGCAATACGCTGCATTTAAAAGAAACCCTGGAATACTTTCCAAGTGAAATAGGTGGACTTAGACATGCATCTGCCAGCATTGGCGGTTCAGAAGCCTATAAACACATGAAATTTGAAGGGGGAGTGCATAGAGTACAGCGAGTACCAAAGACAGAGAAGCAAGGCCGCATCCATACTAGCACCATGACAGTGGCAATATTACCCCAGCCCACTGAGATTAATCTGGTGATTAATCCTAAAGATTTGAGAATCGATACTAAGCGAGCTAGTGGAGCTGGGGGTCAGCATGTAAATAACACGGACAGTGCTGTCAGGATTGTTCTTCTTCCAACAGGTGTTGTTTCTGAATGCCATCAAGAGAGGTCTCAACTGAAAAATAGATGGCTATGAAAAAGTTGCGTGCAAAGCTGTACAATATGCATCTCCAGGAAGAAACAAGTAAAAGATACAGTGCTAGGAAGATCCAGGTTGGAACTAAAGGAAGATCAGAGAAAATAAGAACATACAATTTTCCACAGAACCGGGTCACAGATCACAGAATAAACAAATCACTGCATGGTCTTGAGACTTTTATGCAAGGAGATTATCTACTGGATGAACTTATACAGTCACTGAAGGACTATGCTGATTATGAATATTTACTAGAAATTATTTCCAAAAAAGCTTAGGTTGGTTTGTTATTAAAGTATTTCATGCGCTCAGGAAAATACTATAGCACATCAATTGTGCATACTCATGAGTATTCTCTTAAAAAAAAGTTTTTACAATGGTAAGCAATATACATATTCGTAATGCATAATTAATGTAGATCTCAGTGCATTAGTAAAACATAATGATTGCTGTAAATCTTGTGCTCTTCTGTACAAGAAACAGATGAACTCATTTGTTTCTTAAGATCCTTAAAATTAAATATTTTAATATTTAATCGAAAAATTTCTTTAACTCTATTTTGAAAAAACTTAAAATATAAAATAGAAATATGACAGTAGATACCATATTAGTCAGGAGACGGAAGCCTTGTCATTAATTGAATTGGTAATAGAATTAACAAGTGAGAATAAAAGAACACTTAGTACACTGAAAGAGAGTACCCTAAGACCGAGAGTACACAATGTAAGACCACCCTTGCAAGGGTCTTTACTTCCCCATGATGGAGTGGGGCCTATTAGAGGGTGTGGGTATATCCCAATCAATGATGGAAAGGTTCCTGGTTTGCCCAGGGCCAGAGCTGATATGTAGCTGGTGCATTAGGCCTTTGCATTGCACCTCAAACTCTGAAGGACTGGTAAGCAAGAAGGTTTCTGCCAAAGTATGAACAAAACTGGATGGTAAGCCTTAGTGCATTTCCATATCTAGGGTCTTCCAGAGAGGCAGAACCAATAGGATATGTATATAAAGAAAGCTAAGATTGACACACATGATTATTAAGGTTGAAAAGTCCAAAATGTGCAGCATGAGGGAGCTGGCTGGAGACCTAGGAGAGCTAGTGGCACAGTTCCATTCCTAGGTAGTCGACTAGAAAACTCTTGCTTAGGGGAGGCTGGTCTTTTTATTCTATTCAGACTTTCAATTGATGGGATGAAACCCATTGACATGGAAGGAATCTGCTTTGTTCAAAATTCTCTGATTGAAATGTCAATTTTAAAAACTGTCTTTTAACACATTTGGGATTTTAACAATATATATTTAAAATTGGGCTGGGAATGTAGCTCAGTGGAAGGTGTGCTTCGTATGTGTGAGGCCCTGGGTTCAATTCCTGGCACAGCAAAGAATAAATAAGATTTAAAAAAAAATACAAAATGTAAACAACCACTACCACCACAACAAAAATCCCAAGTAAATTCTAGAACCAAAATGCTTTTTCTCTACAACATATGAATTTATCTTCAAAATAATTCTCTTTTTTCTTCTTCTTTTTCTTTTGGTACTGGGGATTGAACCCAGGTCACTTTACCACTGAGCTACATCCCCAACCCTATTTATTTATTTATTTATTTATTTATATTTGTTCTAATTAGTTATACATGATAGCAGAATGCATTTTGATTCATTGTATACAAATGGAGCACAACTTTTCACTTCTCTGTACATGATGAAGAGTCCCACCATATATTGTAGTCATACATGTACCTAGGGTAATGATGTCCATCTCATTCCAACATCTTTCTTGCCCCCATTCCCCATCTCCTTCTTCCCCCTTTTCCAATCAGAGTCCCTCCATTCTTCTCCCTGACCCCATATTATGGATCAGCATCTGCTTATCAGAGAGAACATTCTGCCTTTGGTTTTTTGGGATTGGCTTACTTCACTTAGCATGATATTCTCCAACTCCATCAATTTACCTGCAGATGCCATAATTTTATTCTCTTTTAATGCTAAGTAATATTCTATTGTGTTTCTTACCACAGTTTCTTTATCCATTCATCTATCGAAGGGCATCTAGTTTCACTTTCTATTTTTTGAGACAGGGTCTCACTAAATTGCTGGGACTGGCCTCAAATTTGCAATCTTCCTGTCTCAGTCTCCCAAGTTGCTAAGATTACAGGCATGTACCACTGTGCCTGACTTTTTATCCCTTTGAAAGAATCAGTCTTTTTTTGCCTTAAACTTCTATTAAACTTTTACTTTAGAATCTCTGGGTGAAGATAATAAAATCCTCTAGATTGGCTCCATTATATTAGAGGGGAGGGTCAGGAAGAGATAATTGATCAGGGGAGAAAGGAGCCTGCTGAGAACTGGTCTGATGTGGAAGAAACAGCATAAGAAGCAAAAGTACCAAACAGTAGATAAACTGTAGAGCAGGGTGATATACACCACAATCTCAATTCAGGGATTGGGCTCTGGCTGGGTACCCTTGGCCTTGTCCAGCTGAAACAGAGTGAATTTGGGGGACGCTCTCTTAATTAATTAAGAATAACTTCCTCATGCTGAGAATGGAAGCTGAAGGGCTTCAACCCCCCAACCTGAGGGGCATCAAAGAAGATGGATGGGGCTGGGGTTGTAGCTCAGTGGTAGAGCACTTGCCTCACACATGTGAGGCACTGGGTTCTGTCCTCAGCACCACATAAAAATGAATGAATAAAGTAAAGATATTGTGTCCATCTACAACTAACAAAATATTTTTAAAAAAAGAAGGTAGAGATTGCCCCTGCCCCAGCCTGTCTAGCACTGCTTAACTAAATCTGCATATGTGTTTGTAGCCTTTTGCCCCGTCTTCAGACCAACTAAATCTATGTATGTATATCACCTGCTTTTGTTTCTATAAGTTGAAATTGCTTCTGTAAGGCTCATGGAGAGAAGCAGCTTCTCCCCAGTTTAATTGAATGGCATAAAACTTATTTTTCCTTTTTCCATCTTTTGCCTCTTTGTTATGCAGGCTGGTGGCTGAATTTAGCCAGCCAGAATCCAGTCAGGGTCGCTGGGCTAGGCTGCCAGTAACATAGTAGGCAGCAGCTCTATGGAGAGACTCAGAGTGCCCCTAAGTGAGGATAGAATGATGGCTTTCTTCCTGTTTTCATTGTAAAAGGATGCTTTTTTTAAAAAAAAGAAAAGGTAAAATCATGACTCTCAAACAGATATAAAGTGAACAAGTGATAGACTTATTTAAGCTTGTTATTTAAAGCAGTGGTTCTGATCAGTTCAAAGAAGCCAAGAAGCAACATGTTTATCTGCAATCAAGGAATGTGGGGAGATTGTGCAAAGAGAGCAGAACTGGATTTTCCAGGGGAGAGATGATTGGCCTCCATGGAACTGGATTCATTTTCATATCTACAGAGAATAAATGTGCATTGCTATCAGTTCTTTATATCCTGCTATAAAACAGAATGTAGAGTTGTAGGGATGTTCTTTGAAACTGGGTAACCCACTGACTCCTAGGGCTCATTTTCCTTGTCTAGGGGCAAAGCTGACACTGTTGCCAGCTGACCAGTCAAGAGGGTGGTTGTAAACATTAATGGGATCATGCTTTTAAGTTACTACAGTGGCCAGCACCTAATAAGAATTTAATAGATTATCAGCTACTGACACTGTTGTCCTTATTTTCTTCCAGTATTAGGGATGGAAACCAGGGCCTAATGGGTGCCAGGCAAGGGATCCACCACTGAACTACACCCTTGAGCATTTTTTTTCAGGTTTTAAAAATAATTTTTATTTTTAAAAAGTAAATTGTATATTACAGGAAAAATAAAAACACAAGCAAAGAACAAAGTCATCCAGTTACAAGAAGCTTAGTTGGACGTGTCCCTCTAGGTTGTGTGCATATATACACAATATCCCATTTTGTGTGATTGAGATTGTGGTGTATATCATGCTTTTCCACACATCATGAATATTAACCAATTCAAAATCCTGAAGCTACATGAGTATTTTTTGATAACCAAGAATATACAACACCAACTCAATCTGTTATCCTTTCTTGGGGGCAAAAATTTTACTGAAGACAGAATTGGCAACAGGCCTCTAGATAGACATATTGGCAGAGTTACAACTAAAACAATTTATTCCCTTAATGCTCAGTTTAAAATGAAACAGCAACTGAATACACCAAGCTTGTTTCATTACCAGATTTCTACTACTAAAATATTAGCAAGAATGCATGTTCCCAGTGAATTAAAATATTATTATAGTATAGCCAGAAGAAGATGCACACACACACCAGTGGCTCACATCAAAACGTAAATCTTTGAGCACTTGCTCCCATCTTTCCCTGTGCCCCTCTGCTGCCAGCCTAATGAACAAGTCCTGATACACAATGCTCAGAGATAAAGCAATTCCATGTCCAAGATGCATCTTTTCTATCAATTGTAACAAAAAGATATTTACAAGTTGGCTAATTCACTAGCACTACTTTTTATGATTCACTGTCACCTCAGGCATCTAGAAAGCTTAGATGTTGTGAAATGAAGTATGAACTTTGTGCACAAAAACACAATTTACCAAAAATGCACATATAGATATATGGTTATAATCTAAACTTGTCTTCCAATATAGATATACTAGCAAAGATCACTTCAACTCCCCCTTCCTCTTCTCTCTTTTCACCATTTCAATGACGAAATTCAGGACTACCCCTAGCTCCAAAAGGTGGATTAACAAGGGTCATTCTCAAAAGACAGTTCTTCCTAAAACTAACAAAACGATATTTATATGGGGATTATTTTGCTACTGTTAACAAACTTTGGGCATTAGGACTTAACCTTTAATACCCAGCAAGATGAACTAAAATGCACATATAACAATGGCTAGACAATCTGAACTAATGTAAGGGGCCCCGATTGCTTCTCTATGCATACTTTCTCCTTCCCCCACCCCCCCACCCAGTGAACCTTCAACCTACCCTCCAAGACATCAAGTTCAACAATTCCATTCCCCTAAATGGCAACCATTCCTATGCAGTAACAAAACATACTTAAAGGGCTTTAGCTCTCTACTTTTCCCATGTGTTGTGCACTTTTAAACATCTAGAAACACTAGATGTTCCCAACAAAGACTTAAGTTAGCATTTTTTTAAATAATGAAAATTTGGGGAAGGAAAGCATAAATTGATCCTCCATTAATATAAGAGGGGCCTGGTTATATGAAAGGAAACCTTTGAGATAGGAGGAGAGCCTTCCATTAGTAGAGGTAATGTTGCTTCTGGATTGATTGGGGTTGTAAGCAGGATGAGATGGGAAGTTGATGGGATTTGAATTAAGATTTTAACATACATTCAAGAAGGTGAAATGGTCTTTTGTTCTTAGCCTGTAGCTTGGTTACTGGTTAACCTCTTCCAACTCTCCTCCCTTCCATTATCAGGTCCTTGCAATTAAATTTAGGAATTTCAGAATTTTTCTTTTATCAGAGGAATGCACTGGAGATTCTGGATCACATCCCTCATGGATAAGGGGAACTTCTGTATTTTCTTCAATGTCTTCTTTCTCCCATCTTGATCATGATTTGGTCAGTCAGGGTAGTGCTTAGCCTTTTGGAGAATTGAGTTGAATATGTCTGGAATCATCTACAGGTGATCTTCCTTACAAAATTACTCCATAGGAATCTGTTTATCCAGTTTAAGGTACACACAAACACACACACTTGCTCACACAGCTAGCTGCCTTTCCTAGTGGTTCTACATTCTTCACCACAACCTAGGTGAAATCATGGCTATCCTGGATGATGTACTCACCCCTTGCCTCCATTCTTCCTCCATCCTATGCAGAAGCCAAATTAATTTTAACAAATCAACTGTGATCAGGACCCTGCCTTTATGAATCATCTTCAATAGCTTATTTCTAATGAAATCCAACTGAATCACATGTTCTTTGAGACCTATAAAATTCCTCCTATTTTCTCCAGCTTCCCATTGCTGTTCCTGTTTCTGCTGGGTCATACTCTGTCCTCCCAGAGCTTTGGGGCATGCTCTCTCCTTGTCCTAGAATTCTCTCTGCTCTTAGCAGTGGCTGCTCCTGAGGTTGGATAGAAAAAATAAGGATAGGTAGAAAGAAGACAGAAATGGAAAGACAGACCATAGCTTTAAATCTAAAAACTCTATGAATGCCTTTGCTTTCAATCCCCAGACCTGTTTTCCTCCAGGCCTGAATCCTTAAAAAGTCTAGTAAATATTAGAGTACAGTTAATTAGTGCCTGTATACTTTGTTAGTTTACAGGAGGTATTTTTATTTATTTTATTTTTTGAGGTACTGGAGATGGAATCCAAGTGTGCTCTGCCTTTGAGCTTCATCCCCAGCCCTTTTAATTTTGAGACAGAGTCTCAGTAAGTTGCCCACACTGGCCTTGAACTTGAAATCTGTCTGCCTCAGCCTCCCAAGTCACTAGGATTACAGGTGTGTGCCACCACAGCCTGGCCAGAATGTATTTTTAGACTGATTAAAAGAAGCCTAGAGAACCCATGATATGGGGATTGTCCAAGTGTTATATATTAACTAGATAATGTTAACCTGAAGATTTTGAAAAGAACCAGACCAGTAGGCCTACTTTGTGCACCACAATCAAAGGAATCCAGTTCATTAGGCTGACACCACCCCTTATGAATTTCCTGGTCTCTGTTTTCTTTAAAAGAAGCCCGAGGCTGCTGAAGCAGATCTAGCTCTGGAGTGCCTGCACTCCCTCTCCTTTTGAGTATATATCCTGCTTTTGTTTTTCTAAATAAATTTCCTCCCTTTCCTAAAAAACAAAGAAAAACAAAAATTTCTTGTTCCTCTTCTTAGGAACCCTGAAATTCCTCTCTGTGGTGTAAGTCAATAACCCTCTATGGCTGAGTTGAGGTCTCGATTTCCTTTCTGGGAACCTCTTCCATTTATACTCATTCTCATTTGCCTCTGGAATAAGGGCTTTCCTGACCATCCTTTTTAAACAGGCTTACCCACCTCCAACCGATCCTATAACTATCTGAGCCTTGTTATGTCTTTGCCAAATTCTTTATTACAGTTTATCATATTTTCTCCTGTTCTTTTACTGGAGCACTAGCTTCATGATCTTTTTTCTTTTTTGGTGGTGATGATGCTGGGGATTGAGCTCAGAGCCTCAGCACATGCTAGATAAGCATTCTACCATTGAGCTACCTCCCTAGTCCCATTCTGTCTTGCTCCTTGCTATGTTCTAAGGTTATACAGGAGCACTTCCTACATCTTTGCTGAATGAATGAAAATCTCTTATAATTGACAGATCTTTCATATCCTAATGTCAGACAAGATAAATGTTCTTTTTATTATTACTGTTGGGAAAGTAAATTGGCATAGCTTATCTGAAGATAAATTTGGCAATGTGCAATGAGAGCCTTAAAATGTTTTTAATTTCATTTCTGAGAAATCTATAAAAAATAATTGGAGATGTGGTAAAAGATTTAAGGATAAGGTGCAGCCTTTTAAAGAAAGATGAATAGTAGAAATACATTTATATAGTTAGAACACTCTCAATACAGTATACCACAGAGTCATTAGCATTCTTTCTTTTTTAAATTTTTCTTCCGCTGCTGGAGGATTGAACCCAGGGCCTCATGCATACTATGCAAGTCTCTACCACTGAACTACACCCCTGGCCCCATTAATATAATTTTCAATGTTAAATAAAAAGGCAGAAGAGTATATTTAAATTTTGCCTAAACATATGCAAAGGAAAAAAACCCAAAGAAAGAACTATTCTTTCATTTATGTATAGTAACAACTAGTGAAATTCATGATGATTTTAATTTTCTTTTTACTCTTGTTTATTGCATATTTTTTTCTCTTTTCTCTTCTCCTTCTCCTTTTTCTTCTTCTTTTTTTTAAAGGAAGGATCTCTGTTGCCCAGGCTGGCTGGGAACTCCTGCAACAATCCTCATGCCTTGGCCTTCTAAATGTACCTGGGAATATAGGTACATACCCTTCCAAATTTTCTTAAGTGAGCTACAATTTTATAATCAGAATAAACAAAAAGTTTTAAAAAGTAAATGTGGGTTGGGTATGGTGATACACGCCTGTAATCCTAGTGACTTGGTCAATCCTCAGTACCAACAAAAAAGTACATGTGTATAAATTAAGTCTTTATATCTTTGAGTTACTTTGCCACACCTAGGTTTAAATTAACTTTATTCTTCTTGGTACTGGAGAGTAACCCAGGGGTGCTTAACTATTGAGCCACATCTCCAGTCCTTTTTTTTTTTTTTTTTTAAATTTATTTGAGACAGGGTTTTGCTAAGTTGCTTAGTGCCTTGCTAAATTGCTGAGGCTGGCTTTGAACTAGTGATCATCCTGCTTCAGCTTCCCACTGGGATTACAGGCATGAGCTACCATATCTGGCTTATTATTATTTTTTCTAAAAGCTAGTCCTTTCTGTAGTAATTAATTACTATATCCTGAAAACAAAATAAAACAGAACCCTAAGACAGGATTTTATCTCCTTTTTCAGTCTGCAACTTCATAAAGCTACTTGTTATATGCATCTCATTTATGGGATTCCTTAAGTTAGTTATTTGTTCATTTTACAAATATTTTACAAGAATAGGTAACTGAACATATAAAAGTAATTCTAGATAGAGTTCCTGCTAAGAAGCTTCTTCAAATTTAAATCTTTTTAAGCTTACTCCTATCCCAAATAAAGTTTTCTTTCTCCTTCCTTCCTTCCTTTCTTCCTTCCTTCCTTCCTTCCTTCCTTCTTTCCTTCCTTCCCTCCTTCCCTCCCTCGATTGAAACTAGGAGTGCTTTAACAGTGACCTACATCCCCAGTTCTTTTTATTTTTTTACTTTGAGACAGAGTCTCACTATATTGCCGAGTCTGGCCTCAAACTTCCAATCCTTTTGCCTCAGCCATTTCCTGACTTGCTGAGATTACAGGTATGCGCCACTGCACAGGCTCCAAAGTAAGTTTTATAGATTTGTGCCATGTTAATAACCTCCTGCTGGCTCTGGCAGGACAAAGAGCTGCCAAGTGTTACAGGCAACCTGGCAGGAAAAAGAAATGACAAATTATTCATAGCTGAAGCCTGGAAAGCCTTAACTGCATTGTTGGAACTGGAATGAGGCAATCCTACACTGCCCCAACTACCCTGGAAAGGGTTTCCAGCTCATTGAACTACTAATGGGAGATTAACCTCACGATAATTGTGGCTGAACCTAGAGATTAAGAGCCATGAGAATGGTGACATTATTTTAGCTTAATGTCATCATTAACACACACAATACACATTGGACATTATAATCTATTTACATAAAATTTTGATGGCTCCCTTACTTCTTTCATGTTCCTAAAAGTGAATCATGAGAACATGTGTTTCTAAGTTTCCCTTTCCCAGTTCCAGAGCTATCAGCCTAGAGCCATCAGCAGCAGATGCCCTCCTGTCAAAGACTAGGGGAGAGACCATTAGGAAAGAGTTTAACCAAATATAATTTTTAGGTTTCATCAAATCAGTTAGTTCTGGGTATGTGATTGATGAAAAGGCTGTGAAAATGACTTTCCCTAGGGTGCCACTGCTGAAATGAGTCTCGACTAAGACTTGTGGGCAGCATGGAAGCACAGGCTAGAGTGCAAGTATATGTAGAAAATGTTCCAAAAGAATATCTTACCTTCCATGGATAAGTAAAATGATTGGAAAGAGCGAGAAAAACTAAATAAATAAAAGGAAATCACATTGCATCTTTTTTGTGTACTGTGCTCTGCATTCTAGAAAAACTCAAATTAAATTAGAACACCACAACGAGATCTAGTTTTAGAAAACATTTTTTTTTACTAAAAAATCAGGCCTCTTCAGACCTGTTAACATGATGCGAGTCACACATGAATATATCTAAATCACAACCAAAACATGACTGACATAAAATCATTGCTAGAGAGTCTGGAGACTGTTTTTTTAAGAAATAAATATTACTATTTAATCCACAGTGGTCTCTGCTGAGGTTTAATCCTGGTAGATAAAGTTCCCTTTGATGAGTTGAGAATTCTGAGTTAGGATATACAAAATGGACTTGGAGCTTTGGTTTGGAGGAGATGATAGAAAGGGTTCTGGGTGGGACATAAAAGGGCTGAGAAGATGACAGGAGGCAGGATAGGGTGACAAGGCCAGGGAAACTGTCACAAACTGAAGGAGATCTCAGAGTCAAAACTGAGGTCATCTGTGCTGCTGTGATGTATGCCTGCTACCACTTTGACCTCCCACATTCAGCTAAGTTAGCCTTTTGCGAGCATGGTGACCATGAGCATATGTTCTTGGTAGGATTCACAGAAATCTCGGAAGGGGGGTGTCATTGTGCCTTTATAGGGTGAGTGAGTGAGGTTTGAATAATCCTATCCTGGTTTAAGGCAGACCCCAGCAGATACCGGGTTACACTAGACTATTTAACAGTGAACTTTATATACATATAAACATGTTTTTCCTTATACCACTACCTAAAAGTTCACATATTTTAAATTAAGGAGATTGAGATAGAGATGAAAATTCTATATAAACAGTTTAATCAGATTTAAAGTACAAAACATGAGTATGTTTCACATAGTTTTCTATATGAAAGTCTCTCTTGAGATTTGATGATGTCTGTACTGCAAGAGATCTCCCAGTGAGTAGCCAGAAGATGAAGAATATTCCCAATATGCTACTGGGAGACTTGGAGAGTGATGTGGTCTTAATAGTACATGTTCTTATCCCACCAGCCTGTAGAGGTAGAAAAAAAACAAATAAATGGAAAGCCTGTGGAAAGAGGTACAGAGGTTAAAAAATCATATTGCTGGGCCAGAGGTATAGCTTAATGGTAGGGAGCTTGCTAGCATGCATGAGGCCCTGGATTCAATCCCCAGCAAGAGAGAGAGAGAGAGAGAGAGAGAGAGAGAGAGAGAGAGAGAGAGAGAGAGAGAGAGAAAACCACATCATTACTCACTTCCAGGGTAGAGCCTGATGAAGAGTTTTCGCACTTCATCATACACCCAAATCAAGATGGCATGTGGTATAGCCACGAACCAATACTGAGGCCTGAAAACAGAGAGGAGGAAGATGAGCCCTAGTTTATTCAAAGGGATAGTCCAGTCCCTGGCCAATGAGTAGGGCAGCTTCATCTTCATTTTCCTTACCTTACTAAAAAGAATTACAAATCCACTGAATCACACAACATAGACCTGGAAAACTCCTTATTTAACCTTTACTATGACTGCTAAAAGCAACATCTGCCTTTGACACAACCTGTTGGATGAGGGTGGAGATGACTTAGTGAGACCTGAAAAACCCATTTCTTCTTTTGGAAAATAGGTAGGTCAAGGGCTGGGCTCTTAGAGCATGGAATCAGTTTGACTTCTTTGGAAAGACTTTGTTGGGAAGAGCTGGTGAGAATCCTAGTGTTTGTTTAGAACAACTTAGAACAGGGGCTGGTTCTTTGCTCTATGCTGTTAAAGCCAAACTCACCTAAGCATAGTAAAACTCAGGGCTGTGACGCTGCCAAGGCCATAGGATAGGATCAGTGCGATGATTATCTGTGAGGCGATTCCCACCCAGATGACTTTATTTCTGCAACACACACAAAAGCAAATGGATTCTGAATTCCAGTGGCTCCATGATCATGTACCCAGCAGACCATGCCACTGGAGTCAGCACCTTGTGCATTACAGTATGGCCATAGGTGGGTTATATATATGAGGTCAGGGATAGGAAGTACCTGAAGAGCCCCTGTTGGAAGATAGAATTTCTCCGAGTTTTCCTGATGATCAGATCTGCTATTTGCTGGATCATGATGCCAACAAAGAAGGCTGTGTATCCTGTCCACTCTAAGTATTTCCTCTGGTACCTTGTCTGTCAATGGGCAGAGAAAGATGAGATGTGAGACCTTGAGGGGGAATTTCAGGGGGATTCCACTGCCCTTCTATAAAGCTTGACTCCTTCCCCAAACTCAGCCAGATTGAGGGTGGACTACCTCCTTGTGTTTGGAAAGAAATATCTTTTTCCTTGAATCAGGTAAATAGAAAAAGATAGAAACTTACTTGGCCCAACTGTTGGACTAGTTGTACTTGTGCACCATTGACAAAGCTAACTAAAAAAGTGAACTTTTGGTTTAGTTTGAGAAATGTGGCTAAGTCTCAGCAATGGCTAAACCAATGTCAGTGAGGAACCACCAACATTATTAACTAAGCAGCTTCTAGAATTTGTTTCAAGGCTGTTTGGGAAAATAGAGGTTCTATCTTGGTTCAGGAAGGGCTTTGGAAGGAGGTAATAACTAAGTGATGATGGCAGAGCTCTCAACTTACCCATTCCTGTCCATAGCTGTCTTCTAAGTCATTCATATCATCTTTTTCCCATTGTACCCATAGGTTAATGAGAGAGGTGGGCCAAAAGCCTTCTTGTGCATAGACAGTGAAATATACAAGGAAATCTCCCAGGGCTTGCATGAGACCTGAAGGAGTAAGAGATACAGACATATGATGACCTCAGAGAATTACCTTGCTTTCCTGGGACTCCTCTCAGCCTTTCTTGCCATCCAACCCCACTCCAAAGGAAAAAAAAACACATTCTACCTGTGCCTAGGACTCAAATGAATTCACTAGGGAGGGCCCTGTGTGACAAGGAGGAAATTCCCTCATCATACCAATGTGCAGGTAAGAGTAGATGGCAAGTTGCTCGTTTACCAATCTTTCTTTCTTCTTGTGGCGAGGCTTCCTGTTCATAATGTCACTTTCAGCTTTCTCGTATGCCAAAGCAATGGAGGGGATCTAAAGGGGGAGAGGGCCCAGGAAGCTTAATACTGGAATGAATGCTCTGTCTACCCATAAAGTGATGGTAATAGCTATGGCCTAGCAAATGTAGGGGTCTGCTAGATGATGGTGGTGGGGATGTGGAACTAGTCCATTCAGGGTGCAGGCAATAGAAGCAACAGTTGGAATTCAGACTATATGGTTTTAAGAAGAGCTGGCTTTTAAAAATCATTCTATTTTTCATCATTACATAATGTGTTCATAATATTATAATTAGTTCTAAATAATAATCATTGTTAAATATTATAATTAGTTCTAAACAATTATTATTATAAATCATAAACTACTTTTCCTCTCCAGGGACAATTTCCTGTACCACCTTTGCCCCTTTGGTGTGTAGCTAGATCCCAAAGCAATATGCTAGAATATTGGTCCTCTCACAGGTCCCACCACAGTGGACCAGTTAAAAGACAGATTCTTGGACACCATCTCCAGACTTCTTGATTTAGGAAGTCAAGTTTTGGATCAGAGAATTTGCATTTCTAACAAGTATTACACTTGGAGAACCACTGCAGTAGAGAAAAATGAGCAAACTTAAAGGGCTTGGAAAATGATCCATCTACTGTGGGGACCTTGACTACCCCCAAAGGTAAAGACATCTCTAGTTTCTCTGAGATGCAGGTATTATACTTGAGTACTATATAGAATGAGATGGGGAAGGAGGCAATTTACAGGCCTATTTTGTGTTGTGCATCTAGCTTTTTCTCTGTTGCTGTTTCTTCTTGTCCTGAGTAAGTAAGACTCACATAGGGGACTTTCACAGAGCTTTGTTTAAATGGATACATACTGGAAGATGGGAAGTTTTAGGTGGCAGTATTGTTGGATAAAGCTTTATAAGTCTTAATAATTGTTCCTTTGTACTGTGTGTATAGATAAAGAATCTGATATGGAAGCCCCTTAACTAACAAAGACAGGAACTGTTTACTTGGGTGGTTATTTTACCTTGCCCAAATAGGGAGGGAAATGGACTGGATCTGATCAATGGCATAATTTTTTGGAGGGTCAAGACTCATGTCTTTTTTGGTGAGAGGTGCTCTACCACTAAGCTACATCCCTAACTCCAAGACTCTTTTCTTGAAAAGTTCAACATGGAGTAAAATGGTATTTATTTATTTATTTTGGCTGGGGTTGAATACAGAGCCTTGTGCATGCTAGGCAAGCACTCTACCACTAAGTTACATCCCCAGAGTGAAGTGGTTTTAATTTCCAAACACTTGACAAATGTCCTAAGTCTCTTGCTTTGGAGTGTGGTCTGTGGACCAGCAGAACTGGTGTCACCTGAGAGCTTGTTAGCAATGCAGAACTTCAGAACCCATTGCAGGGAAGTTTAAGAGCACCTACTATTATTGTCTATCTCATGGCCTTGAAAGAAACAACTCTGAACTTTATATCCCTTTGGGCGGTTATCAGACTCTATTCCTTTTAGTGCCACTTACAATGTCTGTGCCCAGGTCAATGAACAGGATGGTGATGGTGCCAATGGGAAGAGGGAGACCAACAATGATGTAGATCAAAAAGGGGCAAAGTTCAGCAATGTTCTTGGTCAGGGTATATGCAATAGTCTTCTTTAGGTTGTCAAAAATCAGGCGGCCTAGACAAAGATGTCTCATTATAGGACTTGCTTCTAGTCCCCCAGGCAACTCCAGTCCCTGGGAAGACACCCCGAGACTCTCACTCACCTTCCTCCACTCCTGTGACTATAGATGCAAAGTTGTCATCCAGCAAGACCATGTCGGCTGCATTTTTGGCAGCATCAGAACCTGCTATCCCCATGGCAATCCCAATGTCTGCTTTCTTTAGAGCTGGAGAATCATTTACTCCATCTCCTGTCACAGCAACAACTGCATCCTATGGGTACCCAGTGAAAAAATGAGACAGAGTAGGTCTAAGGGGCCATAGGATGAAAAGAAAAACATGGCCTGCCTTTCAATTTGAGCTGTAGGACTACTAGAGCTCAAATGAAGGGCCCATTGGGAAGAAAAATAAAGATGGGAAATCTCAGAAACAAGATCAAGGAGCTCCAAACAAGGTGTGTTTACATGAAAAAACAAAACCAAACAAAAACCAATATGTGTGACAAGTAAACAGAGGTGTCTTGCATAGTTGGCCCACCATACTGGTGGGTTCCATATCTGCAGATTCAACCAACTGAGAATAGAAAATATTGGAAACAGAACATGCATGGAATCTTTTCTTGTCATGGTTCCCTAAACAATATGGTATAAAACTATTTTCATAGCACTTACATTGTATTTAGGTATTTGAAGAAATCTAAAGATTTAAAGTATATGGGAAGTATGTAGGTGCAAATGAAAAAAAGTCCTCAAGAATCCCCAGGGATATTAAGGCATGACTGTATCACATATTTTGTGATATATTTTTACACTTCTAAATTTTCTACATCCATACCTACCACAGTGCAAATGCCTGGCTGTCAGAAACCCCAGGTACTCATGATAAAATGCAGAGAGACGGAGAATATGTGGCCATGAGAGGGTTTCCAAAGAGGACAGGGTGTCAGCCCACCTGATCTCTGCTCTGCATTTGCCCATGGACAGGATGGGTTTGATCAGTCATCCACCCACCTGCCTCTGACAACCCTCCACAATGATCAGCTTCTGTTGAGGGGATGTTCGGGCAAAGAAAATTTCTGGGTAGTTGGCTAAGAGCTCATCCAGCTGTTCTGGGCTCATATCCTTCAGTTCCATGCCAGTCACCACAGCAGCTTTAGCATCCCTACAAGGGCCAGAAGAAAGTAAGTGAGGCACAAAGCCAGATCTTAGGTTGAAACACTGTTATGGGTAACAGTAAGCTTCTTTAATGTCATCACATAGAATATAACATATTTGACAATTGATGTCTAGTGAGGTCTTACAGATGATAGGTACAAGGGACACTTTGGTCTCCATTTCAAAATAGTAAACTGAGGCCAAAAAATAAGGCCATTTCCTGGCATCCTAGGAATCAAATGCCAAGTAGCCTTTTCTTTGCAGGAATGGATAGGAAGTGGTGCTTCATGGGGTTGTGGGCAAGGAAAAGGAAAGTAAAAAATCTGCCTGTTCAGGGTGGTGGAGTTCTTCCTTATAATGAATGAGGCCCTGGGTTTAGTTCCTAACTCCACAATAAATAAATAAATTAATAAAATAAAAATAAAAAATGTCCTGAAATTCTCTTGTATCAATACACATAGGTAATAATTCTTTGCTGTTATTTCAGGTTTATAGAAGGCTACTGTGTGCAATGTGCTCTGTAGGAGGAAGTCTTTTTTATTTTTTGTTTTTAGGTGGACACAATATCTTTATTTTTATTTTTATGTGGTGTTGAGGATCGAACCCAGTGCCTCACGCATGCCAGGCGGGCGCGCTACCACTGAGCCACATCCCTAGCCCCAGGAAGTCTTCTTTGAGCAAAATTATTGTCTTCTGACTATACAAATAAGGTTCTGCAGGGCATGGTGACATAAGCCTGTAACCCCAGCTAGATATTATAACAGGGATTTAATTTTTTTTTTTTATTTTGAAACTGAGTCTTACTAAGTTGCTGAGGCTGGCCTCCAACTTGTGATTCTCCTGCCTCAGCCTCCTGAGTGTCTGGGGTTACAGGCCTGTGCCAATGAATCTGACTTTAGGGATTTTTGATTATAAATATTTGACTGTACCATTCCTTAGCTAAATTCTTCAGGAATTTTCTACCATGGTCCTGGCAGACTCCAGAATTCTTAACTTGGATTGTCAGGAAGGCCAGTGTGTGTGGCCTGAGCGGTTGAATTTTACCTCCTCTTGGCTCTCCTCCCCAGCCTACCAAATGGAGACCCTATACCTCCACTGCCCCAAGGACTGCACAGATCTTCCTTGTAGGAATAGGCATCTCTCACCTCAGTTTCTCTTGACTAAAACTCCACATTTTAGCCTTCAAATCTCAAATCTGCCTTTTTCTTTAAGTTTATGTAAATTTTTAGTTTTTCAAATTTTGTTTTTCCCCTCTTG
Source organism: Spermophilus citellus (assembly GCF_964194105.1). Lineage (NCBI taxonomy): Eukaryota > Metazoa > Chordata > Mammalia > Rodentia > Sciuridae > Spermophilus > Spermophilus citellus. The sequence continues at coordinate 95,626,144 of NC_138183.1, read as the reverse complement.
GTGCTAAATACTGCAATTCTAGCACTTGACTCAAACCACAAGTCTACATAACTGCTTGTAAAAAACAACAAGGTAAGGTGGAAAGGAAAGAATGTTTTCTTGCCCTTTTACAGCTGCCAGACTATATTATTATATCTTCATAAAGTCAGAGGTAAAGAAGGGGATAAAATAAAACATTTACAAAAGTATTCACTTCATTCTGCTGTTCAGTGTGGCAATTTGTATGAAAATGTATAATCCTATAATTTTAATTTTTTGAGATGAGGTCTTGCTATGTTGCCCAGTCTAGTCTTGAACTCCTGGACTCAAGTATACTCTGAGGTTTATACAATGATAAAACTGCATTTCTTAGAACTTTTCCTTGTTGTTAAGCTACACATGCTATATTTCATTGAATTTTGAAATTTCAGACAAAGAATACATCAAGGTTCATTCTCATGGTATCAATAGAATGCCTGGCACAGATACATAATAAAAATCGAAATGAATGAATGAATATGTGAATTATAGATCAAATCAGTCCAGCATTACCCTGAGATAGTGTTTGGCAAAAAGGTGATCTGCTCCAGAACCAAAAAAGACCCCATGGGTAAGAACTTGTGATATTGGTTCTGTGCTTACCGTTTGTCAACCTGCTCCACAGCAATGTTGAGGCGTTTTGCAATGTCTTCCACTATTTCACTGTTGGCTGAAATAATCCCTACACTCTTGGCAATAGCTTTGGCTGTGATGGGATGATCACCTGTAACCATAATAACCTAGAACACAGATAACAATGACTTGTGGATAATGAGGAATTTGGCTGGCCAAAGTAGGGACAATGGTTCCATGTCACCTACTCTGCCAGGACTAGGTAGAATATTGTTAGCAATAGCTATTGTTTTCCCTATGGACAATTTTGATCTAAGATACAAGTACTATGAAGGACACACTGATCCCATTGAGTCTACCTTTGCTCCTGGGCTTCTTAGATTTCTTCCTCTGACATTGGAGGACACTCTTCTACTTCCATGTCACTGTATTTGTGAGGAGGCCTATAGATGTCTATTTGAGACAGCCCTGAGCAGCTTTAGCAGTCTTGATACTAATATGGTAGTATGGCAATAGAATTCATATTTTGGCTTAAATATCATGACAATAAATGGATTATGGAGGCTAAACCTCAAGACTAGTAAAATCTTTTATTATCTATCATAGTCTAGGGCAAGACATGGTTAATTCATGGCACTGGGAGATTCTTCTTGCCATAGTTTCTGTGGTGGTTCATTCCACGTAGATACAATAATTTTGCTTTTATGAGATAGTTACTGAAATCTGAACACAGTGAAGATAGGGACTCAAAAAGGAGGGATTATGACATTTACTTGAGTAGACCTAAATACTGACCATATCCTACAACAATATTCTGATAAAGTGTTGCAACATAAATGGAGGGCTTTTTGAATCAGGAAAATAACTCCCACCTTGATCCCTGCACTCCGGCATTTGGTAACTGCATCTGGCACAGTAGACCGAGGGGGATCTATCATCGACAAGAGCCCCACAAAACAGAGGTTGGAGGTAGGAAAGTTAATGGTGTCTATATCAAATGAGTAGGTCTCTGGAAATTTGTCTGCTGGCAGGTAGAGATGACAGAAACCTGGAATGGACATGAATTTGGAAGTCAATGAAACTGGATAAGGAATGACAAAAGGAAAGGGGGCCTGGGGGCATGTAGCTCAGTGGTAGAGTGTGTGGGTTAAATTCTCAGCACCAAAAAACAAACAAACAAAAACAATAAAAGGAAAGGGCATACATTCTCAATCTTTGACTACTTTACCAATAAAGTAGTCATATACCAGAATCATTTAAATCCTTCAATTCCATAATATATGTTTTCTTTAGGAAAGACACATTTCATTCAAAAATAATTTAGTGTGTGCTCAATTGGTTCTGCTATGTTCTAGAGATATAAAGACCAAGACAAATAAAATGGATAGCATTTTATTCTGACGTCTCTATTTAGTGGGCCAACAGAGCACTAAAGAGACAAATCATCAAAAGACATGCTATGGATTGCAGAGTAGAGCAACACTTCAGATATCTAGAGAGTCAGGAGAGATTTCCCAAGGGTTGGAAGGCCGTTTTCTATAGAGGAACCAATACATGCTACTGCACAAAATGAGGAAAGAACTCAGGGTGTCAGGGGAGTGTTAAGAAGTCTAGTCCTTCATTAAGATAAGTACAAGAGGGCTGGGGTACAGCTCAGTGGCAGAGTGCCTGCTTAGAATGTGTGAGGCCCCACATTCAATCTCAGCACTACCAGCATGCGCACACGTGCGCACACACATACACACACACAGTACAAGAGAAAAGCCATTAGAAATGGGGTAGACCCATCCTTGTCTCCTAGGCATTAGCCTGTCTCAGGTTGGGGTAGAAAGGCATTCCTGTATCTGGTGACCTATATTTGGGTGACCCTCTCCTTGGCTTTTACACCAAATTAGTTCTCAGCATGGCCCACTACTTTACACACTTCAGTAAACCAGACTTTGAGTGGTCAAACATGAGGATCTCGGAGTGACTCTATCAGATAGGGACTAACCCTGTGTTGAAAAGATTACTTGGTGCTGTGGGTTACTGAGGGCATACTTAAATCACTAACAGCTCATTTGTATATTTTATCTGCTTTACAAACTCATATACCTTTTAGAAACACATTCCATGGATTCCACATCTATTGGTAAGCATTTTCCTGTGATAATGAACCTTATCCTTCAACTGTGAGCTTCTGTTTCCTTGAATTCATCATTATGTGGTTCTGAACAGGAGGTGCCATTTGGTCAATCCATGATTCTGACAATGAACCACATTGTCTCCCATGAAACCCCTTCATTTACCACAGTGGCTCTATTCTTAAAGTTCCTTCCACCACTAACATGTCCTATCTCAGTTACTGGCATTACTTTTAATCCTACTTGCGAAATGGAAGGCTAAATCATTTTTTGTCAGTATTCTTGTCTAATCTATTACTAAATCTTAACCACTCTGCCTCCACGAAGGCTCTGGCACCTGACCTCTCCTTTGCATTCCTGTAGCCTTGCATCAAATTCCCACCGCCTTTTACCTGAATGAGTACAGTCACTTCTTGTTGAGGTTTAGGTCTCCTTACTACCACCAAAGATTACCCTTAAGAAGTATTGTTAACTCTAACCAGCTCCCCCTTGCTTCAAGACTAGGGTGTTCTTTACTAACTGCAGGATGAAACCCCAATTCTTTGCAACATATTCAAGGGCTCCATATCATGATCTCCAATCTATTTTCCAGCCCTTCTTCACATACCTGCACCATCTCATTTACTCTGCAGGTCTGTAGGAATTGGGTAGCTTCATCCTTCATGCATAAATCCTATCTCTTTCTACCTCTGCTTGGCCTTTGTTGTTTCTTCTACATGGATATTCTCCCCCACCTCTCTGAATACCACCATTCAAGGTCCAGTTTTGAAATGTGACTCTTTCCATAAAGTCTTTGATTTTGCTTGTCTACAAGTGACTCCATTCTCCTTGGTGTCATCACATTTTTATATGTTACATCCTGTTTATCATATATGTGTATATTTTTTGCAGTGCTGGGGATCAAACATGAGAGGCAATGTTTCACAAATGTGCTCTGCCACTGAGGTATAGCCCTAGCCTTTTGTGTCCTTCTTTATATGACTATATGACCCATGTGATACCACACTACTGTTAGCTCATGAGGCCGCCTATTCCACACCTCCTGGGAGATGGACAGGGGTCCTATGGCCTGTACTCACCCAACACACACTCGCCCAGCCCACCCAGCTCCATGTAGGCTGTATGGAATTCCGCAGCGGTGCTTTTGTCCAGTGGCTGCTCCTGACCATTGATCATTATAGTGCTGCACTTCTCCAAGATCCTCTCGGGAGCCCCTTTCATCACCATGAGGAAGCGCTTGTCGTTGGGGTCCTCTGTCTCATATATGGAGAGCTGGGAGGTCATGAATTGTAAGATAAAGCATCTTTACCATGGCCCTTCTAATTTTTGATAGATAAAGCATCTTTACCATGGCTCTTCCAACTAATAATAGGACAAGAAGGGGAAACACACTCCTTTCTTTCCATGTGTCTTTAAAGTATAAAGGAGGGAGAGGAATAATGACATCCCCAGGCATATCCTATCCTTTTTATTTTTGTGTTCAATTAGTATGCAGAATCCTAGACTTGACCCTGGCTCAGAGGGGCACAGTGAGTTGGATTCCAAACTAAGTGAAGCTTGTCTTTCAGACAGACACTGACTGCATTAAGGAGGCCATATGTGGCTCTCCTTCTGGAACAAGCTCTCCCAGGGAGCTCTTGAGAGTCTGAAGTTCAGGGTCTCTGTGTCTTACCATCTTTCCCAGCCTCTGGTGAGCAGATAAGTATCTTTCAGACCTGAGCTCTGGGAGCAGCAGGAATTTTTTTTTAATTTATTTTTTTGGTACTGGGGATTGAACCCAGAGGTACTTTACCATTGAACTTCATCCCTAGCACCTCCACTTCTGGTACCAGGGATTGAACCCAGGGGTACTTTACCATTGAGCTATATATCCTCAGCCCCTTTTTTATTTTTGGTACCAGGGATTGAGCCCAGGTGCACTTTACCACTGAGCTACAACCTCAACCCTTTTTATTTTGTATTTTGAGACAGGATTTCTCTTAAATTGCTTAGGACTTCTCTAAATTGCTGAAGCTGGCCTTGAACTTGTGATCCTCCTGCCTTAGCCTTCCAAGTTGCTGGGATTACAGGTGTGTGTCATTACCCCCAGGTTATCCCCATCTCTTTTTATGTTTTATATTAAGACAGGGCCTCACTAAGTTGCTTAAGGCCTTGCTAAATTGCTGAGGCTGGCCTGGAACTTGTGATCCTTCTGCCATATCCTCCTGAGTTGCTGGAAAATTATAGGTGTGTGCCACTGTAGTTGGCCTCAGGAAACTCTGCTCCCCAAGCCCCAGGTAGCTTTTGAAATTTGCAGTCTTTGGTAGAAAATACAAAGAAAAATGCTACCATTTTGAGTTCAAGAATTGATTCCACATCAGTAGATCTTGGCCTCAGAGATATTAAAGATGAGTTCAATTGGAAAAAGAAATTATGGAAGGCAAATAGGTTGCCAGCTTTTAAAAATTATTATTTTTCCTTGTGGTCAAGTAAAGACATTAAAACAACAGCAACAGCAACCAACCAACCAAAACCCAACCCAACCCAACTCAAACCGAAAAATACTCCCAACTATTATCACTGTCATTTCCCAAAAGATGTGGCAGGGCGGGTGTTATAGTTTACTGGCAGAGCATCTGTTAGGCATGCACGAAGCCCCAGGTTCAAACCTTAACACTGCAAGCAAACTAACAAAAAACCCTAAGGCCCTGAGCACTATTTTTATCACCATGTGTGAAGGTGTAAACTGAGATTCAGAGAAGGTTCAATGATATGCTCAAGTTCACATATGAGTAGGTACTGGGCTGGCATTTAAACCCAAGCTAGCAGGTTCTAGAGTACCTGTCCTGAATCATGGAGGATGTAAAGAATAATCTTTTCAATTACATGCATTCATCTTTATAGAAAACTATGAAGCATTTTCTTAATTTTCCAATGTGCCCTAAACAATATTCTCATGGAGTAGGGTGTGGTGTAATCCCAGCAACCTAGGAGGCTGAGGCAGGAGAGTCACAGGATCATGGCCAGCCTCAGCAAAGAAACTTAGTAAGGCCCTAAGCAACTTAGAAAGAGATGATGACTTAAAAAAAATTCTCATGGACAGTCTGTTTGGAGTATGGCTATTCCAAGATCAATAAGATCCAGATTTTCCACTTTCTTTGCTTCCATTGAATGATACATATTGAACTCCAATGCCACAATGTCTAAAGCTCTGTATACAGTGTTGTACTAATGGCCCCCAATATTGACCTGGGCTGACCTTTACAGTGGGAGCTCACATAGGCCCTCTTCCCCCTTTCTGATCCCAGCTTCACTTTCTACTCCAATGTGTTATACATGAGGCCTCATGGAACCTGCTCTCATTTCTCATGACAGAAAATGCCTTTGCCATGGTAGATGGCACCTCAGGAACATTCTGAGTCTTATTTCTGCTTAAAAGATCACCTAGCCTTGACTTTTCCAGGTTGGACTACCTAGCCCCGCTTGAAATCTTGACTCTGGCCCTCTCTAGCTGTGTTCCAATCCTTTATACCTTAATTTCCTCATCCTCTACTTACCTTGTAAAGTCATTATGAAAATGAATGATTGAATACATGTAGAAATTAGCAGAAACTAGCTACCAGTACTGCTGTTATCTTATGATCATTACTCCTTCTATTTTCACTTAAGTTTCAAATAAGAGATAATTTCCTGCTTTAATATCATATACATTTTTGTTAGTTGTCTAGTTAGCTAACCATGACTAGCTACTATCCACAAAGAAGATGTTTGTGACACAAATAGTTGTTCATCAAGCCTAAATTTCATCCAAAGATGGATAGATAATCATCAGAAATTTCTATAAACATATGGTTATCCTATTTATACATAGTATGCCACACAATGTGCCACACAATGATGTTTCAGTCAGGGAGAGACTACATATATCATAATGGTCCCTTAGATTATAATGGAGCTAAAATTTTTCATTCAGGGTCCCTTAGATTATAAGGGAGCTAAAATTTCTTACTGCCTAATATTTTTACCATTCAGATATGTTTAAATACACAAGTACTTACATGTGTTGGGGTTGCCTACAGTATTCAGCATGGTAACATGCTTTACATGCTTTACAGGTTTGTAGCCTAGGAGCAACAGGCTCTACCATATAACTTAGGCGTGTAGTAGGTTTGTGTAGGTATACTCTGTGATGATTGCACAATGATGAAATCATCTAACAACACATTTCTTAGAAGATTGTATCCCCATCATTAAGCAACATATGACTACTTCACTGTACACATAAAGCCCAAGTATTGATCCCTCCATCTTAGGTTGGGATTCTCTCATGTGTAACAGGACCTTGGGCTACAAAGAGTCATTTGTCTGAACAGGAAGATGAAGATGGCTGATTGTTGGCCATCCCTGGAGTAATGTAGAACAATTAAACAAGGATGGCCAAGTTTTTCCTGAGCAGTGGTTAGAAAGAAAATACCTACCAATGGCCTATGGGCTAGAACCAGAAAACAATGTGACTAGTCATCTGAGGAGTCTTATTTTCCTTAGGGCAAAGCCTATGTGTAGTAGAAAATGCATGGACTTTGGAGTCAGACTTATCTTTAAGGGATTAATTTCAGTACTCCCTGGGATACCAAAATCCACAAATGCTCAAGTCTTTCATATAAAATGATCTTGCCAGGCATGGTGGCACACGACCGTAATCCCAGCAGCTTGGGAGGCTGAGACAGGAGGATCGTCCAGCCTCAGCAAAAAGCAAGGTGTTAAGTAACTCAGTGAGACCTTGTCTCTAAATTAGAAAATACAAAATAGGGCTGGGGATGAGATTCATTGTTTGAGTGCTACTGAGTTCAATTCCTGGTACCCTCCAAAAAAGAAGATCTAGTATTTGCATAAAACCTATGCACATCTGCCCGTTCTCTGCACTCTAGGTGACTTATACTACCTAACCTAATATACATGTTAAGTAAACAGCTGCTACATGCTATTGTTTTGGGAATAATGACAAGACATAGTCTGTGTAATTTTTTTGTTCCCAATTGTTTTTGATCCATGGTTCATTGAATCCTTGGTTGTAAAACTTGAGGGTACATAGGATCTAGTAAGGGTACTAGTTAAGCAATAAATGTTAGTTTTACCCACTTTTCCCATCTCTCATTGATCCTGTGTGTGTATCCTTTGTGCAAAAGGTGGAAATGGTGTGTGTTTGAAACACACACACACACACACACACACACACACACACTCACACAATTTGTAATATAGATGGATCATATACAGAAGCAGCAGACCCTGATCATGTGTTTGCCTTTCTGTTTTTCTCTATTTCAGGGAAAGTAAGGAGGCTAACAAAGGAACATTGACTTGGGCTTACCAGATGCTCTGACCCTGAATCCCAAAGACTATTTTTAAAAGCAGGTATCATTCAAATTGTGGGTTAACCAATGAATACATGCAAGTAGAAGTGTTGTTGCAGTGATAACAAATATTGCCAGTTGTGAGGAAAAACTCACCTGAAATTTGTTCGTAGAGTTAAAAGGGATTTCAGCTACTTTGCGGTTTCTTTTTCTAATTTCCATCACATCACCCAAAATGACCTCTGAGAATTTCAAAAGAGCAGTTTCCAAGGCATCTCCAACCACGACTTTCTGGGAACCAAAAGAAATATTTACAGCAAATTCTCTGGTTCTTGTGTGACTGTGTTTAATGAACCTACATGCCTTTAGCACATGAACTAACATGTCTCCTGACTTAGCTTACCATCTAGCTGAAGAGACAAGGCTATCATGTGACCATCAATAACTGAATGAAGACCATGGTAAGAGTGTAAAACAGTGCTGTCACCTACCAGTACTAGAAAATTTCAAATAAGTGGGAGCTTTATGAGGACTGGAGGATTTGAGCTATACCACAGTGGACGGTGAAGGTTGCATTGTGAGTGTTGGAGGTACAGTTGGGCATAGAAGGTGTGGCAAGATTTGGAGGTCCATGAAAGGCAAGCTGAAATCTAGACTCAAGAAGTAGAAAATAGGGAATCACAGGAAGATTTTTAGCAAAGTTAGGTGATGATACATTCAATACTTGAGGAAAATTAGAGGCATGTGAAAATGAACAGCATGGGAAGGAATTAACTAGAATCAGCAAAGCCCATGAAGAGGTTGGTCCAGCTATTTAGATGCAAGGTATTGTGATAAACACACCAAAAATACGAGAAAGTGGAATAATCAGTGAAGAAAAGTTGGCAAATGGAAAAGCCAGGAAAACAGATTCAGTGGCTCACTGAGATGGAAAAGAGTAAAGAAAGAAGGGAAGAAGTAAGAAGGCAAGAGAGAGAAGGAAAAGGGGGAAGAGGGAGGAGGAGGAGGAGAAGGAGAAGAGAATGAGGAAGGGGAGAAAGATGGGGAAAAGGGAAAAAGGAAAAAAGAGTTTTATTTTACTTTATTTTTTATTTATTTGCAGAATTGGGAATTGAACCTAGAGGCATTTTGTCACTGAGCTATATGCCTCTTTCATTTTTAATTTTGAGATAGGGTCTCACTAAGTTGTAAGGCTGGTCTCAAACTTGTGATCCTCCTGCTTTAGCCTCCTGAGTTGCTGGGATTACAGGCATGTGCCATGGTGCCCAGAGTTTATTTTATATTTCAATATTCCAATATTCTTGGCACTCCATTTGCCACCACATTCTAGTCAAGAGGACTATATATTAAGATCAGTCTCTTTATTTCCATTCAATTACACTTTAAACTTTAGTGAATGGCATTTATATAATAAAAACAAAACAAAACTTTGCTTATTTTCACTTAGCTTGTAAAAAAGTTAGGAAAGTTGGGCTGGGAATGTGGCTTGAGGGGTAGCGGGCTCGCCTGGCATGCGTGCGGCCCGGGTTCGATCCTCAGCACCACATACAAACAAAGATGTTGTGTCCGCCGAAAAAAAAACCTAAAAAATAAATATTAAAAAATTCTAAAAAAAAAAAAGTTAGGAAAGCAACTTAAAGACATGTTCATTTTCTGGAATAAGAGAATTTTTAAAAGGTCCTAAACCAGTATCCTGAGATCATCTGTGATTTCTCATAACTAGATAGAGTGAAGAAAACTTTATGTCTGTCTAAGAGTTGGGATCTGCTCTCACTAGTGAAAACTTCACACAGCTAGAGAAATTATATTAGGTGCCCAAGAGAACAGAAAAAGTGATCTTGCACTGGCTTAGACCAAGAGCTGTAGCAGCTTTACCTTCATGATGGGGACGCTTTCTTGTCCTGGTCTGAACTCAGCTCGATTACACAATGTTATTATTTTGGATAAGGAGGCCCATGTTCCAGAGCTTTGGTCAAAGGCTTGGTCTGGAACAGAGAAAGACCAATGGTCACTGTGAATGCTGGGCCTGTCATGCCCAAGTCACAGCCTTCACACCCTGTTTGAGACTGGCTGCTATACCCAGCCAGTCCCTCTGCCTGAGTATGGATTTGGGTCTGAATAAACCCTCTAGAAAACTCACTTGATTGGTTTTCACTTGTGTCAGCCATGAAGATCTGGTTGTCGAACCATAAATGGGCCACCGTCATCCTGTTCTGGGTCAGGGTTCCGGTCTTGTCTGAGCAGATGATGGAGGTAGAGCCGAGGGTCTCTACTGCCTCTAGGTTCTTCACCAGGCAGTTCTTCTTGGCCATCCATTTTGCTGTTAGTGACAGGGTAACCTGAAAGGAAAGAGCAAAGGAGGCTTTGGGAATAATCATTTTGAATTCAGGTTCAATCACAGAAGTTAGGTGTCACTGGGATTTTAGGAGAGAGCTGGAAAATTTTTAGACCAAAGACACAGTTGGCAATGCAGCAAGGTTTGTCTAGTGACTTATAAGCTACCAAAAGCCTTATAAGCCACAATATTTTTTCTTAAATTAAATATGGGATAGTATTCTTGTCCCTTCATTCCTTGAAGAAAATGCTTCTAGGGGCCCACAGATAACAGACAGACTGCATGGCTGCAGTTTGGGAACATGTATAATTCCAAAGTGGAACGTGGAGGGCTGGGGTATAGCTCAGTGGTAAAGCACTTACCTAACAGGCAGAGGCCCTAGATTTGATCCCCAGCGCTGGGGGATGGAGTGGGGGGGGGGAAACTTTAGCCACCTAGCCCCTGTCACTCATGAGCATGAATGGGTAAGAGAGACCTTGACTATTATAGGCCAAAGAGGTTGTCCTTAAGGACTCACATGTTGCTTTGGGACCTTAAGAAACATTTGTGTTTTTTTTCTTTAAGGTAGTGGGGGATTGAACCCAGGGTTTCACACATACTAGGCAAGTATTCTACCACTGACTACAGTGCTAGCCCCAGTGTTACATTTTACAAGCTCCTTATTTTAAAGATCCTTTGAAACCTCCAGATCTCAAAGTTTTTTTTTTTTTTAACTTTCTTCAAATTATTATCTCCTAGAGTCACAAGAGACTTGAAACATCCTCTCTGGTCTTTGGCCAGGGCAACATAGGCCATTGTAATTATACAATGGGAGTGTGAATTCCTCCTCCCCGACCCTGTGGGCCTCCAAGACACAGACTGGGAGGAGCCTTTTATCTGAGGACTGAATGAGATGGTCCTTAACACAGGGAGAGATAAGAAGAATAGGGCTGAATTCTTCTACAGAAAAGAAATAGAGGATTTTTTTTTTTTTTTTTTTTTTGGCCTGAGAGAAGGAAGAGAGAATATGTCCAATTCCTAGGCTGTGGAAACTACCAAGGAAGATTTTTGTTGTTGCTTTAAAGAAATGTGGGGAAAGCATTTAGGGGTCTAGAAAAACCTGTAAATGATAGTCTCAATCAGTTCCTGTAAGAAACAGTCTATTCAGAATGTTCCATGGTGGTCCCTGGTAGGGAGGATATGTTGTTGAAAGGGGGTTGTAGTTTGTGGATAGGAGCCTCCCCAGCAGCAATGGTAGGTGCCAACAGTGTGGAAATGCAGGCTGCCTAACAGTTTGGACTCACAGTGACAGTGGCCAGGAGGCCCTCAGGAACATTGGCCACAATGATGCCAATGAGGAAGATGATGGAGTCCAGGACATGGTACTTCATGGACACTGCGATGATGAAGAAAAGGATGCCAATGGAGATGGCCACGCCTGCCACAATGTGAACAAAGTGCTCAATCTCAATGGCAATGGGTGTCTTCTCATTTCCAACACCTGAAGCCAAGGAGGCTATGCGACCAATGATGGTGCGGTCACCCGTGTTGATGACCATGCCGGTTGCTGTGCCTATAGGGGAAGTAGACATTTTACTCCAGGAGTCCTACCGACAACCCTCTCTGGTGGCTTATGCAATCAGCACATGATATTATAAAGGCCAACATTGGTCCTCTGGAACCTTCAGTTCCATGTTTCCTCTGGGTAAATATTTATAACTAAAAAATAAAATATTAAAAAAATTCTCTCTCTCTCTCTCTCTCCCTCTTTAAAAAAAAAAAAAGAGCTGGAGATATGGTTCAGTGCCCCTGGGTCCAATTCCTGGTATCAAACAAAAACAAAAAACAGCCCCAAACAATATAACCATCCAGAAAATATCCATTCCATATATCACATAAGCTAGGTTTTTATCCTTAGACTGTTATTTTCCTACTTTTGTATATACTCACTCTTAAGTTCCAAGTTCTGGTTCATTATAATAGTTATAAATACTACCTGACCCTTAGGGCCACGTGAGCAATTCCTTCCCCGGTAAGTGTGACATCCAAGGGTGTGCAGAGGCATACCACCCTGAAATCCTACACTTTCATAGCCTTTCCCCCAAGAAGTATATATCTTTTCTCCACAGTTGTGTTGAGAACTAATTAAAGGCAAGGTCTTTAATCTTTTTTTTTTTAGTGTGTTCTAGGGTCTAATGCTTTTTCAGTATTAGCAACTCAAATATTTTTTTAATAACTCAATTCCAAGTCACCAACTTGATACCATCACCCTCTGTTTGTAATTCCTTTTTCAGAATCTCAGAATCTTCATCATTCTCAATAATTGAACATTTCCACAGGGCTGTTTCAGAGACATTTCTGATAGTACAGTTTGTCTTTGCATCCATAAACTTCACCAACTGCATATCAAAAATGTAGTTGAGGCTAGGTGTGGTGGTACATGTCTGTGATTATAATTTTAATAACTCAGGAGGTTGAGGCAGGAGGACCTCAAGTTTTGAGGTCAGCCTCAACAATTTAGTGAGAACCTGCCACAGAGTTAAAAATAAAAAAAGAATTGGGAATATAGCTCACTGGTAAATCCCTTGGGTTCAATCCCTAGTACCAGAACAAACAAAAAGTGTAGTTAAGTCTATGATGGTTGCATTAAAACTGAATATGTACAGACTTTTTTCTTGTAATTATTCTCTAAACATTATAACACAACAACTATTTACCTAGCTTTTACAATGTATCTGATATTGTAGTCATCTAGAGATGATTTAAAGTATATGGGAGGGTGTGTGAAAGATATATGTAAATATTATATCATTTTATAGAAGAACTTCAGCACACATGGTTTCTGGAATCCTTGGGGAATCCTGGAACCATTCCTCTCTGGATAACAAGGGGCAATTGATTCAAAATAAAAATTCATCATTATCTCCTCTATATTACCTCTATATTTGCTTACCTTCATCTGCCTGCTACAGCATACCACCTGATCAAGTTCCCTTCTCCTTCTGCTTCTCTAATTTGGCTAATGGGATTAGGGATTCATTCAAACTTTCCTCCTACCAAATGCTGCTGGTAATTTCCTGGTCTCTTTCCTTCCCATCTTCCTGGGGCTTTCAGTTTTTAAATCCTTATTTCTTGATCCTGGCTTCTCATTCCTTTTTTTCTGGACCTTTCCATCTCTCACTTTAAAAAAAAGTCTTCTACCAGAACTGCTTTTTGAAAACCAATCTTATCAAATTTCTTCTATTTATAAATTGTGCCCACTTACTTATACAATATAGCTCCTGTTCCTCAGTTTGCCCCATTATGTCCCATTGTCCTATTTAAGGAACACCTAAAAAACTGAGCCACAAATATATTACTTATAGAAACTTTGAAGTAAATATTTATGAGTGATAGTTTGAGGAAAACAATAGGTGAAAGATTAGTGATAAACATTAATATTATTAGTGATTATCACTAATATTATTAATTATAATAAATTATATAATAAACTCTAGATTATGTTTTACAACCTATTTTAATACACCTGTATCAATTTCATTGAAATATTGCAGAATTGAACACTTGAGAATTAATGAGTTAATATGAAAGAGCTTGGCAGTTTCACCTAAATGACATTCCCCAGCCTCTTCTCTACCTCTCTTCCTGGCTTTCCACATATACTAGCTCACAGAAATCCCAGATTGTTCTCCAAACCCACAATGTCCTTTTCGGCTCCCGGGTACTCTGTATATCTAAATTGTCCTCTTTAGTCCAAATTCAAACACTACTCTGGTAACTCTGGCCAGCATCCTTTCTCTTAATGTATAGATTCAACCTCTCTTGTGACACCCAGGAGGCATAAAGTGGACATTACATATACCTATGCATCTGCCTCTTTAAGGTGAGAGGTGACCTGTCCTTCTTTGTCCTGCCTGCTGCCAACCCAGTGTAAACCACACAGTAAGTATTTTTGTGAGTTAAAAATACCAGATGGACATTATCTGTATTTTCTTACATTGAGACACCCAAACTTTTGTTTTATTTTGTTTGGTTTTCTGGTACTGGAGATTAAACCCAGGGATGCTCAACCACTGAGTCACATCCCTGGCCCTTTTTATTTTGAGTCAGCATCTTGCTAAGTTGCTTAGGGCCTTGCTAAATTGCTTTGCTGAGGCTGGCCATGAACTTGCGAGCCTCCTGCCTCAGCCTCCTGAGTTGCTGGGTTTAAGAGTGTATACCACCATGCCTGACAAAACACCCAGACTTTTGAAATTGAACTTGGATTTGAATTCACAGAAGGAAACATTCCTTTTGTGGTAGGGGAGTTTATAAGATGCTGAAGTTTATAGATGCTGAAGGAGTTTATAAGACGTTAGTGTGCTTGGAGACTTTGTTCCTTCTCTGAGAAAGCAGATGGGGCTCTCAGAGGGTTAATTTGGTTTCTCACTTTGTGACACGAGCTTCCTTAGTCTCTTATAAGAAGAGCCCCAATGCACCATTATACTTCCTGGAGGCATGGATTAAAAACAATCTATGGACATGACCATGAGGAAACATGTGTACACACTTCTGGGGATACCAAAAAGATACCTAGGCATCTCAGTGAAGGAGCTCAGCCTGAACCTTGGTCAGGCACACCAGCTCCCAGAAGATAACCATCCCAAGCTCAGGGTCCAGGCATGTGAATGATGTGCAGTCTCATAGGTGTGGCTGTAGGTCACCCATCCTAAAAGTGCCTCCAGTTTTCCATGTACCTTGAGCACACCACCTTATATGGTCAGGAGGTTTCTCTTTCTGACCCCACTCCCCACCATTTTCCTGGTGACTTACCCTGCTGATGTTTGTACCATATTTCTGTTCCAATTCTTTATCATTGAGTTTGTGGTCATCCTGGAGTTCATGAAAGGAAGGAAAATAGAGTGAATTAGGTCATTCCAAAAGATGAACCCCCAACCTTGAAAACTGAGAGGAAGTGAACCAGAAAAATGTGGTTTGGGGAAAAAGGGAGAAAGGGCCCTGGTGCTAGTGGCTATCCAGCAATGGAAAGTGCTGCTGCTGCAGAGAATCTTGTCCTTCTTAGTCTCAGCCTTCTTGAGAGTTCAGACTGCACTTGCCATTGACATCTAGAAGTTATTTTTTTAGTTTTTGTAAGGGAAGAAATGCCTACCACTTCAATCTGGTCTCTAGCATGTGTTAGTATATCTAGCTAGATAATTCATTCAAACCTGGATGCTGGGACTGGCTGAGGGTGTTGAGCACACCCAAAGCTGACAGTGTTTGGACAGGTCCTCCCTACTCATTGGGGATCTTTGTCAGAAAGAAGCAAACTTTTCAAGGAGTCCGCTGGTTGGAAGCTCCATGAATTAAAAATCTACCAGTAAACAAATGCCAGTATGGCCCACACTTGCAAATTTTGCCATAGAATCATTTCTCATTCTTGGCACTACTGACATTTTGGGCTAATAATTCTTTGTTGTGGGCCCTCCACCCACCAACACCCTCCTGCTGAGTTGTAATAACAAAAGATATACCAGGACATTGTTAAATGTGTCCCAAATGGGACAGAGGGACTCCTCCCTCCTCTCCCTTTGAGAACCACTGAGACTAGAAAAGTCTTTCTGTAATAGAAAACCCAGAGATAACTCTTCCTCATGCCCTTAGAAAGCTCAGCACCCAGGAATCCCTACTCCCCCCATCTCCTAGGACTGGGAATTGAACCCAGAGGTGCTTTACCACTAGGCAACATCCCTAGCCTTTTCATTTTTTTTTTTTTTTTGAGATAGGGTCTTGCTAAATTACTGAGGCTGGCTTCTAACTTGCAATCTTTCTACCTTAGCTGCCAGAGTTACTGGGATTACAGGATCCTCCACGCCTGGCCACCCAGGATTCTTTAAGCCCTGAGTGAAATAGATTTATCCTGTGACTGGTACCATGTCCCTGCCTTCCTTCCTTCCTTCCTCCCTTTCTTTTCTTTGGTATTGGGGATTGAACCCAGAGAGGTACTCTATCATTGAACTACATTCACAGCCCTTTTTACTTTTCTCTGTCTCCCCCCCCCCTTTTTTTTTTCAGACTGGGTCTTGCTAGGTTTCCCAGGCCAGTCTTGAACTTGTGATCCTCCTGCCTGCCTCAGTGTCCTGAGTAGCTGGGATTACAGGCATGAGCCATCGGCATGAACCACAGGCATGAACCATTGCACCTGGTTTCTTAAATATGCAAAAAAGTTCCATGTTGCAATAAGAAATTATGCCTTCCAGTAAAAGATAACTTATTATTATAACCTTCATCTCAGTCAGATTCTGCTTTGCTCATTTATCCATTCTCACCAGTATCAATCAAATAGTTGTTAATGGGGTTTCAGAGGGTTAAGTAGAGTTCTGTGCATAGTAAAGTACTGCTAAGTTAAGGCAGATCAGAGCCACCATTTGCATGAATGGGCCTGACTTTAAGGGCCATTCTATAAACCAGAGTACTATTAGCTTCACTCTCCTTCCAGCCTGAAAGAGAGCTTGGGGGAAGGTTGGGCGTGATGTGGTGGTTGTCTGGTGCACTCTCTTCTGGCTAGTACTGGCAGATTATTCATTCAGAGGTCAGAGAAAATTTAGTTATCAGGGCTCTAATTTGCATACAGGTCAGGGGTGTCAAAGCATTTAAGCATACTGTTACAAATTATAGGAGTCTTTTGAGAGGCCTGAGAAAAAAGAAGAAAGCAAGATATTCCTTTTTCAGCTTTTCAGCAGGAAAGCAGAGAAAAACTCTGGCTAATAGCCTGGAAATGATTTTTCTATACAGTATTATCCATCTTCATAGATTGCTCAAAGAAAGGAGTCACATCACAATCAACAGGCTTATGGAGAGAATGGGTGTATTTTCATCATTCATGTAAGTAGCAATTTTAAGAAAGAATGGTATATATATATATAAAAAATATGCTAAGATACACAGGAAATAATTACCATTCTTTGATATTGTTATTTTTCTTGCTTTATCTCATTTAACCATCTGAACATCTCTAAAAGGTAGGCACCAGTCATTTTAAAATTCTTTCTTTGCAAAATTTGGAAACTGAGATTTTATTGATTTCAGGTCAGACCAATCTCAGAGCTGTTTTTGCTTTTCTTCCTTTATTTTCTTTTTCTTTCTCTTTTGTGTGCTACTAGGGATTAAACCCAGGGCATATGAGCTAGGCATACACTCTACGATTGAGCTACATCTCTAGCCCTTTTAAATTTATTGGAGACATGGTCTTGTCAAGTTGCCCTAACTGGTAAACCTCCTGTTTCAGCCTCCCAAGTATCTGGGATTACAGACATGTGCCACTGCACTCAACTTCAGGGCTGTGTTCTTAAACGTCTGTCAGAATATATATGAACCAATGTCTAGCAGTGTGATACTAAATGCTTAACAAACTCTTCAGGAAAGATAAACAAATAGCTCTGGTTTGTGGAATTGGCCGATTCCTCTTCAGAGCCAGATTTCAAGCTGCTACTGTGACCTTAGTCAAATTGTTACCTGCCAAGTTCCTGAATGTTAAATAACCAGCTACCTAGCCTTGAATGAGCTAGCTGCATCAGTCCAGTAGTTGCTCAAAGATCATAGAGCTTTAAATTCTGCAATGGACTGTACAAGCAATCTAACAGAATCTCAAGCTCCCTGTGGAAGTTTTGCCTTTGGCATTTGTGAGATAAAATCGGTCACATTTAAGCTCCAAGGCAGCTCTTTATTAAAGCTGCCAGCTTCAATAACTCCAAAGTTCTTCTATAATAATATTACACTCCTATAAAGCACTTTAATTACAAAATTCTCATATCTCATGTATAGACTCTGCAAACTGTTTCCCCCTTTATGTAAAGCAAATGAAACTTCAGCAAAGCTAGCTTTTTTTTTCTTCCAGTTACAGTTAAGGTGGTAGAGAATTGAGACTTAGATTCCCTGAATCCAAGCTCAATCTAAGTCCAACATTCCTACCACTGGAACTATTCTTTCTCATGGGCACACATACCCCAAACCTAGCAAGGCCCAGTGGCTTTGGTTTTCCTCCTGGGGGTTTCAACTCAAATGGTTTTCTTTATCAACTGAAAACTGACAAGTGGCTATTTATATCTCATTAAAACAACTGAAAAGGAGAAAGGTCTGGGCTATGCCTGTGGGGCTTGGAATCTGAAAATTTCCCCCTGCTGTTTACCAGAGACTGCCTCCAACCAGAACACAGGAATCCTGCAGAGGGACTGACCAGGACAGATATTATCATACCATTAAAAAAAAGAAAAGATAACAAGATAACAAGTCTTAAGAGGATTCCAAATCCTTGAGACAGATTTTTCTCTCTCAAGAGAAAGGTTATAGAAAACTTTCAGGAGGAGGGGCAGCAGGACCTCTTTGCCTCAAGGTTACTGCTACTGACCAGATCAAGTTCTTTTTTAAGCTCCTCTTTTCGATGACTCTTTTTGAGTTCCAAGTGGTCGTTCTTCAGGCCTTTGTACTTCTCCTTGTCATCCCCCTGGTCAGTCTGTGTAATGTCTTTAGTTCCATTGAGCTCAACAGAGTAAATTTCTAGTTTTTTCTGAAAGAGAAGCAGAAGTGTAATATAGGCCCCTAATGGGTATTCTGAAGAGGTTCTGTTTGCTTTCCTGTGGTTCAGAACCTGCATAGAGTAAGAAACCTACCAACCTCTTCATCCTCACCTGGAGGGGACACAGAGGAACAAGACTGTGGAGAGTGGCCCTCCTCCACCTCCCAAGAGTCCTCTCCTTCCTCTCTGGGCAAGGCTGGATTGGCAGAAAGGAGCAGGCATCTCCTCTAGGGGACCCTCTCTGGGGCGGGAAGTAAATCAGGGCTTCCTAGGACCTTGTTCTCACAGGTTGTACCTGCGCAGCCCCCTGTTTCTTGGAGAGGAGGTGCCTACTTAGCTTACTACCCTTAGTCCCCAGCAGGATGGGTTTATTGACAGGCTTTTCATACCATCACACCAGCATCCACCTAATCCTAGCCCAGTACAATCTTTGAATGAGAGACCCTAGAAGAGGTGCTGTGGAGCTAGCCTAGGACCCCTAAGACCTCCTCCCTACACATCTGGACTCTTTTCATTACCCAACCAGTTTAGGAGTGCCATACCGGGGCTTGGTGGCTAGAAGAGAAATCTGCATACAGGGCATTTCTTTTTCTTGCCCTTTGCGCTTTTCCTGTCAGTTGGATCTGATCCCCACCAGGGGCTGAGCCTGCACGCACCTGGCGCATGTTGTGGCTGGCGGTGGTACCGGAGAGTGGACGGGAGGGCGCTGGATGCTAGCAAGCTGCGGTGGTTGCAGTGGTGCTCAAGACCTGGGGTCGGGTCAGGCGGCCCTGGTGGTGGCAGAGACTGGGAGTCGGGTCTGGTGGTGGGGCAATGGTGCAAAAGCCGGGGGAGGGGGTGGGAAGGGACCCGCAGCGGGGCAGGGGTCGCGGCGGTCAGTGTGATGGGTCTTGCACCGCTCAGTGGTGCGTAGGGCCCGTGTCCGATGGTCTGGCGTTGAGGCAGCGGTGTTCAACGCCGCGGTGCGCAGGCTGGAAGTCGGGTCCCCGCCTGTGGGGCGCAGGTGCACCAGAGCGGGTCCAGCCGCTGGGCTGGGATAGGGTCGGGTGGTGAGGCTGGGGGCCAATCCCGCGGTGGAATGTTGGTAGTCTCCGCGTGGCGGTGCACAAGCCGGGGTTCCGGAACGGTGATGGCCGTGGCTGTGCTGGTGGTGCTGATAACCCTGGCAGCAAAAATCCCGCCCGCACCCTCCCGCAAATCCCCCGCAGCTGTCTGGGTGAGCGTCCTATTAAAGGCTGCCCGCCCCGCCCACGTACCAACTGAAACGCAACTCACCTGGCTAGGGGAGGTTCCCAGGGAGGGAAACCAGAGGGCGCGCAGCGGGGGGAAGTAGGAGGGATCCACAAGGTCTGGGGTATGGTCCTCCCATATTCTCGGGTTGGGGGCGGGGGGGTTACAGGGTCTCCCGGCACGGGTCCAGCGACCTTGGTGCTCTGCGGGTGGAGCCGCTAGAGCAGCTGGAGTGCGTAGCCCGGGTGCCTGGGGAGAGCCTGTGCTCCTTCAAGCGCGATTGCATCTGACGAGCTCCGGGCGCCCACACTCAGTGTCCGAGCTTCAGTGAAAACCCATATCCAATTTTATTTTAAAAATGTAATTTATTTACCAATAAAGGAATTTATAAAAATCTGTAAATGGAGTGGGGAGAATTGCAATTCTCTGCGGTAAGAAAGTGTCGCAATTGGTTACCAAGAGAGGGGATTTAGATCAGCAAACGCGGGTCTCTGAGCAAATTCGGAGTAACGGAGAGAAATACTGAAGAGTAACTGAATTATTTTGCAGGATACAGAAGAGAATTTGGAATTTTGAAACAAATTTGGAAGTTGAGAATGGGAAGAAAAGCTGGGAGGATATGGAGCTCATGCTGTTGTCGAAACTCGGATGACACCTCCTGTACACCTCTATGGAGATCTCTGAGTTCTCCACAGTGCTGTGCGCTCGTCCTCCGCTCCTTAGACCCCGCCGACCTCTGAAGTCTGAAGTCCTTCTACTGTGGAGCAGGGATGACACCATCGAGTCATTAAATCTTTTTTTTTCTTTTTTTAAAAATTTATTTATTCATTCTAATTTATTATACATGACAGCATAATGCATTTCAATTTATAGTACCCATATAGAGCACAGTTTTTCATGTCTCTGGTTGTATACAAAGTAGAGTCACACCGTTCCGGTCTTCATACATGTACATCTCATTGCACCATGTTTTCTACCCCCATGCCCCCCCTTACTTTCCCTTTCCTTACCTTATCAAAAGTTTCTCCATTTTTACCATGCTGCTCCCCATACCCCTATTATGGATCAGCATCCACATATCAGAGACAACATTTGGCCTTTGGTTTGGGAATTGGCTTACTTCACTTAGGATGATATTCTTATCTCTCTCTTTTTTGAAAGAACTTCTGCTAAAGAAATTACAGTAGTTCCTTTTATTCACATGGGGTAGGTTTCAAGATGCCAGCAGATGCCTGAAAACATACTGAACTCTCTATCTATTTCTAGCATGGCTAGAAATGGAGAGTAGAAAAAGTGTTCATCAAAGGCACCCAGGGACCCAGGCTGATGGGAAATCCTGGAGGAGGAAGAGGCAGACTGCTCTGGTTTCAATGTCCCCTCCAATGCTCACAGTGAAATTTAATTGCCAGTGTAACAGAGGTGGCACCTTTGAGAGGTGGGATCTTTAAGGGATGATTAGGACAAAAAGGCACCACCCTTGCCAATAGATTAAGCCTTTTATTGCAGAAGTGAGTTCATTATTAGTGGACTCTTCATGAAAGGACGAGTTCAGCTTGCTTTCTCTACTTGCGTTTCTTCCATGTTACAATGCAGCACAAAGGCCTGGCCAGAGACGACTCAGGTAGGGATACACTTCACAGAGAGGTTTTAGAATTGGAGGAGACATTACATTCTAATCCAGACTTGAGCAGTAGTGGACTTTTGGGGAGCTCTGTGTTTTATCCTCTTTTCTGGGTGAAATGCTCTTCAAAGTAAAGAGAGCGGGGCATGGTGGCACATGCCTGTATAGACCCAGCAACCAGGAAGGCTGAGTCTCAGGAGGATGGCTGGAAACTGAACCCAGGGCTTCATGCATGCTAGGTAATTGCTCTGTCATTGAGCTACATACCTAACCCTCCCATGACTGTTCTTATTGACAAATATTGAACATCCTGCCACGATATATACTGCTATACCTAGCTCATATTAATCAGTTCATTCACCTAATGGTATGATTTGGATCTGAAATATCTTCCCAAAGCTCAAGTGTCAAAGACTTGATCCCCAATGTAACAGTGTTCAGAGGTAGTAGAGACTTTTGGAGGTGGGGTCTAGTTGGAGGAAAGAGTTGGAGTGTGCCCTTGGTAGATATGTTTTGTCTTTGGCCCCTTTTTTCTTTCTGGCTGCTGTTTGCTCCATTATGTGCTCTCTCTGATGATGTTCTGCTTTGCTACAGTCCTAAAAGCAATGGAACCAGCCAATCACATACTGACATTTTGAAACCATGAGCCAAAATAAATCTTTCCTCCTTTTAAGTTGATTATCTCAGGAATTTTTTTCACAGAAATGGAAAGCTGATTAATGTATTGGAAACTATTAGGACACAGTGGGTGATGAGGAGAAATAGTATGAAATCGTGCCATTCTCTGTCCTCTAGGAATTGTGCTTAAGAGGCAAAGTTAGCAAGGAAACAATGATAAATGATGCAAGAGAAAAAATCATTTAGGACCAAATAGTATAGACTCAAAATGCATTAAGAATATAAAGGAAAAAGATTTCTTTAGGGTAGTGCTATGATTTGAATGTCTCCATGAAAACTGACATTGAAATTTAATCCCCTTCTAAGTTATTAAGAGGTGGGACTAGGTGGAACCTTTAACAGGTGATTAAGTCACAAGGATTGTACCCTTGTGAATGGGTTAATCCATTCATGATTAATGAATTAGTGGGTTATCTGGAGAGTGGGTCTGTAATAAAAGCCAGTTTAACTTTGTCTCTGTGGTATACTCCTCTTACCATGTGATGTCCTTGCATCAATTCAGGACTCTGCAGGGTCCCCACCAGCAAAAAGGCCCTCACCAGATGCAGCTTCTTAACCTTAGGCTTCCAGGACCATGAGCCCAAATAGGCCTTTGTTCTTTATAAACTACCCAGTCTCAAGTATTCTGTTATAGTAACAGTAAACAGATAAAGTTAGAGAAATGACATGATTCTTATTACTTAAGAGAGTAATGCAGATTTTTTTTCTATCCCTTTGCACCATCCAAGGAAGGTGGGAAGACAGTGAGAAAGGATGGCTGAATTGGGACCTTGTGTTTGAGGACTCCTCTGGGTGTCCTGAAAGCTCCTTCAAACTGTAGGGAGGGATGTCCAGTTGGCTACAAGGTATGGCTGTGAAAATATAAAAGTACAGGGAAGAGGTCCCAGGTGACAATGAGAAAAGGAAGCTTCACTTCCTGCTTCACATCCGGACTGGCGGTGCTTCTCCTGGCCACCCACCTTCTCCCTCTCCCTGGATTCCTCTCCTACACACTGGATGGTCTCCACCCTGCACCCTCCCCACGCACCTGCATCTGTCCAGTGTGCCAGGCTATGACGAGGCCAGCGTTTCTCTGCTGACCAGAGCCTCCTGTAATTGGAGTCAGAATGAAAAAACAAAAACAAAACAAAGCTCTAGCACACCTCTACACTGTTTCCTCATTTCTTCATTATAGGAAATCCTGTGATTGGCACAGGAACACCCTGCAGAAAAGAAACCTGCTGTTCAGAAATTGGCTTGTAAAACTATGATAATGATCTTGCCTGGGGTTGTTAAGGAGTATGACTAGAGCATACAGTGACATTTTCAGAAGCAGGGAAGGGCTGTGAGGGGCTTGGGTGGGGATGTCAGGTTTGCCACAAGGCACATTTTTCCTCTCCTGTAATTAGAGCTGCCTCCAAATGTAGTTCTGCCAGGGTACTTTTAGGTCACCACTGTGTTTATTTTCTGTATCTTATATTGGATAATAAGTTTTTTTTAAAAAATTATATATATATGTATATGTACACACACATATATATGGTTTATAGCATATATATATATATATATATATATATATATATATATATATATATGCTGTGTATATATGGTGTATATCATGATGTTTTGATATATAAAGTGAAATAGTTACTATAGTCAAGTTGATTAATATAGCCATTTCTTGAATAGTTATCCTTTAGATAAAAATTTATTCTCTAAGCAAATTTCCAGTATACAATATTATAACTATAGTCATCGTATTGTACTTAGATATCTAAAGTGTTCATCCTACCTGTTTTGAACTTTGTACCATTTTTCTTACATCTCCCCCTTTGCAGGGGTAGGGGGAACTATAAGACAATATGTATATGCAAATATATACATACATATGAATATATACATACACACATTTATGTGTAAGATAAATATAAGATTATATGTTTGTATGTATAATTCACACTTGCCTAACTTGGCAGGAATTTTCTCTTTGCATGAGTGAAGCTAACATAGTCTCTAGAGTCACAAAACCAAAATCAGATACTCTAATATTTATTTATTCCTAGACTATTGATTGGCAGCTTGTGATATATGTGTAGGACCATCCCAGACTCTTCCTCTAAAAGCTTTCAACCTGGCTGGAGAGAAAAGACACATCCTATTAAGTTAGAATATTAACAAAGGGCACATTGAAACCAGCCCATGGTCAGCACTGGGCAGCTAGGTGGGATGGATCAGACCTGAAGGCATCAGAGGAGCTGAGGAACAAATGAATTGCAAGCAACATAATAATTGATATTTCTCAAAGGGCTCAAGTGGAAGTGGATTTTGAAGGTTGGGTAAACTGAGGAGTGGGCAGTGGACTGGTTCCTGCAAAGAAGCCAAGGTCGGGGTGGGAATGAACAAGTTGCTGATCAGACAGTTTCCATCAGGGAGTGAAGTCATTGAGCTTTATCCTTTTATCTTGGGGAGCTCTTGAGAATGATAGTTGCATGATGGAAACAGCATTTTTTTTTTTTTTGGCGAGGGAATGGTGAGAGCATTTATAGTAAAACACAAGAGCTCTTCTGACTCTCCTTCTGACATAGCTGGGACTGAAACTGTTCCATTTGTGTGCTGCTTCCTGTCAGTTAGTAGATTTGTACAGAATGCGAATGGCTGCTCTGCCATAGGAACTTTAATACCCCAATTATTCTGAGAATATTTCAGATATAATTTATCTGCTCTATCAAGACTCTTTGAGATGAAACTGGGAAAGGGCAGATGATGGTTACCAATCTAAGTTTAGATAGCACTTTTTCTTCCATGCCTCCAATAAATGTATATTTATTTGGTGATTCCAGGATGAACTGAGCTGTTCCAAGAACCATGTGGTACAGGTAGTTTTTGCAGTGAAAGAATGTCGAAAGAGATGTGACCTACCTTACCCACAAGGATTAGCTTCAATCTAATAGCAAAACAAGACTGTCATTTCTGTGTGTGTGTGTGTGTGTGTGTGCGTGTGTGTATGTGTGTGTGCGCTCATGTGCGTGTGTTAGTTACTGGGGATTGAACCCAGGGGTGTTCTATCACTGAGCTATATACCCAGCATTATTTATTTATTTATTTACTTTGAAGCAGGGTCTTGCTAAGTTACCCAGGCTGGCCTTGAATTTGTGATCCTTCTGCCTCAGTTTTTCATGTGGCTGGGATTACAGGCATGTGCCATGTGTCACTGTCATTCTTAAGTGATGATCTAAGTTAATAAAAGTAGAATTTGAAATCTTAGCTCTTTTTGCAGTGATGCTAAGCTGTGTCTACACCCTCAAATGTTCATGGCTGATCTGTCCCTTGTGAGATGTCAGGCTCACAAGGGTACCTTAGAAGAATGACCTTAGCTTTTTAAAGGGTCAGAATTCTGTAAGAGCCAGGCATTTATGATGATTACTTCATTGTCTTGGCCACCTCTCTCTATCTTTTTGATGTACTTTAAATCATCATCTGTGATAATCCAACATCTGAAGTCAACATGGAATATGTTGGTATAACTCTGTGAACATATCTATCTGGAAATTAGTAATTGAAAATATAAAAAGTTCACTCTTCAAACAAGTGGAGTAAAAAAATAGAAAAATCCCACATCTTTGGTGTTATTTAATCAGGGTAGGGCTTAGTTTTTGCTGATCCTGAAGGGTGCAGAGAGAGAACCATACCTTCACATGGTGAAAAATTAAAAATTTATCTCAAGACTTCAGTAATTTTGTGTACAAAGTGGAAATGAAAAACAAGTCAAGGGAATGAGAAACACTGTTGTCAAGAGACAGCTGTGAGGGAAGTAGCAGCTGCCTGGCTGTAAATCCTACTGGGAAATCTACCTGAGAGGTAGTGGGTGGAGGAGGCCCCATTCACACAGGTGGGGTGTGCTGGACCTGCTTCCAATGTGGGTCTGGGAGTTGGGGAGGCTGGAAGTGGGAAAGGCCCAGCTAAAACCACAGAACACCTTGTCTGAGTCCATGCAAGAGAAAACATTTTGTACATTTATGGGTGACCTTATAGTGGCTGCCAAAATGTCCCCTTAGGAAATATAGCTGAAGCACAATGTGTGTTCATCAACAAGCAGCTCAAGAAACAGGGAGAGTCAGAAAAGCAGGACAAACTGCATTTGTATGGAGCAGTGCTAACTACAGGTATAGGAGGAGAAGTGAGATTTAAACATGAAAGCTTCCTCTATGATAAGATACTAAAGTACTTTGCTGAGGTTCTTTGCAGTGTTTTCTTAGATAAAAATTTATATTAAAAGGTAAGATAGCTGGATTTAAATCATCCCTGCAAAGATGGTAGAGAATAGATTCAATTGCAATAGTGCCCATCATGGAAGACTCATTCCAGGGTCTCATTGAGACCATTTATCATCTCAGGTCTAATGGCTCAGCTTCCAGGCACCAACGATTTATCCAAGAGCTTTCTGAGATTCTGCCCTGGCCTTTCTACTTAATCTCATTTCTCTTTCCTTCCTTTTAGGATGATTGATAAAACACAAAGCACCCTGCTTAAGTTGCATTTCAGATAAACAAATGATTTTTTTGCCTGTCTCACATATTGCATGGGGCACACTTATGTGGATTATTAAAAAAAATTATACATTGCTTAACTGAAATGCATAGATAACTGGGTGTCTGGTATTTTTATTTGCTGACTCCAGTCACCCTCCTCCCTCTAGATGCTTTAGGCATGAGTCCTTCACTGCCTGTCCATTCGATGGCACATCTGGGGACATTGCCTAAGCTCTATTAGTCTGCTCATTGTTAGGCCAACTAAAAAAAAGACACATTTCAAAATTTGTTTTTTTACTGTGCCATTCCTTCTCAAGAGCCACATGAACCATTTTAGCGTAAGACTATTACTTTGATAAGTGTGGAAGTAAGGTTTTTTTTTTTTTAAATCAATAATCACTTTAGACAGAAAATTCTTACCACCTATTCAGAGATTCTTGTGTCTTGGAACTGTGTTGTGGGAATTCAGTGGCATCTTGAAGCTAGTGTCCAGTTCTTAGAGGTTACCAGCAGAGGGCGCACATTTTACAATGTCACTCTGGATTCAGGTGACCAGATAAGGCCACCTAGAATCAGTCAGTCACAAAACATTTATAGACTACCCCCAGATTCACAACCAAGAGGCAAATATTTCCTTTCTGACTGAGCAAAGGACAACTTAAGTGAAAGACATGTCCCAAATAAGCAAGCAAACAAGACAACAAGAAAAAATATCAAGAAGAGAACAACCAAATACTCCAACAACAATTAGCACAAATTAACAACAAACTATAAGATCTAAGAGAAAAACCAAATTGTGATTGTTTCCCTTCTCCTAGGATTAGAGGGGTTTGGAAATATGTTTAACCTCCCTAGACTTGCTTCTTCTCTGAGTAGCAGCCTTACTATCTGCCTTCTCCTAAGAGCTAAGCCATCACTATCTTGATTCTATGATTCTCTGCCTACTTCATTTCATTCATTCATTTGTCTCCCAGGTTGTGTGTCCTTTGAGAACACATATGATATTTACTTTTCTTTTTGCAGTGCTAGGGATGGAACCCAGAACCTTATGCATACTAGACAACTGTTTTACCACTGAGCTACACTCCATAGCCTCTAAAACCATTTTTAGGTTCCTCAGAGGCATAGCCACATTAGTTGACATGTAGTAGGTGCCTCTACATCTCATTCTCCTTGGATAAATTTAAATTTTTTTTTTCTTTTTGTGATGCTGGGGATTGAATTCAGGACTTAGCACATGGTAGACAAGTGCTCTACCACTGAGATATATCCTTAACCCTAAAAAACAAACAAACAAACAAACAAAAAACCCACACCAATTATTTAAAAGGAGAGCCCAAGCAGGGCACGGTGGTGTAGCACTTGGGAGACTGAGGCAGGAGAACCATTTGAGCCCAGACCAGCCTGGGCAACATAGCAAAATTCTGTATCAAAATATATATTGAAAAATAAATAAAGCCCATAATTCTCCATATAACCTTTGATTGCAGTAGTTAACTTTTGTAACTAGGAAAGACTTCCTTATGAGCAACTGAAAACACTTGTTTTGCAGCTGGAAAACTCAGTCTAGTTGTGGAGATTCCTGATGAAATAGAAAAACTATAGTTTAAATTTGTTTGTGAAGCTTAAAAGACATATCTAACCATCTTAGGTGAGAGATTTTTTAAAAAATATATTTTTAGTTGCAGTTGGATACATTATTTTTATTTTATTTATTTTTATGTGGTGCTGAGGATTGAGCCCAAATCAACCAAATGTTGTTCCAAGTCAACATTTTGCTGTAGGATGAATCTACAACTGTTTATGAAAATCTTTCTACAAATATCAGTGACACCTATAAATAGAAACCAGATACTAGCACATAATGGAACATGTAGTAGGTGCCTCTACATCTCATTCTTCTTGGATAAATTTTTTAAAAATTGAAAAATTTTTAAATTAAAAAAAAAAATCCTAGTGCTAGGCAGGCATTCTACCACTGAGCTACAACCCCAGACCTTAGGTGAGAGATTAATGTTCTCTTTATGAAAGATGCTGAATTGGGAATCTGTAGATTCAAGTCCTTGTTTTTGGGTTTGCTTACAACTTATTGGGGCAAGATATTTTGCTTTTCTTTGGCCTTAGACATGTTAGGATTGAGATATCAGTGGTTTCCAAATTCTACTCTTTGAAGAATATCCAAGGAAGCTTTAAAACCCCAGATTCATAAATCCTATACCCAAATAATTCTGGGATAAGTCCTGTGTTAGTGAGAGATTTAGGGTTAGGGTTTGATTTAGAGTTAGTGTCAGATGTAGTATTAGGGCTAGGGCAAGGGTTAGGGCTAAGGTTAGGGCAAGTGTTAGGGTTATGATAAGGGATAGGGTTAGAACTAAATATAGGATTAGGGCGAGAGTTAGACGTAGGGCTGGGGTTAGGTTAGGTTAAGTTTAGGGCTACATTAGGGTTAAGATTAGGTCTAGGGTTTGTGTTAGGGTTAGGCCTAATGTTAGTCTTAGGTTTAAGTTTAGGTATAGGGTTAGGTTTAGGGGAAGGGATGGGGTTATAGCTAGGTTGAGGGCTATGTTGAAGGTCAGAATTATGGTTAGGGCTACAGTTATGTTTTGGGTTAGTAATAGGGCTAAGTTTAGGGCTAGGATGAGGGCTAGGGTTTATTTTAGGTTTATGGCAAGAATTAGGGCTAGGGCAAATGTCAGGTCTAGGGTTATGGTTAGGGACATATTTGTGGTTAGGTTCATTTTTAGGTCTAGTGTAATGGTTAGGTTTAGGGTAAGGTTCAGATTTAAAGCTAGAAGTATTATTAGGGTGAGGAAAAAGTTCCAAGTTTGGTTTAGGTTACTATTTAGAGTTAGGGCTCAAATTAACATGAGGGTTAATTCTAGGCTAATGATAAGTTTAGGTTTAGGTTTCAGGTTAGGTTTAGGGTAATTGGTAGGTTTATATTTAGCAATTGGGTTAGGGTTAGGCCTAGGGTTAGCATTAGGGTAAGGGTTATGTTTAGCGTAATGGATATAGTTAGAACCAGAGTTAGGGCTAGAATTATGTTTAGTGTTAAGGCTATAGTTAGGGTTAAGGTTAGGCCTAGGGACAGGATTAGGGTTAGTGTTAGGGTATGGTTTAGGGTTTGAGCTAGGGTTAGCACTAGGGCGAGGGTTAGGTTTAGGTTTAGGTCTAGGTTAGAGTTACGGTTAAGGTCAGGATTAGTGTTAGGGTTAGGGATATGGCTATCATTAGGTTCAGGGTATTGGATAGAGTAGGATGTAAGGTTTGGGTTAGGGTTAGGTATAGGTTTAGGGTAATGTTTAAGGTTTGAGCTAGGTTTAGGTTTGTGGAAAGGGTTAGGTTTATGGTTATGTCTAGGAATAGGTTTACAGTTAGGGGTAGGTTAAATTTAGTTTAGGGCTAGGGTTATCATTAGGGTTAGGGTTAGGGTAATGGATGGGGTTAGAGCTAGTGTTATGGCTAGGGTTAAGGTTAGGATTAGGGCGAGGGTTATGGTTAGGGTTAGGTTTAGGCCAAGGTTTAGTGTTAGGGTTAGGTTAAGTTTAATGGTTAGGGATTGAGATTGAGCTAGGATTTGGGCTAGTGAAAGAAATAAGGTGAGAGTCAGGGTTAGGGTTAGAGTTAGGTTAGGGCTAGGTTAGCAATATGGTTAGAGTTATGGTTAGGGTAATTGATAGAGTTAGAGCTAGGGTTTGGCATATGGTTATGGCTAGTTTTAGGGTTATGGTTATGGCTAAGTCTAGTGTTATGGTTAGGTTTTGATTAGGATAAAGTTTACAGCTAGGGTTTTGTTAAAGTAAGGGTCAGTGTTCGGGTTAGGGTTAGGTTTATGTTTAGGGCCAAAATTAAGACTAAGGTTAGGTCTAAGGGTAAGTTTCTTGTTTGAGTTAGGGCTAGGTCTAGATTTTTGTCTAGGGATAGGGTTAGAGTTATCACTAGATGAAGGTTTAGGTTTAAGCCTAAATCTAATGTTAGGGTTAGGTTTACATATAGGTTTACCAGTAGTGCTAGTGTTAGGGTTCTATTTATGTTTAGGGTCAGGTTTAGACCTATGGTTAGTGTTAGGTTCAGAATAAGTTCAGGTTTATTGTTAGGGTTTGGGTTAGTGTTAGAGCTATAATAAGGGCTATGGTTAGGACTAGTAATAGAGTTAGGGTTTGGGGAAGGCAAAAGATTAGGTTTAGGATTAGGG
Source organism: Spermophilus citellus (assembly GCF_964194105.1). Classification (NCBI taxonomy): domain Eukaryota; kingdom Metazoa; phylum Chordata; class Mammalia; order Rodentia; family Sciuridae; genus Spermophilus; species Spermophilus citellus. Next base: position 95,594,997 of record NC_138183.1, on the reverse strand, counting down.
TAGTTTTAGTGCTATAGTTTGGCTTAGGGTAAGGGATAGGGTTAGGGCTAGGTTAGGGTTAGGTTTAGGGTTTAAGCTAGGATTAGGGCTAGGTTTTGTGTTAGCGCTGAGGCTATGGTTAATATAAGTACTAGTATTACAATTAGGGCTAGTTTTAGGGTTAGTGTTATGTCTAGGTCTAGTGTTAGTGTTAGGTTTAGGGTTACAGTTATGTTTAGAGCTAGGATTAGTGTTAGGGTCCAAGTTTGGTTCAGGGTTAGTTCTAGCATTAGAGTTAGGACTCAAATTAGCACTAGGGTTAGGGCTAGGTTTAGGATTAGGGTTTGATTTATGTTAAGGTTTACATTTAAGGGATATGGTTTCCTTTTGTTTTAGGGATAGGGCAAGAGTTATGGCTAGTTTTAGGATTAGCATTAGTGTTATGGCTAGTGTTAGGGTGAGGATTAGTTTTAGGATTAGGGTTATATTTAGAGTTTGAGTTAGAGATAGGGCAAAGTTTAGGGCTCTGGTTTGGGCTAGGGTTAGTGCTAGGTTTTTTGTTAGGGTAAGGGATAGGTTTGTAACTATTAATAGGGCTAGGTTGAGAGTTAAAGTTAGTCTTAGGACTAGAGGTATGGTTACGGTTAAGGTTACAGGTAAATGAGGGCTAGGATTAGAGCTAGGGTTAGTGTTAGGATTAGGCCTAGGTTTGGGTCTAGAATTAGGGTTAGGGTAAGAGTTAGGTTAAAGTATGATGTTACAGCTAGGTTTAGAGCTAGGGCGATGACTAAAATTAGGATTAGGGCTAGGGCTAAGTTTAGGGTTAGGATTAAAGCTAGTGTTAGGGCTAGGGTTTATGTTAGGGTTAAGGCTAGCATTAGGGTTAGGGCTAATGCCAATTTTAGGGTTATGGTTAGGGTTAGTTTTAGGGATAGGTTTTTGGCTAGGTATAGTGTAAGAATTAGGATGAGAGTTAATTTTAGGTTTAGAGGTAGGGGTATTGTTAGGGTCAGGGTCAGGATTAAGGTTTGGTTTAGGTTAAAGTTTAGGGTTAGGACTTGAATGAGTATTAGGGTTAGGAATAGAGTTAGGGTAATGGACAGAGTTAGGTTTAGGGTTCAGGTTATGTTTAGGGTAATGCATAAGATAGGGTTAGGGATAGTGTTAGGTTATGGTGAGGATTAGCATTAGTATTAGGGTTAGGTTTAGGGTAATGGATAGATTAGAGCTAGTGTTAGGGCTAGGGTTATGGTAGGGTTAGGGCTAAGTTTAGTGTTAGGTTTAGATTTAACACAATTATTAAAGTTAGTGTTAGGTTTAGAGTAAGTGTTAGGGCTAAAATTAGGGTTAGAGTTAGGGTTAAAGCTAGGGTTGAGTCTCGGATTATGGCTATGTTTTGCGTTATTAGGGCAAGTGTTAGGGAGATGGCTAATGAAAGAACTAAGGTAAGGATTAGGGCTAGTTTTAGGGTTAGGATTATTGCTAAGTCTAGTTTCTTGATTAGGTTTAGTTTAGGGTGATGTTTTGAACTAGGGTTAGTGTTAGGGTCAGAATCAGGGTCAGGGATAGATTTAGGTTTAGGGATAGGACTCGAATTAGGGATAAGCTAAGGGCTAGATGTAGAGTTAGGATATGGTTTAGGTTAAGGATTAGGGTTAGTACTATGGCTCGGTTTTGGGCTAGAGTTAGGTTTGTGTTAAGATTAAGGCTAGGTTTTAGGGTAGAGTGTGGGCTAGGGTTAGGACAAGTTTAAATGCTAGGGATAATTTCAATTTTACGGTTACAGCTAGAAATAGTTATGGGGTTAAGTTCATGGCTAGGTCTAGTGTAACGGTTAGGTTTAGGGTAAGGGTCAGGTTTAGAATTACGTGGATTATTAGGGTCAGGGTCAGGCTTTCGGTATGGATTAGGCTAAGGTTTAGGTTTAGGGCTCTAATTAGCATTAGGGTTAGAGTTAGCATTAGGGTAATAAATAGGGTTAGTTTAGTATTCAGGTTAACATTAGGGTAATGATTTAGTTATAGGTTAGTGGTAGGGTTAGGGTAGGCCTAGGGTTACCAATTGGGTTAGGGTTATTGTAAAGGAAATGGATGGTGTCAGAGCTAGGCTTAAGGCTAGGATTTTGGTTAAGATTAGGGCTAGGGCTAGGGTTAGTGTTTGGGTTAGGTTTAGGTTATGGGTTAGGTTTTGATCCTGAATTAGTGCTAGGGTGAGGGTTAGTTTTGAGGTTTGGTCTAGAGTTAGATTTATGGTTAAGTGTAGGATTAGTGTTAGGTTTAGGGTTAAGGTTATCAATAGAGTTAGATTTGTTAGACGTCAGGTTAGGGTTAAGGTTAGTTTTAGCTTTAGGGTTATTGTTAGGGTTAGGGCTAAGGTTATCATTAGGGTTACGGTAATGGATAGGACTAGATTTCAGGTTAGGGTTAGGGGTAGTTTTAGGTTTAGGGTTAGTGTTAAGGTTTGGGCTAGGGTTAGGGTTAGAATAGGCTTAATGTTTGATCTAGGGTTAGGGCTATGACGACGGTTAGGTTTAGGGTTAGGTCTAGGATTAGATTTACAGTTAGTGTTAGAGCTAGGGTTATCATTAGAGTTAGGGTTAGGTTTAGGGTAATGGATAATTTTAGAGAAAATATTAGGGTTAGTGTTAACATTACGATAAGGGCTAGGGTTAGAGTTAGGTTTAGGGATAGGGCTAGGTTTATGTTTGGGTTAAGGTTAGGGTATTAGCTAGGATTAAGTCTAAGGTGAGGTTTTGGGTTTCATGAGGGCTAAGGTTAGGGTTAGGATTACAGTCACGGTTAGGTTTAGGCCTAGGATTAGGGCTAGATTTTGGTTTTAGATCTAAGGTTAGTGCTATTTTAATGTAACGGCTAGGGTTATGATTAGGGTTATGGCTAGGTCTAGTGTTAGGTTTTGGTTTCTGGTCAGGGTCAGTTTTAAAGTTAGGGTTAGTGTTAGTGTCAGGATTAGGGTTAGGGTTAGGGTTAGAGCTCAAATTAGAACTAGGTTAGGTCTAGATGTCACGTTAGTGTTTGGGTTAGGTTAAGGGTTATCATTTGGGCTAGAGCTAGGTTTTTGGGTGGTCTTGGGTGAGAGATACGGCTATAATTAGGATTAGGTTAATGTCTAGTGCTAGTGTTGGGATTAGGTTTAGGTATAGGGTTATTGGTAGGGCTAGTGTTAGGGTTTGGTTTAGGGTTAGGTTCAGAATAAGGGTCTGGGTTAGGGTAAGAGTTGGGTTATGGTTATAATTAGAATGCGGACTAGGGTTAGAACTCGTAATAGGATTAGCATTTGGGTTAGGCTAAGGATTAGGGTTAGGACAAGGGTTAGCATTAGATTTAGAGTTTCGCATAGGGTAAGAGACATGATTAAGTCTAGGGTTAGAATGAGGATTAGGATTATGGTTAGGGTTAATGTTAGGGTTGCAGTTAAAGCTAGAATTAGTTCTTGAATTAAGGCTAGGTTTAGGTTAGCATTAGGTTTAGAGTTACGGCTAATGTATGAACCATGGTTTTGATTAGGGCTAGTTTTAGAATTAGGGTTAGGTTTAGGTCTAGTGTTAGGGTAAGGTTTAGGGTTAGGATGATGTTTAGAGTTAGCTTTAGTGTTAGGGTCAGAGTCAGGTTCAGGGTTAATTTAAGGGTTAGGGTTAGGACTCAAATTAGGGCTAGGTTTAGAGCTAGATGGAGGTTTAGTGTTTTGTTTAGGTTAAGAGTTAGAGCTGGTGATATGGCTCAGTTTTGTTTTAGGGCTAGGCCTAGGGTTAGGGTTAGGGTTACGTTTACGGTTACACTTATTTCTAGATTTAGGCCTAGGATTAGGGATAGGTTTTGTGTTAGGATTATCCCTGGGTTAGGGCCATGGGTAATGTAACAACTAGGGTTATGATTAGGGCTAGTTCTAGGGTTAGGGTTACGGATAGATCTAGTGTTAGGATTAAGTTTTAGGTTAAGATCAGCTTTGGAGCAGGCTTATGTTAGTTTCAGGGTCAGCGTTCAGGTTAGATTTAGTGTTTGGATTGATGCCAAAATTAAGACTAAGGTTAGGTCTAGGGGTAGGGTTAGTGTTAGGGTTAGGTTAAAAGTTATTGTTAGGGCTAGGGCTAGGTTATTTTTTAGTTCTAGGGATAGGGTTGGGTCTAGGGGTAGGGTTAGTGTTAGGGTTAGGTTAAAAGTTATTGTTAGGGCTAGGGCTAGGTTATTTTTTAGTTCTAGGGATAGAGTTATGTCTAAATGTAAGATTAGGTTTAGGTCTAGGGCTAGTTTTAGGTTTAGGTATAGGATTACCCATAGGCTAATGTTAGGGTTTGGGTTTGGGTTAGAGTCAGGTTGAGACCTACATTTAGTGTTAAGGTCAGAATAAGAGTTAGTATTTCGGTTAGGGTTTGGATTAGGGTTAGAGCTAGAATGAGGGTTAGGGTTAGGACTAGCAATAGGGTTAGTGTTTGGGTTAGGCTATGGATTAAGGTTAGGACTAGGGTTAGCATTAAGAATAGGATTTGGTTTAAGGTAACTGACAGTGTAAGTGCTAGGTTTTAGGCTAGGGTTAGGGTTTGGATTAGGGCTAGGGTTAGGATTAGGGTTAAAGCTTGGGTTAGCACTCAGATTAGGGCCAGGTTTTGGGTTTGGTTAGGGCTAGGATTAGGGCTACAGCTAATGTACGACCTAGTGTTATGATTAGGGATAGTTTTGGTGTTAGGGTTCGAGCTATGTCAAGTGTTAGTATTAGGGTTAGCGTTAGTATGATATTTAGAGGTAGAGTTAGTGTTAGGTTCAGGGTCAGTGTTCGGGTTAGAGTTAGGGTTAGGGTTAAAGCCAGAAATTTCATTAGGGTTAGGTCTAGGGGTAGGGTTAGTTAGGTTAAGTTTTATCATTAGGGCTAGGGCTAGGTTTTTTGTTTATGTCTAGGGATAGAGATATGGCTAGGTTTAGGATTAGGTTTAGGTGTATGGCTAGTATTAGGGTTAGGTTTATTTATAGGGTTATTGCTAGTGCTAGTGTTAGGGTTCAGTTTATGGTTAGGGTCAAGTTTAGACCTACAGTTACTGTTAGGGTCAAAATAAGGGTCAGGGTTAAGGTTTGGGTTTGGTTTATGGTTAGAGCTAGAATGAGGGCTTAAGTTAGAACTATGAATAGGGTTACGGTTTGGGTTAGGCTAAGGATTAGGATTAGGACTAGGGTTAGCATTAGTGTTAGGTTTGGTTTATGATAAGGGATAGGGTTAGAGCTAGGATTAGGAATATGTTTTGGGTAATGGTTATAGCTAGGATTAGGGTTAGGGTTAGGGTTAAAGCTAGGGATAGGTCTCAGATTAGGGCTAAATTTTGTTAGCAATAGGGCTAGGTTTAGAGTTATACCAATTTATAGACTAGGGTTATGATAAGGGCTAGTTATAGGATTAGGATTAGGAGTATGTTTAGTGTTAGGGTTAGCTTTAGAGTTAGGGTGATTTTTAGAGCTATGGTCAGTGTTAAGGTCACATTCAAGGTCAGGGTTAATTTTAGAGTTAGAGTTTGGATTCAAATTATGGCTAAGTTTAGGGCTAGGTGTAGGGTTAGGTTTTTGTTTAGGTTAAGTTGTAAAGTTAGGGCTATGTCTCGGTTTTATTTTAGGTCTAATGCTGTGGTTAGGGCTAGTTTTAGGATTAGCATTAAGTTTAGGGCTAGAGTTAGGTTTAGGTTTAGGCTCAGGTTTAGAGTTACATTTAGAGTTAGGATTAGATCTAGGGTTAAGTCTAGGGCTAAGATAGGGCTAGCATTAAGTCTAGGTTTATGGATAGGATTAGGGTTTTTGTAAGGGATAGGGTTTGAAATAGGGCTAGGGCTAGGGCAAGAGTGAGAGTTAGTCTTAGGGCTAGGCTTAGGGACTGGGTTAAGTTTATAAACTAGGTTTTTAGTTATGTTTAGGCCTATGGTTAGTTTTAGGCTTAGGGTTAGGTTTAGTGTAAGCAATGGGGATAGAGCTACATTTAGGGCTATGGTGAGGGTTAGAATTGGGGTTAGGATTAGGGTTATGGTTACTTTAAGATTTAGGGTTAAGGCTAGGTGTAGGGTTAGGGTTTAGCCTAGGTTAAGGTTTAGGGTTAACACTATGGCTTGGTTTTCTTTTATGGCTAGGGCTAGGGGTAAGGCAAGTATTAGGATCAATGTTACTGTTAAGGCTAGTGTTAAGGTTTGGTTTGGGCTTGTGGTTACAGTTAAATTTAGAATTATATTTAGATTTAGAGTTAGGTTTATATTTAGCATCAGAGCTAGAGCTAAGAATACAACTAGGGTGAGGGCTAGGGCAAGAGTGAGCATTAGTTTTAGGGTTAGGATTAAGGTTAGAATGGGTTTAAAGTAGGGCTAAGATTAGCACTAGGCTTAGTGTTAGTGTTAGGCCTAGGGTTAGGGTGAGGATTAGGGTTAGATTTCAGGTTATGGTTAGGTTTAGAGTTATGGTTAGGTTTAGGGTAAGGGATGCGGTTTAGCTAGGTTTGGTGCTAGGGTTAGGGCTAGAATTAGGGTTAAAGCTCGGGTTATCGTTTGGGTTAGGACTAAGGCTAGGTTTAGGGCTAGGATTAGGGTTCAGGCTAATGTCAGGTCCAGCATTGCATTTAAAAATAGTTTTAGGGTTAGTTTTATGGCTACATCTGGTGTAAGGGTTAGGCTTTGGGTTAGAGTCAGGTTTACAGCTAAGTGTATTATTAGGGTCAGGGTCGTGATTAGTGTTTGGGATAGGTTAAGGTTTTTATTTAGGTCTCAAATTAGCATTAGATTAGGATTAGGATATTGATAGGATTAAGTTTAGGTATCAAATTAGGTTTAGGGTAATGCATAGCGTTAGGATTAGGGGTAAGGTTAGATTTAGGCCTAGGGTTAGCATTAGGGTTAGGATTATGGTTGGGGTAATGAATATGGTTAGAGCTAGGGTTAGGGCTAGGTTTATAATTATCATTAGTGCTAAGTTTAGTGTTAAGAGTAGAGTTGGGGTTAAACCTGAAGTTAAGGCTTGAATTAGGGCTAGGTTTTGGATTAAGTTAGAGCTAAGTTTAGGGTTACAGCTAAAGTAAGTACTAGGGTTACAATTAGGGCTAGTTTTAGGGTTAGGGTTGGGGCTAGGTGTAGTGTTAGGTTTAAATTTATGGATAGGTTGATGTTTAAAGCTAGGGTTCGTTTTAGGGTCAGAGTCAGGTTAAGGGTTAATTTTAGGGTTCAGCTTAAAACTCAAATTAGGGCTAGGGTTAGGGCTAGGTGTAGAGTTTTGGCTTGGTCTAGGTTAAGGGTTAGTGTTAGGGATATGGCTCAGTTTTGTATTAAAGCTAAGGCTAGAGTTAGGACTAGTTTAGGAAGAGCTTTATGTTAGGGTTAGAGCTAGTGTTAGGTTTAGGCTTAGGCTTAGGGTTAGAGTTAGATTTAGAGTTAAGTTTAGATCTAGGGTTAAGGCAAGGGCTAAGGAAAGGGCTAGGGTTAGGCCGTGGGTTAGGGTTAGGATTAGGGTTCTGGTAAGGGATAGGGTTAGAACTAGTTTTAGGGCTAGGGTGGGAGTTAGTCTTAGGGCTAGGCTCAGAGTTGGTTCAGGGATAGGGCTAAATTAGGGCTAAGCTTAGTGCTAGGGTTAGTGTTAGCATTAGGCCTTGGGTTAGGGTTAGGGTTATGATTGGGCTATAATTAGGGCTAGGATAAGGGCTAGGATTTTTGTTAGGGTTAGGGCTAGCATTATGTCTAGGGCTAATGTCAGGTCTTGGATAATGGTTAGGAATAGTTTTAGGAGTAGGTTTTTGGCTAGGTCTAGTGTAAGGGTTAGGCTTAAGGTTAGGGTGATATTTAAACTTAGGGTTAGTGTTAGGATATGAGTCAGGGTCAGGATTAGTTTTAGGACTCAAATAAGGGCTAGGGTTAATGTTATGTTTTAGTTAAAGTTTTGGATGGTGTTTAGAGCTAGAGTGAGTTTAGGATATGAGTTAGGGTCAGGGTTAGTTTTCAGGTTAGGGCTAAGACTCGAATTAAGGCTAGGGTTAGGTCTAGGTGTAGAGTAAGGGTTTGGTTTAAGTTAAGGATTAGGGTTAGGGCTATTGCTCAGTTTTCTTTTACTGCTAAGGTTAGAGTTAGGACTAGTTTTATGATTAGCTTTAGGGTTACGGTTAGTGTTAGTGTTAGGCTTAGGTTTAGGTTTAGGGTTAGATGTAGAGTTAGGGTTAGATCAAAAGCTTGGGCTACAACTAAGGATATGGCAAAGGTTAGGGCTAATTTTAGGATTATGGTAAGGGATAGGAATAGAACTAGTGATAGGGCTAGTGTGAGAATTAGAGTTAGTCTTAGGGCTAAGATTAGAGTTAGAGTTTGGGATAGGTTTAAATTAGGTCTAGTATTATGTCTATGGTTAGTGTTAAGCTTAAGCCTAGAGTTAGGGTTAGATTTAGAATTAAGTTTAGGGTAAGGGATGGTGTTATATCTAGGTTTAGAGGTAGGGTGAGATTTAGAATTAGAGTTAGGGCTATGGTTAGGGTTAGGGTTATAATTAAGTCTAGATTTAGGACTAACATGAGGGCTAGGGTTTGTTTTATGGTTAGGGCTACAATTAGGAGTACATCTAAATTTAGGTCTAGAATTATGTTTAAAGATAGTTTTAGGGTTAGGATTATTGCTATGTCTATTATAAGGGTTATAATTAGGGTTAGGGTCAGGTTTAGGGTTAGGGGTATTATTAAAGTGAAGGTCTAGGTTAGGGTTTTGGATAGGTTATAGTTCAAATTTAGGGATAGCATTAGCAATAAGGTTAGCGTTAGGATAAAGATAGGGTTAGTATTAGGGATCATGTTAGGTTTATCATAATGGATATGGATAGGAGTAGAAATAGGTTTAGTTTTAGGCCTAGGGTTAGTATTAGGGTTAGGGTTAGGGTTATGGAAATGGATTTGTTAGATCTAGGGTTATGGCTAGGGTTATGGGTATGATTATGGCTATGGTTTGGGTTAAAGTTAGGGTTAAATTTGGGTTAGGGCTAGATTTTTGGTTATGTTAGTGCTATAGTTAGGGTTATGGCTAATGTAGTACTAGGGTTACGATTAAGGCTAATAAGATTAGGGCTAAGTTTAGTGTTAGGTTTAGGTTTAGGGTTAGGGTGATGTTTAGTGCTACAATTAGTGTTAGTGTTATTAGGGTTATTTTTAAGGTTTGGCTTAAAACTCAAATTTGGGCTAGGATTAGGGGTATTTTTAGGGTTAGGGTTTGGTTTAGTTTAAAGTTTAGGGTTAGAGCTATGGCTTGGTTTTGTTTTAGGGCTAGGGCTAGGATTAGGGCTAGTTTTAGGATTAGTGTTAGGGTTAGGGCTAGAGTTAGGTTTAGGCTTAGGCTTTGGGTTAGGGTTAGATTTAGGGTTAGATTTTGATCTAAGGTTAGTTCTAGGGCTAAGGACAGGCAAGGGTTAGGACTAGGGTTATGACTAGGGTTAAAGTTCCAGTAAAGGATAGGGTTAGAATGAGTGATAGGGCTAGTGTGAGAGTTAGAGTTAGTCTTAGTACTAGGGTTAGGGTTAGGGATAGAGATAGGGCTAAATTACAGATAGGGTTAGTGTTAGGGCTAGGGTTAAGGGTAGTTTTAGGATTAGTATTAGGGTTAGGGCTAGTTTTATGCTTAGGCAGAGGCATCGAGTTAGGGATAGATTTAGAGTTAGGTTTCCATCTAGGGTTAGTACTAGGGCTAAGTATAGGTCAAGAGTTATGACTAGGTTTAAGGTTAGAGTTAGGGTTACGTTTAGGATATGGGATGTGGTTATATCTAGGTTTAGGGCTAGGGTGAGGGTTAGTATCAGGGTTAGGGCTAAGGTTATGGTTAGGGTTTTAATTAAGGTTAGATTTAGGGCTAGTGTGAGGAAGGGTATGTGTTAGGGTTAGGGATAATATTTGGGCTAGGTCTAATGTCAGGTCTAGGGTTACAGTTAGGGTAGATTTAGTGTTAGGTTTATGGCTTGGTCCATTGTAACTGATAGGGTTAGGGTAAGGGTAAGATTTAGATCTAAGGTTATTTCTAGGTTCAGGGTCAGGGTTAGAGTTTGGTTCAATTAGGGTTTAGGTTTAGGCTCAAATTAGAATTAGGTTTAGGGTTAGAGTAATTACAGGGTTAGTTTTAGGGTTCCCATTTGGTTTAGTGTAATTGACAGGCTTAGGGTTAGACCTAGGGTTAGCATAAGGTTTAGGGTTATCATAAGGTTTATGTATAGGGTTACACCTAAGGTTAGGGCTAGGGTTATGTATAGGATTAGGGCTAGTGTTTGAATTAGTGTTAGGTTTAATTTTGGAGTTAAAGCTAGATGTAGGACTCAGATTAAGGCTAGGTTTGTGGTTAGTTAAGGGCTAGGTTTAAGGCTACAGCTAATGTATGAACTAGGGTTATGTTTAGCGCTGGTTATATTGTTAGGGGTAGGTCTAGTGTTAGGGTTAGGATTATGTTTATGATAATGTTTAGAGCCATGGTTAGTGTTAGGGTCAGAGTCATGGTCAGAGTTAGCATTTGGGTTAGGGTAAGGACTAGAATTAGGGATAGGTTTAGGGCTACGTTTAGGGTTAGGGTTTGGTTTAGTTTAAGGTTTAGGTTTAGGGCTATGACTCGGTTTTGTTTTAGGGCTAGGAGTAGGTTTAAGGCTAGTTTTAGGATTAGCCTTAGAATTAGGGCTAGTGTTATTGTGAGGTTTAGGCTTTGGGTTAGGGTTAGATTTAGAGTTAGGTTTAGATCTAGGATTAGAGCTAGGGCTAAGGATAGAGCTAGTGTTAGAACTAAGTTTAGGGCTAGGTTCAGGGTGATGATAAGGGATAAGGTTAAGGTTAGGGTTAGAGATAGGTCTACATTAGGTCTGGGATTAGGGCTAGGTTTAGAGTTAGGGTTAGGCCTATGTTTAGGGCTAGGATTACTGATATGGGATTATAGCTAGTTTTAGGGCTAGGGAAAGTGTTAGGTTTAAATTTAGGGTTAGGGTTGTAATTAAAGTGAAGTTTTTGTCTAGGCTGTGGGATAAGAATTGTGTTAGGGTTAGGGCCAGAATTAGAGCTAGGCCTAATGTCAGGTATAGGATTATGTTAGGGATAGTTTTAGGGTTAGGTTTATGGCTAGGTCTGTTGTAAGGATTAGGTTTAATGTTAGGGTCAAGTTTAGAGTTAGGGGTATTATTAAGGTCAGGGTCAGGGTTATGGTTTGTGTTAGGTTCAGGTTTAGGCTTAGGAATTGAATAAGCATTAGGGTTAGGAATAGGGTAATGATAAGGTTAGTTTTAGGGTTCATGTTAAGTGTAGGTTAATTGTTAGGGTTAATGTTAGGGATAGGATTAGGGTTCCAATAGGTTTAGCATAAGATTTAGGGTTACCATTGGGGTAATGAATAGGGTTATAGCTAGGGTTAGGCCTAGGGTTATAGTTAGGATTCGGTCTAGGTTAATACTTAGGGTTAGGGTTAGGGTTAGATTTATGGTTAGGGTTAGTTTTAGGGTTAAAGCTAGGGTAGGGCTTGGATTAGGGCTAGGTTTTTGGATAGGTTAGAGCTATGGCTAATGAAGGAACTAGTGTTATGATTAGGGCTGATTTAGGGTTAATGTTATGTCTAGTGTAGTTTTAGGGTTAGGGTGATATTTAGAGCTAGGTTTGGTGTTATTGTCAGTGTCAGTGTTCTGGTTAGGGTTAGGGTTAAGGTTAAAACCAGAATTAGGAGTACAGTTATGTCTAGGGGTAGGTTTTGAGTTTGGGTTAGGTTAAGGGTTATTGTTAAGGCATGAGTATAGGTTTTTCTCTAGGTCTAGTGCTAGAGTTATGGCTAGATTTACGATTAGGTTTAGGTCTAGGGCTAGTCATAGCATTAGGTTTAGGTATAAGTTTACCGGTAGGGCTAGTGTTAGGGTTCTGTTTAGGGTTAGGTCCAGGTTTAGACCTATGATTAGTGTTAGGGTCTAAATAAGGGTCAGGATTAGGGTTAGGGTTTGGGTTATGGTTAGAGCTAGAATGAGGACTAAGGTTAAGTTTAGGTATAGGAATTGTTGGGTTAGGTTTAAGGTTAGGGTGATGTTTACAGCTAGAGTTAGTGTTTGGATATGAGTCAAGGTCATGGTTAGGTTTAGGGTTAGGGTTAGAACTCGAATTAGGGCTATGTTTAGGGCTATGTGTATGGTTAGGGTTTAGTTTAGGTTAGGGGTTAAGGTTAGGAATATGGCGTGATTTTATTATAAGGATAGGGATAGGGTTAGGGCTACATTTAGAATTGGCATTAGGGTTATGTCTAGTTTCAGGGTTAGGCTTAGACATCGGGTTAGGGTTAGATTTACAGTTAGGTTTCAATCAAGAGTTAGTGCGAGGGCTACGGAAAGGTCAAGGGTTACCATTAGGGTTAGGGCTAGGTTTAGGGTTATGGTAATAATTAGGGTTAGAACAACGGATAGATCTGGTGTGAGAGTTATAATTAGTCTTAGGTCTATGATTAGGGTTAGGGTTAGAAATAGGGATAAATTAGATCTAGGATTAGGATTAAGTGTAGTGTTAGGGTTAGGTTTAGGGCTAGAGTTAGGATTATGGTTAGGGCTATGGCTAAGTTTAGGCTTAGGGTAAGGGTTAGGGTTTAAGCTAGGTTAGGGCTAGGGTGAGTGTTAGGTTTAGTGTTAGGTCTCGGGTTAGGGTTAGGGTGAGGGTAATAAATTGGGTTAGAAGTAAGTTTAGGGTTAGGGTTAAGGTTAGGTTTAGGGTTAATGGATAAGTAATGGATAGGTTTAGATTTAGGGCCAGGTTTACTGTTGGTTTAGGGTAATGTTTGGGTTTGAGTTAAAGTTAAGTCTATGGTAAGGGTTATGTTTAGGGTTAGGTCTAGGGTTAGGTTTACAATTAGGATTAGGAATAGGGTTAGGTTAAGGGATAGGGTTATCAATGGGGTTAGGATTACTGTAAAGGTTAGGATTAGAGTTAGGGTTAGTGCTAGGGTTAAGGTTAATATTAGGGCTAGGGTTAGGTTTATGGTTAGGGATAGGGCTAGGTTATATTTAGGCTAAAGTTTACTTTTTGAGATAGGTTTAGGGGTTAGGCAAGGGTTAGGGTTAGCGCTACATTTAGGGTTAACGTTATGCTTAGGGTAGGTTTAGGCCCCGGATTAGGGCTAGGTTTTGTGTTAGGTTTAGGCCCAGGGTTAGGGATATGCGTAATGTAAGATCTAGGTTTTGGGTTAGGGCTAGTTTTAGGGTTAAGGTTATGGCTAGGTCTAGTGTTAGGTTTAGGTTTTGGGTTAGGGTCAGTTTTAGAGCTAGGTTTAGTCTTGCTGTCAGGATCAGTGTTCAAGTTACAGTTAGGGTTACAGCCAGAATTAGGACTCAGTTTACGTCTAGGGATATGGTTAGTGTTTTCTTTAGGTTGAGGCTTATTGTTAGGGCTAGGGCTAAGGTGTTTTTAGCTCTAGGGATATATTTATGGCTAGATTTAGGATTTGGTTTAGGTCTAGAGCTAGTGTTTGGTTTAGGTTTAGGTATCAGTTTACTGATAGTGCTAGTTTCAGGGTTTGTTTTAGGGGGAGAGTCAAGATTAGACTGATGGTTTGTGTTAGGGTTAGGATTTGGGTTAGGCTTAGAGCTAGAATGAAGCCTAGGTTTATAACTAGTAATAGGATTACGGTTTAGTTAGGGTAAAGATTAGGATTAGGACTAAGGTTAGAATAACGGATAGAGTTTGGCTTAGAGTAAATGATAGTTAGAGCTAGAATTAGGGCTAGGTTTAGGGTTAGGGTTAGGTTTAGTGTTAGGATTAAGTTTAGATTTAGAGTTACATCTAGGTTTAGGGCTAAGCTTAGGGCTAGTTTTTCTGTTAGGCTTAGAGCTAGGTTTAGGGCTATGGCTAATGTAATAACTAGGGTTAATATAGGGTTAGTTTTAGGGTTAGTTTTTGATCTAGTACTAGTGTTAGCATCATCTTTAAGTTAGTGTGATATTTAGAGCTGGGGTTAGTGTTAGGATATAAATCAGGGTCAGGGTTAGTTTTAGGCTTAGGACTCAAATTAGAGCTAGGAGTTTATGGCTAGTTGCAGGGTTAGAGTTTGGTTTAGGTTAACATTTAGGGTTAGAGGAATGGCTCAGTTTTGTTTTAGGGCTAAGGCTACAGTTAGGGCTAGTTATAGGTATACCAATATTGTTAGATCTAGTGGTAGGGTGAGGTTTATGCTTAGGATTAGGAATAGATTTAGTGTTTTTGTTAAATATATGGTTAGGTCTTGGGCTAGGGTTAGGGCTAAGATTAGGGCTTCTGCGAGGGTTACGGTAATGAATAGGGTAAGAACTAGAAATAGGGCTAGGATAAGAGTTAAGAGTTAGTCCTAGTCCTAGGTTTAGTGGTACATTTAGGGTTAGGCTAAATTAGAGCTAAAATTAGCACTAGGTTTAATGGTAGAGTGGAGCCTATGGTTAGGGCTAGAGTTAGCATTAATGTTAGGGTTAGGGTTAGGGCTAGGGTTAGTGTTAGGAGAAAGGATGGTGTTATATCTAGGTTAAGGGATAGGGCAAGGGTTAATATTAGGGTGAGGGCTAGGATTGAGATTTGGGTTGGGATTAAGGCTAGGTTTAGGGCTAAAATGAAGACTAGGGGTTGAGTAAGAGTTAGGGATAGGAGTAGAGATAAGGTTAATGTCAGGTCTTGGTTCATGGTTAGGGTTAGTTTTAGGGTTAGATTATGGCTTGTTCTACTTTAGGGTTGGGTTTAATGTAAGGGTCATGTTTAGAGCTAGGTGTATTATTAGAGTCATGGTCAGAGTAGGGTTTGGTTTAGGTTAAGGTTTAGGATTAAGGTTTGAATTAAAATTAGGATTAGGTTTAGGGTAATGGATAGGGTTAAGTTTACAGTTCAGATTAGGTTTAGAATAATGGATAGTGTTAGTGATAGGGTTAGGTTAGGCCTAGTGTTAGTATTTGGTTTACACTTATCTTTAGGGTAATGGATAGAGTTAAAGCTAATGTTAGGCCTAGAATTAAAGTTAGGATTAGGGCTAGGGTTAGAATTAGGTTTAAGCTTAAGGTAAGTGTTAATGTTTGAGCTAGTGTTAGGGTGAGGGCGAGGGTTATTGTGGGAGTAAGGGCTAGGATTAGGGTTAGAGTTAGGGTTATGTTTAAGGTAATGGTTAGAGTTTTAGCTAGGGGTAGGACTAGATGAGGGTTTGGGTTTGGGTTAGTTCTAGTGCTAGGTTTATGACTAGCATTAGGGCTATGGGTAAAGTAAAGTTTTAGGGTTAAGGTTTGAATTAGCTTTAGGATTAGGGTTAGGGTTAGGGTAATGGATAACTTTAGGTTTAGGGTTCAGGTTAGGTTTAGGGTAACAGGTATGGTTAGTATTAAGGATAAGGTTAGCATTAGGCCTAGGATTAGCATTTGATTAGGCTTATCGTTAGGGTAATGTTAGAACTAAGTTTAGGGCTAAGGTTAAGTTTAGGTTTAGTGCTAGTGTTAAAGTTAGGCCTAGGGTTAGTGTTAGGGTTAAGCTTAAGGTAGGTATTAGCGTTTGAGCTAGGGTTAGGATTAGGGCAAAGATTAGGGCTAGAGTCAGGGCTAGGGTTAGGGTTAAGGTTAGGGTTATGTTTAGGTAAGGGTTAGAGTTTGAGCTAGGGTTAGGGAAAGGGCCAGGATAAGGGTTAGGGTTATGTCTAGGGTTACAGTTAATTATGATTAGGGCTATGATTAGGGTTAGGATAAGGGCTAGGTTTAGTGTTAGGTTTATGGCCACCTTTAGGGATATGAGTAATGTAAGAGCTAGAGTTCTGGTCATGGCTAGTTTTAGGGTTATTGTTATGGTTAAGTCTAGTGTTAGGGTTAGATTTTGGTTTAGGATAAGGTTTAGAGCTAGGGTTTATGTTACGGTAAGTGTCCTTGTTCGGGTTAGATTTAGGTTTAAGGTTAGGGCCAGAATTAGGACTAGTGTTGGGTCTAGGGATAGGGTTAGTCTTTGTGTTAAGAGTTAATGATAGAGGTAGTGCTAGATTCTTGTGTAGGGCTAAGGCTAGTTTTATGACTTTGTTAGGAACTGGTTTGGTCTAGTGCTAGTGTTACTGTAAATTTAAGTATAGGTTTAACTGTAGGGGTAGGGGTAGTGTTGGCTTTAGGGTTAGGGTCACATTTACACCTAGAATTAGTGTTAGGGTCAGAATAAGTGTCAGGGTTAGGGTTAGAGTTTGTGTTAGCGTTACAGCTAGTGTTTGGGCTAGGGTAGGACTAGAAATAGAGCTAGGGTTTGGGGTAGGCTAAAAAATAGGTTAGGACTAGGGTAAAATTAAAGTGAGGGTTTGGCTTAGGATATAGGATAGTGTTTGATGTTGGGTTAGGGGCAGGGTTAGCGCTGAACCTAGGGTTAGGGCTCGGATTAGAGCTAGGATTTGTGTTAGCATTAGGGCTACAGCTAATGTAAGAACTAGTATTCTGATTAGGGCTAATTCTATGGTTAGCATTAGGGCAATGTTTAGAGCTAGGGTGAGTGTTAAGGTCTGAGTCAGGGTTAGGATTATTTCTATAGTTAGGTTTAGTACTCAAATTAGGGCTAGCTTTAGGGCTAGGTGTAGGGTTAGGGTTTGGTTTAGGTTAAGTGTTAGAGGTAGGGTTGTGGCTCGGTTTTGTTTTAGGGCTAGGGTAGATTTAGGGCTAGTTTTACAATTAGCATTAGGGTTAAGGTTTCTGTTAGGTTGATATTTAGGCTTATGTTTAGGGTTAGATCCAGGTTAAGGGATAGGAAGAGGTTAGGGCTAGGGTAGGGACTAAGAAAAGGGCTAGTTTTTGGGTTATCGGAAGGGATGGGTTTAAAATAAGGGATATGGCTATGGTGAGAGTTAGAGTTAGTTTTAGGGCTAGGGATAGAGTTAGGTTTAGTGTTAAGGCTAAATTAGGGCTAGGATTAGTGCTAGGGTTAGTTTTAGTGTTAGGCCTAGGGTTAGGGCTACAGATAGGGTTAGTGTTAGGGTTAGGAAAAGAGTTTTAGGGGAAGGGATAAGTTTATAGCTAGGCTTAGGGCTAGGGTTAGTGTTCAGGTTAGGAGTAAGGCTAGGTTTAGGGATAGGATGAGGGTTTGTGTTAGAGCTAGGGCTTGCATTAGGAGTAGGGCTAATGTCAGGTCTAGGTTTATGGTTTATTTTTAGAATTAGGTTATGACTAAGTCTAGTGTAAGTGTTAGGTTTAGAGCTAGGTGTATTATGAAGTTTAGAGCTAGATGCATTATTAAAGTCAGGGTCCAAGTAAGGTTTGGTTTAGGATAAGGTTTAGGTTTAAGGCTTGAATTAGCCTTAGGGTTATGATTAGGGTTAGGGTAATGGATAGGGTTAGGTTTAGGTTTCAGGTTAGGTTTAGTGTAATGGATAGGGTTAGTGATAGCGATAGGGTTAGCGTTAGGCCTAGGGTTAGCATTTGGTATGGTTTATCTTTAGGGTAATGTTAGAGCTAAGGCTAGGGCTAGGGTTAAGGTTAGGATTAGGTCTAGGGTTAATGTTAGGCCTAGGGGTAGTGTTAGGGTTAGCCTTAGGGTAAGTGTTAGTGTTTCACCAAGGGTTAGGTCTATAGCGAGGGTTAGGGCTACAGTCAGTGCTAGGGTTATGGTTAGGGTTAGGGTTATGTTTAGGTAAAGGTTAAAGTTTGAGCTACCGTTAGGTATAGGGAAAAGGTTAGGGTTAGGGTCAGATCTAGGCTTATGGTTAAGGTTACGATTAGGACTAGGTTTAGAGTTAGGATAAGGGTTAGGTTTTGTGTGAGATTTATGGCTAGCATTAGGGCTATGGGTAATGTTAGAGCAAGGTTTATGATTTTGGCTAGTTTTAGGGTTAGAGTTATGGATAAGTCTACTGTTAGGGTTATGTTTTGGGTAAAGATAAGGTTTAGAGCTAGGGTTTATATTAGTGTAAGTGTCATTGTTTGGGTTAAGGTTAGGTTTAGGTTTAGGGCCAGATTTAGGAGTAGCTTTGGGTCTAGGGATAGGGTTAGTCTTTGTGTTAGGTTAGTGGTTATTTTCAGGGCTAGTGCTAGGTTATTCATTAAGGCTAAGGCTAGATTTATGATTCTATTTAAGATTAGGTTTGACTAGGGCTAGTGTTAATGTTAGGATTAGGTATAGGTTTACCGGTAGTGGTAAGGTTAGTGTTCTCTTAGGTTTAGGATCATGTTTAGACCTAGATTAGTGTTAGGGTCAGAATAAGGGTCAGGGTTAGGGTTAAGGTTTAGGTTAGGGTTAGAGCTAGAATGAGGGCAGGGTTAGGACTAGTAATAAAGCTCAAATTTGGAGTAGACTAAAGATTAGTTTTGGGACTAGGGTAGCATTAGGGTGAGGGTTTGTCTTAGCTTAAAAAATAGGGTTAGGGATAGGGTTAGGGTTAGGGTTAGGGTTAGGGTTAGGGTTAGGGTTCGGTTAAACCTAGGGTTAGGGCTTGAACTCGGGCTAAGATTTGTGTTAGCATTAAGTCTAGAGATAATGCAAGAACTAGGATTCCAATTACGGCTAGATCTAGAGTTAGCATTAGGGCAATGTTTAGAACTATGGTTAGTGTTAGTGTCTGAGTCAGGGTCACGGTTTTTTCTAGGGTTAGGGTTAAAACTTAAATTAGGGCTAGGTTTAAGGCTACATGTTCGGTTAGGTTTGGTTTAGTTTAAGTGTTAGGTTTAGGGTTGTGTCTTGGCTTTGTTTCAGGGATAGGGTAGGTTTAGGGCTAGTTTTCCAATTAGCATTAGGGTTAAGGCTAGTGTTAGGGTGAGGTTTAGGCTTATGTTTAGGCTTACATCCAGGTTTAGGGCTAGGATGAAGGTTAGTGCTAGGGATGCGGCTAGGGATAAGGCTAGGTTTTGGGTTATGGTAAAGGATAGGATTAAAATAGGGATACGGCTAGGGTGAGAGTTAGAATTAGTCTTAGGGCTAGGGATAGGGTTAGGTGTAGGGTTAGGGCTAAATTAGGGCTAGGATTAGCACTAGGGTTAGTGTTAGTGTTAGGCCTAGGTTTAGGGCTAGAGATAGGGTTAGTGATAGAGTTAGGGTTAGAGTTAGTTTTAGGGGAAGTGTTGGGGTTATACCTAGGTTGAAGGCCAGGTTTAAGGTTCAGGTTAGGATTAAGGCTAGGTTTAGGGCAAGGATGAGGGTTTGTGATAGGGCTAGGGCTTACATTAGGTCTAAGGCTAATGTCAGGTCTCGGTTTATGGTTAAGTTTAGCTTAAGGATTAGGTTATGGCTAAGTCTAGTGTAAGGGTTAAATTTAGGGTAAGGGCCAAGTTTAAAGCTAGGTGTATTATTAGGGTCAAGATCCAGGTAGGGTTTGCTTTAGGTTAAGGTTTAGTGTTAAGTCTTGAATTAGCATTTAGGTTAGGATTAGGATTAGGGTAATGGGTAGGGTTAGGTAAAGGGTTCAGGATAGGTTGAGCGTAATGGATAGAGTTAGTGATAGCGATAGGGTTAGTGATAGGCCTAGCGTTAGCCTTTGGTTAGGCTTATCTTTAGGGTAATGTTACATGTAAATTCAGGGCTACGGTTAAGTTTAGAATTAGGACTAGGGTTAGGGTTAGGATTAGGTTTAGGATAAGTGTTAGCATTTGAACTAGGGTGAGGGCTAGGTTGAGGGTTAGTGCTAGAGTCAGGACTAGGGTGTTAGGTTTATGTATAGGTAAGGGTTAGTATTTGAGCTAGGGTTAGGGCTAAGGAGAGGGTGAGCGTTAGGGTCATGTCTAGGGTTATGATTACGGTTACAATTAGGGTAAGGTTTAGGGCTAGGATGAGGGCTAGGTTTTGTGTGAGGTTTATGGCTAACATTATGGCTATGGGTAATGTAAGAACTATGGTTATGGTTTTGGCTACTTTTAGGGTTATGAATAAGTCTAGTGTTAGTGTTAGGTTTGGGGTTAGGATAAGGTTTAGAGTTATAGTTTAGGTTGGGGGAAGGGTCAATTTTGGGGGTTAGGGTTAGGTTTATGTTTAGGGCCAGAATTAGGACTAGCTTTGAGTCTAGGGATATGATTAGTCTTTGTGTTAGGTTAAGGGTTATTGTTAGGGCTAGTGCTAGGTTTTTCTTTAGGGTTAAGGCTAGATTTATGACTCTATTTAGTATTAGGTTTGGTCTAGTTCCAGTGTTACTGTTAGGTTTCGGTATACATTTACCGGTAGTGGTTGGGTTAGGGTTCACTTTAGGATCAGGTTCAGGTTTAGACCTAGGGTTAGTGTTAGGTTCAGAATAATGGTCAGCATTACGGTTAGGGTTTGGGTTAGGGTTAGAGGTAGAAAGAGGGCAGGGTTAGGACTAGTAATAGAGCTAGTGTTTGGGGTAGGCTAAGAGTTAGGTTTAGGACTAGAGTAGCATTAGGGTGAGGGCTTGGCGTAGGGTAAAAAATAGGGTTAGGGGTAGGGTTAGGGATATGTTTAGGGATAGGGCTAGGGTTAGGGTTATGGATAGGGTTATACCTATGGTTAGGGCTCAGATTAGGGCTAGCATTTGTGTTAGCATTAGGGCTACAGCTAATGTAAGAACTATGATTCCAATTAGGGCTAGTTCTAGGGTTAGCGTTACAGAAATTTAAGAGCTAGGGGTAGTGTTATGGTCTGATACATGGTCAGGGTTTTTTCTAGGTTTAGGGTTAAGAATCAAATTAGGGCTAGGTTTAGGGTTAGATGTAGGGTTAGAGTTTGGTTTAGTTTAAGAGTTAGGTGTAGGGTTATGTCTCGTTTTTTTTTTTTTTTTTTTTTTTTGGTTTGTTTGTTTTGTTTTTTTTTTGTTTTGTTTTTTTTACGGTTAGGGTAGAGTAAGGGCTAGTTTTCCAATTAGCATTAGGGTTAAGTCTAGAGTTAGGGTGAGGTTTAGGCTTATGTTTAGGCTTACATCCAGGTTTAGGGGTAGGGTGAAGGTAAGGGC
Organism: Spermophilus citellus; assembly: GCF_964194105.1. NCBI lineage: Eukaryota > Metazoa > Chordata > Mammalia > Rodentia > Sciuridae > Spermophilus > Spermophilus citellus. The sequence continues at coordinate 95,574,179 of NC_138183.1, read as the reverse complement.
TAGGGTTGGGGCTAGGAATAGGGGTAGGTTTGGGGTTATCAAAAGTGATAGGTGTAAAATTAGGGATATTGATAAAGCGAGAGTTATAGTTAGTCTTAGGCTAGGGATAGGGTTAGGTTTAGGGTTAGAGCTAAATTAGGGCAAGTATTAGTGCAAGGGTTAGTGTTAGTGTTAGGCCTAGGGTTAGGTGTAGAGATAGGGTTTGTGTTAGGGTTAAGGTTAGAGTTAGTTTTAGGGGAAGGGATAGGGTTACAGCTAGGTTTAGGGCTAGGGTTAGGGTTCGGGTTACTATGAAGGTTAGGGTTAGGGCTAGGATGTGGGTTTGTGTTAGAGCAGGGGCTTTGATTATGACTAGAGCTAATGTCAGGTCGAGGTTTATGGTTAAGTTTAACTTTAGAATTATGTTATGTCTATGTCTAGTGTAAGAGTTAGGTTTAGGGTCAGGAACACGTTTAGAGCTAGGTGTATTATTTGGCTCAACATCCAGGTAGGGTTTGGTTTAGTATAAGGTTTAGGGTTAAAGCTTGAATTAGCATTAGAGTTAGGGTTAGGGTTAGGCTAATGTACAGGTTTAGGTTTAGGGTTCAGGTTAGTTTTAGCAAAATGAATAGGGTTAGTGATAACGATAGGGTTAGCGTTAGGCCTAGGTTTAGCATTTGGTTAGGCTTTTCTTTAATGTAATGTTAGAATTGAGATTAGGGGTATGGTTAACTTTAGGATTAGGGCTAGTGTTTGAGTTAGGCCTTGTGTTAGTGTTAGGGTTAGGCTTAGGTTTAATGTTAGTGTTTGAGCAAGGGTTAGGGCTATGGGGAGTGTTAGGGCTAGAGTCAGGGCTAGGGTAAATGTTTGTGTTAGGGTAATGTTTAGGTAAGGGTTAGAGTTTGAGCTATAGTTAGGTCTAGGGCGAGGGTTAGGGTTAGTGTCAGGTCTAGGGTTATGGTTAGGTTTATGATTATGACTAGGTATAGGGCTAGGATAAGGGCTAGTTTTTGTGTGATGTTTATGGCTAGCATTAAGGCTATGGGTAATGTAGGAGCTAGGGTTATGGTTATGGCTTGTTTTAGGGTTAAGGTTATGGATAAGTCTAGTGTTAGGGTTAGGTTTGGGGTTAACATAAGGATTAGAGCTAGGATTTCTGTTAGGGTAAGTGTCATTGTTCATGTTATGGTTAAGTAAAATTTTAGGGTCAGATTAGGGACTAGCTTTGGGTTTAGGTATAGGGTTAGTCTTTGTGTTAGGTCAAAGAATATTTTTTAGGGCTAGTGCTACGTTTTTCTTTAGGGCTAAGGCTAGATTTATGATTCTATTTAGAATTAGGTTTGGTCTAGTGCTAGTGTTACTGTTAGGTTTATGTATAGGTTTACCAGTAGGGTAAGGTTATGGTTATGTTTAGGGTTAGGGTCAGGTTTAGACCTAGGGTTAGTGTTAGGGTCAGAATAAGGGTCAGGGCTTTGGTTAGGGTTTTAGTTAGGGTTACTGTTTGAATGAGGGCAGGGTTAGGACTAGTAATAGAGCTAGTGTTTGAGGTAGGCTAAGGATCAGGTTTAGGACTAGGGTAGCAATAGGTTCAGGATTTGGCTTTAAAAATAGGGTTAGAGATAGGGTTAGGGTTAGGGTTAGGGTTAGGGATAGGGTTAGGGTTAGGGTTAGGGTTAAACCTAGGCTTAGGGCTTGGATTAGGGTTAAGACTTTTGTAGAATTGGGACTTCAGCTAATGTAAGAACTAGGATTCCAATTAAGGTTAGTTCTAGGGTTAGAATTATGGATTGTTTAGAGCTTTGATTAGTGTTAGGGTCTGAGTCGGGGTAACGGTTTTTTCTAGGGTTAGGGTTAAGACTCAAATTAGGGCTAGGTTTAGGGCTAGGTGTAGGGTTAGGTTTTTGTTTAGGTTAAGGGTTAGGTGTATGGTTATGGCTAAGTTTTGGTTTAGAGCTAGGGTAGGTTTAGGGCTAGTTTTCCAATTAGCATTAGGGTTAAGGCTAGTGTTAGGGTTAGGTTTAGGCTTATATTCAGGCTTATGGTGAGGATTAGGGTTAAGGGAAGGGGTAAAGGTAGGTTAAATTTAGGGTTAGGGTTAGGGTTAGGTTTAGGTTTAGTGTTAGGTTTAGTGTTAGGGTTGGGAATAGGATTATGGTTAGTGTTATTGTTAGTTATGTGAGTTTTAGGGTTAGATCCTGGTTTAGGGCTAGGATGAAGATTAGGGCTAGGGTTGTGGATAGGGATACAGATAGGTTTGGGTTATCTTAAAGGATAGGTTTAAAATTAGGGATATGGCTATGATGAAAGTTAGAGTCAGTCTTAGGGCTAGGGATAGGGTTAAGTTTAGGGATAGGTCTAAATTAGGGCTAGGACTAGCACTAGGTTTAGTGTTAGTGTTAGGCCTACTGTTAGGTGTAGAGATAGGGTTAGTGTTAGGGTTAGGGTTAGAGTTAGATTTAGGAAAAGGGATAAGGTTATAGCTAGGTTTAAGGCTAGGGTTAGGGTTCGGGTTAGAATTAAGGCTAAGATTAAAGCTAGAATGAGGGTTTGTATTAGGGCTTGAAATAAAATGAGAGCTAATGTCAGGACTACTTTTCTTGTTAAGTTTAGCTTTAAAATTAGGATATGGCTAAGTCTAGTGTAAGAGTCAGATGTAGGGAAAGGGCCAAGTTTAGAGCTAGGTGTATTATTGGGGTCAAGGTCCAGGTAGGGTTTGGTTTAGGTTATAGGGTTAGGTTTAGGGTTAGGGTTAGGGTTAGTGTTATATTTAGGGTTAGGCTTAGGGTTAGGGTCAATTTTAGAAATAAGGTTAGGGTTAGGGATAGGATTAATGTTGGTATTTGAATTAGGTTTAGGGTTAGGTTTAGGGTTATGGTTAGTGTTTTGGTTAGGGTTAGGTTTAGGGTTAGTGTTAGGTTGCTGGTGAGCATTAGGGTTAGGGTTAAGGTTAGTGTTAGGGTGAGTGTTATTGTCAGTGTTAGGGTTAGGTTAGGATTAGGATTAGGGTTTGGGTTAGGGTTAGTGTTATGTTTAGGGTTAGGGTTAGGGTTAAAATTAATGTCAGTGTTAGTTTCAGGTTTAGGGTTAGGGTTAGTGTTTGGGTTAGTGTTAGGGTTAGGATAAGTGTTAGGTTTTTGGTTATGGTTAGGGGTAGTCTTAGGTTTACTCTTAAAGTTATGGTTAGAGTTAGTATTAAAGGTATTGTTATGGTTAGTTTTAGGGTTAGTGTTAGGGATTGTGTTAGGGTTAGGGTTAGGGTTAGTGTTAGGTTTATGGTTTGGGTTAGGGTTTTTGTTAGGGTTTTTGCTAGGGTCTGTGTTAGTGTTAGTGTTAGAGCTAGTGTTAGGGTGAGGGTTATTGTTAGGGTTAGGCATTTTTGAGGTTTAGTGTTAGAGTTAGGGTTAGGGTTAGTGTTAGGGTTAGGGTTAATGTTAATGTCAGGGTTAGGGTTAGCTTTAGGGTTATGGTTAGTGTTAACTTTAGGGTTAGGGTTAGGGTTGGTGTTAGTTTTAGGTTTAGATTGTGGGTTAGTGTTATGTTAGGGTTAGAATTAGGGTTAGTGTTAGGATTAGTTTGTGTTTGGGTTAATGTTAGGGTTAGTATTAGAGTAAGTGTTAGGGTATGGGTTAAGGTTACTTTTAGGGTTAGTGTTAGTGTTAGGGTTAAGGTTAGGTTTAGTGTTAGGTTTAGTGTTATGGTTGGGTATAGGATTATGGTTAGTGTTAGGGTTAAGGTTAGTTTTAGGGTTAGGTTTAGGGTTAGTGTTAGATTTAGTATTAGGGTTAGGGTTAGTGTAATGTTTACTCTAAACTTTATGGTTAGGGTTAGGATTATGGTTAGTTTTTGGGTTAGTATTATGTTTAGGATTAGGGTTAGGGTTATGGTTACTCTAAAGTTTAGGGTTAGGGTTAGGGTTAGTGTTAGAGTTAGTGTTAGTCTTAGTGTTAAAGTTAGGGTTAGTGTTAGTGTTAAGGTTAGGTTTAGGTTTAGATTTACATTAAGTGATAGGGTTAAGGTTATGGATAGCATTAGGGTTAGTGTTCGGGGTATGGTTAGGGTTGAGTTAGGTTATAGTTAGTGTTATAGTTAGTGTTAGGGTTAGCATGAGGGGTAGGATTTGTGTTAGAGTTAGGGTTATTGTGAGGTTTAGTTTTAGGGTTAGGGTTAGGCTTAGGTTTAAAAGGAGTGGTAAAGGTAGGATTATGTTTAGTGTTAGGGTTATGGTTAGGGTTAGTGTTAGGTTAGTGTTAGGGTTAGGGTTAGCGTTAGGTTTAGTGTTTAGTTTAGGTTTAGGATTAGGGTTAGTATTAGGGTGAGTGTAAGGGTTAGGGTTAGAGTTAGTGTTAGGGATAGCATTAGTTGTAGGGCTCGGTTAGTGTTAGGGTTAGTGTAAGGATTAGTGTTGGTGTTATGGTTAGTGTTAGGCTTAGGGTTATTTTTAGGTTAATGTTAAGTTTAGAGTTAGGGTTACAGTTATTATTAAAGTTAGTGTTAGTGTTAGAGTTATGGTTAAATTTAGGGTTAGTGTTAGGTTTAGGGTTAGGGTTAGTGTTAGGGTTAGTGATAGTGTTAGGGTGAGTGTTAGTGTGATGTTTAGGTTAGAGTTAGTGATAAAATTAGGGTTAGGGTAAGGGTTAGGGTTAGTATTACCTTTAAGGTTAGGGTTAGCATTAGTTTTAGGGTTATGATTAGGGTTAGGCTTAAGGTTAGTGTTAATGTTACTGATATGATTAGGGTGTGGGTTAGCATTAGTTTAGTGTCAGGATTAGAGTTAAGTTTAGGGTTTATGATAGGGTTAGGATTAGTGTTAGTGTTAGAGTTAGTTTAGTTTTAGTTTTAGGGTTAGGGTTAGGGTTAATTTTTAGGGTTTTTTAGGGTTAGGTTTAGTTTTAGGGTTCGGTTTAGGGTTAGTCTTATGGAAGGGTTAGTGGTAGGGTTATATTTCGGGTTAGGGTTAGGGTTTGTGTTAAATTTAGGGTTATTGTTAGGTTTAGTATTAGGGTTAGGCTTAGGGTTAGGGTTAAGGGGAAGGGTAAAGCTAGGGTTATGGCTATGGTTAGGGTTAGGGTTTAGTGTTAGGTTAGGGTTCGCGTTAGTGTTAATGTTAAGTTTAGGGTTAGGTTTAGGGGTTGTATTAGGGTTAGTGTTAGATTTATGGTTAGTGTTAGGGTTAAGGGTAGGGTTTGGGTTAGTGTTAGGGTTAGAGTTAGGTTAGTATTAGGTTTAGGGTAAAGTTTAGTGTTAGGTTTAATGTTAGGTTTATTGTTAGGGATAGGTTTAGGAAATGATTAGTTTTAATTTCAGGGTTAGGGTTAGTGTTCGGGTTAGAGTTAAGATTGGATTTAGGGTTAGGGTTAGGTTTTAGGTAGAGATACGGTTATTGTTAGTATTATAGATAGGGTTAGTGTTAAGGTTAGAGTTAGGTTTAGGATTAGGGTTATTGTTATGGTTAACATTATGGTTAGGCTTAGGAATAGGGTGTTAATGTTAGGGTTAGTGTTAAGCTTATGTTAGGTTTAGGTTTATTGTTAAGGTTAGGGTTAGTGTTAATGTTCAGGTTAGGGTTAGGTTTAGTGTTATATTTAGGGTTAGGGTTAGAGTTAGGCTTAGGGTATTTTTAGGTTTTGTATTAGTGTTAGAGTAACTGTTAGGGTTAGAATTAGGATTAGGTGTAGGATTAGGGTTAGATTAAGGGTTAGTGTTAGGGTTAGTGTTAAGTTTAGGGTTAGGATTAGGGTTATGGTTAGGGTTAATGTTAGGATTAGGGTTAGGCTCAGAGTTAGGATTACTGTTAGTAATTTGGGTTAGGTTTAGGTTTAGGGTTAGGGTTATTGTTAGTGTTATGTTTAGGGTTAGTTTTAGGGTTAGTGTTAGGTTTACAGTGGTTAGGGTTAGGATTAGTGTTAGGGTGAGTGTTATCATTAAAGTTAGGGTTAGGGTTAGTATTAGGTTTAGGGTTAGGGTTATGATTAGTGTTAGAATTTCAGTTATGTTTTGGTTTAGGGTTAAAATTAATGTTATTTTAGTTTCAGGTTTAGGGTTAGGTTGTGTGTGGGTTAGTGTTAGGGTTACAGGTAGGTTGAGGATTAGTTTTAGGTTTACGCTGAGTATTAGGGTTAGTTATAGAGTTAGGGTGAGTATTAGTGTTATGATTAGGATTAAGGTTAAGGTTAGTTTTGTGTTAGGTTTAGGGTTAGCATTAGAATTAGTGTTTGGGTTTGTGATAGGATTAGGTAGGATTAGGTTTAGTGTTAAGGTTACGGTATTTGTTAGGGTTATTGTTAGGTTTAGAAATAGGGTTAGGGTTAGGATTAAGGGTAGTAGTAGAATTAGGGTTAGTGTTAGGTTATTGTTAGTGTTAGCATTAGGGTTAGGGTTAGGATTAGTTCTATGATTAGAGTTAGGTTTATTGTTAGGGTTAGGCTTAGGGTTAGGGTTATGTTTAGGGTTTATGTTAGGGTTAGCATAATTGTTAGGGTAAGGGTTAGTGTTAAGGGTAGTGTTAGGGTTAGGGTTAGGGTTAGTGATAGGTTTAGGGTTAGGGTTAGAGTTAGTGATAGGTTTAGGGTTAGGGTTAGTGTTAGGGTTAGGGTTAGGGTTTTGTTTAGGGTTTGTATTAGTGTTAGATTTAGTATTAGGTTAGGTTTAGGGTTAGTGTTAAGGTTAGGGTTCGGTTTAAGATTAATGTTATTGTTAGGGTTAGGGTAATGATTAGTGTTAGTGTCAAGGTTAGGGTTAGGTTTAGGCTAAGGGTTATGGTTTAGTATTAGTTTTAGGGTTAGGGTTAGGGTTAAGGTAAGAGTTAGGTTTAGGGTAAACTTTATTTTCAGATTTAGGGATAGGTTTAGGGTTTTGGTTAGTGTTTGTGTTAGTGTTATTGTTAGTGTTAGGGTAAAGGTTAGGTTTAGGATTCTGGTAAGGGTTAGTTTTAGAGTTAGGGTTAGGATGATTGTTCGAGTTAGGGTGAGAATTAGGGTTAGTGTTAGTGTTATGTTTAGTGTTAGGGTTAATGTTAGTGTTAGGTTTAAGATTAGGGTTAGAATTATTGTTAGTGTTAAGATTAGGTTTATTGTTAGGTTTAGGGTTAGGGTTAGTGTTAGTGTTAGTGTTAGGGTTAGGTTTAGTGTTAGTGTTAGTGTTACAGTTAGGGTTAGGGTTAGTGTTAGGGTTAGAGATAGGGCTAAGGTTAAGTTTATTGTTAGTGTTAGGGTTAATGTTAGGGTTAAGTTGGGGTTAATGTGAGGTTGAGGTGTAGGGGTAGGTTTAGGGTTAGGGATAGAGTTATGGTTAAAATTACTTTTAGTGTTAGGGATAGTGTTAGAGTTTGGATTAGGGTTAGTATTCGGGTATGGGTTGGGGTTAAAGTTAGGATTAGTGGTAGGATTAGAGTTAGGTTTGGGGTTAATATTTGTTTTAGGGTTAGAGTTCCGCTTAGGTTTTGAGTTAGGGTTAGGGTTAGGGTTAAGGTGAGGTTTAGTGTTTTGTTTAGTGTTAGTGGTAGGTTACGGTTTGGGATAGGGTAAGTTTTAGCTTTTAAGATGTAGCGTTAGAATTAGTGTTAGGTTTATGGTCAGGGTAAATTTTAGTGTTAGGATTAGGGTTAGGGTTAGGGTTAGGATTATGCTAAGCATTCACTTAGGGTTAGTGTTAGGGTTAATTTTATATTTAGGGTTGGGGTTAATGTTAGGTTTAGGGGTAGGAGTAGGGTTACAGTTTGGGTTAGAGTTAGTTTTAGGATTATTATTAATATTAAAGTTAGGGTTAGTGTTTGAATTAGGTTTAGTATTGGGGAATGGGTTTCAGCTAAGTTAGGGTTAGTGTTAGGATTAGGGTTAGGGTTGGGGTTAAAGTTTGTGTTAGGGTTAGGTTCCGCTTAGGGTTTAGGTTAGGGGTAGGTTTAGGTTTAAGATCAGGTTTAGTGTTAGGTTTATTTTGAGAATTAGGGTTTTGTTTAGTGTTAGAGTTAGGTTAGAGTTTAGGATAGGGTTAGTGTTTCTGTTAGGGTAAGGTTTAGGGTTAGAATTAGTGTTAGGGTTAGGGTCAGGGTAAATTTTAGTGTTAGGATTAGGGTTATGGTTAGGCTGAGTATTTGGTTAGGGTTAGTGTTAGGGTTGGTGTTAGGGTTTGGGTTATGGTTAGGTTTAGTGTTAGGTTTAGGGTTAGGTTTAGGTTTAGGGATATGGTTAGTGTTAGTGTTACAGTAAGGGATAAGGTTATTTTTAGGGAGAGTTTAAGTTTAGTTTTAAGGTGTTTTTTCCTTGCTCTGCATAGGGCTACTTCAAGAGGGAACAAATCATATATATTGCACTGAAATCTAATTGAGTGTGTCAAGTTTTTCAGCTAGCACAAACTGGTTTTCATTTACAGTTCCAACAACATCTATCCCTATAGGGGAAAACGAAGTGTAACCTAAATATTAAAAGTGTTCCTGTTAATAAACACTTCAACTAGAAGAATGAAATTGAGGGCCCAGGTGTGACTGGAGTACCAATATTCCTGCCAAGTAACATTAAGTTCAGGTAAAAAAAAAATATTTGCTGAGATTTCAGTCAACTCAGAGTTCTGTGGAAGCTTGGCAAACACTTTCAAGTTAAAGTGTGTTTTTCTTTGCTCTGCTTAGGGCTATTTCAAGAGGGAACACAGCATAGGTAGCACACTGAGAATGAATTGAGTTTGTTGAATTTCAAGCAGCTAGCACAAAGCGTGTTTGATTTATGGTTCCAAAAACATCTATCCCCATAGGGGAAAACGAAGTGAAACCTAAAAATTCAAACTGATCCTGCAATCGAAAACATCAACCTAGAAGAACGAAATTTGGGGCTCCAAGTGCGACTGGAGTATCGATCATTCCTACCAAGTATCAACAAGATCGGGTGAAAAAATATTTGCTGAGATTTCAGTAAATATGGAATTCTGTGGAAGCTTGGCAAACACTTTCAAATGAAAGTGTTTTTTCCAGCCTCTGCTTTGGGCTAAAAAAATAGGAAACAAAGCATCAAGATCACAGAGAGAACTAAATAATTGTTTCAAGTTTCAAGCAGGTAGCACAAAGCCTGTTTGATTTAGGGATTCAAATGTATCTATCCCTACAGGGGAAAACTAAGTGAAACCTAAAAATTTTAACTGATCCTGCAATCGAACGCTTCAACCTAGAAGAACAAAATTTGGGGGACCAAGTGAGACTGAAGTACTGGTCATTATTGCCAAGTATCATAAAGATCAGGTGAAAAAATATTTACTGGGATTAATTCTGTGCAATATTGGCATACGCTTTCAAATGAAAGTGTTTTGTTTTTTTTTTTTTCCAGCCTCTGTCTCAGGCTACTTCAAGAGAGAACAAAGCATAGAGAGCGCACTGAGAAGTAATTGAGAATATCAATTTTCAAGCAGTTCGCACAAACCATGTTTGATTTAGAATTCCGATTGCATTTATGCCTATAGAAGAAAACAAAGTGAAACATAAAAATTCAAACTCTTCCTGAAAATGGACACTTCAACTTGGAAGAACGAAAATTGGGGGACAAACTGAGGCTGCAGTTTTGATCATTCCTGCCAAGTATCAACAAGATCGTGTGAAAAAAAGTATATGCTGAGATTTCAGTAAAATCTGTATTCTGTGGAAGTCTCACAAACGTTTTAAAATGAAAGTGTTTATTCCCCACCACTGCTTTTGGCTACTTCAAGAGGGAACAAAGCATAGAGAGCACACTGAGAACTCATTCAGTGTGTCAAGTTACAAGCAGCTAGCACAAACCGTGTTTGATTTAGAGTTCCATCTTCATTTATGCCTATACAGGAAAACAAAATAAAAACTAAAAATTCAAACTGTTCCAGCAAATGAATGCTTCAACGTAGAAGAACAAATTTTGGGGGACCAAGTGTGACTACAATAGTGATCATTCATGCCACGTATCAAGAAGATTGGAAGTAAAAGTTTTTGCTGAGATTTCAGTAAACCTGGAGTTCTGTGGAAGCTTCACAAATGCTTTCAAATGAAAGTTATATTTCCTTGACTGAGAAGTGCCTTAGCTTAAGGCTACTGCAAGAGGGAAAAAAGCATAGAGAAACCTCTGAGAATTAATTGAGCATGTCAAGTTTCAGGCAGCTTGCACAAACCATGATTGATTTAGAGTTTCAAATGCATCTATCCCCATAGGGGAAAATGAAGTGAAACCTAAAATGTCAAAGTGTTCCTGCAAACAAACGCTTCAACCAAGAAGAACAAATTTGGGGGTCAAGTGTGACTGGAGTACTGATAATTACCACCAAGTATCATCAAGATTAGTTGAAAAAAATATTTGCTGGGATTTCAGGAAACTTGGAGTTTGAGGAAGCTTGGCAGATGCTTTCAAATGAAAATGATTTTTCCTTGACTGACAAGTGCATCTGCTTAGGACTACTGAAAGAGGAAACAAAGCATAGAGAGTGCACTGAGAACTAATTCAGTGTGTCAAGTTTCAAGCAGCTAGCAGAAACCGTGTTTGATTTAGAGTTTCATCTTCATTCATGCCTATAGGGAAAAACAAAGTGAAACATAAAAATTCAAAGTGTTCCTGCAAACGAACACTTCAACCTAGAAGAACAAAATTTAGAGGGCAAGTGTGACTGCAAAACCAATCATTTTTGCCAAGTATCAACAAGATGGGGTGAAAAAATATTTGCTGAGATTTCACTAAAGTCAGAGTTCTGTGGAACTTCACAAATGCTATAAAATGAAAGTGTTTTTTTTCCTTGCCTCTGCTAAGGACTACATCAAAATGCAACAAGGAATGGAGAGCACATTGAGAACTAATTGAGTGAGTCAAGTTTCAAGAATCTAGCACAATATGTGTTTGACTTAGGTTTCCAAATCTATCTATTGCTGTAGGGGAAAACGAAAGTGAAACCTAAAAATTTAAAGTGTTCTTGCAAATGAATGTTTCAATCTGGAAGAATGAAATTTGGGGAGACGAGTGCAGCTGGAATACTGATGATTCCTGCAAAGTATCAACAAGATCAAGTGAAAAAATATTTGCTGTGATTCCAGTAAACTCGGAGTTCTTTGGAAGATTGGCAAAGGCTTTCAAATGAAAGCATTTTTTCCCAGTTTCTGTTTTGGGCTACTACAAGAGGGAACAAATCATAGAGAGTGCAATGAGAAGTAATTCAGTGTGTCAAGTATCAAGCAGTTAGCACAAACTGTGTTTGATTTAGATTTCCAAAAGTATCTATCCCTACAGGAGAAAACGAAGTGAAACTTAAAATTCAAATTTTTCCTTAAAATCAATGCTACAACCTAGAAGAAGCTATTATGGGGGCACAAGTGCGAATGGAATAATGATCATTCCTGCCAATTATAAAAAAGATTGGGTGAAAAAATATTTGCTGAGATTTCAGTAAACTTGGAGTTTTGCTTAAGCTTGGCAAACTCTTTCAAATGAAAGTTAATTTTCCTTGACTGACAAGTGCCTCTGCTTATGGCTACTTAAAGAGAGAAAAAAAAGATAAAGAGTGCACTGACAACTAATTCAGTGTGTCAAATTTCAAGCAGGTAGCAGAAACCATGTTTGATTTATAGTTCCAAATGTATCTATCCATATAGGGGAAAACGAAATGAAACCTAAAAATTCAAACTGTTCCTACAAACGAATGCTTCAACCTAGAACAACAAAATGTGGGGAGCCAAGTATGACTGAAATATTGAACATTCTTGACAAGTATCAAAAATATCAGGTGTAAAATATTTGCTGAGATTTCAATAAACTTGGAGTTTTGTGTAAGCTTGCAAACACTTTCAAATGAAAGTTAAATTTCCTTGACTGACAAGTGCCTCTGCTAAAGGCTACTGCAAGAGGGAACAAAGCAGAGAGAGCTCACTGAGAACTAATTCAGTGTATCAAGTTTCAAGCAGGTAGAACAAACCGTGTTTGATTTAGAGTTGCAAATGGGAGTATACCTATATAGGGGAAAAAGAAAAGAAACCTAAATATCAAAGTGTTCCCGTAAACAAACACTTTAACCTCTAAGTACGAAATTTGGGGAGCCAGGTGCAGATAAAGTACTGATGATTCCTGCAACCTATCAACAAGATAGGGTGAAAAAATATTTGCTGAGATTTCAGTAAACTCGGAGTTCTGTGGAAGCTTGGCAAACGCTTTCAAATGAAAGTGTTATTTCCTTACCTCTGCTTAAGGCTACTGCAAAAAGGAACAAAGGATAGAGAGTGCACTAAGAACTAATTCAGTGTGTGAAATTTCAAGCAGCTGGTAGAAACCATGTTTGATTTAGAGTTCCAAATGCATCTCTCCCTGTAGGCAAAAATGAAACCTTAATTTCAAAGGGTTCTTGCAAAGGAACACTTCAACCTAGAAGAACGAAATTTGGGGAACAAAGTGTGACTGCAAAACAGATCATTCATGGCAGGTATCAAAAAGATCGAGTCAAAAAAATATTTGCTGGGTTTTCAGTAAACTCAGAGTTCTTTGGAAGCTTGGCGAATGCTTTCAAATGAAAGTGTTTTTTCCTTGCCTCTGCTTAGGGCTACTGCAAGAGAGGAAAAAAAACATAGAGTTCACACTGAGAACTAATTGAGTGCATAAAGTTTCAAGCAGCTACAAAAACAGTGTTTGATTTAGAGTTCCAACTTGCAATATATATATATATATATATATATATATATATATATATATATATATATATGGGAAAAGGAAGTAAAACCTAAAAATTCAAAGTGTTCCTGCAAATTAAAATAGAAGTATGAAATTTGGGGAGCCAAGTGTGGCTGAAGTACTGATGATTCTTCCTTCAACGTATCAAAAAGATCAGTGAAAAAATATTTGCTTGGATTTCAGTAAATTTGGAGTTCTCTGGAAGCTTGGCAAACGCTTTCAAATGAAATTGTTTTTCCCTGCCTCTCCTTTGGGCTACTTGAACAGGGAACAAAGCATAGAGTTCGCACTGAGAACTAATTTAGTATGTCAAGTTTCAAACAGCTAGAACAAACAGTGTTTGATTTAGAGTTCCAACTGGGAGTATACCTATATAGGGGAAAAGTGTTCATGCAAACACACCCTTTAACCTAGAAGTATGAAATTTGGGTGGCCAAATGTGAATGGAGTACCCATCATTACGACCAAGTATCAAAATGATCAGGTGAAAAAAAAAATATTTGCTTAGATTTCAATAAACTCGGAGTTTTGTTGAAGCATATCAAATGCTTTCAAATTAAATTGGTTTATCCTTGCTTCTCTTCCAGGCTAGTTCAAGAGGAAACAAAGCATAGATAGCATACTGAGAACTAATTCACTGTGTCAAGTTTCAAGCAGCTAGCACAAACCCTGTTTGATTAAGAGTTCCAACTGCATCTCTCCCTATAATGGAAAACAAAGTGAAAACCAAAAATTCAAAGTGTTCCTGCAAACGAACGCTTCAACCTAGAAGAACGAAATTTGGTGGGCAAAGTGCGACTTTAAAATCCATCATTCGTGCCAAGTATCAACAAGAGGGGGTGAAAAAATATTTTCTGAGATTTCAATAAATACGGTGTTCTGTGGTATCCAGGTAAACCTTAACAAATGAAAGTGTTGTATTCACTGTTTCTGCTTAGGGCTACTTCAAAACACAACAAAGAATGAAAAGCATACAGACAACTAATTGAGTGTGTCGAGTTTCAAGAAGCTAGCACAAACCATGTTTGATTTAGAGTTCCAACAGCCTCTATCTGTATAGGGGAAAACGAAGTGAAACCTAAAAATTCAAACTGTTCTTGCAAAGAAACGCTTAAACCTAGCAGAAAGAAATTTGACAAACTGTGTTTGACTTAGAGTTCCAACTTGCAGTATACCTTTAGGGGAAAAAAAGTGAAATCTAAAAATTCAAAGTGTTCCCGCAAACGAAGGTGTTAACCTAGAAGAACAAAATTTGGGGAGCCAAGTGCAGCTAGAGTACCAATCATTACCACCTAAAAATTCAAACAGCTCCAGCAAACCAATGCTTCATCCTAGAAGAACAAAATTTGGGGAGACAAGTGCAAATGCAATACTGATCATTCCTCACATGTATCATCAAGATCGGGTTAAAAAAGTATATGCTAGGATTTCAGGAAACTCGGAGTGCTGTGGAAACTTAGTAAACTCTTTCAAATGAAAGTGATTTTTCCTTTACTGACAAGTTCCTCTGCTTAAGGCTACTTGAAGAGGGAACAAAGCATAGAGAGTGCACTTAGAAATAATTAAGTGTGTCAAATTTCCAGCAGCTACCACAAACCTTGTTTGATTTAGAGTTCCAACTGGGATTATACCTATAGGGGAAATGAAAGTGAAACTGAAAAATTCAAAGTGTTCCTGCAAATGAACCCTTTAACCTAGAAGTACAAAATTTGGGGTGCCAAGTGTGGTGGGAGGACTCATGATTCCTGCAACGTATGAACATGTTCGGGTGAAAAAAATATTTGCTGAGATTTCAGTAAACTCGTAGTTCTGTGGAAAATTGGCAAATGATTTCAAATGAAAGTGTTTTTTCCTTGCCTCTGGTTATGGCTACTGCAAGAAGGAACAAAGCATTTGGAGCAAACTGAAAACTAATTCAGTGTGTGAAATTTCAAGCAGCTCTCAGAAACCGTGTTTGATTTAGAGTTTCTACTGCATCTCTCCCTATAGGTGAAAATGAAAACTTAATTTCAAAGTGTTCCAGCAAAGGAACACTTCAACCAAGAATGAAATTTGGGGGACAAAGTGCAATTGCAAAACTGATCATTTGTGCCAGGTATTAAAAAGTTCAGGTCAAAAAAATATTTGCTGGGATTTCAGTAAGCTCGAGTTCTGTGGAAGCTTGGCTAACGCTTTCAAATAAAAATGTTTTTTACTTGCCTCTGCTTAGGGCTACTGCAAGAGAGAACAAAGCATAGAGAGTGCTCTGAGAACTAATTCAGTGTGTCAAATGTCCAGCAGCTAGCACAAACTTTGTTTGATTTAGAGTTCACACTTGCAGTATACCTATAGGGGAAAAGGAAGTGAAACCTAAAAATTCAAACTGTTCCTGCAAACGATCTCTTAAACCTAGAAGAACGAAATGTGGGGAGCCAAGTGCGATTGCAACACTGAACATTCCTGACAAGTAAAAAAAGATTGGGTGTAAAAATATTGCTGCGATTTCAATAAACTTGGAGTTCTGTGGAAGCTTCGCAAATGATCTCAAATGAAAGTTATTTTTTCTTTAGTGCAAATTGCCTCTGCTAAAGGCTACTGCAAGAGGGAAGAAAGCATACATTATAACACCCTGAGAATTAATTGAGCATGTAAAGTTTCAGGTAGCTTGCACAAACTGTGATTGATTTAGAGTTCCAACTGCATCTATGACTATAGAGGAAAATGAAGTGAAACTCAAAATATTAAAGTGTTCCTGCAAACGAACGCCTCAACCTGGAAGAACAAAGTTTGGGGGGGCCAAGTGTGACTGCAGTACCGATGATACCTGCAATGCATCAACAAGATCTGGTGAAAAAATATTTGCTGGGATTTCAATAAAGTCGGGATTCTATGGAATCCTGGCAAACGTTAACAAATGAAAGTGTTTTATTTGCTGTTTCTGGTTAGGGCTACTTCAAAACGTAACAACAAATGCAAAGTACACTAATAACTAAATTAGTTTGTCAAGTTTCAAGCAGCTAGCACAAACCACTGCCGCAGTCTGGCTGGGCACAAAATCACGAGCCACTCACAGCCTTTTAGATTCAAACAGCAACTCTTTATTCTCGAACTGTCACTGGCACTCTACACAAACTTTCTGGGGAAAATCCACACTTCCACCGGGCTCTGCATCCCAAATACTCTCTGAATCCTGAGAGAACTCAAGGAGAACACAAGGATCAGGTGGGCACCTGAGGCAGCAGGATATGCCCTATTCCCAGCAGGGTCCACCTTAAACCTGGAACTGCCCTATTCCCAGCAGGATTCACACCCTAAACCTGGAACCACCCTAAACCCGGATCTGCCCTGGTCCTTGAGCAGGATCACCTTTCTCAAACATTCATGCAATGTCACTACAAATGACCTGGGTCCAAGGCAAGCCCGTTTCCACAATGGAGAGTCCTTCCTCTAAGCAACATTGGGTAGGCTGAAAAGGAAATTGCCATGCATCATTCCTACTTGGCTATGGCTCTCAGCATCTCCCCCATTCTGATTAATTAAACAACAAGCAATGTGGCTTAGGGACCGTGCCTGTTAGGTTGTCCAATTCAACATATGGTCTTACCCATCATCGGATGAACTGACCTCTAGGCGTTAGCCTCCTGTCTTAGGTTGATACCACTGCAATTGGATCATACCCATCACTGACTACTGGTCCAGCATATAGCCATACTTGTGGATAGGCCTATGCACCAGTGGGGGGGTGAGGTTCTTTGCCTCACCTCTGTTGGATCCCAAATTTGGCCTTTGCACCAGTGGGGGGTGAGGTTCTTTGCCTCACCTTTGTTGGCTCCCAAATTTGGCCTTGGTGCTAGTATTAGGGTGAGGTTCTTTGCCTCACCTCTGTTGGCCCCCAAATTTTAGACCATCACTAGCAGAAGGGAGGAGGATACAGAAATGCCATGACACCAAGCCAATTGATGGCTCCTTTGGAAAAATTGCATCACTGATGACACCATCAGCAAAGATATGCCAGCACTACCACAATTCGCTGCACCACATGATAGTTCACAATGTATACAAGTGATTCATAGTCCAGGCAAGTTCTGCAAGCAGTTCAAAGTGGAGGAGTCTATCAATATGTCCATTTCCTCCCAAAGTAAATCGACTCCTTGATTGAGCATTACTTGTTGAGCTATTATTCATTGATGCATCAGTTTATATAATTTATTGTGATAGCTATCATAGAAGCTGTAGTTTGGTTTTATCTTTGTCTTCACCGGCACTGGGATGGAGATAGGAATTCTGGCAATGATGCTAAAGAGACACTATCCTGAACAGAATTATTAAATATAATGAAAAGGAAAGGTGAAAGTAAACAAACAGATCGGTTAACCTCCTTTAAAAACAATCCTTAACAGCTGTTTACCTAATTCAAATTAAACCATTTAAATCACGTGAATAAAAAAAATTCGGATTGATTTTTTTCATGAGTGCTCCTCATATATGAAATATGCACATATGCACATACAGACATACAACACAAAACACAAGAGTGCATACAAACGTACAACACATAAGACAATAGTAAAGGCCTTGTAGCTTACACCACTGAAATATCCATTGCAATGTTTAAAACTCCACAGTCAAAAATAAATCTGATCAGAAAAACATTAACCTAGGTCTGTATGAGCTCAAAAAATAGTAAAATACATATTGAAAAAAGCACCCTGGTTAATCACTGTCGCAGATGTAAGAATAGCCAAGCTGGAGCTCTGGATATAAGCTGTTATGAATTTGAGTCAGGGAAACATTAACCTAGGTTTGTATGAGCTCAAAAATAATATAGAACTTTATGATGTGGGAAAATGCTATAATAAAATAGATATTGAAAAAAGCATCCTGGTTAATCACTGTCGCAGATGTAAGAATAGCCAAGCTGGAGCTCTTTGTCTTCACTGGCACTGGGATGAAGATGGGAATTCTGGCAATGATGTTAAAGAGACATTATGTAACATTTAAACAGGTACTAAGAAAACAATTTTCTGAACAATTTTCATTATCCTGAACAGAATTATTAAATATAATGAAAAGCAAAGGTTAAAGTAAACAAACAGATCTGTTAACCTCCTTTAGAAACAATCCTTAACAGCTGTTAACCTAAATTAAATTAAACCATTTAAATCACATGAAAAAAAAATTCGGATCCATTTTTTCATGAGCGCTCCTCATATATGAAATATGGACATATGCAAATAGAGACATACAACACAAAAGACAAGAGTGCACACAAGGATTCCAACATGGCGGCAGGCGCAGAGAGATCAAGTCCCTGACCTCTTCAGCTGTGCAGGCATAGGGAGTTGTAAGCAACCTAAATCTGTTTGCTCAGGATCACTAGGCAATGCTGAGCTGACATGGATCTGGGGTGAACAGTCTGGGCCTCTCAGAACACACACTGAGCCCGGATCGGCTGAATTCAAGCTCCCGTTCTCCTGCTTCCCACAGACAAACAGCTGTGACTCAGCACTAATCCATCCAGCTGAAACAACTGGTCAGCCCTTCTGATCTAATGGAGGTAAATGCCTACCGAGCCTTCATAGGTAGTGGCCACAGGTTTGAAACGGGGCTTAGGAGAGACAGTAAGGACCCACCCGTTGCATTGGTCGCCCAGCAAAGGGAAACAAACTGTCGCCATTTGCAACAGACACCACCATGGCAGAGAACTGACGTCATCAGACTTCAGTGGAGGAGATAACTTCATTGAAACCTGTGGCTACAGGTGTGTAATTCCCTAGCCTTCCCTCTCCACACATCGGGGAAACCTTAAGGGCCCCTCCCAACTCTCCCATAAGGGCCCCTCCCAGCTCTCCCATGAGCCAGCTCGAGGGAATCAGAGGTGGTGCGGGACCCACGGCGCGGAACTACCGCTCCCACCAGGGCTGACAGCTGAGGTCTCTTGCAACAGCTACCGGGGGCGTGGCTACTGGAGGATAAGTAAAATTCGCTGAGGATTCTCAGCCCCAAGCTCTACAAACTTAGGGTCTGAGGGAATGGCGAACTGGAAGAGTGTGCCCAGTCGTTCATGAAAACAGGGCTCCTGGGAGCAGCACACCTGGCATGTAGCCAGTATTGTGGAGAGCGGCACCCGTGAGGGGGCCTGGCTAGAGGAAAAGTGGGAAGTGACTAGACACAAGAGGAGGCCCTAGGCACTCAGGATTGGAGACTCACCCAGTCTGGGAGGAGCTGCTGCACAGTGATTGGTTCCCGCATATTGACAGGAGAAACTTGGCCTGGTGGGCACAGCGCCACCTACTGGAAGAGAAGTTAATCAAACTCTAAGACTGCATTTATTAGTTTTTTTTTCTTTTTTTCTTTTCTCTTTTTATTGATTTGGGTTTTTTTTTTCATTTTCATTTTTTTCTTGTTTTTTTAAAATTTTTTTACAATTTTTTTTTAATTTTTTTCTTCTAATTTTTATTTTTATTTTTTTTATTATTTTTTTTTTTAATTTTTTTTCTTTTTTTATTTCCTATTTCTTTCTTCTTTTGTCTTTTCATTTCTTTTCAATTATCTTATCCCCCCTTCCTTGAATTCTACCTGCTTACTCTCATTCTCTTTAGTGACTTCTTCCCTTCCCTTCTAATACCTTTCCTCCCAAGCATCAAATAAATTTATAGGAGTAAACAGTAACTCAGCACTCAAACAGAACAAGAAGTAACATGAGCAGCTTCAAAAAGCAAGGAAGAAAAGGAGTACAAACAATGCAGGACAGCCTAAATATTCAGGAGGACCTAGAGTCGTCAGAAAAATGGTCATATAAAGAACTCAAGGAACACCTTAGACAGATGGAATGGAACCTTAAAGAGGATACAAGACAGCAAATTCAAGCAGCGAAAGAACACATTGAGAATGAATTACATAAACAGATAAAAGAAGAAGTTAAGCATCTTTATCAGGAGATAGAGATTATAAAAAATAATCAAATAATAATTCTAGAAATGAAGGAAACGATAAACCAAATTAAAAACTCAATTGAGAGTATCACTAACAGATTGGAGCAAGTAGAAGCCAGAACGTCAGATAATGAAGACAAAATATATCATCTTGAAAAGAGTCTAGCCAACTCAGAAAGGCTGGTAAAAAATCACGAGAAAAACATCCAAGAGTTATGGGATAACATAAAAAAAACAAACTTATGAGTCATCGGGATAGAAGAAGGTACAGAGATTCAAACCAAGGGAATGAGTAACCTGCTGAATGAAATAATTACAGAAAACTTTCCAGAAATAAAAAAAGGAAACAGATATACAAATTGAAGATGCATACAGGACACCGAGCACACAAAATCACAGTAGACCAATGCCAAGACACATTGTTATGAAGATATCCAATATACAGAACAAAGAGAAAATACTAAAAGCTACAAGAGAAAGGAGACAGATTACATTCAGGGGTAAACCAATAAGGTTAACAACGGATTTTTCATCACAGACACTGAAAGCAAGAAGGTCATGGAACAATGTATTTCAAACACTGAAAGACAATGGATGCCAACCAAGAATTCTGTATCCAGCAAAACTAAGCTTCAGGTATGACAACGAAATAAAAATCTTTCATGATAAACAAAAGTTAAAAGAATTTGCAGCCAGAAAACCAGCATTGCAAAGAATCTTGAGCAAAACACTACACAAGGAAGAAATGAAAAACAACAACCAAAACCATCAGTGGGAAGTGCCTCAGTAAAGACAGAGGTCGAGGGGAATGATAATCATGGAGAAACAAACTAAATTTTTTAAAAAAAGGATAAATAATCAAACATGGCTGGAAGTACAAACCATATATCAATAGTAACTCTGAATGTTAATGGCTTAAACTCTCCAATAAAGCGACAGAGGCTGGCATCATGGATTAAAAAAACAAATTCAACAATATGCTGCCTCCAGGAGACACATCTGATTGGAAAAGACATACACAGGCTGAAGGTGAAAGGATGGGAAAAAATATACCACGCACACAGTCCTTGTAAGCAAGCAGGGGTGGCCATCCTCATATCGAATAAAATCGACTTCAAGACTAAGTTAATCAAAAGGGATAAAGAAGGACATTATATACTGTTAAAAGGAACCATTCACCAACAAGACATAACAATTATCAATATTTATGCACCAAATAATGGTGCTGCGACTTTCATAAAACAAATTATCCTCAAGTTCAAGAATCAAATAGACCACAACACAATAATTATGGGTGACTTCAACACACCTCTCTCACCATTGGACAGATCCTCCAAACAAAAGTTGAATAAAGAAACTATAGAACTCAATATCACAATCAATAACCTAGACTTAACTGACATATATAGAATATATCAACCATCATCAAATGGATATAATTTTTCTCAGCAGCACATGGATCCTTCTCAAAAATAGACCATATATTATGCCATAGGGCAACCTTCAGTAAATATAAAGGGGTGGAGATAATACCATGCATTTTATCTGATCATAATGGAATGAAACTGGAAATCCATGATAAAAGAAGGAAGGAAAAATCCTACATCACATGGAAAATGAACAATATGTTACTGAATGATCAATGGGTTACAGAAGATATAAAGGAGGAAATCAAAAAATTCTTAGAGATAAATGAAAATACAGACACAACATATCAGAATCTATGGGACACAATGAAAGCAGTTTTAAGAGGAAAATTCATCGCCTGGTGGTCATTCCTCAAAAAAAGAAAAAACCAACAAATAAATGAGCTCACACTTCATCTCAAAGCCCTAGAAAAGGAAGAGCAAAACAACAGCAAATGTAGCAGAAGACAAGAAATAATTAAAATCAGAGCGGAAATCAATGAAATTGAAACAAAAGAAACTATTGAAAAAATTAACAAAACTAAAAGTTGGTTCTTCGAAAAAATAAATAAGATCTACAGACCTTTAGCTATTCTAATGAAGAGAAGAAGAGAGAGAACTCAAATTACTAGCATACGGGATGAAAAAGGCTATATCACAACAGACACTTCAGAAATACAGAAGATAATCAGAAATTATTTTGAATCCTTATACTCCAATAAAATAGAAGATAGTGAAGACATCGATAAATTTCTTAAGTCATATGATTTGCCCAGACTGAGTCAGGAGGATACACACAATTTGAACAGACCAATATCAATGGATGAAATTGAAGAAGCCATCAAAAGACTACCAACCAAGAAAAGCCCAGGACCGGATGGGTATAGAGCGGAGTTTTACAAAACCTTTAAAGAAGAATTAATACCAATACTTTTCAAGTTATTTCAGGAAATAGAAAAAGAGGGAGCTCTTCCAAATTCATTCTATGAGGCCAACATCACCCTGATTCCGAAACCAGACAAAGACACCTCAAAGAAAGAAAACTACAGACCAATATCTCTAATGAACCTAGATGCAAAAATCCTCAATAAAATTCTGGCGAATTGAATACAAAAACACATCAAAAAAATTGTGCACCATGATCAAGTAGGATTCATCCCTGGGATGCAAGGATGGTTCAGTATACGGAAATCAATAAATGTTATTCACCACATTAAAGATAAGAACCATATGATCATCTCGATAGATGCAGAGAAAGCATTCGACAAAGTACAGCATCCCTTTATGTTCAAAACATTAGAAAAACTAGGGATAACAGGAACTTACCTTGACATTGTAAAAGCTATCTATGCTAAGCCTCAGGCTAGCATCATTCTGAATGGAGAAAAATTGAAGGCATTCCCTCTAAAATCTGGAACAAGACAGGGATGCCCTCTCTCACCAATTCTATTCAATATAGTTCTCGAAACACTGGCCAGAGCAATTAGACAGACGAAAGAAATTAAAGGCATAAAAATAGGAAAAGAAGAACTTAAATTATCACTAT
The DNA here is from genome assembly GCF_964194105.1 of Spermophilus citellus. NCBI lineage: Eukaryota > Metazoa > Chordata > Mammalia > Rodentia > Sciuridae > Spermophilus > Spermophilus citellus. The sequence goes on along the minus strand of NC_138183.1, from coordinate 95,551,687 downwards.
TTGCAGATGACATGATTTTATACCTAGAAGACCCAAAAGGGTCTACAAAGAAACTACTAGAACTAATAAATTAATTCAGCAAAGTGGCAGGATATAAAATCAACACACATAAATCAAAGGCATTCCTGTATATCAGCGACAAAACTTCTGAAACGGAAATGAGGAAATACACTCCATTCACAATATCCTCAAAAAAAATAAAATACTTGGGAATCAACCTAACAAAAGAGGTGAAAGATTTATACAATGAAAACTACAGAACCCTAAAGAGAGAAGTAGAAGAAGATCTTAGAAGATGGAAAAATATACCCTGTACATGGATAGGCAGAACTAACATCATCAAAATGGCGATATTACCAAAAGTTCTCTATAGGTTTAATGCAATGCCAATCAAAATCCCTATGGCATTTCTTGTAGAAATAGATAAAGCAATCATGAAATTCATATGGAAAAATAAAAGACCCAGAATAGCAAAAGCAATTCTAAGCAGGAAGGGTGAATCAGGCGGTATAGCGATACCAGATTTCAAACTATATTACAGAGCAATAGTGACAAAAACAGCATGGTGCTGGTACCAAAACAGGCGGGTGGACCAATGGTATAGAATAGAGGACACAGAGACTAATCCACAAAGTTACAACTATCTTATATTTGATAAAGGGGCCAAAAGCATGCAATGGAGGAAGGATAACATCTTCAACAAATGGTGTTGGGAAAACTGGAAATCCATATGCAACAAAATGAAACTGAATCCCTTTCTCTCGCCATGCACAAAAGTTAACTCAAAATGGATCAAGGAGCTTGATATCAAATCAGAGACTCGTCGTGTGATAGAAGAAAAAGTTGGCTTCGATCTACATATTGTGGGGTCGGGCTCCAAATTCCTTAATAGGACACCCATAGCACAAGAGTTAATAACAAGAATCAACAAATGGGACTTACTTAAACTAAAAAGTTTTTTCTCAGCAAGAGAAACAATAAGAGAGGTAAATAGGGAGCCTACATCATGGGAACAAATTTTTACTCCTCACACTTCAGATAGAACCCTAATATCCAGAGTATACAAAGAACTCAAAAAATTAGACAATAAGATAACAAATAACCCAATCAACAAATGGGCCAAGGACCTGAACAGACACTTCTCAGAGGAGGATATACAATCAATCAACAAGTACATGAAAAAATGCTCACCATCTCTAGCAGTCAGAGAAATGCAAATCAAAACCACCCTAAGATACCATCTCACTCCAGTAAGATTGGCAGCCACTATGAAGTCAAACAACCACAAGTGCTGGCGAGGATGTGGAGAAAAGGGTACACTTGTACATTGCTGGTGGGACTGCAAATTGGTGCGGCCAATTTGGAAAGCAGTTTGGAGATTCCTGGGAAAGCTGGGAATGGAACCACCATTTGACCCTGCTATTGCCCTTCTCGGACTATTCCCTGAAGACCTTAAAAGAGCATGCTACAGGGATACTGCCACATCAATGTTCATAGCAGCACAATTCACAATAGCTAGACTGTGGAACCAACCCAGATGCCCTTCAATTGATGAATGGATAAAAAAATGTGGCATGTATACACAATGGAGTACTATGCAGCAATAAAAAATGACAAAATCATAGAATTTGCAGGGAAATGGATCTCACTAGAGCAGATTATGCTTAGTGAAGCTAGCCAATCCCTAAAAAACAAATACCAAATGTCTTCTTTGATATAATGAGAGCAACTATGAACAGAGCAGGGAGGAAGAGCAGGAAGAAAAGATTAACATTAAACAGAGACATGAGATGGGAGGGAAAGGGAGAGAAAAGGGAAATTGCATGGAAATGAAGGGAGACCCTCATTGCTATACAAAATTACATATAAGAGGTTGTGAGGGGAATGGGAAAATAATCAAGGAGAGAAATGAATTACAGTAGATGGGGTAGAGAGAGAAGATGGGAGGGGAGGGGAGGGGGATAGTAGGGGATAGGAATGGTAGCAGAATACAACAATTACTAATAGGGCATTATGTAAAATTGTGGATGTGTAACCGATGTGATTCTGCAATCTGCATTTGGGGTAAAATTGGGGGTTCATAACCCACTTCAATCTAATGTATGAAATATGATATGTCAAGAGCTTTGTAATGTTGTGAACAACCAATAAAAAAGAAAGAGTGCACACAAACATACAACGCATAAGACAATAGTAAAGGCCTTGGAGCTCTACACAGGTGAAATTTCCATTGCAATGTTCAAAAACTCCACAGTCAAAAAATAAAAATGATCAGAGAAACATTAACCTAGGTTTGTATGAGCTCAAAAAATAAAATAGAACTTTATGATATGGAAAATGCAATAATAAAATAGATATTGAAAAAAGCACCCTGGTTAATCACTGTCGCAGATGTAATATCCAAGCTGGAGCTCTGGATATCAGCTGTTATTGATTTGAGTCAAATCATCTCCTTTTGGGTCTTTAGAAATCACTTTGGTTAGTCTCTCTGGAATTGAAATTGGCTGCTGTTCTCCCTGTGGAAACACACAAACAGATCCCAGACTCCAGACAATCACTGGGTCAGAACCTATCCATTGTCCTGTTAGAATATCTTTCCAAAGTACCTTAGGCTTATGTACATTTTTTAACTACATATGTCTTTCCGCAGCACTAAGTCCTGATAAATCCAAATTTAAAATGTTTAGAGTAAAAAGGGTTATTTTAAGTTTATCTTTGGGGGATATATACCCCTTTCCAATTCCCTCTTTTTGCTTCAGTAAGTACGTTTTAATAGTTTGATGAGCTCTTTCAAATATGCCTTGCCCTGTGGATTGTATGGGATTCCTGTTATATGAGTAATACCAAATGATGAGCAAAATTGTTTAAAAGAGGTAGAGTTATAGCCAGGACCATTATCTGTTTTTAACTGTTTTGGAACCCCCACAGTGGCAAAATTTTGTAAGCAATGAGCTATGACATCTTTAGTTTTTTCTCCGGCATGAAAGGAGACCATCAAATATCTAGAAGAAGTATGAACTGTAACATGCAAATATTTTAATTTTCCAAATTCTGGCAAGTGTGTGATGTCCATCTGCCAAATATGGTTAGGTATCAGTCCTCTAGGATTGACTCCAAGATTAACTTGTGGTAAAAAGGTCACACAATTTTGACATTGTTTTATTATATGTCTGGCTTGTTCCTTAGTTATTTTAAAATGCTTTTGTAAAGTATTAGTATTAACAAGGAACTTTTTATGAAAATTTGTAGCTTCTTCTTGTGTAGAGAAAATATGTATGTCATGTGTAATTTTATCTGCTAAATCATTGCCCAAACTAAGGGTTCCAGGCAATCCTGTATGTGCCCTGATATGTCCTATAAAGAATGGATCTTTTCTGTCCCAGATTAGACTTTGTATAGTGGAAAACAAAGAGAAAACAGTAGAGGAAGGAGAAATCCTAAAAGCATCTTCAAGGGATACTATAGCATTAACTATATACTGACTATCAGAAAATAAATTAAATACAGAATCTTTAAACATCACAAAAGCTTGTAATACTGCATTAAGCTCTTCCTTTTGAGCTTATTGTTTGGGTACTAAAAATGTAAAAGTTTGATCAGGAGAAATTACTGGTGCTGTACCATTATTTGACCTATCAGTGAATATATTTGGAGCATTCATGATAGGGGTTTTTCTTGTCATTTTTGGAAAAACTACAGGATCCTTAGACCAAAAAGACAACAAAGGATTAGATGGTAAGTGATTATCAAATGAAACATTAGATTTACACATGATTATTGCCCAAGTATTTAACTCATTAGCTAACTCATCAATTTGATCCATAGTATATAGAGTAATAATTTTATTGGGAGAAATTCCAAATACTCCCTTTGCTGCTTTTATTACTTTGAGTATTAATTATACTACAGCTTCAGGATACCTAGTAAGAATAGTGTTAGGAGAATAAGATAAATGTATCCACAATAATGGACCTTCTTGCCAAAATACTCCTGTAGGAATATTTTTTGTTGGTAGTACAATAAATAATAAAGGCAAACTTATATCAATTCTATCCAAATGCATATTTTCCATGTATGTTTCAATAATTTTTAATGCCTTTCTTGCTTTAGGAGTTAACATGCGGGGTGAATTTGGATCTGATGGACCTTTTAGGTCCATCATTGCCATTTAAAAAGATTTTTATGAAACAAGACTTACTTTAAAAACTTGAGAAAGGAAGAAAGATGAAAAAGGTATTTGTACATGGCAGATTGAGACAAAGATTCTTAATGGAGTAAAAACAAGAAAGGTCTTTAGTTGAAGGGCAGCCATGTAAACTAACCTTAAGTGATTTAAACAGAATCTAAGCCTTGTTTAAAAGAGTGAAGCTGTAGGTGTTGAAAAAGTACATTTAAATGTATAGTATAGATGATAATTGGAAGTCTTTAAAAGGTTAAATTAAAGGTGGTTAAGATGGCTTCATGGTGGAGGAAAGATTGCATCATTCAAAACCTAGTTAATCGTAAAAGCATTACTTCAAAAGAAAAAAAAAAACATAAAAATGGGAAGATAATAGAATAAAAGATATTTAGATAAAGAAGATTAAAAAATTTGAAGTGAAAAACTTTAAAGACAGAAGTGTAGGAAGTTAAAAAGAAAAAAAGATAAAGAAGATGTAGAAAGATAGAGAAGGTGTAGGAAGACAAGAATTTTAAACTGACAAAATAGGAAGAAAAAAAACTAAGAGATAAAAAAAAGCAACTAAGGGTGAATGTACAAACCTTAGAAGAAAACTTGAAGATAGAAACAAGATAAAAAATGGTTGAAAATGTCAAGTAAAGGTATTTCAGATAGAAAATGGCAAAACTAAGACAACTATTAGATACAGACATTTAAGATAAAAAAAGGTAAAAGAGAGAAGTTTAAAGTCAAATATTGGATAAAATAGAAGAACAAGGAGATTATTAGTGATTTTTTTCAAAAAGCCCACCAACAGAGGTGAGGCAAAGAACCTCACCCCCCACTGGTGCAAAGGCCAAATTTGGGGTCCAACAGAGGTGAGGCAAAGAACCTCACCCTTCCACTGATGCATAGGCCTATCCACAAGTATGGCTATATGCTGGACTGGTAGTCAGTGATGGGTATGATCCAATTGCAGTGGTATCAACCTAAGACAGGAGGCTGACACCTAAAGGTCAGTTCATCCGATGATGGGTAAGACCATATGTTGAATTGGACAACCTAACAGGCACGGTCCCTAAGCCACATTGCTTGTTGTTTAATTAATCAGAATGGGGGAGATGCTGAGAGCCATAGCCAAGTAGGAATGATGCATGGCAATTTCCTTTTCAGCCTACCCAATGTTGCTTAGAGGAAGGACTCTCCATTGTGGAAACGGGCTTGCCTTGGACCCAGGTCATTTGTAGTGACATTGCATGAATGCTTGAGAAAGGTGATCCTGCTCAAGGACCAGGGTGGATCCGGGTTTAGGGTGGTTCCAGGTTTAGGGTGTGGATCCTGCTGGGAATACAGCAGTTTCAGGTTTAAGGTGGACCCTGCTGGGAATAGGGCATATCCTGCTGCCTCAGGCGCCCGCCCGCTCCTTGTGTTCCCATTGAGTTCTCATGGGATTCAGAGAGTATTTGGGATGCAGAGCCCCGTGGAGGTGTGGATTTTCCCCAGAACGTGCGTGTAGAGTGCCGGTGACAGTTCGAAAATAAAGAGTTGCTATTTGAATCTACAAGGCTGTGAGTGGCTCGTGATTTTGTGCCCAGCCAGACTGCGGCATTTTACAACTTTTTACTTTACCACACAGAGATTATCTCATCTAGAAACATTTCTTTTTTTTAACATTTATATTAAAATATATTTCCACATCTTGAATCTTTTTATATCTCTTGTGTAGCCATTAACCCTTTTTTAAATATTTACATTGTAAAACAACCCTTATAAATTTTTTGAATTTAGATAAATTACTCTAAGTATATTCATTTTTTTGGTAATATAATACTATAATTGAAACCCAACTGAAACTTCTTATACTCTTTTTATATAAATTATACATGATAGAATCTTAACTCTTAGTAACCTTGTTTTAGCAAAGACACAGACACAAAGCAATATTAAACATTTTTCCATTTACCAATTTATGAAAACACACATAATGTTTAAATATATTATCTTATATAACATAATAAGTAAAGAGTATTTGATTTTATATTTGGTGGTTGATATTTTAACACTTTAGCTTTGTAAATTAATCAGATGTCTGTAAAAAACAAGATCTTAGACAAGTGTAGTAAACAGAACTAGCCATCGCTTTCTTGTTGAAGAAAAATCCTTCTACAGGATACCATGATGGTCCCATTGATATACTTAATAACTCATCTTTAAAAAGCCATGGGCTACATTTTTGTATTGTATCAACATATGCCCTAACTGTTCTTGGTCTTACTGGGGTGCCTTTTTTCTCTAACAATTTTTGTTCCTTAGGGGCTAACAACTTCAAACCTTGAGTCAACCATTTTCCCTAGTTTTCTAGGAACAGGCAACTTGAAATAAAAACAAAATAAATCAAAACAAGAACACATTGTTTTTTGAAATGGTCACCCATTCTCTTGCCTTTCCTCAGTGGAGAGCAATTTCACTTACCTCCAAGCTTCAGACGTTCCCCGTACGGGCCACCAAATGCTGCCGTCTGGCTGGGCAAAAAATCTCGAGCCACTCACAGCCTTGTAGATTCAAACAGGAAATCTTTATTCTCAAACTGTCACTGGCACTCTACACACACTTTCTGGGGAAAATCCACACCTCCACCGGGCTCTGCATCCCAAATACTGTCTGAATCCCACGAGAACTCAAGGGGAACTCAAGGAGTGGGCGGGTGCCTGAGGCAGCAGGATATGCCCTATTCCCAGCAGGGTCCACCTTACATCTGGAACTTCCCTATTCCCAGCAGGATCCACACCCTATACCTGGAACCACCCTAAACCCGGATCCGCCCTGGTCCTTGAGCAGGGTCACCTTTCTCAAACATTCATGCAATGTCACTGCAAATGACCTAGTCCAAGGCAAGCCCATTTCCACAATGGAGAGTCCTTCCTCTAAGCAACATTGGGTAGGCTGACAAGGAAATTGCCATGCGTCATTCCTACATGGATATGGCTCTCAGCAAACCACGTTTGATTTAGAGTTCAAAAAGCCTCTATCTTTATAGGGGAAAACAAAGTGAAACCTAAAAATTCAAACTGTTCCTTCAAAGAAACACTTCAACCTAGAAGAAATAAATTTGTGAAACCATGTTTGATTTAGTGTTCCAACTTGCAGTATACTTATAGGGGGAAAAAAGTGAAACTTAAAAATTCATGTGTTCCTGCCAACGAAGGCGTTAACCTAGAAGAACGAAATTTGGGGAGCCATGTGTGGCTAGATTACCAATCATTACCACCTAAAAATTAAAAATGTTCCTGCAAATAAATGCTTCAACCTAGAAGAAGAAAAGTTGGGGGAGCCAGGTGTGACTGCAATACTGATCCTTCCTCACATGTATCATCAGGATCGGGTGAAAAAATATATGCTAGGATTTCAGGAAAATGGGAGTTCTGTGGAAGCTTGGCAAACACTTTCAAATGAAAGTGAATTTTCTTTGACTGTCAAGTGCCTCTGCTTAAGGCTACTTGAAGAGGGAACAAAGCATAGAGATCACACTGAGAACTAATTCAGTGTGTCAAGTTTCAAGCAGCTACCACAAACCTTGTTTCATTTAGAGTTGCAACTGGGAGTATATCTATAGGAAAAAAGGAAGTGAAACCAAAAAATTCAAAATGTTCCTGCAAACGAAAACTTTAACTAGAAATACAAAATTTGGGGCACCAAATGCAGCTGGAGGACTGATGATTCCTGCAATGTATCAACAAGTTTGGGTGAAAAAATATATGCTGAGATTTCTGGAAACTCCAAATTGTGTGGAAGCTTGGCAAACGCTTCCAAATGAAAATGTTCTTTCCTTGCCTCTGCTTAGGGCTACAGCAAGAAGGAACAAAGGATAGAGAATTCAATGAGAACTAATTCAATATGTGGAATTTCAAGCAGCTAGCAGAAACCGTGTTTGATTTAGAGTTCCAAATGCATCTCTCCCTATAGGGGTAAATGAAACCTAAATTTCAAAGTGTTCTTGCAAATGAACGCTTCTACCTAGAAGAATGAAATTTGAGGAACAAAGTGTGACTGAAGATCCCATCATTCTTGCCAGGTATCAAAAAGATCAGGTCAAAAAAAATATTTGCTGGGATTTCCATATACACGGAGTTCTGTGGAAGAAAGTGATTTTTTCCTTGAGTGACAAGTGCCTCTGATTTAGGCTACCTGAAGAGGGAACAAATCATAGAGAGTGCACTGAGAACTAATTCATTGTGTCAAGTTTCAAGCAGCTAGCACAAACCGTGTTTGATTTAGAATTCCAACTGCATCTATCTGTATAGGGGAAAACGAAGTGAAACCTAAAATTTCAAACTGTACCTGCAAAACAACGCTTTAACCGGGAAGAATGAAATTTGGGGAACCAAGTACAGCTTGAGTACCGATCATTACCACCAAGTATTATCAAGATCTGTTGAAAAAATATTTGCTGTGATATCAGGAAACTTGGAGTTCTGTGGAAGCTTGGCAAATGCTTTCAAATGAAAGTGTTTTTTCTTGCCTCTGATTAGGGCTAATTCCAGAGGGAACAACGTATACAGAGTGCTCTGAGAACTAATTGAGTGTGATAAATATCAAGCAGCTAGCACATACTGTGTTTTATTTAGTGTTCTAACTTGCAGTATACCTATAGGGGAAAAGGAAGTGAAACCTTAAAATCCAAACTTTTCTTGAAAAAGAACTCTTCAATGTAGAAGAATGAAATGTGGGGAGCCAAGTGTGATTGCGACACTGAAAATTCCTGACAAGTATCAAAAAGATTGAGTGTAAAAATATTTGCTTAGATTTCAATAAACTTGGAGTTATGTGGAAACTTCGCAAATCATCTCAAATAAAAGTTATTTTTCCTTGACTGACAAGTGCCTCTGCTAAAGGCTACTGCAAGAGGGAACAAAGCATAAGTTAGAACAGTCTGAGAAGTAATTGAGCATGTAAAGTTTCAGGCAGCTTGCACAAACTGTGATTGATTTATAGTTCCAACTGCATCTATGACTATAGAGGAAAATGAAGTGAAATGTAAAATGTCAAAATGTTTCTGCAAATGAATACTTCAAATTAGAAGAACGAAGTTTGGGGGACCAAGTGTGACTGGAGTACCGATGATTCCTGCAACTCTTCAATAAGATCCAGTGAAAATCTATTTGCTGATATTTCAGTAAATTTCGTGTTCTCTGGAAGCTTGGCAAATGCTTCTGAATGAAATTGTTTTTCGCTGCCTCTCCTTTGGGCTACTTCAAGAGGGAACAAAGCAGAGTGTGCGAACTGAGAACTAATGGAGTGTGTTAAGTTTCAAGAAGCTAGCACAAAGCGTGTTTTATTTAGAGTTTCAACTGGGAGTATACCTACAGGGGAAAAGAAAATGAAACCTAAAAATTCAAAGTGTTACTACAATTGGACGCTTTAACTTAGAAGTACGAAATTTGGGGAGCCAAGAGTGGCTGGAGTACTGATGATTCCTGAAACATATCAACAAGATCGGGTGAAAAAATATTTGCTGAGATTTCAGTAAACTCAGAGTTCTGTGGAAGCTTTGCAAACACTTTCCAATGAAAATGTTCTTTGCTTGACTCTGCTTAGGGCTACAGCAAGAAGAAACAAAGGATAGAGAATGCACTGAGAACTAATTCAGTATGTGGAATTTCAAGTAGCTAGCAGATACCATGTTTGATTTAGAGTTCCAAATGCATCTCTCTCTATATATAGGGGTAAATGAAACCTAAATTTCAAAGTGTTCTCCCAAACAAATGCTTCAACCTAGAAGAACAATATTTCGTTGACAAAGTGTGACTGCAGAACAGATCATTCTTGCCAGGTATCAAAAAGATCGGGTCAAAAAAAAATATTTGCTGGGATTTCAGTAAATATGGAGTTCTCTGGAACCTTGGAAAATGCTTTCAAATGAAAGTGATTTTTTTCTTGACTGACAAGTTCCTCTGATTAAGGCTACTTGAAGAGGGAACAAAGCATAGAGAGTGCACTAAGAACTAATTCAGTGTGTCAAGTTTCAAGCAGCTAGCACTAACCGTATTTGATTTAGAGTTCCAACTGCATCTATCTGTATAGGGGAGAACAAAGTGAAACCTAAAATTTCAAAGTGTTCCTGCAAATGAACGCTTTAACCAGGAAGAATGAATTTTGGGGAGCCAAGTGGGTTGGAGTACCAATCATTACCTCCAAGTATCATCAAGATCGGGTGAAAAAATATTTGCTGGGATATCAGGAAACTCAGAGTTCTGTGGAAGCTTTGCAAAGGCTTTCAAATGAAAGTGTTTATTCCTTGCCTCTGATTAGGGCTACTTCAAGAGGGAACAAAGCATAGAGAACCCTCTGAGAACTAATTCAATGTGTCAAATGTCAAGCAGCTAGAGTAAACCATGTTTCATTTAGAGTTAATACTGGGAGTATACCTATAGGGAAAAACAAAGCGAAACCTAAAAATTCAAAGTGTTCCTGCAAACGAACGCTTTAACCTAGAAGTACGAAATTTGGGGAGCCAAGTGTGGTTGCAGTACAGGTGATTCCTGCAACATATCCACAAGATCGTGTGAAAAAAAATATGTCTGAGATTTCAGTAAAATCGGAGTTCTGTGGAAGCTTGGCAAATGCTTTCAAATGAAAGTGAAAATTTCCTTAACTCAAAGTGCCTCTGCTTAGGGGTACTTCAAGAAGGAACAAAGTATTGAGAGAGCACTGAAAACTAATTGAGTGAGTCAATTTCCAAGCAGCTATCACAAAGCGTGTTTGATTTAGAGTTCCAAATGAATCTATCTCTATGGGGGAAAATGAAGTGAAACCTAAAATTTCAAAGATTTCCTGCAAAGGAACACTTCAACCTAGATGATCAAATTTGGAGGGACAATGTGACTGGAGTACCAATCATTATGGCCAAGTATCAAAAAGATTGGGTGAAAAAAATATTTACTGGGATTTAAGTAAACTCATATTTATGTGGACGCTTTGGAAACACTTTCAAATGCCTCTATTTGGGGCTACTTCAACAAGGAACAAATTCTAGAGTGCACACTGAGAATTTATTCAGTGTGTCACGTTTCAAGCAGCTAGCACACACTGTGTTTGTTATAGAGTTCCAACTAGGAGTATACCTTTATGGGAAAACAAAGTGAAACCTAAAAATTAAAACTCTTCTTATAAAAGAATGCTTTAACCCAGAAGAAGGAAATTTGGAGAGCCATGTGCCGCTGGAGTACTGATGTTCCTGAAACGTAACAACAAGATGAGGTGAAAAAATATTTGCTGAGATTTAAATAAACTCGGAGTTCTTTGGAAGCTTTCCAAACGCTGTCAAATAAAAGTGTTTTTTTGCTTGTCTCTGCTTAGGGCTTCTGCAAGAGGGAACAAAGCATAGAGAGAGCACTGAGAACTAATGGAGTGTTCAAGGTTTAAGCAGCTAGCACAAACCGTGTTTGATTTAGAGTTTCAACTGCATCTGTCTGTATAGGAGAAAACAAAGTGAAACCTAAAAATTCAAACTGTTCCTGCAAATGAACACTTTAACCTAAAATAATGAAATTGGGGGAGCCAAGTGCAGCTGGAGTACCGATCATTACCACCAAGTATCATCAAGATCGGGTGAAAAAATATTTGCTGAAATTTTAGGAAACTCAGAGTTTTGTGGAAGCATGGCAAACGCTTTCAAATGAAAGTGGTTTTCCTTGCATCTTTTTAGGGCTACTGCAAGAGGGAACAAAGCATATAGAGTGCACTGAGAACTAATTTAGTATTCAAGCTTTAAGCAGCTAGCACAAACAGTTTTGATTTAGAGTTCCAACTGCATCTCTCCCTATAGGGGAAAACGAAGAGAAACCTAAAAATTCAGTGTTCCTGCAAACGAATGCTTTAACCTAGAAGAAAGAAGTCTGGGGGGCCTAGTGTGACTGGAATACCAATCATTACCTCCAAGTATCATCAAGATTGGGTGAAAAACTATTTGCTGGGATATCAGCAAACTCGGAATTCTGTGGAAGCTCGGCAAACGCTTTCAAATGAAAATGTTCATTCCTTGCCTCTGCTTAGTGCTTCTGCAGGAGGAAACAGTGCAGAGAGGGCACACTGAGAACTAATTCAGTGTCTCAAGTTTCAAGCAGCTAACATAAACCATGTTTGATTTAATGTTCCAAATGCATCTCTCCCTATAGTGGAAAACAAAGTGAAACCTAAAAATTCAAATTGTTCCTGCAAACGAACACTTCAAACTAGGAGAAAGAAATTGGGGGACCAAAGTGCAACTTCAGTACTGATCATTCCTTACATGTATCCTCAAGATCAGGTGAAAAAAAATATTTGGTAGGATTTCAAGAAACTTGGAGTACTGTGGAAGTTTGGCAATAGCTTTCAAATGAAAGTGATTTTTTCCTTGACTGACAAATGCCTCTGCTTAAGGCTACATGAAGAGGGAACAAAGCATAGAGAGTGCATTGGAACTAATTCAGTGTGTCAAGTTTCAAGCAGCTAGCACAAACCATGTTTGATTTAGAGTTCCAACTGCATCTATCTGCTTAGGGGAAAATGAAGTGAAACCTAAAAATTCAAAGTGCTCCTGCAAAGGAATGCTTCAACCTAGAAGAACAAAATCTGGGGGGCCAAGTGCTACTGGAATAACAATTTTTACCACCATGTATCATAAGATTGGGTGAATAAATATTTTCAAGGATTTCAGGAAACTCAGAGTTCTGTGGAAGCATTGGCAACCTTCCATAACATATATTGTCCTCCATTTAGCACAGCTTTGCACATACTAGCCCAATCTACTGGTGTCATGTTCATGTTGGTAATGGATTTGACCATACTTACAGTGAAGTGTGCTTGAGGACTATATGTTGTTACAGCCTCTTTCAGCTGCTTCACTGTTTTGAAATCTAGAGTATGGTGATTTTGCTGCCCACCTGTCATCTCAAATACAGGACATGGTAATCTTTGAGGTCCTGTCTCAGTATCCCATCTATCAACTATTGAGGTTGGGGGCCACCCAACATAATTTGTCTCCATAGGTGGAGCTGTTGGTTGGACACTTATGCCCTCTGGTGATAGAAAGGTGTTAGTAGCAGCCTCCTGTTGTAACTTCTCCCCTGATAGCCCTTCCTCTTTTAAACTTTCTTCTCTGTCTGACTAGGTCGAGAGACCTTCTCTTTTACTTGATCTAACATGTCTTCTATCATAGTCTGAACTGAAGGCTTTGGACTAGGCAAACAAAATTTTATCATCATCCAAAATGGCATTGTGCCAACTGTCAGAGTTCCTGGGTTTTTCTTTTCCCTCTCTGTTAAATCTTCACCAGGATTGTCCCATTGTGATGTATTCAACAACACCTCCTTAATAAGACATGGGCTACATTTTTGTACCGTATCAATGTATGCCCTAACTGTTCTTAGTTTTACTGGGGTGCCTACTTCCTCTAGCAATTTACTTAACACTCTTTCAGTTTGTTTTTTACTAATTTCCAATCCCATATTTCTACTATAAAGATTGCACAACCCAACAAGATAACCAAAAATAAAACTGAAACAGAATGAAACAAAAACCAAACAAAAATGCATTGTATCAATTTTCCTATTTTCTTGAAATGTATATTCGTGGTCTATCTTTCTCTCTTCCTCAGGGCTGAACAACTTTTCTAGCATCCTATTTTTTTAGGGGCAGGCAGCTTGAAACAGAAACATAACAAATCAAAACAAGAACTCATTGTTTTTTGAAATGGTCACTGATTCTCTAACATGCCCTTAATGGCAAGCAATTTTACTTACCCCCAAGATTCAGGCATGCCCCGCAAGGGCCACTAAATGCCGCAGTATGGCTGGGCACAAATAACCAAGCCACCACGAGGCACTTGTAGGTTCAAACAGGAACTTATTGCCCGAAATCTCACTGCACTTGACGCTTACTCCCTGGGAACACTCTCCACCCTCCACATGGCTCCACGAGAACTCAACGGGAACTCTGCAAGAACTCAACAGCGACTCAATGGGAACTCCATGAGAACTCAAAAGTAGTGGGTTCACGAAGCAGCAGGAGCTGCCCTATTGCCAGAGAGCAGGGGTCTCTATACAACAGAAAGCACAGCACGTTTCAATCCAGCATCATCCAGTCTCAGTAATTATACACAACTTAACTTAATTATCATCATCTTAATGGCTTCCTGGCATCACCGCTCAACCACTCCTTCTGGCAAAATGCCAGGCACCATCCCAACTCGGCTGTGAAACTCAACATGTTCCTGCAAAGGAATGTGTCAACCTGGAAGAACAAAATTTGGGGGACAAAATGTGACTGCAAAATCGATGATTCGTGTCAGGTATAAAAAAGATCGGGTCAAAAACATATTTGCTGGGATTTCAGTAAACTCGTAGTTCTGTGCAAGCTTGGCAAATGCTTTCAAATGAAAATTTTTTTCCTTGACTCTACTTAGGGCTACTTAAGAGGAAAAAAGCATAAAGTTCACACTGAGAACTAATTGAGTGTGTCAAGGTTCAAGCAGCCAGTACAAACCGTGTTTGATTTAGAGTTGCAAATGGGAATATACATATAGGAGAAAAGGAATTGAAACCTAAAAAAGTGTTCCTGCAAACAAACCCTTTAACCAAGATCTATGAAATTTAGGCAGCATGTTGGCGAGAGTACCCCCCACACCCAGGGCCGAGAAAACTCTCCCCTGTAGAGGGGAGGACCCTCTTACCTGGGTGTAAGGGTAGATCCTACCACACCCATGTTTTAAGGGACTCCCCCATCTATGGGGGAGGCCCCTATCACCTGGGTGTTGGGGGAAGCTCCCACCGCACTCAGGGCCCAGGGGACTCCTCCCTCTAGGTGGGTGTCCCCTCTCACCTGGGTGTCAAGAGGAGCTCCCACTGCACCCCGGGCCCAAAGGACTCTCTCCTCTAGGGGGGGAAACTCTCTCTGGGTGTGGCAGGGAGCTCCTATATCATCGCACCCTGGGTCTTGTGGACTCACCCTTCTAGGGTGGAGGCTCCACTCACCTAGATGCCGGGGGAAGCTCCCACCTCACCCATGGTCGAGGGGATTCCCCCCTCTAGGGAGAAATCCCTCTCACCTGGTTTTCAGGGGGAGCTCCATACCAGTGCATGCGGGTTTGTGGGGACTCCCCCCTCTAGAGGGGAGGCCCCTCTCACCTGATTGTCGGGGAAAGGTACCACCACAATCAGGTTCGAGGGAATCCCCCTCTATGGAAGAGACCCCTGTCACCTGGATGTGGGGGGTGGGGGTAGCTCCTATACCATTGCTCCCAGGGTTGAGGTTGCTCCCCCCACTAGGAGAGAGGGCTTTCTCACCTGGATGTCGGGGGGAGCTCCCACCACACCTAGGTTTGAGGGGACTCCTCCCTCTAGTTTGGAGACCCCTCTCACCTGGGTTTCGGGGAGAGCTCATATACCATTGCATCCAGGTTTTAGGGGATTCCCCCCTGTAGAGGGAGGTTCCTCTCACCAGGGTGTTGGAGGGAACTCCCACCACACCCAGGGTTAAGGGGACTTTCCCCTCTACAGGGGAGGCCCCTCTCACCTCGGTGTTGGTGGGAATTCCACAGCACCCAGGCCCGATGGGTTCCCCCCTCTAGTGAAGAGTCCCCCCTCACCTGGGCATCTGGGGGAGCTCCCACCTCACCCAAGGACAAGGGGACTGCCTCCACTAGGGGGGAGCCCCCCCTAAACTGAGTGTTGGAGGGAGCTTCCACTGCACCTAGGGCTGAATTGACTCCCCCCCTCTAGGTGTGTTTGGGGGAGCTCCCCTCACACCCAGGGCTGAGGGGAAACCCCCCTCTAAGGGGGAGGCCCCTCTCACCTAGGTGTCCAGGGGAGCTCCCACCTACTCAGGGTCAAGGGGATTCCACACTCTAGGGTGGAAGCCCATCTCACCTGTGAGTCAGGGAAGGTCCCCCACACACAGGACCGAGGCAACTCCCCCCTCTAGGGGGAAGCCCCTCTCACCTGGGTGTCTGGGGGAGCTCCCCCTGCACCAAGGTCCCAGGATACAACCCCCTCTATGGGGGAGGCCCTTCTCACCTGGGTGTTGAGGGGAGCTCCCCCCAAACCCAGGGCTAAGGGGACTCCATTCTTTTGCAGGAGGCACCTATCACGGGTGTGTCAGTGGGAATTCCCCTTACACCCAAAGCTGAGGGGACTCCCCGCTTTAGGAGAGAGGACTCTCTCACCTGAGTTTCAATGGGAGCTCCCCCCCCCTGCACCCAGAGCTGAGGGGACTCCCCTCTATGGGATAGACCCCTCTCATCTGGGTGTCAGGGAGAACTCAACTTGCACCCAGGGCTGAGGGGACTCCCCCCTCTAGGGGGTAGGTCCTTCTCACCTGGGCAGAGCTCTCACCGCACCAAGCATCGAGGGGAATTCCCCCTCTAGTGGGGAGGCCCTTATCACCTGAGTGTGAGGGAACTCGTATAACATCACACCAGAGTCAAGGGGACTCCCCACTCTAGGAAGGAGACCCTACTCACGGGGGTGTTGAGGGGAGTTCCCACTAAACAGAGGGTCAAGAGGGCTCCCCTCTCTAGGGGGGAGACCCCTCTCACCTGGATGTAGGGAGGAGTTCATATACCATAGCACCCAGTGTCAAGGTGACTCCACCCTCTAGGGGGGAGGCCCTACACACCTGGGTGTCAAGGGAAGCTCACACTGCACCCAGGAATGAGAGGACTCCCCCATTTAGGGGGGAGACCACTCTCACCTGGGTGTTGGGGGGAACTCTTATACTATTGCACCCAGGGTTGAAGGGAGTCCACCCTCTAGGGATGAGGCCCCTTTCACCTGGGTGTTGGGGGAGCTCCCACTGTACCCAGGGTTGAGAGCACTCCCCCATTTAGGACAGAGGCCCCTCTCACCTGGGTGTCAGGGAAAGCTTCCACCATACCCATGGTAGAGGGGACTCCCCCCTGTAGGAGGGTGACCCATATCACCTGTGTGTCCAGGGGGAGCTCATATACCATCACACACAGTGTAGAGGGGACTTTCCCTCTAGAGGGGAGGTTCCACTCACCTGGGTGTATGGGAGAACTCCCACTGCATTCAGGGTTGAGGGGACTCCCCCCTCTAAGGGGGAGACCTCTCTCATCACAGTTTCGGGGCTAGCTCATATAGCATCACACCCATGGTCAAGGGGACTCTTCCCTCTAAGGGGGGAGACCCCTCTCACCTGGGGATTGGGTGGAGCTCCTATACCACCGCACCCAGTGTAGAGGGAACTTCCCCTCTAGGGGTGTGGCCCCTCTCACCTGGGTGTTGAAGAAAGCTCCCACCATACCCAGGGTCGAGGGAACTACAGCCTCTAGGAGGGATACCCCCCTCACCTGGGTGTCCGAGGGAGTTCCAACCTCACCCAGGGCTGAGGGGCTCCCCCCTCTAGGTGGGAGGCTTCTCTCACCTGGGTGTCTGGCGGAGCTCCCACTGCACCCAGGGTCAAGGGGACTCCCACCTCTAGCGGGTAGACCCCTCTCATCTGGTTGTCAGGGGGAGCTGGTAAACCATCACACCCAGTGTTGAGCAGACTCCCCCCTCTAGCGAGGAGGTTCCTCTCACCTGGGTGTAGGGGGGAGCTCATATACCATCGCTCCCAGGGTAGATTGCTTTGATACTGGGCAGGAGGGAGCCTTTCAGCAACCGCACTGTGGTACACCGGTTTGGTTGTCCGAGGTTTATCTGTTCCTTTGCAACAAAAGTTGGAATTTTCAGGTTTCACTTCGTTTTGCCTTTGGGGGATGAATGGAGTTTGGCCTGGAAATCAAACACGGTTTGTACTAGTTGCTTGAAACTTCACAACTCAATGAGTTCCCAGTGAGGGCACTGTGTTTTTTTCCTACTTGAAGTAGCACTCTGACTTTCAGTCCTATCAAAGAAATACCAATTTGCTGTAAAGGTACTGAACAATTTTTCCTCAGATTGTTGTGATACTGGGAAGGAGAGCGCCTTTCACCAAATGCACTGTGCTACCCAGGTTTAGTTGTGCTAGGTTCAACCATTCGTTTGAAGGAAAAGTTGGAAATTTCAGGTTTCACTTCATTTTGCTCTATAGGGATGAATGTATTTTGTCCTGGAAATCAAACACAGTTTGTGCTAATTTCTTGAAACTTCACAAACTCAAAGAGTTCTCAGAGAGGGCATGGTGCTTTGCTCCTACTTGAAGTGACCCTAAGCACAAGCACGCAGGAACACTTTGACTGTCAGCCCTATTAGAGAAATACCAATTTGCTGAAAAGGCGCTGAACAATTTTTCCTTGTATTGTTTTGAT
Source organism: Spermophilus citellus (assembly GCF_964194105.1). Taxonomy (NCBI): domain Eukaryota; kingdom Metazoa; phylum Chordata; class Mammalia; order Rodentia; family Sciuridae; genus Spermophilus; species Spermophilus citellus. The sequence continues at coordinate 95,533,244 of NC_138183.1, read as the reverse complement.
ACTGGCCTGGAGGGAGACTTTCACAAACTGCCCTGGACTCCTTAAGGTTGGTTGTCCTAGGTTCAACTGTTTGTTTGCAGGAAAAATTGTAATTCAGGTTTCACTTCGTTTTGCCCTATATGAATGAATGGAGTTTGGCCTGGAAATCAAACACAGTTTGTGCTAGTTGCTTAAAACTTTACACATTCAATGAACTCTCACTGAGGGCATGGGTTTTTGTTCATACTTGAAGTAGCCCTAAGCAAGAGCATGCAAAACCCCTTTGACTTTCAGCCCTATCAAAGGAAATACCAATTTGCTGAAAAGACACTGAACAATTTCTCTTGGATTGCTTTGATACTGGGCAGGAGGGATCTTATCACCAACTGCACTGGGCTGCCAAGTTTGGTTGTCCTAGGTTCAACCATTTATTTGCAGGAACAATTGGAATTTTCAGGTTTCACTTCATTTTACCCTATTGGGATCATTGGAGTTCAGCCTAAAAATCATATATGGTTTGTGCTAGTTGCTTGAAACTTCACAGACTCAATGAGTTCTCAATAAGGGCTCTGTGCTTTGTTCCTACATAAAATAGCCCTAAGTACAAGCACACAGGAAGACTTTGACTTTCAGCCATGTCAGAGAAATACCAATTGGCTGAAAAGGCTCTGAACAATTTTTCTCGATTGCTTTGATACTGGGCAACAGGGAGCCTTTCACCAACCGCTCTGAGCTCCCCTTGGTTGTCCTAGGTTCAACCGTTTGTTTGCAGGAAAAGTTGGAATTTTCAGATTTCCCTTCGTTTTGCCCAATTGGGATGAATGCGGTTCGGTCTGGAAATCAAATAGGGTTTTTGCTAGTTTCTTCAAACTTCACATACCCAAAGAGTTCTCAGAGAGGCCACTGTGCTTTATTACTACTTCAAGTAGCCCTAAGCACAAGCACACAGGAACAATTTGACTTTCAGCCTTATCAGAGAAATACCAATTTGCTGAAAAGGTGCTGAACAATTTCTCTGGGATTGCTTAGATACTGGGAAGGAAGGAGCCTTACACCAACTGCACTGGGCTCCCAAGTTTGGTTTTCCTAGGTTCTACCGTTTGTTTGCAGGAACACTTGGAATTTTCAGGTTTCACTTCATTTTTCCCTAAAGGGATGAATGTAATTCGGCCTGGAAATCAAACATGGGTTGTGCTAGTTGCTTAAAACTTCACACACTGAATGAGTTCTCACTGAGGGCACTGTGCTTCATTTTTACTTGAGTAGCCTTAAGCACAAGCATAAAGGACACTTTGACTTTCAGCCCGATCAGAAAAATATCAATTTACTGAAAAGGCACTGAACAATTTTTTTTTCAAATTGCTTTGAGAGTTGACAGTAGGGAACCTTTAACCAACCACACTGTGCTCCCCAGGTTTGTTTGTCCTGGGTTTAATCGTTCATTTGCAGGAGAAGTTGGAATTTTCATGTTTCACTTGGTTTTGTCCTACTGGGATGAATGGAGTTAGGCTTGGAATCAAATGGATTGGAATCTCTGATTGCTTTAATACTGGCCAGGAGGGAGCTTATCACCAACCGCACTGGGCTGCCAAGTTTGGTTGTCCTAGGTTCAACCGTTCATTTGCAAGAACAATTGGAATTTTCAGGTTTCACTAGTTCTAGAAACTATGCACACTCAGTGAGTTCTCAGTGAGGGCGGTGTGGTTTGTCCCTACTTGAAGTAGCCCTGAGCACAAGCATGCAGAAACACTTTGACTTTCAGCCCTATCATAGAAATACCGATTTGCTGAAAAGACACTGATCAATTTTTCCTCTGTTTTCTTTGATATTGAGCAGAAGGGAGCCTTTCACCAACCCCACGTGGCTTGCTGAGTTTCATTTCCTAGAATCAACCATTCGTTTACAGGAGAAGTTGGAATTTTCAGATTTCACTTTGTTTTGTCCTATAAGGATGAATAGAGTTCAGCCTGGAAATCAAAAACGGTTTGTGCTAGTTCTAGAAACTACACACACTCAGTGAGTTCTCAGTGAGGGCAGTGTGATTTTTTCCTACTTAAAGTAGCCCTAAGAACAAGCACGCAGGAAACTTTGACTTACAGCCCTATCTTGCTGTGGGAGCTCGCCCCCCCACACCCAGGTGACAGGGGTCTCCCCCGGAGAGCAGGGAGTCTTCTCGACCAGGGGTGAGGCGGGAGCTCCTCTCGACACCCAGGTGACAAGGGTCTCCTCCCTAGAAACAGGAGTCACCTTGACCCGGGGTGTGGCTGGAGCTCACCCCGACACCCAGGTGACAGGGGTCTCCCTCATAGAGGGGGGAATGTCCTCGACCTGGGGTGCAGCGTGAGCTCCCCACAACACCCAGGTGACAGGGGTCTCCCTCATAGAAGGGGGAGTCCCCACGACCTCGAGTGCAGCGGGAGCTTTCCCCCGACACCCAGGTGACAGGTGTCTCAACCGAGAGTGGGGAGTGCCCTTGTCCCGGGGTGAGGCAGGAGCACCCCCTGACACCCAGATGACAGAGGTCTCCCAACTAGAAGAGGGAGTCCCCTCAACCCAGGATGCAGCATGAGCTCCCCCCAATACCCAGGTGACAGGGGTCTCCTCCCGAGTCCTAGTGCGGCGGAAGCTCCCCCCGACACCCATGTTACAAGGGTCTCCCCCCGAGAAGGGGGAGTCCTGATGTCCCTAGGAAAGGCCGGAGCTACCCCAACACCCAAGTGATAGGGGTATCCCCTAAAGAGTTGGGAGTCCCATCGACTGGAGGAGCAGTGGGAAGTCCCGCGGACACCCATGTTACAGGAGTCTCCACCCGAGAAGGGGCGTGGGAGCTACCCCAACACCCAGGTTACAGTGGTCTCCCCACAAGAGGGGGGAGTCCTCTCGACCCAGGGTGTGACTGGAGCTTTCCCGGAGACCCAGGTGAATAAGGTCTCCCCCTAGAGGTGGGAGTCCCCTTGACCCGGGTGACAGGTGTCTCACCAGAAAGTGCGGAGTCCCCTTGTCCCCGGTTGTGGCAGGAGATTCCCCTGACACCCAGATGACAGGGGTCTCCCACATAGAGGGGGGAGTCCCCTCAACTCAGAGTGCCATGAGAGCTCCCCCTGACACCCAGGTGTCAGGTGTTTCCCCCCTAGAGTTGGGATTCCCTTGACCTGGGGTATAGCATGAGCTCCCCCCAACACCCAGGTGACAGGGGTCTCCTCCCAAAAGGAGGGCATCCTGTTGACCCTGGTGTGGCGAAAGCTCCCCCTGACACCCATGTTTCAGGGGTCTCTCCCAGAGAAGGAGGAGTTCCGATGACCCGAGGAGCAGTAGGAGCTCCCCCCTGAAACCCAGGTGACAGGGGTCTCCCCCCTAGAGTGGGGAGTCCCATTGACCTAGGGAGTGGTGAGAGATGCCCTGACACCAAGAGGGTGGAGTCCCGTTGACCTGGGTTGTGGCAGGAGCACCCCGACTACTAGGTGACAGGGGTCTCCTCCCTAAAGAAGAATGTCCCCTAGACTCGGGGTGCAGAGGGAGCTCCCCCGACACCCAGGTGACAGGGTTCTCCCCCTGAAAGGGGGGAATCCCCTTGAGGTAGGGTGTAGCGGGAGCTCCTCCTGACACCCAGGTGACAAGGGTCTCCCCCCTAAAAAGGGGAGTCACCTCGACCCGGGTGCCGTGGGAGCTCCCTCGACACCTAGGTGACAGGGGTCTCCCCCAGAGGGGGGAGTTTCCTGGACCCGGGGTGCCGCGGGAGACCACCCCGACACCCATGTGACAGGTGTCTCCCCCTTAGCTGAGGGAGCCCCATCGAACCGGGGTGAGGCAGGATCTCCCCCTGACACCCAGTTGACAGGGGTCTCCACCTAGAGGTGGGAACCCCTGGACCAGGGATGTGGTGAAAGCTAACCCCAACACCCAGGTGACAGGGGTCTCCCCTTGAGAGGGGGGAGTCCTGTTGACCGGGGTGCCACGGGAGCTCCTCCAGACACCCAGGTGATAGGGGTCTTTCCCCTAAAAAGAAGAGACACCTCAACCAGGGTGCGGCAGGAGCTCGCCCTGACACCCAGGTGACAGTGGTCTCCCTTCTAGAATGGGCAACCTCCTCAACCCAGGGTGCTGCAGGACCTCCCCCAGACACCCAGGTGACAGGTGTCTCCCCTCTCAAGGGGGAGTCCCCTCCACACAGGCTGTGGTGGGAGCTCCTTCCGACTCCCAGGTGACAGGGGTCTCTTCCCTAGAGGGGGGATTCTTCTCAACTCAGGGTGCAATGTGAGCTCCCCCATACACCAGGTGACAGGGGTCTCCCCTCTAGATGGGGGAGTCCCCTCTTCCCTGGGTGTGGCAGGAGCTCCCCCTGACACCCAGTTGACAGGACTAGAGGGAGGAGTCCCATCGTCGACCCAAGGTGCAGCAGGAATCTCCTTCCTAGAGGGCGTAATGTCCTTAATCCGGGTTGCAGCAGGAGCTACCCACAACACCAAGGTGATAGGTGTCTCCCCCCTAGAGGGGGAAATGTCCTTGAACTGGGGTGCGGTGGGAGCTCCCCACGACACCCAGGTGACAGGGGTCTCCCCTCTAGAGGGTGGAGTACCTCTACCTGGGGTGTGGCTGGAACTCCCCATGACACCCAGGTGAAAGGGGTCTCTCCCCTAGAGGGAAGAGTACATTCGACCCTGGTTGCAGCTGGAACTCCACCCAACACCCAAGTGACACGGGTCTCCCCTGTAGATGGGGGAGTCCCTTTGAACTGGGGTGAGGCAGGAGCTCCCTCTCCCCTGACACCCATGTGACAGGGGTCTCCCCTTTGGAGAGGGGAGTGCCCTCAACCCGTGGTGCGACACACAGGTTAAAGGGGTGTTTCCTCAAGAGAAGGGAGTACCCTCTACCCAAGGTGTGGCTGGAGCTCCTCCCGACACCAGGTGACAGGGTTCTCCCCCCAGAAGGAGGGAGTCCCATCTACCATGGTTCCGCGGGAGATACCCCCGACACCCAGGTAACAAATGTCTCCCCCAAAGAGGGGGAAGTCCTAACGACAAGAGTTGCATTTGGAGCTCCCCCCGACACACAGGTGATGGGGTCTTCGCCCTAGAAGGGGAGTCCCGTCGACCCAGGATGCCGCGGAAGCTCCCCTGGACACCCAGGTGTCAGGAGTCTCCTTCCGAGAGAGGGGAGCCCTGTCAATCTGTGGTGTGGCGGGAGCTCCCCCTGACTGCTAGGTGACAGGGGTCTGTCCCCGAGAGGGTGAGTCCCGTTGACATGGGGTGCAGTGGGAGCTCCCCCAACACCCGGTGACAGGAGTCTCCCATCTAGAGAAGGGAGTCTTTTCGACCCTGGGTGCAGTGGGAGCTCCCCATGACACTAGGTGACAGGGGTCTCCCCCCTAGATGGGGGAGTCCCCTCGACCCAGGATGTGGCGGGAGCTCCCCACGACACCTGGTGACAGGGATCTCCCCACTATATGGGGGAGTCCCCTTGACATGGGGTGCAGAAGGAGCTTCCCACAACACCAAGGTGACAGGGGTCTTCAAAATAGATGGGGGAGACCTCTTGACCCGGGGTGCAATGGGAGCTCCCCAAAACACCCATGTGACAGTGGTCTCCCCATAGAGGGGGTAATGTCTTTGACCCGGGGTATGGTGGGGGCTCTCCATGACACCCGGGTGACAGAGGTCTCCTCCACTAGAGAGGGCAGTCCCTTCGACCTAGGTGCAGTGGAAGCTCCCCATGACACCACGGGACCCCTGTGTGACCTAGAAAGGGGAGTCCCCTCAACCCGGGGTGTGATGGTAGCTCCCCCTGACACCCAGGTGAAAGGGGTCTCCACCCTAGAAGGGGAATTCTTCTCTTCCCAGAGTGCAGCAGGAGCTCCCCCTGCACCCAGGTGACAGGGGTCTCCCCCCTAGAAAGGAGAGTCCCCTTGACCCGGATGCTGTGGAAGCTCCCCCCTGCAGATAGGTGACAGGGGTCTCCTCCCTAGAGGGGGAGTTCCCTCGACCTGGGGTGCTGCATGAGCTCCCCCCAACACCCATGTGACAGGTGTCTCCCCTCTAGAGGCGGCAGTCCCCTGGACCTGGTATGCGACGGGATCTCCCTTTGACACCCAGGTGACAGGGGTCTCCCACCAAAAGGGGGGAACTCTTCGTCCCAGGGTGTGGCGGGAGCTCCCCCAACACCCAGTTGACAGGATTCTCCCTTCTAGAGGGGGCAGTCCCCTCAACCCGAGGTGCCACAGGACCTCCCCCAGACACCCAGGTGACAGGTGTCTCCCCCCTAGAAGGGGGAATCCACTTGACCCGGGCTGCGGCAGGAGCTCCTTCAGACACTCAGGTGAAAGGGATCTCTTCCCAGGAGGGGAGATTCTTTTCAACCCGGGGTGCAGCGTGAGCTCCCCATGACACCCAGGTGGCAGGGGTCTATCCCCTAGAGGGTGGAGTACCTCTACCTGGAGTGTGGCGGGAGTTCCCCTGACACCCAGGTGAAAGGGGTCTCCCCCCCTAGAGGGAAGAGTACATTTGACCCAGGTTGAAGCAGAAATTCCACCCAACAACCAAGTGAGACAGGTCTTCCCCGTAGAGGGGGGTGTCCCTTTGAACTGGGGTGAGGCAGGAGCTCCCACACACACACACCCACATGACAGAGGTCTTCTCCTTGGAGAGGGGAGTCCCCTCAACCCGTGGTGTGGTGCTAGCTCCTCCCCCACTCGCAGGTTAAAGGGGTCTTTCCCCAAGAGAGGGGAGTACCCTCGACCAAAGGTATGGCTGGAGCTCCCCCCGAACACTAGGTGACAGGTGTCTCCCCCCCCATAGAGAGGGGAGTCCCCACAACCCGGACTGCCACGCGAGCTCCTTCGGACACCCAGGTGACAGCGGTCTCTTCCTAGAGGGGGCATTCTTCTCGACACAGGTTTCGACATGAGCTTCTCCATACACCCAGGTGACAGGGGTCTCCCCTCAAGAGGGGGGAGTCCCCTCAACCCGGGTTGCAGCAGGAGCTACCCAGGACACCCAGGTGACAGGTGTCTCCCCAAAGAGGGGGGAATGTCCTCAACTGGGGTCCAGTGGGAGCTCCCCATGATACCCAGGTGACAGGGGTCTTCCCCCTAAAGTGTGGAGTACCTCTACCCAGGGTGTGGTGGGATCTCCCCATGACACCTAGGTGAAAGGGGTGTCTCCCCTAGAGGGAAGAGTACAATCGACCCTGGGGTACATCAGGAACTTCACCCAACAACCAGGTGATAGGATCTCCCCACTAAAGGGGGAGTTCCTGTTGAGAGCCACAGCCAAAGGGGCCCCAGCAAACTTCCAGCTGCCAGCAAACTTCTAGCTGCCAACTGATTGGCTCCTCTGCGGTGATGCTCACTGGGCTGTTTCCCTGACCTTTCAGACCACGGAGCTGCTCATTGGGGGACTTTTTTGGCTCCGCCCACATGACCCAGCCAATTGGCCTCAAGAGCAGGAGGAGTGGGGGAGGTTGAGATGCTTGTGGGAAGCCAGTGGTGGCAGTTGGGCTCTGAAGGTATTTCCTGAGGAGCTGTGTGGTTTGGTGTGTGTGTTCTAAAAATAAAGTTCATTTCTTTTGACAAGTGGCTCCTGAATTGTGCCCAGCCAGACTGCGGCATTTGGTGGGCCACATGGGGAACGACTGAGGGTAAGTGATAAAGTAAACTGCTCGTGCCCCTGAGGGCAGGGCGAGAGGATGGGTAGCCATTTTAAGATTCTTCTTTTGTTTTGTTTCACTTTTGTTTTAAGTTTCCTGTCCCTGGAGATGAGTGAGATGGAAGAAAAACCGCTCACATCTGAGGAAAAACTATTTGCATCTGAGGAACAGATAGGGAGAAAGGACGGATGGACATTTCAGGAGGATAGAAAGGCTATAATGATTTTGTGTTGTTCTATTTTTGTTTCATTCTGTCTCGGTTTTGTTTGGCGTCATCTTGTTGGGTTGTATTATAGTAGAAATATGGGATCAGAAATTAGTAAAAAACAAACCGAAAGAGTGTTAAGTAAATTGTTAGAGGAAGGAGGCATCTCAGTAAAATCAAGAACAGTCAGGGCATATGTTGATACAATACAAAAATGTAGCCCATGGCTTTTTAAGGAGGAGTTGTTAAATATACCACAATGGAACCATCATGGTAAAGATTTAAAAAGAATAGAAAATAAAAGCTCAGGGACTCTGCCAGTTGGCACATTGCCATTGTGGACGTTTGTATCTTGTTTGCTTAGTCCAAAGCCTTCAGTTCAGACAATGGTAGAGGAAGGAGAAGACATATTGATTCAAGTAAAAGAGAAGGTCTCTCAAGTTAGTCAGAGGAAAAGATTCAAGTAAAAGAGAAGGTCTCTTGAGAGCTAGTCAGACAGAGGAAAAGATTCAAGTAAAAGAGAAGGTCTCTCGAACTAGTCAGACAGAGGAAGAAAGTTTAGAGCAGAAAAAGCCATCAGGGGAAAAGTTACAACAGGAGACTGCTACTAACACCTTTCTATCACCAGAGGGTGTAAGTGTCCAACCAAGAGCGCCACCTCTACAGGAGACTGCTACTAACACCTTTCTATCACCAGAGGGCGTAAGTGTCCAACAAACAGCACCACCTCCATATGCTGGGAGGCTCCCAACCCCCACAGTTGATAGTTGGGATCCTGAGACAGGATCTCAAATATTAACATGCCCTGTATTTGAGCAGGCAGGAGGGCAGCAAATTCACCATGCTTTAAATTTCAAAAAAGTGAAGCAGCTAAAAGAGGCTGTAACAACCTATGGTCCTCAAGCACCCTTCACTGTAAGCATGGTCGAATCCATTACCAACTTGAACATGACACCAGCAGATTGGGCTAATATGTGTAAAGCTGTGCTAAATGGAGGACAATACCTGTTATGGAAGGTTGCCAATGAGGAATTTTGCAAGGAGTCGGCTAAGCAAAATGCAGCAGCTAGTTATCCTCAGAGAAATCTAGATATGTTGTTAGGAAAGGGACCTTATGAGGATCAGCAGCAATAAATTGCATATGATCCTGGTGTATACATACAAATTGCTGTAGATGCGATTAGGGCACAGAAGACTTTACAAGGACATGGAGGTTTACAAGGTCAATTATCTAAGGTAATACAAGGAGCTAATTAACCTTACACTGAATTTGTAGATAGGCTTATTCAAACAGCTACCAGAGTTTTGGGGAATACAGAACAAGCAATGCCATTAATAAAACAACTGGCTTATGAGCAGGCGAATTGTTGGTGCAGACAAGTCATTAGACCATGGAAACATGAAGATTTAAACACATATGTTAAATTATGTAGAGACATTAATGAACAAGGGCAAGTCGTGGCAGCTGCAGTACAACAGGTTTTAGATGCCAGAGACATTAATGAACAAGGGCAAATCGTGGCAGCTGCAGTAAAGCAGGCTTTAGATGCCAGGCCAAGAACATGCTACAATTGTGAACAAACAAGATATTTTAAAAGGAATTGCCCCATAGGAGGAGGATTTAACAAAACTAGGTATCAAAGGAGTAGAATACTGGGTATTTGCCCATGATGCCATAGAGGGAGACATTGGGCTAATGAATGCCGTTCTCAAACCACCATAGAGGGTACTCCATTATCAAAAAACGAACAAGGACCAGGTGTTTATCCATGATATCATGGAGAAAGGCATCAGGCTCCATTGCCAAAAAATGGACAAGGCCTAGGAGTGGCGAATAATCCCCATAGAAGTGTAATGGTATTAGATTGGAAGGATTCTCAAGGATGTGAAGGAACTATACAACCATATGTATTGGATCATCTCCCTGTAAGTTTATGGGGACGAGATGTCCTAGATCAATTAGGTTTGACATTAACAAATAACATCAACCAAAATGCACCCACTATTATGACTAGACAAGGTTTTAGGAAAGGAAAAACATTAGAAAAACAAGAACAAGGTATAGCAGCACCAATACAAACAGATCAAGGAACGGACAGACATGGGTTGGATTTTCAGAAAGGGCCACTGAGACAATAAAAATTACTTGGAAATCAGAAAGACCAGGATGGGTTCCTCAGTGACCCCTGACTAAAGAAAAGATACAAGCAGCCCATTACCTGGTCAAACAACCATTAGCGGAGGGACATATACAACATTCTGTATCTCCCCATAATACTCCCATTTTTGTCATCAAAAAGAAATCTGGTAAATTGAGATTATTGCAAGATTTAAGAGCCATTAATAATGAGATGGTTATAATGGGACCTGTTCGATCGGGGATTCCTCAATTGTCTGCTTTGCCAAAAACCTGGTATGTTTTAGTTATAGATATTAAAGATTGTGGTTTTTTTCAATTCCAATTCATCCTGAGGATAGTCCACGTTTTGCATTTACTATCCCTGCACTGAATCATGAAGGTCCTGATCAGAGATATGAATGGAAAGTACTCCCTCAAGGGATGGCTAACAGCCCAACTATGTGTCAAATTTATGTTAATAAAGTAATCCAGCCACTTAGAAATCAAAATCCTGAACTACAAATATTTCACTATATGGATGATGTATTATTAGCACACAAAGATAAAAACACATTGCTAGAATGTTATGCCACACTTACAAACTTATTAAAAAATTATAATCTAGAAGCAGCAATAGATAAAGTACAATTAAATTTTCCAATTAATTATTTAGGAGTTCTATTATCCTCAACCATGGTCCGTCCACCAAAAATTCAAATACGAGTAGATCAACTCAAATCACTTAACGACTTTCAAAAGTTATTAGGAGACATAAATTGGATAAGGCCTTATCTACGTATACCAACAGGAGAGTTGGGACCTTTATTTAATATCCTAAGAGGTCCATCACATCCAAATTCATCCCACATGTTAACACCTGAAGCAAGAAAGGCATTAAAAATCATTGAAACATATATGGAAAATATGCATTTAGATAGAATTGATATAAGTTTGCCTTTATTATTTATTGTACTACCAACAAAAAATATTCCTACAGGAGTATTTTGGCAAGAATGTCCATTATTATGGATACATTTATCTTATTCACCTAACACTATTCTTACTAGGTATCCTGAGGCTGTAGGACAATTAATACTCAAAGGAATAAAAGCAGCAAAGGGAGTGTTTGGAATTTCTCCCAATAAAATTATTACTCCATATACTATGAATCAAATTGATGAGTTAGCTAATGAGTTAAATACTTGGGCAATAATCATGTGCAAATCTAATGTTTCATTTGATAAACACTTACCATCTAATCCTTTATTGTCTTTTTGATTATTGCATCCTGTAATTTTTCCAAAAATGACAAGAAAAACACCCATCATGAATGCTCCAAATATATTCACTGATGGGTCAAATAATGGTACAGCAGCAATAGTTACACCTGATCAAACTTTTACATTTTTAGTACTCAAACAATCAGCTCAGAAGGTAGAGCTTAATGCAGTATTACAAGCTTTTGTGATGTTTAAAGATTCTGTATTTAATTTATTTTCCGATAGTCAGTATATAGTTAATGCTATAGTATCCCTTGAACATGCTTTTAGGATTTCCCCTTCCTCTACTGCTTCCTCTTTGGTTTCCACTATACAAAATCTAATCTGGGACAGAAAAGATCCATTCTTTATACGACATATCAGGGCACATACAGGATTGCCTGGAGCCCTTAGTTTGGCAATGATTTAGCAGATAAAACTACACATGACATACATGTTTTCTCTACACTAGAAGCTACAAATTTTCATAAAAAGTTCCATGTCAATGCTAATACTTTACAAAAGTGTTTTAAAATAACTAAAGAACAAGCTAGACAAATAATAAAACAATGTCAAAATTGTGTGACCTTTTTTCCACAAGTTAATCTTGGAGTCAATCTTAGAGGACTGATACCTAACCATATTTGGCAGATGGACATCACACATTTGCCAGAATTTGGAAAATTAAAATATTTGCATGTTACAGTTGATACTTCTGGATTTTTGATGGGCTCCCTTCATGCCAGAGAAAAAACTAAAGATATTATAGCTCATTGCTTACAAAATTTTGCAACTGTAGGCGTTCCAAAACAGTTTAAAAAAGATAATGCCCCTGGTTATACTTCTACCTCTTTTAAACAATTTTGCTCATCATTTGGCATTACTCATATAACAGGAATCCCATACAATCCACAGGGACAAGGCATAGTTGAAAGAGCTCATCAAACTATTAAAATGTACTTATTAAAGCAAAAAGAGGGAATTGGGAAGGGGTATATATTCCCCAAAGATAAACTTAAAATAACCCTTTTTACTCTAAACTTTTAAAATTTGGAATCATCAGGGCTTAGTGCTGTGGAAAGGCATATGTGTCCAAAAAAATGTACAGAAGCCCAAGGTACTTTGCAAGGATATTCTAACAGGACAATGGAAAGGTCCTGACCCAGTAATTGTCTGCAGTCGGAGATCTGTTTGTGTGTTTCCACAGGGAGAACAGCAGCCAATTTGGATTCCAGAGAGATTAACTAAGGTCCTGACCCAGTGATTGTCTGGAGTTGGGGGCCTGTTTATGTGTTTCCACAGGGAGAACAGCAGCTGATTTGGATTCCAGAAAGATTAACTAAAGCGATTTCTACAGACCAAAAAGAAGATGATTTGGCTCAAATCCATTACAGCTGATATCCAAAACTCCAGTTTGGCTATCCTTACATCTGCGACAGAACCAGGATGCTTTTTTCAATATCTATTTTATTATTACCCTTTCCGACATCATGAAGTTCTGTTTTGTTTTTTGGGCTCATACAGACCTAGGTTAATGTTTTGCTGATCAGTTCTATTTTTTGACTATAGAGTTTTTAAGCATTGCAATGGATATTTCACCTTTAAAAAGTTATAAGGTCTTACCATTCATTGGATGAGGTCAGCTCATCCGATGAATGGTAAGGACCATATGTACTATTGGACAACCTAAGGCAAGCACGATCCCTAAGCCACACGCTTGTTGTTTAAACAGAGAGGGGGAGATGTTGAGAGCCACAGCGGAAGGGGCCCCAGCAAACTTCCAGCTGCCAGCAAACTTCCAGCTGCCAGCTGATGATTGGCTCACAGCAGGCCCCAACAAACTTCTAGCTGCCAACTGATTGGCTCCTCTGCGGTGATGCTCATTGGGCTGTTTCCCCGTCCTTTCAGACCACGGAGCTGCTCATTGGGGGACTTTTTTGGCTCTGCCCACATGACCCAGCCAATCGGCCTCAAGAGCAGGAGGAGTGGGGGAGGTTGAGAGGCTTGTGGGAAGCCAGTGGTGGCAGTTGGGCTCTGAAGGTTTTTCCTGAGGAGCTGTGTGGTTTGGTGTGTGTGTTCTAAAAATAAAGTTCATTTCTTTTGACAAGTGGCTCCTGAATTGTGCCCAGCCAGACTGTGGCAAGTTCCTTTGATGTGGGGTGTGGTGGGAACTCCCCCCGACACCCATGTGACAGGGGCTTCCCCCGTAGAGGAGGGAGTCCCCTTGACCCTTGGTGCAGAGGGAGCTCCCCCTGACACACAGGTTAAAGGGGTCTTTCCCCAAGAGAGGGGAGTACCCTTGACCCAGGGTGTGGCTGGAGCTCACCCTGACACCCAGGTGACAGAGGTCTTCCCCTATTAAAGGGGAGTCCTTTCAAACCGCAGTGCCATGGGAGCTCCCCCCAAACCCAGATGACAGGGGTCTCCTTTCAAGAGGCAGAAGTCCTCTTGACCCAGGGTATGGGGGGAGCTCCCCCTGACACCCAAGTGACAAGGGTCGCTTTCCTAGAAAGGGGAGTCACCTCTACCCGGGTGCCATGGGAGCTCACCCTGACACCCAAGTGACAGGGGTCTCTGTTCTAGAGAGTGCAGTCCCCTCAACTCAGGGCGCCATAGGACCTTCCCCTGACACTCAGGTGACAGGGGCCTCCCCACTAGAAAGGGGAGTCCCCTTGACCCGAAATGCAGTGGAGATCACCCCGACACACAGGTGGCAGGTGTCTTCCCCAAGAGGGGGGATTCCCCTCGAACCGGGATGCGGTTGGAGCTCCCCCCGACTCCCAGTTGACAGGGGTCTCCCCCGGAGAGGTGGGAATGCTCTCGACCCAGGGTGTGGGGGGAGCACCTCTGACACCCAGGTGACAGGGGTCTCCCCCCTAGAAAGGGGATTCACCTCTACCCGGGTGTGGAGGGAGCTCACCCTGACACCCAGGTGACAGGGGTCTTCCTTCTAGAGGGGCCAGTCCCTCAACAGGGGTGCCACAAGACCTCCCCCGACACCCAGGTGACAGGCATCTCTTCCCTAGAGGGGGGATTCTTCTCGACCAAGGGTGCAGCGTGAGCTTCCCCATATACCCAGGTGACAGGGGTCTCCCTCCCCCCGAGATGGGGGAGTCCCGTCAACCAGGGAGGGGAGGGAGCTCTTCCCAACACCCAGGTGACAGAGGCCTCCCTCCAAGAGGTGGGAGTTCCTTTGACCCAAGGTGCAGTGGGAGCTCTCCCTGACACCCAGGTGACAGGGGTCTCCCCCCTACACGGGGGAGTCCCCTTGACCTGGTTTGCGTAGGGAGCTCACCCCGACACCCAGTTGACAGGGATCTCCTTCCTAGAGGGGGTAATGTCCTCCACCCGGGTTTCAGCAGGAGCTACCCATGACATCCAGGTGACAGGTGTCTCCCCCCTAGAGGGGGGAATGTCCTCAACCTGGGGTGCAGTGAGAGCTCCCCACAACACCCAGGTGACAGGGTGTCCCCCAGAGAGGGAAGAGTCCCTTCGACCCGACGTACAGTGGGAGCTCCCCCCACACACACCCAGATGACAGGGGCCTCGCCCCTAGAAACGGGAGTCACCTCAACCCACGGTGTGCGGGAGGTCACTGTGACATCCAGGTGACAGGGTTCTCCCACCTAGAGGGGGAGTCCCCTCACCCGGGTTGGGACAGCAGCTCCCTCTGACACCCATGTGACAGGGGCCTCCCACCTAGAGCGTGGAGTCCCCTCGACCAGGGGTGCATCAGGAGCTTCTCCCAACACCCAGGTGACTCGCCCTAGAGGGGGGAATCCCGTAGACCCGGGATGTGGCAAAAGCTCCCCTGGAGACTCAGGTGTCAGGGGTCTCCCCCCCGAGAGGTGTGACGGGAGCTTCCTCCAACTCCTAGGTGACATGGGTCTCCCCTCGAGAGGGAGAGTCCTGTCAACCCGGGGTGCAGCAGGAGCTCCCCCGACACTGAGGTGACAGGGACCTCTGCTCTAGAAGGGGGAGTCCCGTTAACCCGGCATGCGTTGGAAGCTCCCCCAGACACCCAGGTGTCACCTGGAGAGGGGAGACACCCATCGACTCCGGGGGTGCAGCAGAAGCTCCCTCTACATCCAGGTGACAGGGGTATCCCCCCTAGAGGGGAGTCTCCTGACAACTCGTG
This sequence comes from Spermophilus citellus, assembly GCF_964194105.1. Taxonomy (NCBI): domain Eukaryota; kingdom Metazoa; phylum Chordata; class Mammalia; order Rodentia; family Sciuridae; genus Spermophilus; species Spermophilus citellus. Next base: position 95,517,903 of record NC_138183.1, on the reverse strand, counting down.
GTCTGGGGGAGCTCCCCCCTGCACACACACACACACACACACACACACACACACACGTGACAGGGGTCGAGGGGAAAGTCCCCTTTACCGGGGAGCTGCGGGAGCTCCCTCTGACACCCAGGTGAAAGGGGTCTCCCCCTGAGAGGGGGGAATATCTTGACCAAAGGTGTGGTGGGATCTCCCCCCTACACCCAGGTGACAGGGGTCTCCCCCATAGAGGAGGGAGTCCCCTCCACCCGAGGTGATGCAGGAGCTCCCCTTGACACCCGGGTGACAGGGGTCTCCCAGCTAGAGGGGGGAGTCCTCTCGACCCGGGGTGGTGGGATCTTCCCTCAACACCCAGGTGACAGGGATCTCCCCCCAAGAGGGGTAGTACTGTCTACCTCGGGATCCCCGGCAGCTCCCCCCGACATTCAGGTGACAAGGATCTCCCCCAAGAGGGGGGAGTCCAGTTGACCTGGGGTGTGGCGGGAGCTGCCCCCAACACCCAGGTGACAGGAACCACCCCCCTAGCAGAGGGAGTCCCGTCGACCCAGGGTGGGGCTGTAGCTCCCATGGACACCCAGGTCAAGAGGCCTCCCCCCTAAATGGGGGAGTCCCCTCGACCCAGGGTGTGGCAAATGCTCCCCCTGACATCCAGGTGACTGGGATCTCCCGCCTAGAGAAGGGAGTCCCCTCAACCCAGGGTGCGGAAGGAGTTCTCCAGGTGACATGTTCCAGGTGACAGGGGTCTTTCCAGTAGAGAAGGAAGTGAGCTCAACCCAGGGTGCGACGCGAGGTCCCCCAGACAGGTGACAGGGATTTCACCCTAGAGGAAGGAAGTCTCCTTGATCCGGGGAACGGCGGGAGTTCCCCGCGACACCCAGGTGTCAGGGGTCTCCCTGCTAGAGGGGGAAGTCCTCTCGACTTAAAGTGCGATGGGAGCTCCCTTGAAACCCTGGTGACGTGGGTCTCCTTCCTAGAAGGAGGAGTCCCCTCGACCTGGGATGCGGGGGGAGATCCCCATGACACCCAGGTGACAAGGGTGGAAAGGAAATTCTCCTTGACCCTGGGTGTGGCGGGAGCTCACTCCAACACCCATGTCACAGGGATCTCCGCCCTAGAGCGCGTAGTCCGCTCGACCTGGGCTGCAGCGGGAGATCTCCACCCAGGTGAAAGGGGTCTTCCTCCTAGAGGGGGGAATGTCCTCGACCAGGGGTGCGGCAGAGCTCCCCACGCCTCCCAGGTGAGAGGGGTCTCCTTCCTAGATGGAGAAGTACCCTCAACCCGGAGTTCAGCGGGAGCTCCCCCTATACTCAGGTGACAGGGGTCTCCCCCCTAATGAGGGGAGTCCTCTCGATCTGGGGTGAGGCGGGACCTCCTCCGACACGCAGGTGACAGGGTTCTGCCCCCTAGAGGGGGGAGTGCCCTCTACCCTGGGTGCTGTGGGAGCTCCCCTCGACACTCAGGTGAGAGGGGCCTCACCCCTAGAGGGGGGAGTCCAGTTGACCAGGGGTGTGGTTGGATCTACACCCAACACCCACGTGAGTGGGGTCTACCCCATAGAGGGGGATGTCCCCACCACCCGGGGTGCGATGGTATATGAGCTCCCACCGGACACCCAGATGAGAGGAGTGTTTCCCCTAGAGAGAGGAGTCCCCTCTACCCTGAGTGTGGCGGGAGCTCCCCTACACCCAGGTTAGAGGGGTTTCCCTACTACATGGGGGAGTCCCCTCGATTCTTGGTGCAGCAGGAACTCGCCCTGACACCCTGGTGAGAGGTGTCTCCCCGCTAAAGGGGAGTCCCCACCGTCCGGGTGCAGCTTGAGCTTCCCCATACACCCAGGTGAGAGAGGTCTCTCCTTAGAGAAGGGAGTTCCCTAGATCCTGGGTGGGGTTGGAGCTCCCCCTGACACCCAGGTGAGAGGGCTCTCCACCTAGAGGGGGGAGTCCCTCGACCTGGAATGTGATGTTATAGGAGCCCCCCCCCCGACACCCAGGTGAAGTGGGTTTCCCCCTAGAGGGGGGAGTCCCCTTGAACTTGGGTGCGGATGGAGCTTTCCCCAACACCCAGATGAGAGGGTTCTCCCCTCTAGAGGGGGGAGCCCCCTTGACTCAGAGTGCGTTGGTATACGAGCTCCCCACAACACCCAGGTGAGAGGGATCTCCCCCCAAGAAGGGGGAGTCGCTATGACCTGGGGTGTGGCAGGAACTCCCCCCAACACCCAGGTGAGAGGAGTCTCCTCCTGGAGGGGGGAGTCCCCTCGACCCTGTGTGCAGCCAGAGCTTTCCCTAACCCCCAGGTGAGAGGGGTCACCCCACTAGAAGGGGGAGTCCCCTCGAACCTGGGTGCGGGGGAGCTCACCCCGACACCCAGGTGAGAGGGGTCTTCACCCTAGAGGGGGGAGTTCTCTCCATCTTGGGTGCGGCGGGAGCTCCCCCTGACACCAGGTAAGAGGGGTCTCCCCACTTGAGAGTGGAGTCCCCTCGACAATGAGTGTGATGGGATCTCCCCTGAGACTCAAGTGAGAGTGGTATCCACCCTAAAGGGGGGGAGTCCACTCAACGTGGAGGCTGCAGGAGCTCCCACACACACATCCAGGTGAGAGGGGCCTCCCCACTAGAGGGGGGAATTGGCTCCACCCGAGATGATGAGGGAGCTCCCCACAACACCCAGGTGAGAGGGGTCTTTTCCCTAGAGTGGGGAGTCCCCTCGACCAGGGTGCAGCGGGAGCTCCCCTGACACCCAGGTGAGAGGGGTCTCTCCCTTAGAGTGGGGTGTCCCCTCCACCCGGGGTGTGGCAGAAGGGCCCTCGCCACCTAGGTGAAAGGGGTCTCCCCCTAGAGGGGTCTCCCCTCCACCCTGGCTGCATTGGGGCCTCCTCCCAAACTAAGGTGAGAGGTGCCTCCCCCCTATAGGGGGGAGTCCCCTTGACCTAGAGTGCATCCAGTCCTCCTCCCAACACCTAGGTGAGAGGTGCCGCCCCCATAGAGGGCGAGTCCCCTCGACCCTGTGTGCGGTGGGCCCTGCCTTCCACACCCAGGTGTGTGGGGCCTCCCCCGGGGGGAGGCCCCTCGAACCGAGGTGTGGCAGCCCCTCCTCCCTACACCCAGGTGAGCGGTGCCTCCGCCCTAGAGGGGGGAGTTCCCTAGATCCGGGGTATGGTGTGCTCACCCCCAACACCCTGGTGAGAGGGACCTCCCCCAGAGTGTGGAGTCCCCTTGACTCAGAGTGCAGCGAACCCTGACACCGAGGTGAGAGGGGTCTTTTCCCTATGGTGGGGATTCCCCATGACCCGCGTTGCCAGGGGACCTCCTAGTAACACCCAGGTGAGAGGGTTCTCCCCCCTAAAGGGGGAAATCCCCTTGACCTGGGGTGCATCCATCGGGACCTCACCACAACACCCAGGTGAGAGGGATCTTTCCCCTAGAGTGGGGAGTACCCTTGACCCGGGTTGCAGAGGGAGCTCCCCCGGACACCCAGGTGAGTTGGGTCTCCACCTTGAAGGGGGAGTCCCCTCGATCCTGGGTGCAGCAAGAGCCCCCCCCATCCAGTTTAGAGCGGTCTCACCTCTAGAGGAAGGAGTCCACTGGACTCGGGGTGTGATGGTATGCGAACATTCCCTACACACAGGTGAGAGGGGTCTCCCCCAAAGAGGGGGAAGTCCCCTTGACCTGGAGAGTGGCAAGATCTCCCTCCAACACCCATGTGAGAGGAGTCTCCCTCCTAGAGCTGGGGGTCCCCTCGACCCAGGTTGTGACGGGAGCTCCTTCAGACACCCAGGTTAGTAGGGTCTTCCCCCTAGAGGGGGGGTCCCCTGCACCCGGGGTGCAGTGGTAGCTTTCCCCAACTTTCAAGTGAGAGGATTTTCTGCCTTAACGGGGGGGAGTCCCCAGGACCCTGCATGCGGTGGGAGCTGCACCCTACGCCCAGGTGAGAGGGGATTCCCCCTAGAGGGTCAGTCCTCTCAAACTGGGGTGCAATGGTATATGAGTTCTCTCCAACACCCAGGGGAAAGTGGTCTCCCCCCTAGAGGGTGGAGTCTCTTTGACCCTGGTGTGGTGGGAGCTCCCCCTGACACCCCAGTGAGAGGGGACTCCCCCCTAGAGAGGGGTGTCCCCTCAACCCAGGGTGAGATGGTATATGAGCTCCACCAAAAACCAGTTGAGAGGGGTCTCCCTCCTAGAAGGGGAAGTCTCCTTGACTGGGGGTCCAATGGTATACGAGCTCCCCCCAACATTCAGGTGAGAGGGGTCTTTTTCCTATAGGGGGGAGTCCCCTTGTCTGTTGTGCAGGGGGAGCTCCCCCCATCACTTACGTGAGAGGGGTCTCCCCTGTAGAGAAGGGAGTCCCCTCGACCTGGGGTGCGGTGGAGACTTCCCCCAACACCCAGGTGAGAGGGGACTCCCATCTAGAAGGAGGAGTCTCCTCGACCCGGGGTTTGGTGGGAGCCTCCCCCAACACCCGAGTTATAGTGGTCTCCCTCCTAAATGGGGAGTCCCCTTTACCCAGGATGCGTTGGAAGCCCCAGACACCCGGGGTGCAGTGGGGATCTCCTTCCGACAGCCAGGTGAGAGGGGTCTCCAACCTAGAGGGGGGAGTCCCGTAGACCCAGGATGCAGTGGGAGCTCTCTTGACACTGAGGTGAGACTGGTCTCTCCCCTAGAGGGGGGAGTCCCCTCGACCCATTGTGCGGTGGGAACTCCCACCGAAACACGGGTGAGAGGGGACTCCCAGCTAGAGGGCTCAGTCCCGTAAACCTGGGGTGCGGTTGGAGCTCCTCCTGACATCTAAATGAGGGGGGGTTCCTCCTAGAGGACGGAGTTCTCTTGACCCAGGTTGCTGTGGGAGCTCCCCCCGACACCCAGGTGAGAGTGGTCTCCAACTTAGAAGGGGGAGTCCTGTTGACCCAGGGTGCGCTGGGAGCTCCCCCCAACACCAGGTGAGAGGGGTCTTCCCCATAGAGGAGGGAGTCCCGTCGACCCGGGATGTGGTGGGAGCTCCCCCAGACACCCAGGTGAGAGGGTTCTGCAACCGTAAAGGGGGGGATTCTCGTCGACCCTGTGTGTGGTGTGTGCTTCCCCTGACACCCAGGTGAGAGGGTCTCCCCCCTAGAGTGGTGTGAAATGGTATAGGAGCTCGCCCCAACAATCAGGTGAAAGGGGTCTCCCTCGTAGAGCGGGAATTCTCCTCGAACGGGGGGGGGGTGTGATGGCCCAGACACCCAGGTGAGAGGGGTCTCTTCTTTGGAGGGGGGAGTCCCCTCCATCCAGGGTGCGATGGATAGGAGTTCCCCCCAACACCCAGGTGAGAGTTGTCTTTTTCCTGGATGGAGGAGTCCGCTAGTCCACAGCTAGTCTCCCCCCCAGAAGGGGGAGTTCCCTCGACCTGAGGTGCGGTGGGAGATTCCCCCGACACCCAAGTGAGAGAGGTCTTCCCCATAGAAGGGAAAGTCCCCTCGACTGGGGTGCGGTGAGAGCCCCGACACCCTGGGTGCGGTGGGAGCTCCCCACTACACCCACATGAGAGGGGTCTCCTCCCTAGAATGGGGGAGTTGCCTCCACCAAGGTTGGGGTGGGAGCTCCCTCCAACACCCAGGTGAGAGGGTTCTTCCCCCTAGAGGGGGGGAGTTTCCTCGACCAGGTGTGCAGCGGGAGCTCCCTCCACTACCTAGGTGAGAGGGGTCTCCCCCCTAGAGGGGGGAGTCCCCTGGATCCCCTCAAACAAGGGTGCAGCTATATTTCCACCCGACACACAGGAGAGAGGGGTCTCCGCCATAGAGGGTAGAGTCCCCTCTACCAGGGGTGTGGTGGGAGCTCCCCCCAACAACCAGGCGAGAGGGGTTTCCACCCTAGAGGGGGGAGTCCCCTCTGCCCTGATTGCAATGGTATAGGAGCTCCTTGTGACACCCAGGTAAGAGAGGTCTACCCCCTAGAGGGGGAGTCCCCTCTGCCGCGGGTGCGATGGTATACACCCAGGTTATCTGCCCTGGGTGCGATGGTATAGGACGTCCTGGCGACACTCAGTTTAGAGGGGTCTCTTCCCTAGAGGGGGGAGTCCCTCTGCTCTGGGTGTGATGGTATACAGCTATCCGTGACTCCCAGAGTAGAGGGGTCTTCCCCCTAGTTGGGGGAGTCCCCTCTGCTCTGGGTGTGATGGTATACAAGCTATCCATGACTCCCAGAGTAGAGGGGTCTCCCCCCTAGTTGGAGGAGTCCCCTCTGCCCTGGGTGCAGTGGGAACTCCTCTCAACTCCCAGTTTAGAGGAGTATCCTCCTAGAGGGGGGAGTTCCTTCTGCCCAGGTGAGGTGAGAGCTCCCTCCGACTCCCAGGTTAGAGGGGTCTCCCTCCTAGAGAGAGGAAAACCCTATGTTCCAGGTGCGGTGGGAGACCCCTCATCCAGGATAGAAGGGTCACCCCCCTGAAGTGGGGAGTCCTCTCTGCCCCAGGTGCGGTGGGAGCTCCCCCGACACTCAGGATAGAGGGGTCTTGCCCCTCAAGGGGGGGGGAAATCTGCTCTTCCCTGGGTGCAGTGGGAGCTCCCCACTACACCCAGGTAAGAGGGATTCCCCCCTCAAGGCAGGAGTCCCCTCTGCCCTGGGTGCAGTGGGTGCTCCTTCCAACACCCAGGTTAGAGTGGTCTACCCCCTAGACGGGGGAGTCCCCTCTGCCCTGTGTGCAGTGGGAGCTCCTTTCGACACCCAGGTCAGAGGGGTCTCCCACCTAGAGGGCAGAGCCACCTGTGTCCTGGGTTTGGTGGGAGCTCCGCCCGACACCCAGGGTAGAGGGTAGAGCCGTCTCCCCCCTAGATGGGGAGTCCCATCTTCCCTGGATGCGATGGTATACGAGCTAACCGCAACACCCAGGTAAGGGGGTCACCCCCTTAGAGAGGCGAGTCCTCGCTGCTTTGGGTGTGTTGGTAGACAAGCTTCATGCGACATCCAGGTAAGAGGGTTCTCCCCCCTACAGGGGGGAGTCCACTCTTTCCTGGGTGTGATGGTATACCAGCTCCCGCAAAACCCAGGTTAGAGGGGTCTTCCCCTCTGGGATTTCCCTCAACCTTGGGTGCCATGGAATAAGAGCTCCCCTGACACCCGGGTGAGAGAGGTCTTCCCCCTCTAGGGGGAGTCCCCTTGACACTGGTGTGGCGGGAGCTCCACCGGACACCAGGATGAGAGGGGTCTCCCCCCTCAAGGGGGAGGGTAACCTCGACCCTGGGTGCGGTGGGAGCTCCCGCAACACCCAGGTGGGAGGGGTGTTCCCCCGCCAGGGGAGAGTTCCTTCGACCCTGGATGCGGTGGAAGCTACTGGTGACACCCAGGTTGGAGAGGTCTCACCCCTCGAGAAGGGAGTCCCCTTGATCCTGGGTGTGGTGAAAAATCCCCAAGACACCCAGGGTGGAGAAGTCTCCCCCCTCAGGGGGACTTCCCCTTGACGCTGGTGCGGTGGGAGCTCACCTCAACACCAAGGTTGGAGGGGTCTTCCCCCTCTAGCAGGTAGTCCCCTCCACCCTGGGTGCGGTGGGAGCTCCCCCTGACACCCAGGTAGGAGGGGTCTCCCCCTCAAAGGGGGAATCTTCTTGACCCTGGGTGCGGTGGGAGATCCACCCAGGTGCAGTTGGAGCTACCCCCGACACCCACGTTAGAAGTATCTCCCCCTAGAGAGGGGAGACCCTTCACCCTGGATGCTATAGTATACGAGCTCCCCCCAACACCCAGGTGAGAGGGGTATCCTCCCTATAGGGAAGAGTCCCCTTGACCCGAGGTGAGATGATACACAAGCTCCCGGGACACCCAGGTGAGAGGAGCCTCTCCCCTAGAGGTGGGAGCTCTCCCCAGACACCCACGTGACAGGGGTCTACCCCTTAGAGGAAAGAGTTCCCTCGACCTGTGGTGCGATGGTATATGACCTCCCCCCAACACCCAGGTGAGGGGGTCTCCCTCCTAAAAGGGGAAGTCCCCTCGACCCGGGATGCAATGGTATAGGAGCTCCTCGGACACCCAGGTGAGAAGGGTCTCCCTCATACAAGGGGGAGTCCCATAGAACCCTGTGTGTGTTGGGAGCTCCCACTGACACCCAGGTGGGAGAGTTCTCCCCCCTTGAGGGGCACGTCCCCTCCACCCTGAGTGAGTGGAAAGCTCCCCCCGTCTACCAGGTGGGAGAGTTCTCCCCCCTTGAGGGGCGAGTCCCCTCGACCCTGGGTGCAGTGGGAGTTCCCCCGAACACCCAGGTGGGAGGGGTCTCCTGCCTCGACGGGGGAGTTCCCTGGACCCTGGGTGCGAAGGTATAAGAGCTCCCCGCAACACTCAGGTTGGAAGTGTCTCCCACCTCCAGGGGTGAGTCCCCATGACCCTGGGTGCTGTGGGAGCTCCCCGCAGCACCCAGGTTGCAGGCGTCTCCCCTCTCGAGGGGGGAGTCCCCTCAACCGGGGTGCAATGGTATAGGAGCTCTGCCCAAAACACAGGAGGGAGACCCCTCCACCCAGGGTGCGGAGGGATCTTTCCAGACACTCAGGTGAGAGGTGTCTCCCCACTAGAGGTGGGACTCCCCTCCACCCTGGCTGCGGTGGGAGCTCCCTCCGACACCCAGGTGAGAGGGGTCTCAGGGGCCTCCCCCCTAGAGGGGTAGTCCCCTCCACTCCGGGTGTGGTGGGAACTCCCCCCAACACCCAGGTGAGAGAGGTCTCCCCCCTAGAGGGAGGAGACCCCTCTACCTCAGGTGCGGTGGGAGCTCCCCCGACATACAGATGAGAGTGGTCTCCCCCCTAGAGGGGAAAGTCCCTCCACCCTGGGTGCAGAGGGAGCTCCCTGAACACGCAGGTGAGAGGAGTCTCCCCCCTAGAGGGAGGAGATCCCTCTACCCCAGGTGTGGTGGGAGCTCCCCTCAACACACAGTTGAGAGGGGTCTCTCCAGAAGGGAAAGTCCCCTTCACCTGGGTGCGGTGGGAGATTCCCCCGGCACCCAGGTGAGAGGCGTCTCCCTCCTAGAGGGGGGAGTCCCCTCCACCCAGGGTGCGATGGTATACAAGCTCCCTGCAACACCAAGGTGAGAGGGGACTCCCTCCTAGAGGTGGGAATCCCTTCCACCCAGGGTGCAGTGAGAGCACCCCTCACACCTGACACCCAGGTATGAGGGACCCCCAGAGGTGGGAATTTCCTCCACCTGGGATGGGATATTACGAGCTCCCCCTGACAACCAGGTGAGGGGGTCTCCGCCCTAGATGGGGGAGTTCCCTCGACACTAGGTGCGGTGGGAACACCCCTGACACCTAGTTTCCATGGGTATCCCCCCTAGAGGGGGGAGTCCCCTCCACCCAGTGTGCGATGGTATATGAACTCCCCCACACACACCCAGGAGAGAAGAATCTCCCCGCTAGAGGGGGGGAGTCCCCTCGACCCTGGGTGCAGTGGGGAATCCCCCGACACCCAGGAGAGAGGAGTTACCCCCCTAGAAAGGGGAGTCCCCTCAACCCTGGGTTCGGTGAAAGCTCTCCCTGACACCCAGGTGAGAGGGGGTCACTCCCCTAGAGGGGGGAGTCCCCTCAATCCTAGATGTGGCGGGAGCTCTCCCCGACACCAAGGTGAAAGGAGTCTCCCCCATAAAGTGGGGAGTTTCCTATATCCTGGGTGTGGCAGGAGCTCTCCCCGACACCCAAGTGAGAGGGGTCTCTCCCCTAGGGGGGGAGTCCCCTCGATCCTGGGTGCTGCAGGAGCTCTCCCCAACACCCAGACGAGAGGGGTCTCCCCCCTAGAGCAGGGAGTCCCCTCAAAACCGGGGACAGGAGCTTCCTCTGACTCCCGGGTGAGAGGGGTCTCCCGTATAGAGAGAAAAGTCCCCTGGATCTTGGGTGTGGTGGGAGCTCTCCCACCCACCAGAGTGAGAGGAGTCTCCCCCATAGTGGGAGAGTCCCTCGATCCTGGGTCGAGTGGGAGCTCTCCCAGAAACCCGGGTGAGAGAGGTCTCCTTCCTAGAGCGGGGAGTCCCCTCGATCCTGGGTGTGGTGGGAGCTCTCCCAGACACCCAGGTGAGAGGGGTCTCCCACTGAGAGGGGGGAGTCCACTCGATCCTGGGTGCTGTGGGATCTCTCCCCAAAACAAAGGTGAGAGGGGTCTCCCCCCAGAAGGAAGAGTCCCCTTGATTTAGGGTGCAATAGTATATGAATGCCCCCTGACACCCAGGTGAGAGAGTTCACTCCCCTAGAGGGGAAGTCCCCACGACCCTGGGTGCAGTGGGAGCTACCAGGTGAGAGGGGTCTTTCACCTAGAGGGGAAAGTCCCATCGACTCTGTGTAATGTTATAGGAGCTCCTCCCTATACCCAGGTGAGAGGGGTCTCCCCCCTAAAGGGGGAGTCCCCTCAGCCCTGGGTGCTGTAGGAGCCCCCCCACATACCCAGGTAAGAGGGGTCTTTCCCTAGATGGGGGAGTTCCCTCAACCCTGGGTGCAGTGGGAGCTACCCCCGACACCCAGGTGAGAGGGATCTCCCCCTAGAGGGAAGAGTCTCCTAGACCCTGGGTGAGGTGAGAGTTCCCCCAGACACCCAGGTGAGAGGGGTCTCCCCAAGAGAGGGGAGTCCCCTCGACCCTGGGTGCGGTGGGAGCTCCCCAAGACACCCAGGTTAGAGGGGTCTCCCCACTAGAGGGGGCATTACCCTGGACCGGGGGTGCAGAGGGGGTTCCCCCAACACCCAGGTGAGAGAGGTCTCCTCCATAAAGGGGGCAGTCCCCTCACTCTGGGTACAGAGGAGCTCCCCCAGACACCCAGGTGAGAGGGCTGTCCCCCATAAAGGAGGGAGTCCCCTCAATCCTGGGTGCCGTGGGAGCTCTTCCCGACTCCCAGGTGAGAGGGGTCTCCCACCTAGAAGGGGTGTCCCCTTGACCCTGGGTGCAGCGAGAGTTCTCCCCGACAAGCAGGTGAGAGGAGTCTTCCCCCTAAAGGGGAAAGTCCCCTTGACACTGGGTGTTGCGGAAGCTCCCCCCCACACACCCAGGTGAGAGGGGCCTTCCCCTGAGAGTGGGGAGTCCTCTCAACCCAGGTTGCGGTGAGAGCTCCCCCCAACACCCAGGTGAGAGGTTCATCCGCCCTACAGGGGGGAGTCCCCTCAAACCAGGTTCCATTGGGAGCTCCCCCTGACACCCAGGTGAGAGAGGCCTCCCCGCTAGAGGGGGAGTCCTCTCAAACCAAGATGCCGTGAGAGCTCCCCCTGACACCCAGGTGACAGGGGTCTCCCCACTGGATGCACTCTACCCGGGTGCATTGGGAGCTACACCAACAACCACGTAAGAGGGGTCTCCCCTATAGAGTGGGGAGTCATTCGACCAAGGTTGAGGTGGGAGATCTTCCCGACTCTCTAGTGAGAGGGGCCTCCCACCTAGATGAAGGAGACTCCTTGACTCAGGGCTCTCGGTGGGAGTTCCCCCAGACACCCAGGTGAGAGGGGTCTCCCCCCTAGAGCAGAGGAGACTCCTCGACCCAGACTGCAGTGGGAGCTCACCAATCATACAGGTAAGAAGGGCCTCACCCCTTGAGGGGAAATCTCCTCGATCCCGGGTGCAGTGGGAGCTACCCCCAACACCCAGGTGAGAGAGGCCTTTCCCCTCAAGGAGGGTGGTGGGAGCTGCCTCCAACACCAGGTAAGAGGGGCCTTCCTCCTCGAGGAGGGAGTCCCCTTGACCCGGGATGTGGTAAGTGTTCCTCCTGAAACCCAGGTTAGACTGGCCTCCCGCTAGAAGGGGGACTGCCCTAGACCTGGGTTGCAGTGAAAGCTTTCCTTGACACCCAGGTGAGAGGGACCTCCCCCCCCCAGGGGGGACTCACCTAGACCCGGTGTGAGGTGGGAGCTTGCCCCCCCCCACACTCAGATGAGAGAGGCCTACCTCTAGATGGGAGAGTCCCCTCTACCAAGGGTGTGGTGGGAGCTCCCCCCCACAGCCAGGTGAAAGCGGTCTCCCCCGAGACGGGGGAGTCCCCTCGACCTGGGGTGCAGTGGGAGCTTTCCCCGACACCCATGTTAGAGTGGTCTCCCTCCCTAGAGGGGGAGTACCCTCGCCCCGGGGTGTGGTGGGGTCTCCAACCTACATCCAGGTGAGACCAGCCTCCCTCCTTAGAGGGGGGAGTCCCTTCAACCCGGGGTGCAGTGGGAGCTCCCCCACACCCAGGTTAGAGGGGTCTTCCCCCTTGAAGGGAAAGTCCCCTCAACTATAGTGCTGTAAGAGCTCCCACAACTCACAAATGCTAGGGGCCTCCCCACTCAATGACAAAGTCCCCTAGACCCTGGTGTGCTCCTGGACACCCAGGTGAGTGTGACATTTCCCCTCAAGGGGGGAGTCTCCACAACCGGGATGTGGTGGGAGTTTCCTCTGACACCCACGTGAGAGGGGTCTCTTCCCTAAATGGGGGAGTCCCCTCGAACCTAAGTGCAGTGGGAGCTCCCATCGACACCCAGGTGAGAGGGGTCTCCCTCCTAGAGGGGGGAGTCCCATTGATCCTAGGTGCCATGGGAGCTCCCCCTGAACCCAGGTGAGAGGGGTCTCCCCCTTAGAGGGGGGAGAACCCTCAACCAGGGGTGCAGTGGGATCTTCCTCAGACACCCAGGTGAGGGGGTCTCCCCCCTAGAGGAGGGAGTCCCCTTGACCCGGGATGTGGTGGGAGCTCCCCCCGACACCCAGGTGAGAGGAATCTCACACCTGGAGGGAAAGTCCCCTCCACCTGGGTTGTGGGAGCTCCCCTGGACACCCAGGTGAGAGGTGTCTCCCCCCATAGAGGAGGGAGTCCCCTCGACCTAGGGTGCGAATTTATACAAGCTCCCCTGACACCAAGGTGAGATTGGTCTCCCCCCCTAGATGGGTGAGTCCCCTCAACCCAGGGTTCATTGGGAGTTACCCCCACACCCAGGAGAGATGGGTCTCCGCCATAGAGTGGGGAGTCCCCTCGACCCGGGTGCTGTTGGATCTCTCCCTGACACCCAGGTGATAGGGGTCTCCACCCTAGAGGGGGCAGTCACCTCAACCCAGGGTGCAGTGACAGCTCTCCCCAACACCCAGGTGAGAGGGTCTCCCCACTAAAGGTGGGAGTTCCCTCGACTGGGGGTGAGGTGGGAGCACCCCCCAACACACAGGTGAGAGATGTCTCTTCCCTAGAGGGGGCAGTCCCCTCAACTCGGGGTGTGGTGGGAGCTTCTTTCGACCTCCAGGTGAGAGGGGTCTTCCTCAGAGAGGGGGGAGTTTCCTCGAGCTGGGGTTAGGTGGGAACTCCCAGTGACACCCAGGTGAGAGGGGTCACCTTCCTAGAGGGATAGTCCCCGTGATCCGGTGTGTGCCGTGGGACCTCCCCCAACACCCAGGTGAGAGGGGTCTCCCCCCTCTGAGGGGTGAGTCACCTCTACCCGGGATGCATTGGCAGCTCCACCGACACCCATGTGTGAGCGGTCTCCGCCATAGAGCGGGGAGTCCCCTCCATAGGGGTGCAGTAGGAGCCCCCACACACACACACAGGTGTAAGAGGTCTCCCCCATAGAACGGGGAGTCCCCTCGACCGGAGTGCAGTGGGAGCTCTCCTCAAAACCCAAGTGACAGGGGTCTCCCCCCTAGGGGAGAGAGCATCCTGGACCCTGGGAGCTGTGGCAGCTCCCCAGGACACCCAGGTGATAAGGGTTCCCACTAGAGGGAGGAGTACCCTCGACACGTGGTGAGGTGGGAGCACTCCCCGATACCCAGATGAGAGGGGTCTCTTCTCTAGAGGGGGGGAGTCCCCTCAAACCCTGGTTCGATGGGAGCTCCCCCTGACACCCAGGTGAGAGAGGTCTTCCACAAAGAGTGGGGAGTCCCCTAGCCCCAGTGTGAGGTGGGAGATCCTCCCCCACACCCAGTTGAGAGGGGTCTCCCCCCATACAGGGGGGAGTCCCCATGACCCGGGGTGTGGTGAGAGCTTGCTCTGTCACCCAGGTGAGAGGAGTCTCCCCCCTAAAGAGGGAGGTTTCCTCAACCTGGTGTGCAGTGGCAGCTCCCCCCAACACCCATGTGAGAAGGGTCTCTCCACAGAGGGCGGAATCCCCTTGACCCTGGGAGCTGTGGGAGCTCCCCTCAACACCCAGGTGAGAGAGGTCTCCCCACTAGAGGAGGAGTCCACTAGACTTGCGATGATGTTTTGGGAGCTCACCCTGACAGCCAGGTGAGATGGGTCTCGCTCCTAGAGGGGGAAGTCCCCTTGACCCAGGGTGTGGTGGGAGTTCCCTGGACACCCAGATAACAGGGGTGACCCACCTAGAGGGGAGAGTCCCCTTGACCTGGGGTTTGGTGGGAGCTCACCCTGACACCCAGGTTAGAGGGGTCTCCCCACTAGAAGGGGGACTCCCCTCGATGCTGAGTGCAGTGGCAGATCCCCACGACACCCAGCTGAGAGGGTTCTCCCCTCAAGATGAGGGAGTCCCCTTGACCTGGGGTGTAGTGGGAGCTTCCCCTGACACCCAGGTGAGTGGTGTCTCCCTCCTAGAAGTGGGAGTCACTAGGACCCACGGTGTGGTGGGAGATGCCCCTGACACCCAGGTGAGAGGGGTCTTTCTCCTAGAAGGGGGAGACCCCTCCACCCGGGGTGCAGTGGGTTCTCCTCCCCACACCCAGGTGAGTGGTGTCTCCCTTTAAGAGGGAGGAGTCCCTCGTCCTGGGGTGTGGTGGGAGCTCCCCCCTACACCAGGGGTAAGGGGTCTCTCCCCTAGAGAGGGGAGACCCCTCAACCCAGCTGTGGAGGGGGCTCCCTGGAAACCCAGGTGAGAGGGGTCTCCTTCCTACAAAGGGGGGTCCCCTCAATCCAGGGAGCAGTGGAGCTCCCCCCTCGACACCCAGGTGAGAGTGGTCTCCCCCTTAGAGGGGGAGTCCCCTTGACCCGCGGTGCAGTCGGAGCTCCCCCGACACCCAGGTGAGAGGGTGTTTCTTCTAGAGGGGTAAGTCTCCTTGAACCAGGGTTTGGTGGGAGCTCCTCTGACACCCAGGTTAGATAGTATGCGAGCTCCTCGACAGCCAGGTGAGAGGGTGTCCCCACTAGAGGGGGGAGTTCCCTCGACCCGGAGTGCGTGCGGTGGAAGCTCCCTAGACACCCAGGTGAGAGTGGTCTCTATCCTAGAGGACTGAGTCCCCTCGACCAGGGTGCAGTGGCAGCTACCCCCGACACCCAAGTGAGTGTGGTCTCCGCCCTAGAGAGGGGAGTCCTTTTGACCCAGGGTGCGGTGGTAGCTCCTCCTGACAAAATGGTGAGAGGGGTCCCCCCACTAGAGGGGGAGAGTCCCCTCAACCCAGGGTGCGGTAGGAGCTCCATGGACACCCAGGTTAAAGGGTTCTCTCCCCTAGAGGGGAAGTGCCTTCCATACAGGGTGCGGTTAGACTCTGACATCCATGTGAGAAGGGACTCCCACCTAGAGGGGGAGTCTCCTTGACCCCGGATGCGATTGTATAGGAACTCCTTCCTACACCAAGGTGAAAGGTGTCTCCTCCATAGATGGGGGAGTCCCCTCACGCGGGGTGAGGTGGAAGTTCCTCCCGACATCCAGGTGATAGGGGTCTCCCCCCTAGAGTGGGGAGTCCCGGCAACACAGGTTGCAACGGGAGCTCTCCCAAGACACCTAAGTGAGAGGGATCTCCCCCCTAGATGGGGAGTCCTTTTGACACAGGGTGCAATGGTATACTAGCTACCCCGAAACCCAGGTGTGAGGGGACTCCTTCCTCTAGGGGCAGTCCCTTCGACCTGAAGTTCGGTGGGAGATTCCCCCAACAACCAGGTGAGAGAGGTCTTTTTCCTAGAGGGGGAGTCTCCCTCCTTTGCTGCAGCAAAATAACCAGGGGGTGACGAACAACTTGTGTACATTGATACAGCAGGAGTGGGAGCTGTTTATTGTAGGACAGGAGGGGTATATATACATTCCACACAGCTTATCTTAATTAACATAAACTAGATACAGCAGTCAACCAATAAGGAATCTCCACACTTAATGGCTCCCTGGCATTACTTCACAAACCACTCCCTCTGCAAAATGCCAGGCGCCATCTTGACTTGTTTACAGACTCTAACATCTGTCGACCTGGGTGCTATGGTATACGAGCTCCCCCTGGCACCCAGGTGAGAGGGGTTTCCCCCCTAGAAGGGAGAGTTCCCTCCGGGTTGTGGCAGGAGATCCCCCATACCCAGGTGTGTGATGTCTCCCCCCAAGCGGGAAGTGTCCTGTCCACCAGGGGTGCAATGGGAGCTTCGCCTCACACCCTGGTGAGAGCAGTTTCCCCCCTAGAAGGGGAGTCACCTCTACCCTGGGTGCGGTGGAAGCTCCCCCCTACAGCCAGGTGAGAGCAATCTCCCCTCTAGAGGGTGCAGTGGGAGCTTCCATGGACACCCATGTGAGAGGGGTCTCCCTCCTAGAAGGGGGATTCCCTCGACCCAGGGTGCAGTGGGAGCTCCCCCCAACACCAGGGGAGAGGCGTCTCCTCCATGGAGGGGGATTCCCTTGACCCCGGGTGCGGTGGGAGCTCCCCTGACACCCAGGTGAGAGGAGTGTCCCCCCTAGAGGGTGGAGTCAATATGGGGTTTGATGGGAGCTCCCCCCTGACACCCAGGTGAGTCTCCCCCCTAGAGAGGGAGACCTATCGACCTGGGGTGTGGTGGGAGCTCCCCAAGACACAAAGTGAGACAGGTCTCCCCACTACAGGGGAAAGTCCTCTTGCCCCGGGTTGCAAAGGAAGCTTCTCCGACACACAGGTGAGATGGGTTTCCCCCCGACCCAGGGCGCTGTGGCAGCTCCCCTGACACACAGGTGAGAGTGGTCTCCCACCTAGAGGGGGGAGTCCCCTCGACCCACCATTCGGTCAGTGCTCTCCCCGACACCAAGTTGAGAGGGGTCTTCCCCCTAGAGGGGGGAGTCCCCTTGAATGGGGTGTGGTGGGAGTTCCTTCCAACAACCAGGTGAAATGGGTCTCCCCACTAAAATGGGGAGTCCCCTAAACGTGTTGTGCCTTGGGAGCTCCCACCGACACCCAGGTGAGTGGAGTCTCCCCCTAGAGGTGGGAGTACCCTAGACCCTGGATGTGGTGGGAGCTCCCCTTAATACCCAGGTGAGAAGGGTCTCCACCCTAGAGGGGGGAGTCCCCCTGACTCGGGGTGCAGTGTGAGCTCCCCCTGACACACAGGTGAGAGGTGTCTCCTTCCTAGAGGGAAAGTCCCTCGACCAGTGGTGCAGTGGGAGCTCTCCCTGATAACAGGTGAGAGGGGGTCTCCCCTCTAGAGGTGGGAGTCCCCTCGACCAAGGGTGTGGAGGGAGCTCTCTCCGACATCCAGGTGAGAGGAGTCTTGCCCCTAGATAAAAGAATCCCCTCGACCCAGGGTGCTTTGCAGGCTCCCGGCAACATCCAGAGGGTTCTCTCCCCAAGAGTGGGGAGTCCCTCGACCTGTGGTGTGGTGGGAGCTCCCCCCCCCATACCAGATGAGAGGGGTCTCCCCCCTAGTGGGGAGAATCCCCTCAATCCGGGGTGCGGTGAGAGCTCTTCTTGACACCCAGGTGAGAGGGGTCTCCGCCCTAGAGGGGGCAGTGGCAGCTCCCCCAAAACCCAGGTGATAGGGGTCTTCCCCCAGAAGGGGAGTCCCCTCAACCCTGGGTATGGTGGCAGCTCCCCCTGACACCCAGTTGAGAGGGGTCTCCCGGCAGAGTAGGCAGGCCTCTCAACCCAGGGTGCAGTGGGAGCTCCCCACGACACCAGGTGAGAGGGGTCTCCCCACTCGATGGGGGAGTCCCCTTGTCCCGGGATGCATTGGGAGCTTTCCCGGACACCCACGTGAGAGGGTTCTCCCCCATAGAGGGGGGAGTCCCATCGACCCAGGGTGCCATGGTATATGAGCTCCCCTGACACCCAGGTGAGAGGCATCTTCCCCCTAGAGGAGTGAGACCCCTCGACCCGAGATGTGCTGTGAGCTCCCCATACACCCAGGTGAGAGGAGTCTCCCCCCTATAGCAGGAGTCCCCTAGACCTGGGGTACGATGGGAGCTCTCCCAGACACCCAGGTGAGAGCGCTCTCCTCTCTAAAGGGGGGAGTTTCCTCGACCCAAGGTGTTGTGGGAGCTCCCCTCAACACCCAGGTGAGAGGGGTCTCTCCCCTAGAGAGGGAGTCCCCTCGACACCCAGGTAAAGGGGTCTCCCCCCTAAAGAGGTTAGTCCCCTCGACCCATGGTGCAATGGTATATGAGCTTCCCTGACACCCAGATGAGAGGGGTCTCCGCCCTAGAGCGAGGAGTCCTCTCAATCCAGGGTGCGGTGGAGGCTCCCCCCAACAACTAGGTGAGAGGGGTCTCCCCACTAGAGGGGGAGTTCCCTCGACCCAGGGTGGGGTAGGAGCTCCCTCCAACACCCAGGTGAGAGGGGTCTTCCCCATACATGGGGAGTCCCCTCGACCCGGGTGTGGTGAGAGCTCCCCTTCACCCAGGTAAGAGGGGTCTCCTCCCTAGAAGGGGGAGACCCCTCGACACAGGGTGCGGTGGCAGCTTCCCCCAACACACAAGTGTGAGGTGTCTCCACCCTAGCGGGGTAGTCCCCTCAACTTACTGTGCAGTGGGAGCTTCCCCTGACAAACAGGTGAGAGGGAACTCGCCCTGACCCGGGGTGCAGTGGGAGCTCAGCCCAACACCCAAGTGAAAGGGATCTCTCCCCTAGAGGGGGGAGTCCTCTCGACCCGGAAAGGGGTGAGAGCTCACCCTGACACCCAGGTGATAGGGGTCTCCCCCATGGAGGCGGTAGTCCCCTCATCCTGGGGTGCTGTGGGGGTTCGACCCGACACCCAGGTGAGATGTGTCATCCCCTAGAGGGAGGAGTCCCCTTGACCTGGGATGCGGTGGGAGCTCTTCATGACACCCAGGTAAGAGTGTCTCCTCCCTAGAGAGAGGAGTACCCTCAACCTTAGGTGCAGTGAAAGCTCCCCGGACACCGGACACCGAGGTGAGAGGGGTCTCCACACTAGAGGGGGAGTTCCCTCAACACTGGGTGCATTGGGAGCTCCCCCAGACACCCAGGTCAGAGGGGTCTTTCCCCTAGAGGAGTGAGTTCCCTCGACCTGGGGTGCGGTGGGAGATCCCTCCGACACCCCGGTAACAGGTGACGGGGTCTCCCCTGTAGAGGGGTGATTCCCCTCGACCCAGAGTGTGGTGGGAGCTCGCCCCAACTTCCAGGTGAGAGGGATCTCCCTCCTAGATGGGGGAGTCCCCTCGACCCATGAGCAGTGGGAGCTCACCCAGACACCCAGGTGATAGGGGTTTCCTCCCTAGAGGCGGGAGTCCTCTCAACCCAGGGTGTTGTGGGAACTCGCCCCTACGACACCCAGGTGAGAGGGGTCTCCCCCCAGAGGGGAGAGTCATCTCAACCCAGGGTGCAGTGGGAGCTCTTCTTGACACCCAAGTGAGAGGGTCTCCTCCCCAGAAGGAGGAATACCCTTGACCCGGGGTGCAGTGAATGCTCATCCGGACACCCAGGTGAGAGGAGTCTCCCACCTAGAGGGGGGTGTCTTCTCAACCTGGGGTGGGGTTGCAGCTCTCCCAGACACCCAGATGAGAGAGGTCTCCCCCATAGAGGTGTGAGTACCCTCAACACGGGGTGCTGTAGGAGTTCACCCCACACTCAAATGAGAGGGGTCTCCCCCCTAAATGGGGGAGACCATTTTACCCCGGGTGCAGTGGGAGCTCACTTTCTCCCTAGAGGGGGGAGTCACCTTGACCCCAACCCCGGATGTGGTGGGAGCACGCCAGGACACCCAGGTGAGGGTGGTCTCCCCCCTAGAGTTGGGAGTCCCCTCTACACGGGGTGTGGTGGCAGCCCCCTATGACACCCAGGTGAGACGGGTCTCCCCCATAGGAGGTGAAGTAACCTCGAACCAGGGTGCAGTGGCAGTTCCCCCCAACTCCCAGGTGAGAGGGTCTCCCCCCAGAGGAGGAAGTACACTCTACGGGATCTCCACCTAGTGTGGGCAGTCACCTCATAGGTAGTGGGGTGCAGTGGGAGTTCCCCCCAACACCCAGGTGAGAGGGGTCTCCTCTTCAAAGCAGGGAGTCCTCTCGACCTGGGGTGCAGTGGAGGCTCCCCCAGACACCCAAGTCAGAGGGTTCTCCCCACTAGAGAAAGAGTTCCCTCAACCCAGGGTGCGGTGGGAGCTCCCCCAGATACCTAGGTCACAGGGGTCTTTCCCCTAGAAGGGGGAGTTCCCTCCACCCTGGGTGCAGTGGGAGCTCACCCGACACCCAGGTGAGAGGGTTCTCCTCCCTAGAGGGGTGAGTCTATTTGACCCAGCTTATGATGGTGTACGAGCTCCCCCTCACACACAGGTGAGAGGGGTCTACCCTGTAGAGAGGTGAGACCCCTTGACCTGGGGTGCAATGGGAGCTCCTCGCAACACCCAGGTG
Organism: Spermophilus citellus; assembly: GCF_964194105.1. Lineage (NCBI taxonomy): Eukaryota > Metazoa > Chordata > Mammalia > Rodentia > Sciuridae > Spermophilus > Spermophilus citellus. The sequence goes on along the minus strand of NC_138183.1, from coordinate 95,497,510 downwards.
AGAGAGGTCTCTTTTCTAGAGCGGGAGTTCTCCGCGACACACAGGTGAGTGTGGTCTCCCCCCTAGAGAGGTAAGTCCCCTCGACCGGGTTGCAGTGGAAGCTCCCCCAAGACCTAGGCCAGAGGGCTCTTCTACGTAGAGAAAGGACTTCCCTAGACGCGGGGTGCGGTAGGAGCTCCCGCCATCACCCAGGTGAGAGGGGGCTGCCTCCTAGAGGGGAAGTCCTCTCGACCCGGGGTGAGGCGGGAGCTCCTTCCGACACTGAGGTGAGGGGGTCTCCCCCCTAGAGAGGGGAGGCCCCTCTACCTGGGGTGCGGCAGGAGCTCCCTCCGACACCCAGGTGAGAGGGATCTCCCCCATAGAGGGAGGAGTCCCCTCGACCCTGGGTGCGGTGGGAGCTCCTTCCTCACTCATGTGAGTATGCTCAACCTGGGGTGCAGCGGGAGCTCCCCACAACACCCAGTTGAAAGGGGTCTCCCCCCTAGTGGGGAGAGTCCCCTCAACCTGGTATGCGATGCTATACGAGCTCCCCCGAGACCCAGGTGAGAGAGGTCTCCCCCCTAAAGGAGGGAGTTCCCTCAACCCGGTGTGCGGTGATAGCTTCCTGCGGTGGTAGCTTCCCCCTCACCCAGTTGAGAGGGGAGGGGGGAGACACCTCGACCCGGGGTGCAGTGGGAGCTCCCAGGACACCCAGGTGAGAGGGATCTGTCCTCTAGAGAGGGGAGGCCTTTGGACTCGGGATGCCATGGTATACAAGCTCCCCCCACACACAGGTGAGAGGTGTCTCCACCCCCCCCCCCAGGGGACTCACATCACTCTGAGTGGGGACTCACATCGACTCTGGGTGCTGCGGGAGCTTGCCCAGACACCCAGGTGAGGTGTCTCCCCCCTAGAGGGGGGACTCCCTTTGAACCTGGGTGCCGTGAGAGCTCGTCCGACACCCAGGTGACAGGGAGACCCCTCTCACCTGGGTGAGCGGGAGCTCGTGCCAACGCGCAGGTGATAGGGGTCTCCAACCTAAATCAGGGAGTCCACTCAACCCTGGATGCGGTGGGAGCTCGCCCAACACCCAAGTGAGAATGGTCGCCTTCATAGAGAGGGGAATTCCCCTCGACCCTGGGTGCGAAGGTATACGAGCTCCCCCCAACACCCAAGTGAGAGGTGTTTTCCTCCTAGAGGGGGCAGTCCGCTCGACCCTGAGTGTGGCGAGAGTTCGCCTGACACCCAGGTGAGTGGGGTCTCCTCCATAGAGGGGGGACTCCCCTTGACCCTGGGTGCAGCGGGAGCTTGCCCCGACACCCAGGAGAGAAGAGTCTACGCCCTAGACAAGGGAGTCCTCCTGACCCTGTGTGTGGCAGGAGCTCACCCCTACACCTAGGTGAGAGAAGTCTCTCTCCTAGAGGGTGGAGTCACCCCGACCCAGGGTGCAGCGGGAGCTCGCTACAACACTCAGGTGACGGGGGTCTCCCGCTAGAGGGAGGACTCCCTTCCACCTGGTTGCTGCGGGAGCTCGCCTCAACACCCAGGTGACAGGGGTCTCCTCCCCAGAGGGGGGATTCCCCCCCACCCTGGGTGCAGCGTAAGCTTGCCCTGACACCCAGATGAGGGGTCTCGCCCCTAGAGAGATGACCCTGGGCCTAACACCCAGATTAAGGGTCTCTCTCTCTCCCCTAGAGAGAGGAGTCCCTCTGATCCTGGGCCTGACACACGGATGAGGGGTCTCCCCCCTAGAGAGAGAAATCTCTCTGACCCTGGGTGCCGCAGAAGCTCACCTCACTACCCAAAAGAAAGGGGTCTACCCCCTAGAGGGGGGAGTCCCCTCAAACCTGGGTGTGGTGGGAGCTTACCCCACACCCAGGTGAAAGGTGTCTCTTCCATAGAGGGGGGAGTCCCTTTGACCTGGGTGCGGTGGGAGTTCCCCCCGGCAATCAGGTGAGAGGGGTCTCCCCCCTAGATGGGGGAATCCCCTCGACCCAGGGAGAGATGGGATACAAGCTCCCCCCAACACCCAAATGAGAGGGGTCTTCCCCCTAGAAGGGAAAGTCCCTTCTATCCTGGGTGCTGCGGGAGCTCCCCCGACACCCACATGAGAGGGGTCTCCCCCCTAGAGAAGAGAGTCTCCTCAAAGTGGGGTGCAATGGTATACGAGCTCCCCACGATATCCAGGTGAGAGTGGTCTCCCCCCTGGAGTGTATAGTGCCCCGACCCTGTGTGTGGCGGGAGCTCGCCCTGACGCCGAGGTGAGAGGGGTCTCCCCTCTAGAAGGATGAGTCACATCCACCCACAGTGCGATGGAATACGAGCTCCCCCTGACACCCAATTGAGAAGGGTCTCCCCTCTAGAGGGGGGAGTCCCCTCGACCTTGGGTGCGGAGGGAGCTCGCCCCAACACCCTGCTGAGAGGGGTCTCCCCCCTAGAGGGGGAAGTCTCCTCTACTCTGGGTGCAGCGGGAACTCTCCCATTCAATTGAAAGGTGTCCCCTAACCTGGGGTGCGGTGGGAGCTCACCCCTAGAGGGGGGACTCCCCTCGACCCTGGGTGCAGCGGGAGTTTACTCCGACACCCAGGAGAGAGGAGTCTCCCCCCTAGAGGAGGGAGTCCCCCGAACCAGTGTGCGGAGGGAGTTTGCCCCCATACGCAGGTGACAGGGGTCTCCCCTCTAGAGGGGGAAATCCCCTCAATCCAGGGTGCTGTGGGCCCTTCCCCCAACACCGAGGTTAGAAGGGTCTCTTCCCTAGAGGGCGTAGTCCTTTTGACCCAGGGTGTGGCGGGCCCTCCCCCGACACCCTGGTTAGAGGGGTCTCCCCCCTAGAGGGGGGAGTACCTTCGAACTGGGGTGCAGCGGGACTTCCTTCCGACACCCAAGTGAGCGGGTTCTCTCCCATAGAAGAGAGAGTCCCCTTGACCCGGGATGTGGCATTACCTCCCCCCACACACACCCAGGTGAGAGGAGTCTACCCGCTATGGTATAGGAGCTCTCCCAGATACCGAGGTGAAGGGATCTCCCCCTAAAAGGGGGAGTCCCTTCGATGCTTGTGCAGCTGGAGCTCTTCCCGACATCCAATGAAAGGGTTCCTCCCCTAGAGGGGGGAGTCCCCTTGACCCTGGGTATAGCAGTGGCTCCCTCTGATACCCAAGTGAGAGGGGTCTCCACCCTAGAGGGGGGAGTCCACTCTACCCAGGTGCGGGGAAAGCTCCCCCTGACACCAGGTGAGAGGGGTCTACCCCCTAGAAGGGGGAATCCCCTCAATGTGGGGTGCCAGCAGGAGCTCCCTGCGACAACCAGGTGAAAGCGGTCTCCCCCCTAGAAGGGGGAGTCGACTCGATCGGTGATGCCGCGGGAGCTCTTTCCAACACTCAGGAGAGAGGGGTCTCACCCCGAGAGGGGATTGTCTCCTCGACCCTGGGTGAGGTGGGACCCACCCCGACAACCAAGTGAGAGGGGTCTCCTCAGCGCATCAGAACTTCCCCCTGACACCCAGGTGAGAGGGGTCTCTCCCCTAGAGGGGGGACTCCCCTCAACCCATGGTGCAGCGGGACCTCTCCCCAACACCCAGGTGAGAAAGGTCTCCCCCCTAGAGGAGAGATTCCTCTTGACCCGGAGTTGGGTGAAATCCCCCCCACACACACACACCCAGGTGAGAGGTGTCTCCCCCCTAGAGGGAGGAGTTCCCTCGACCCAGGGTGCTGCGGGACCATGCCCAGACACCCAGGTGAAAGGGTCTACCCCCAATGGTATATAAGAGCTCCCCCTGACATCCAGGTGAGAGGGAACTTTCCCCTAGAGAGGGGAATCCCCTCACCCTGAGTGCGGTGGGAGCTCCCACCAACGTCCAGGTGAGAGGGTTCTCCCCCCTCAAGGGGGAGTACCCTCGACACTGGGTGTGGCGGAAGCTTTCCCTGACACCCAGGTGAGAGGGTCTTCCCCCAAGAGGGGGGAGGCCCATCGACGTCCGGTGTGGCGGGAGCTCCCCCCACCACCCAGTTGTAAGGGGTCGCCCCCTAAAAGGGGGAGTCACCTCCACACGTGATGCAGCAGGAGCTCCCCCTGATACCCAGGTGAGAGGGGTCTCCCCCCTAGAAGGAGGAGTCTCAACGACCCTGGGTGTGGCGGGAGCTCCCCCCCACACCCAGGTGAGAGGGGCCTCAGACCTCCATAGAAGGGGGAGTCGCCTCGATCTGGGAGGCGGCGGGAGCTCTTCTCAACACCCAGGTGAGAGGCATCTTCTCCTTAGAGTAGGGAGTTGCCTCCATCCAGGATGTGGCGGGTCCTCCCCGACACACTGGTGAGAGGGGCCTGTCCCCTAGAGTTGGAAGTTACTTCGACCCTGGTTGCAGCTGGCCTTCCCACCAACACCCAGAAGAGAAGGACCTCCCCTCTAGAGGGGGGAGTTCCCTCGACATGGGGTGAGGCGGGCCCTACCCCAACACCCAGGTGAGAGGGGCCTCCCCCTGTGGGAGGCCAACCTTATGGGTGACTGAGTTACACTCCCCAGCTGGGTGCTGAGGCGCTCAGTCACAGAAATGGGTGTGCCTTGCTACAGCCCCATGGGTGAAGCTATGCTCACCTGTTCCTTTATAATATAACCCCTTGCCCTGTTTAGGATAGAATCTTCCATGAAAGTGCCTTGTGTGTGTCCCCTCCTCTTACTGTGCCCTTGGGTGTGGCCTACCCAGGTGTCAGTCAACCTGCTGACAGTGGACATCATGAAGGTAGACTCAGCCCCCTGAAACCTCACCCCTTGCCTCATTTGAATAGCTTCTCCTCAATAAAGGGGGTCAGCGCGTGCTCTTGCTCTCTCTCTCTTTCTGTGGACCCTTAAGGTGAGAGGAGCCACCACAGCAACCCCAAAGAAAAAGGTATTTGTGCCTCTTGTGTGGTTATTTCGTGCAGCCCAGTTAGCCCAGTTTAACTAGAGTGACCCCTGAGCCTTCTAGTCTTGAGAACAGAAACCCGGCATCCCCCCTAGACGGTAGAATCCCCTCGACCCAGGGTACCGTGGCAGTCCCCCCGACATTCAGGTGAGAAGGGTCTCCCCCCTTGGGGGGAGTCCCTTTGACCCTAGAAGGGGTAGTCCCCTCTACCCAGGGTGCAGAGGGCCCTTCCCCTGACACCGAGTTGAGAGGGGTCTCTTCCCTAGAGGGGGGAGTCCTTTAGACCCAGGTTGTGGCGGGCCCTCCCGAGGACACCCTGGTGAGAGGGGTCTCCTCCCTAGAGGACATAGTCCCAGCGCCGCGGGGTGCAACGGGACCTCCCCCCGACACTCAGGTGAGAGGGTTCTCTCCCCTAGAGGAGAAAGTCCCTTTGACCTGGGGTGTGGTGGGACCTCCCCCAGAAACCCAGGTGAGAGGGGTCTACCCCCAATGGTATACAGCTCTCCCCGACATCCAGGTGGGAAGGATCTCCCCCTAGAAGGGTGCCTTGGGAGCTCTCCCCGACATCCAGGTGGGAAGGATCTCCCCCTAGAATGGGTGCCTTGGGAGCTCTCCCAGACAACCAAGTGAGACGGTCTCCCCCCTAGAGGGAGGAGTCCCATTGACCCTGGGTTTGGCGGGGGCTTCCCCTGATATCCAAGTGAGAGGTGTCTCCACCCTAGAGGGGGAGCCCACTCGATTCTGGGTGCGGGGGGAGCTCCCCTCAACCCCAGGTGAGAGGGGTCTTCCCCCTAGTGGGTGGAGCCGCCTCCACCCGTGATAAAACGGGAGCTCCTCCCGACACCCACCTGAGAGGAGTCTCCCCCTTAGAGAAAGGAGTCCCCTCAATGCGGGGTGCCACGTGAGCTCCTGGTGACACCCAGGTGAGAGGGGTCTATCCTTGATGGTGTATGATCTCCCCCTGACACCCAGGTGAGAGGGGTCTCCCCCCTAAATGGGGGAGTCCTCTCGACCTGGAGTGCGGAGGGAGCCTCCCACACACCCAAGTGAGAAGGGTCTCCCCTGATGATATAGGAGCTCCCACTGACACCTAGGCGAGAGGGGTCTCCCCCCTAGAAGGGGGTGTCGCCTCAACCTGGGGTGCAGTGGGAGATTCCCCCAATACCCAGTTTTGAGGTGTCTTTCCCCTAGAGGGGGGAATTGCCTTGAAGCCGGGTGCAATGCGAGCTCCCACCGACAGACACCCAGGTGTGAGGGGTCTCCCCCACTAGAGGGGGAATAGCCTTGACGCGGGGTGCTGGAAGAACTCCTGCTGACACCTAGAAAAGGGAGTTTCCTCCCAGAGGCGTGCGGCAGGAGCTCATCCCAACACCCAGGTGAGAGGGGTCTCCTTCCTGGAGGGAAGAGTCACCTGGACGCTAGGTGCAGCGGGAGCTCCACCCAACACCCTAGTGAGAGATTTCTCCCACCTCAAGGGGAGAGTAGCTTGGATCATCGGTGGTGCGGCTAGAGCTCCTCATGACACCCTAGAGGGGGGAGTCTCCTTGACAAGAGGTGTGGCATGAGCTCCTCCCGACACCCAGGGGAGCGGAGTCTCCTCCCCCCCAGATGAGAGAGTTCTCTTGACCCGGGTGCAACGGGACCTCCCTGAGACACCCCTTGAGAGGGGCCGCCCCCCTAGAGGGGGGAGTCCCCTCAACCCGGGTGCGGTGATCCTCCCCACAACACCAAGGTGAAAGGGGCCGCCCCCCTAGAGAGGGGAGTCCCCTCCATCAGGGGTGCGGTGGGACCTCCCCCTGACACCCAGGTGAGAGGTGTCTACCCCTAAAGGTATAGGAGCTCCCCCGACACCTAGGCGAGAGACGTCTCCCTCACAGAGGGGGGAGTCTCCTCACCGCTGGATGCGCAGGAGCTCCCCCCGCCACCCAGGTGAGAAGGGTTTCACCCTAGAGGAGAAAGTCCCTTTGACCCGGGGTGAGGCAAGACCTCCCCAACACCCAGGTGAGATGGTCTACCCCCGACGATATATGAGCTCCCCCGACACCCAGTTGAGAGGAGTCTCCCTCCTAGAGGGGAGAGTCCCCTCGACCCTGGGTGTGGAAAGACCTCCCCACAACACCCAGGTGAGAGGGGTCTCCCTTCTAGAGGGCAGAGTCCCCTCGACCCTGGGTGTGGCAGGACCTTCCCCCAACACCCAGGTGAGAGGGCTCTTCCCCATAATGGGGGGGCAGTCACTTTGACTCTGGGTGCAGCGGAAGCCCCCCACCCACACCCAGGTTAGAAGAGTCTCCCCCCAAAGGGGGGAATCCCCTCAACCCTGGGTGTGGCGGGACCTCTCCCCAACATCTAGAGGGGGTAGTCACCTCGACCTGGGGTGTGGTGGGAGCTCCCTCTGACACCCAGGTGAGAGGGGTCTCCCCCCTTGATGTGGGAGTCTTCTTGACCCGGGGTGCGCGGGTCAAGAAGACTCTCACTGACACCCAGGTGAGTGGGGCGTTTTTCCTAGAGGGGGGAGTCCCTTCCACCCAGGGTGTGGCAGAAGATCCCCCCAACACCCAGGTGAGTGGGGTGTCCCCCCAGAGGAGGGAGTCTCCGCGACTCGGTGTGCAGTAGGAGCTCCCCAGGACACCCAAGTGAAAGGACTTCCCCCCCTAGAGGGGAGCTCCCCCCCGACACCCAGGTGAGAGTGGTTTCCTCTTTGTGGGGGGATTCCTCTCTACCCAGGGTTCGGTGAGAGCTTTCCCCGACACCCAGGTGACAGGGGTCTCCCTTCTAGAGTGGGGAGAACACACAACCCTGGGTGCCGTGGTAGCTCATTCCGACATCCAGGTGAGAGTGTTCTCCCCCATCTAGCAGGGAGTCCCTCAACCCAGAGTGTGGTGGGAGCTCCCCTCGACAACCAAGTGAGAGTGTTCTCCCCCATCTAGCAGGGAGTCCCTCAACCCAGAGTGTGGTGGGAGCTCCCCTCGACAACCAAGTGACAGTGGTCTCCCCCTAGATGGTGGAGTCCCCTCGACCTGCAGTGTGGTGGGAGGTTCCCCTGACACCCAAGTGAGAGGGGACTCCCCTCTCCCCTCAACTTGGGGTGTTGTGGGAGCTCCCACCAACACCCAGGTGAGAGTGGTCTCCCAACTAGAGGAGGGAGTCCCCTTGACCCAGGTGCAGTGGGAAGTTCCCCCGACACCCAGATAAGAGGGGACTACCCCCTAGTATGGGGAGTCCACTCAAGCCGGAGTGCTGTGGGCTCCCTCCCACACAGGAAAGAGGGGTCTCCCCACTAGAGAGGGGAGTCCTTTCAACTTGATGTGCAGTGGGAGCTCCCCTTGACACCCAGGTGAGAGCAGTCTCCCCCCTAGAGGGAGGAGCCGCTCGACTTGAGGTTTGGTGGGAGCTCCCCACAGACACACAGGTGAAAGAGGTCACCCCCCTAGAGGGGGGAGTCCCCTCCACACTGGGTGCTGCGGAAGCTGTCCCTAACACCCAGGTAAGAGGGGTCTCTCCACTAGAGGGGAGAGTCCCCTCCACGAGGGGTGCAGCGGGAGCTCCCCCAACATCATGTAACAGGGGTCCTCCCCCTATGGGGGGAGTCCCCTCGTCCTGGGGTGCGGCAGTAACTTCACCTGACCACCCAGGTGAGAAGGGTCTCCATCGTCATGGGGCAGTCCCCTCATCCCAGGTGCGGCGGGAGCTCCCCCTGTAAACCCAAATGACATGGATCTCCCCTTGGAAGGTGGGGGATCCCCTGAACCAGGGTGCAACGGGAACTTACCCTGACACCCAGGTGAGAGGGGTCTCCCCACTAGAGGGGGGAGTCCCTTCACCCAGGTGCTGCGGGAGCTCTTCACGACACCCACGTGACTGGGGTCTCCCCCCTAGAAGGGGGATTCTTCTCTACCCGGGGTGCAGCAGGAGCTTTCTCTGACACCCAGGTAAGAGGTGTTTCCCCCCTAGAAGGGGGAGTCCCCTCGACCCTGGGTGTAGGGGGAGCTCCACCCTACACCCATGTGAGAGGATTCTTCCCCCTAGAGGGGGGAGTCTCCTCGGCCAGGTGTGTGGCGGGAGCTCCCTCAGATACCTAGGTGAGAGGGGTCTCCCCCCTAGATGGGGGGGTACCATCAAACAAGGGTGCAGCAGTATCTCCCCTTGACACCCAGGTGAGAGGGGTCTCCTCCCTATAGGGTAGAGTCCTCGACCAGGGGTGTGTTGGGTGCTCCCTCCGACTCCTAGGTGAGAAAGGTCTCCCCCCTAGAGTAGGGAGTCCCCTCTGCCCCTGGTGCGATGGTTTATGAGCTCTTTTTGACACCCAGGTAAGATAGGTCTCCCCCCTATGCTCTGTGTGCGGTGGGAGCACCCCTGATACCCAGGATAGAAGAGTCACCACCCTTGAGGGGGGAGTGCCCTCTGCCCCTGTGCGGTGGGAGCTCCCCCCAACACCCAGGATAGAGGGGTCTTGCCCTTGAGGGGGGAATCCAGTCTGCCTTAGGTGCGGTGGGAATTCCCTCCGACACCCGGTTAGAGGGGTTCCTCCCCTCTAGGCGCGAGTCCCCTCTGCACCAGGTGCGTTGGGACACCTTCTGACACCCAGGTTAGAGCAGTCTCCCCCCTAGAGGGGGGAATCCCCTCTGCCCCGGGTGCTGTGGGAGGTCCGCCCGACACCCAGATTAAAGGGGTCTCCCACCTAGAGGAGGTAGTCACCTGTGCCCTGGGTGCTGTGGAAGCTCTGCCCAACACCCAGGTTAGGGCGGTCTCCCCCCTAGAGAGGCGAGTCCCCTTTGCCTTGGGTGTGATGGTATATGAGCTTCCCGCCACACCCAGGTAAGAGGGGTCCCCCCCACAGGGAGGGTCCCCTGTGCCCTGGGTGCGATAGTATACGAACTCCCCGAGAAACCCAGGTTAGAGGGGTCTTCCTCCTAGAGCGGGGAGTCCCCTCTGTCCTGGGTGCTGTGGGAGCTCCACACGACACCCAGATTATAGAGGTCAACTCCCTAGAGGGGGAGACCATCTCTGCCATGGGTGCAGTGGAGGCTCCCCCTGACACCCAGGTTACAGGGGCCTCCACCCTAAAAGGGGGAGACCCCTATGCCCTGGGTGCAATCGTATAGGAGCTCCCTGCTTCACCCAGGTAAGAGGGGTCTTCCTACTAGATGGGAAAGTCCCCTCTGCCCTGGGTGCGATAATACAAGTTCTCGACGACCTGGGGTGCGGTGGCATTTCCCTTGACACCCGGTTGAGTGGGGAGTCCCCTCTGCCCTGGGTGCAATGGTATACAAGCTCCCCTCACACCCAGGCTACAGACTTCTCCTCCCTAGAGGGGGAATCCCCTGTGCCCTGGGTGCGATGTTATACGAGCTCCCAGTGACACCCAGGTTAGAGGGGTCTCCCCCCTACAGGGGGGATTCTCCTCAACCCTGGGTGCCATGGAATACGAGCTCCCCCGACACCCTGGTAAGAGAGGTCTCGCACCTTGAGGGGGGTGTCCCCTTGACCCTGGGTGCGGCGGGAGCTCCCCAAGAAACCCAGGTGGGAATAGTATCCTCCCTGGAGGGGAGAGTCCCATTACCCTGGGTGCTCCCCCGACACCAACGTTGGAGGGGTCGCCTCCCTTGAGGGGGGAGTCCCCTCAACACTGGGTGCAGTGGGAGCTCCCCCTAACACTCAGATAGAAAGGGTCTCCATCCTCAAGGGGGGAATCCCCTAGACCGTGGGTGAGGTGGGAGCTCCCCCCAACACCCACATGGGAGGGGTGTCCCCTAGATCCTTGGTGCAGTGGGAGCTTTCCCCAACACCCAAGTTGGAGGGGTCTCCCCCCTCCAGGGGGGAGTCCCCTCGACCGTGGATGCGATGGGAGCTCCCCCTGACATCCAAGTAGGAGGGGTCTCCTCTCTCAAAGGGGGAGTCCCCTCAACTCTTGGTGCGATGGTATATGAGCTCCCCGCGACACTCATGATGGAGGGGTGTCCCTCCTCGAGGGGGGAGTCCTCTTGATAATGGGTGTGGTGGAAGCTCCCTGCAACACCCAGGTTGGAGGGGTCTCATCCCTCAAGAAGGGAGTCCCTTCCACCCTCGGTTTGGTGAAAGCTCCTTGACACCCAGGTTGGAGGGGTATCTCCCCCCTCAAGGGGGGAATCCCCTAACCGTGGTGAGGTGGGAGCTCACCTCGACACTCAGGTTGGAGGGGTCTTCCCCCTCTAGTGGGGAGTCTTCTCGGCCCTGGGTGTCGTGGGAGCTTCCCCCGCCAACCAGGTGGGAGGGGTTCCCCCCTCGACACTGGGTGCAGTGGGAGATCCACCTGGGTGCGGTGGGAGTTCCCCCCAACACCCACGTTAGAGGGGTCTCCCTCCTAGATGGGGGAGTCCTCTTCACCCGGGGTGCAATGGTAAACTAGCTCCCTGACACCCAGGTGATGGGGTCTCCCCACTAGAGGGGAGAGTCCCCTCGAACCTGGGTGCAATGATACACGATTCCCCCCAACACCCAGATGAGAGGGGTCTACTTCCTAGAGGGGGGAGTCCCCTTGATGCTGGGTGTGGTGGGAGCTTGCCCCCACACCCAGGTGAGAGGAGTCACAGTCAACCCAGGTTTCCGTGGGAACTCCCCCCAAACCCAGGTGAGAGGGGTCTCCCGCCTGGAGGGGGGAGTCCCAACTACCCGGGGTTCAGTGGGAGCTGCCCTGACACCCAGGTGAAAGGGGTCTACCCCCTAGAGGGGGGAGTCCCCTCGACCCCAGGTGCGGGGAAGCTCCCGAAGACACCCATGTGAGAGTGGCCTCCCCCCTCCAGGGGAGAGTCCCCTTGACCTGGGATGTGGGACGAGCTCCCCCCACACCAGGTGAGGGATGCCTCCCCCCTCGAGGTAAGAATCCCCTTGACCCAGAGTGTGATGGGAGCTTTCCCCCAACAGTCAGGTGAGAGGGGCCTCCCCACTTGAGGGGGTGTCCCCTCTACCCGGGTGATGTGGGACCTCCCCTCAACACCCAGGTGAGAGGCATTTCCCCCCTAGAGCGAGGACTCCCCTCGACCCCGGGGTGCGGTGAGAACTCCCCCAACACACAGGAGAGAGGGGCCTCCCTCCTAGAGGGAAAATTCCCCTGACCCGGGGTGCGGAGGGAACGCCCTCGAACCCAAAGGTGAGAGGAGTCTACCCCTGGAAGCGGGAGTCCCCTCGACCCAGGGTGCGGTGGGAGCTCCCACATCCAGGTGAGAGGGGTCTTCATGCTAGAGATGGGAGTCCCCACGACCCGGGGTGCTGTGGGAGCTTTCCTCGACATCCAGTTGAGAGAGGCTTTTCCCTTCGAGGGGAGAGTCCCCACGACGAGGGGTGCGATGGCAGCTCCCCCTGACACTCAAGTGAGAGCGGACTCCCCCCTCTAGGGACTCCCCCCTCGACCAGTGGTGCTATGGTTTTTGAGCTCCCCTGACACCCAGGTGAGAGGGGTTTTCCCCCCTTAGAGGGGGCAGTCCCCTTGACCCGGGGTGCAGTGGCAGCTCCCCCCAAGACCCAGGTGAGAGTGGTCCTCCCCAAGAGGGGGGAGTCCCCTCGACCTGGATCTGTGGGAGCTCCCCCCAACACCAAGGTGAGAGGGATCTCCCCTCTACAGGGGGGAGTCCCCACGACTGGGGTGTGATGGTACATGAGCTCCCCCAACACCTAGGTTAGAGGGGTCTCTGTCCTAGAGCAGGGAGTCCCTCAACCCAGGGTGCAGTGGGAGCTCTCCCCAACACCCAGGTGAGATGGGTCTCCCCAGTAGAGGGCGATTCCCCTCAACCCAAGGTGTGGTGGAGGCACCCCCTGACACCCAGGTGAGAGGAGATCTTCCCTAGGGGGGGAATCCCCTCCACTTGGGGTGCGTTGGGGGCTCCCTTTGACACCCAGGTGAGAGGAGTCTTCCGCATAGAGGGGGGAGCCCCCTTGACCAGGGTGCGGAGGGAGCGTGCGATGACATCCAGGTGAGTGGGGTCTCCCTCCTAGAGGAGAGAGTCCCCTCCACCCTGGGTATAGTGGGAGCTCGCCCAGACACCCAGATGAGAGGGTCTCCCCCCTAGAGGGTGGAGTCCCCTCAACCCGGGGTGCAGTGGGAGCTCTCTCTGACACCCAGGTGTGAGGGGTTTTCCCCCTCAAGGTGGGAGTCTCCTCGACCCGGGGTGCTGTGGCAACTCCCCTGACATGCAGCTGAGAGATGTCTCCCACCTAGAGGGAAGAGTCCCCTCAATCTGGGGTGCGTTGGGAGCTCCCCCAACACCCAGGTGAGAGGGGTCTTCACCCTAGAGCTGGGAGTATCCTTAACCAGTTATGTAGTGGGAGCTCCCCCCTCCACACCCAGGTGAGAGGTGTCTCCCCCCTAGATAAGGAAGTCCCCTCAACCCAGGGTGCGGTGGGAGCACCCCCTGACACCCAGGTGAGAGGTTTCTCCCCCCTAGAGGGGAGAGGAGAGTCCCCTCGACCCGGGGTGCGGTGGGAGCTCTTCCTGATACCCAGGTGAGAGGTGTCTCCGCCCTAGAAGGGAGAGTCCCCTCAACCTGGGGTGCAGTGGCAGCTGCTCCAGACACCCAGTTGAGAGGGGTCTTCCTTCTAGAGGGGGGAGTCTCCTCGACCCAGGTTGCCGTGGCAGCTTTCCCCAACACCCAATTGAGAGGTGTCTCTCCCCTAGAGTCCCCTCGACCCGGGGTGTGGTGGGAACTCTTCCTGACATCCAGGTGAGAGGGTTCTCCCCCCTAGAGGGGGGAGTTTCCTCCACACAAGGTACCGAGAGAGAGCACCCCCGACATCCAGGTGAGAGTGGTATTCCCCCCTAGAGGAGGGAGTTTCCTTGACCCGGGGAGCAGCGGTAGCTTCCCCTGGACACCCAATGAGAGGGTTCTCCCTCCTAGAGGGGGGAGTCCACTCCACCCGGGGTGTGGTGGGAGCTCCCCCCAACACCCAGGTGAGAGGTGTCTCCCGCCCTCTAGGAGGGAGTCCCCTCTACCCCGGTGTGGTGGGAACTCCCCACCCGACACCCAGGTGAGAGGGGTCTCTCTTCTAGACTGGGGAGTCCCTCGACTTGAGGTGTGCAGGAGCTCCACCCAACACCCAAGTGAGAGGGATTTTCCCCCCTCGAGAGGTGAGTCCCCTCCATCTGGGTTGCCGCGGGAGCCCCCCCCCACACACACACACCATGTGAGAGTAGTTTCCCCGATGGTATAGGAGCTCCTCCGAGACAGGGGTGAGAGGGGTCTCCCCCCTAGAGGGGGGGATTTCCTTGACATAAGGTGTGGCGGGAGCACCCACAGACACCCAGATGAGAGGAGTCTCCCGCCTCGAAAGGGGAGTCCCCTCGACACCATGTGTGGGGGGGACCTCCCCCGACACCCAGGTGAGAGGGGTCTCCCACCTGGAGGGGAAGGTTGCCTCGACCCTGGGTGCGGCGGGAGCTCCCCACAACAGCCAGGTGAGAGGGGTCTCCCCCCTAGAGGGGGGAGTCCCCTCGACCTGGTGTGCAGCAGGAGCTCCCCATACTCACAGGTGAGAGAGGTCACTCCCCTAAGGGGGAGGCCCCTCGACTCTAGGTGCAGCAGGAGCTCCCCCGGCACCCAGGTGAGACTGCTGTCCCCCCTAGAGGGGGGGGAGTCCCCTCGACCCTGTATGTGGCGGAATCTCCTTTTGATACCCAGGTATGAGGGGTCTCCCCCCAAGACCCAAGGCCCTGCAGGAGCTCCCCCCAACACCCATGTGAGAAGGATCACCCTCTAGAGGGGGGAGTCGCATCAACCAGGGCATGAGCTCCTCCAGACACCCAGGTCAAAGGGGTCTCCCCCTAAAAGGGGGAGTCCCTTCGACCCGGTGTTCAAAGGGACCTCCCCCAGACACCCAGGTGAGAGGGGTCTCCACCCTAGAGGGGGAAGTGCCTCGATCCGTGGTGAGGCGGGAGCTCCCCCCACATCCAGGTGAGAGGACTCTTCCCCCAATTGGGTGGAGTCCCCTCGACCAGGAGTGCAGCAGGAACTACCCCCATACCCAGGTGAAAGTGGTCTACCTCCTAGAGGTGGAAGTCTCCTCGACCCTGGGTGTGGTGAGAGCTCCCTCCACAACAAGGTGAGAGGGGTCTCCCCCCTAGAGAAGGGCGTCCCCTCGACCCTCGGTGCAATGGTATACGAGCTCCCCATTAGCTCCTCTCGACACCCAGGTGAGAGGGGTCTCTCCCCTAGAGTGGGGAGTCCCTCCACCCGAGGTGTGGTGGGAGCTCCACCCAACACCCAGGTGAAAGGGTTTTCCCCCTTAGAGGGGTGAGTCCCCTCGACCCGGTTGCTGTGGGAACCCCCCCACACACACACCCATGTGAGAGGAGTCTTCCCCCCATGGTATAAGAGCTCCCCCGACACCTGGGTGAGAGGGGTCTCCCCCCTAGAGGGAGGAGTCGCCTTGACCCGGGGTGCAGCGGGAACTACCCCAGACACCCAGATGAGAGGGTTCTTCCCCCTAGAGGGGGGGTTTCCTTGACACAAGGTGCGGTGGGAGCACCCCGACACCCAGGTGAGAGGGTCTCCCCCTTCAAGTGGAGAGTCACCTCCACCCGGGTATGGTGGGAGCTCCCCGACATCCAGGTAAGAGTGGTCTCCCCCTCGAGGGGGGAGTCCCATCGACCAGGGGTGCTGCAGGATCTCCTCCGGACACTCAAGTGAGAGGGGTCTCCCTCCTCGAAGGTGCAGTCGCCTCATCTCGGGGTGCTCTGGGAGCTCCCCCGGACACCCAGGTGAGAGCTGTCTCCCTCCCTAGAGGGGGAACTTGCCTCAACCCGGGGTGCTGCGGGAGCTCCCCCGGATACCCAGGTGAGAGTGGTCTCCCCCTCGAGGGGGGAGTCCCATCGACCAGGGGCGCTGCAGGATCTCCTCCGGACACTCAAGTGAGAAGGGTCTCCCCCCTAGAAGGTGGACCTCCCCCCAACACCCAGGTGAGAGGAATCTCCCCCCTAGAGTGGGGAGTCGCCTCGACCCAGGGCGCAGCGGGAACTTACCCTGACACCCTGGTGAGAGGAGTCTCCTCCCTAGAGGGGAAAGTTGCCTCGATCTGAGGTGCGCTGGGAGCCCCCCCCACACCCAGGTGAGAAGGATTACCCCCAAAGGGGGGAGTCACCTCAACCCGGGGCACGGCATGAGCTCCCCCAGACACCCAGGTCAAAGCGGTCTCCCCCTAGAAGGGGGAGTCCTCTCGACCCATTGTTCGAAGGGACCTTCCCCTGACACCCAGGTGAGAGGAGTCTCCCCCCTAGAGTGGGGAGTCGCCTCGACCCGGGCACAGCGGGAGCTTTCCCCTACACCCTGGTGAAAGGGATCTCCCCTGTAGAGGGGGGACTCGCCTCCACCCGGGGTGCAGCGAGAGCTCCCCCCGACACCCAAGTGAGAGGGGTCTCCCCCCAAGAGGGTGCAGTCCCCTCGACCCGGGGTGTGGCGGGAGCTCCCCCTGACACCCAGGTGAGAGGAGTCTCCCCCCTAGTTGGAGGAGTTGCCTCCAACCAGGGTGCTGCGGGAGCTCCTCCGGAAACCCCGGTGAAAGGGGTCTCCCTCTAGAGGGGGGAGTCGCCTGGACATAGGGTGCAGCGGGAGCTCCCTCTGACACCCAGGTGAGAGAGGTCTTCTCCCAGAGGGGGAAGTATGCTCGACCCGGTGTGCGACGGGACCTCCCCCAGGAAACCCAGGTGAGAGTGGCCTCCCCCCTATAGAAGGGAGTCCCCTCGACCGGGGCTGCGATGGTATAGGAGCTTCCCACGACACCCAGGTGAGAGAGGTCTCCCCCCTAGAGGGGGGAGTCCCCTGGACCCGGGGTGCTGCGGGAGGTCCCCCCAACACCCAGTTTAGAGAGTTCTCCCCCCTAGAGGGGGGAGTCCCCTAGACCCAGGGTGCAATGGTATAAGAGCTCCACCTGACACCCAGGTGAGATAGGTCACCCCCTAGAGGGGGTAGTCCCCTCGACACTGGGTGCGGAGGGAGCTACCCCCATTACCTAGGTGAGAGGGGTCTTCCCCCTGGAGGGGGGGAGTCCCCTCGTCCCGGGGTGCAGCGGGTGCTCCCCCCCCCACACCCAGGTGAGAGGGGTCTCTCCCTTAGAGAAGGGAGTCCCCTCTACCCTAGGTGCACGGGTCCAACCGATTTTCCTTATTAGTTTGCTATATTTTCACTGCCCAATATATAAAACAAACCAATCTGAAATTCAGAAAGTTCTTAAACCTAAACTCCCAGAGTTTGGAAAACAACCCAATTTACTTAGATACTTACTTACTACAGCTAGATGTGGTATAGGAAAATAAAAACAGCCCAGATGATTTTCACATTTGTTCTTATTTTGAAAAAAAAGTTGTTCCTTCAATTTTTCTTGAGTAAAGGAAAAACCCAAGTGCCATCTCCTAGTCTGATCAAGGGAAAATGACAGAAGAGGATTTGTGATTTCTATACTGAGGTAGAGAAGGACAGTACCAAGAACAAGAGAATGCTCCCAGCATCACATACTGGTTTGTCCTGCCCTTCTTTAATTAGCAACTATACAGGCTATCAGCTAGAGACTCCAGGGCTGACTTGCTGGGTAACTGTATGTGACACAATCTGGAAAGGAAAAACCATTATTGAATAAAATCTCAAGATCAATTTAAAAAACAATTAGCAGAGAAAAAAGGAAGAAAGGGAAAGTACTATTGTGATGAAGATTTTATATGCATTTGTAGGAATATAGTTCATTTTTGCTTTGCCTAATTTGTCCATAGTAAATATTATTCACTTTTATAATGAGAAAAAATATTAATGAATAAACTACAAGCTACACATAGATATGCCTACAAAGAATTATGCTAATGTAAAATTGTGGTTGCTTTCAAGAGTGAACCTCATATTCTTGTCTAACTCCATCCTGAATGTTGACCTCAGTCTCTCCTACTTCAAGGAGCCTTCTCACATCACAGGGGCATAACAGAAGACAGAAAACCAGAGGCAAAGCCTCCTATAACATCAGTGTGCAACATTCCAGGCTGATTGGATCAGATTGGGTCACATAGCCATCCCTGTGAGAATCACAGTGGTTGGACACATACTGCCTATGCAAGCCCTGATCCCCTGCCCTGAGCCAAAGATGTGGAGAGGCAGATCTCCACAATAAGGTGCACAGTTAACATAAGTAGGGGGAGGGGAGGATGCTGGGCAGACAAATGAAAGGGATTGCTAGATTATTTATATGTTTCTGTACAAGTCCCAGGACAGGCACTTACTTATCTGGTTCTGAGTCTTCCAGTCTCCTGAAATGTTGAAACCGCACTCATTCATTTTTATAATATAGAGCTTAAGGCTGAGTTCACTGCACAAACTTAGGACCTAACACAAGAGACATTCCAGGTGTTGGAATAACTACAGCCATTTTCCTTTCCCCATCCCCACTTTATGAATACGGTCCTTATTCTTTTTTAAATATTTTTGTAGTTGTTGATAGACCTTTATTTTATTTATTCTTATGTGGTGCTGAGAATCAAACCTAGTGCCTCACACATGCCTGGCAAGTGTGCTACTGCTGAACCCCAGCCTCAGCCCCACAGTCCTTATTCTTAATAAATAATTTGCCCATCCCTGAGTAGTAAAACCTTGCCTGTCTCTATACTTAAGAAATAAAAACTTGTATTTCAGAAAATCAGGTGATGGTTGCTATGCCAACTGCAAGGGTTAACCCCTCCCCTAACCTATAGCCATAATTTTGCATATAAAAAGTAACTTTTGAGAGAAAGGCAAGAGTCTCTCTCTCTCTCTCTCTCTCTCTCTCTCTCTCTCTCTCATCTTTGTCCTTGATGTATTTGTGTGATCAGTTCTGGACCAATTTCCTTTCAATACCAGGAATTCTGGTCTTCTTGAAACTGTCTGTCAAACTCTCACAATGTAGTGCCAGCTAGACCCTCTCCAGAGGATGAAAGCAGACTATGACCATGCCTCCTAAGGGCATAGTCAGTGCAAATGCTTAAGGACAAGAAAGAAAAGCCAACAGCCTGCCAATCCCATGGAGATCAGGCAGGCCCAGGATAGCCCCACTTACCCCCACGGAGTCCAGGCCCAGGACCACACTGCCAACCTGCAAGTAGCCCAGGCCCAGGCCAAGCACAAGACTGCCCACCATGCTGAGGACCACGCCTGCACACCACAGTGTGGCATCTCCATATAGGCTACTCAAGCCATTGTTGGGCCTGCTCTTTCAACCCCATCTCAAAAAATAGTTGCTGCCTTCTTGGGACACCTCCAACACCACCTCAGGCTACCTCAACTGCTGCCACCACAATTTGTAGCTGTGACAGCTTAGATCTTGGGACACTGGTGGGGACTGGAGGTCCATCACCAAGGCACTTACAGGTTTGACACTACTTCACCACCAACTAGAAACATGGGCACTTCCATCTAGAGACAACAGCCAGGACCTGGAAGGCCATCACCAAGGTCCCTGCAGGCTTGGTTAGAGCAGAGGTATCCCTGCTAGGTGTGCTAATAGCCAACATCTTGTTACAGAGGCAGGAAAGAGCCTTGCAAGGGGTCGCTCTTTTTTCTCTTGTTAGCAGGCAACAGCTTTCAATTCATCTTTCACTCTTCCTGTGATCTAACACCTCCATATTCTTACCTCCTACCTAATAAACATCACAACACCCCCCCATTTCTCTATTTGTGCAGCATTAAAATTTGTAGACCCTTTTGCAAACCTACTGTTTTTATTGCAGATTATAATTGAACACATCATTTCTGTTTATTGTGACAAAACTGCAATCATCTCAACAGGAACATTTTATTTTAAGGCTGTATATCATTAGCATTAGGTGCTGTTACTATTGATCTTCCCCTTAAAGTTAAGATATCAGTAACCTGCAGGGACACTCTAAGATGTGAAGAAACTGTAATACCATGGATCTGCACTGCTAGAGGGGAAGACACATGGAAAACATGAAAAGACAAGGGAAGAAAATGCCCCAAACAAACCAATAAGATACAATAACAGAATCTATTGACAGCACAGTAGATGAAATGTCAAAGAAGGAGTTCTTAATGTATATAATAAAAATGATTTACAAATCCAACAATGACATAAGAGAGCAAAATTAGGCAATAATTGCTCACTCCAACAAGGAGATAAGAGAACAAATATAGCCAACAACTGATAACTCCAACAAAGAGACAAAAGAGAAAATACGGGCATAAAGAGATAGAGATACTTAGAAATAAAAACAGAAACCCTTGAAATGAAGGAAACAATAAACCAAATAAACAAATGGAATAGAAAGCATCACCAACAGACTAGATCACTTGGAACAAAAACTCAAACAATGAAGACAAATATACAATCTTAAAAATAAAGTTGACCACACAGTGAACATGGTAAGAAACCATGAACAGAACATCCAAGAATTATGTGATAACATCAAAATATCAAATCTAAGATTTGTTGGGCTAGAGGAAACCAGAGAGATACAAACCAAAGGAATGCACAATTTCTTCAATAAAACAATATCAGAAAATTTCCCAAACATGAATAATGAACTGGAAAAACAAATACAAGAGGTTTACAGGGCACAAAATATACAAAATTACAACAGATCTACACCAAGTCACATTATAAAGACAATGCCTAGCACACAGAAAAAGGATAGAATTTTCAAAGCTACAAGAGAAAAGTTTCAGATGACATATGGGGAAAACCAATTCAGATCTCAGCAGATTTCTCTACCAAGACCCTCAAAGATCCTCCTAGAACATCACATACTTAACTCTGAAAGAAAATGGATGACAACCAAGAATCTTATATCCAGAAAAATTAAGCTAGAGATTTGATGACAAAATAAAAACCTTCCATGATAAACAAAAGTTAAAGAATTTATAGTAAGAAAGCCTGCACTACATAACATTCTCAGCAAAATATTCCATGAGGAGGGCATAAAAAGCAATAATAAAAATCAGTAAAAGGGGGAATTACACTAAAGGAAAAAACCAATCAAAGGAGAAACTAAGCCAAGTAACAAAAACAGAAACCAAGCAAAATGACTGGGAATACAAACCATTTTTCAATAATAACCCTTAATGTTAATGGCTTAAACACATCAATTAAAAGACATAGACTGATAAATTGAATTTTTTAAAAAGACCCCACAATATGCTGCTTTAAGGAGAATCATAGTATTGAAAAGACATCCACAGACTGAAGGTGAAAAGATGGGAATAAACATACCACTCACTTGGACCACATAAACAAGTAGGGATTTCCATCTTCATATTAGATAAAGTAGACTTCAAAGCAAAGTCAGTCAGAAGGAATAAAGAAGGACATTTTACACTGTTAAGGGAATCATACATCAACAATAAATAAAAATCATGAACATTTATGCCACAAACAATGGAGCATCAATGTATATCAAACAAATCCTTCTCAATTTCAAGAATCAAATAGATCACAACACAATAATACTAGATGACTTTAACACATCTCTCTCACCACTGGATAGATCTTCCAAACAAAAACTAAATGAAGAAACTATAGAACTCAATAATACAATCAGAAATTTAGACTTAATAGACATATATAGACTATTTCAGCCATCAATGAGTGAATACACTTTTTTTTCTCAACAGCACATCTAAAATAGACTATATCTTATGCCATAAAGCAATTCTTAACAAATACCAAAAAGGGAGATACTACCCTACGTTCTGTCAGATCATAATGGAGTGAAATTAGAAATAAATGATAAAGTAAAAAAGAGAAGCTACTCATATACTTGGAGACTACATAATATACTATTGAATGATGCATGGATAGCCAAAGAAATCAGGGAGGAGATAAAAAAAATCTTAGAGGTAAAAGATAATTCCGATACAACATAAAAAATCTCTGAGATGTTATGAATGCAGTGCTAAGCGGAAAGTTCATTGCATTAAGCTTCTTCATTGAAATGATGAAAAGTCAATAAATAAACAACTGACATTACATCTCAAAGCTATAAAAAAAGAAGAAGAAATCAACACCAAAAGCAATCAAAGACAGGATATAATTAAAATTAAGTGTGAAATCAATGAAATTGAAACAAAAGAAACAATTGAAAAAAAATGACCAAACAGCTAGTTCTTTGAAAAAACAAAAATGTTGATAATCCCTTTGCCACCCTAACCAAAAAAAAGGAGACAGAAAATTTAAATTACTAAAATTTGTGATGAAAAAGAAAATATCACAACAGATACTACTGAAATACAGAAGATAATTAGAAACTATTTTGAAAATTTATACTCCAATAAAATAGAAAATCTTAATGTCACCAACAAATTTCTAAAGAAATATGATCTGCTCAAACTAAATCAGGAGGACATACACAATTTAAACACATAAATTTTGAGCAAAGAAATAGAAGACACCATCAAAAGCCTACTAACCAAGAAAAGCCCAGGACCAGACAAATTCTCAGCCAAGTTCTACAAGACCCTCAATAAAGAATAAGTGCCAATACTACTCAAATTTGTCCATTAAATAAAAGAAGGGAACCCTATGAAACTCATTCTATGAGGCTAATATCACCCTTATATCAAATCCAGACAAAGACACATCAAGGAAAATAAACTTCAGACCAATATCCCTGATGAATATAGGTGCAGAAATACTCAATAAAATTCTGGAAAATTGCATACAAAAACATATCAAAAGATATTGCATTGAATTAATATTGTCAAAATGCCAAAACTACCAAAAGCACTATACAGATTCAATGCAATTCCAATCAAAATCCCAATGACATTCCTCATAGAAATAGAAAAAGCAATCATGAAATTCATCTGAAAAAAAAAAAAAGAGAGCCAGAATAGCCAAAGAAATCCTTAGTGAGACGAGAGAACCTGGTGGCATTACTATCCCAGGCCTAAAACTATACTACAGAGTAATAGTAACAAAAACAGCATGGTATTGGCACCAAAATAGACCTGTAGACAAATGATACATAATAGAGGACACAGAGTCTAACCCACATAACTTCAGTCATCTTATATTACATAAAGCTGCCAAAAATGTACTTTGGAGAAAAGATAGCCTCTTCAACAAATGGTGCTGGAAAAACTGGAAATTCACATGTAACAAAATGAAATTAAACCTCTATCTCTCACCATGCACAAAACTCAACTCAAAGTGGATCAAGGACCTAGCAGTTAAACCAGAGACCATGCACTTAATGGAAGAAAAAGTAGGCAAAATCTCCATAATGTCAGATTAGGCCCCAACTTTCTTAATAAAACTCCTGTAGCACAAGAATTAAAACCAAGAGTCAATAATTGGAATGTGCCACAGTCTGGCTGGGCACAAATCACGAGCCACTGAAGCAGGAACACACTTTATTTCTGAACTCCACCAGCACATTCCACACACGCTCCCTGGGAACTCTCCCCAACGCCACACACGCAGCTCCTCCAGGAACCACGAACTGGAAATCCCTCCCCCAGCACTTCCCCAACCAATGCAAACTCTCCAGGAATCCCCGCAGGAACTCCAAAGTAGCAGGCCGAGGCAGACAGTAAAGGTGTAATATACAATTGAATCAATCTAGCATCATCTTAATGGCTCACCTCTCAACCAATACTATTGGCAAAATGCCAGGGGCCATTAAGACTCGGCTGTGGCTCTCAGCAGGAATGGATTCAAACTAAAAAGCTGCTTCTCAGCAAAAGAAACAATCAATGAGGTAAACAGAGAGCCTACAGAATGGGAGCAAATATTTACCACAAGAACATCAGATAGAGCATTAATCTCTAGGATATATAAAACACTCAAAAACTTAAACACCAAATAAATACATAAATAAATAAATAAATAAATAACCCAATCAATAAATGAGCCAAGAAACTCAACAAACTCTTCTTGGAAGAGGATATCTAATCAATCAAAAACATATAAAAATATTCAACATCTCTAGCAATTAGATAAATTCAAATCAAAACTACTCTAAGATTTCATCTCACCCCAGTCAGAATAGCAGGTATTATGAAGATATTTCATACTGCTTAAGGGAATCATACATCAACAGTAAGTGTTGGCAAGAATGTGGGGGGAAAGGCACACTCATACATTGCTGGTGGGACTGTAAATTGGTGCAGCCAATCTGGAAAGCAGTATGGAGATTCCTTGGAACAGTTGGAATGGAACCACCATTTGACCCAGCTATCCCTTCCTCAGCTTATACCCAAAGGACTTAAAAACAGCATACTACGAGGACATGGCCATATCAATGTTTATAGTAGCACAATTCACAATAGCTAAATTATGGAAGCAACCTAGATGTCATTCAGTAGATGAATGGAAAGGGAAACTTTGGTATATATACACAATGGAACATTACTCAGCTTTAAAAGAGAATAAAATCATGGCATTTGCAGGTAAATGAATGAAGTTGGATAATATAATGCTAAGTGAAGCAAGCCAATCCCCAAAACCAAAGGCCAAATACTTTCTTTGATATGAGGATTCTAACACATAATGGCAATTGGGAGAGGGGGAGCATGAGAGGAATAAAGGAACTTTAGATAGGGCAAAGGGGAGGGAGGGGAAAGGAGGGGGCAAAGAGGTAGGAATGATGGTGGAATGAGTTAGACATCATTACCCTAAGTATAAGTGTTAGACACGAATGGTGTAAAAATACTTTGTGTACAATCAATGTCTTAAAAAATTGTGCTCTATATGTATAATATGAATTAAATCACACTCTGCCATCATGTATAACAAATTAGAATAAATTAAAAAATTAAAAAGTGAACATGTATAATAAAGTTTATATATGTATAAAGTGAATAAACTTTTGTAATTTCAAGAAAGAAAGAAAGAAAGAGAGAGAGAGAGAGAGAGAGAGAGAGAGAGAGAGAGAGAGAGAAAGAGAGAAAGAAAGAAAAGATAGTGCATCATGATCAAGTGGGGTTCATCCCAGTGATGAAAGTTTGGTTCAACACACGGAAATCAATAAACATAATTCATCACATCAATGGCATTAAAGATAAAAATTATATAATTATTTTAATATACAGAGAAAAAGCATTTGACAAAATACAGCACTTTCATTTTCAGACTCGAGAAAAACTAGGGACAGTAACAACATACTTCAACATTGTAAAAGCTATCTATGCTAAGCCTAAGGCCAACATCATTCTAAATGGAGAATAATTGGAAGCATTCCCTCTAAAAACTGGAACAAGTCAGGGACGCCCTCTGTCACACTTCTATTCAACATAATCCTAGAAAATATAGACAGTATTAATTCTGCCTATCCAAGATTTTTTTAAAATTTCTTTCAAAAAAATTAAATTAAAAGAAATTAAAGAGATATGAATACAAAAAGAAGAGCTCAAACTATCACTATTTGCAGATGACATGATTCTATACTTACAGGACTCAAAAAATTCCACCAGAAAATTTCGAGAATTAAATGAATTCATCAAAATAGCAGGATATAAAATTAACACCCATGAATCAAATGCATTTCTATACATCAGTGTGAACCCTCAGAAAGAGAAATTAGAAAAACTCTCTCATTCACAATAACTTCAAAAGAAATAAAATATTTGGGAATCAATCTAACAAAAGAGATGAAAGACTATACAATGAAAACTATAGAACACTAAAGAAAGATATTGAAGAAGACCTTAGAAGGTAGAAAAACCTCCCATTTTCTTGGATAGGCAGAATCAATACTGTCAAAATGGCCATACTACAGTTTTGAGTTCAGTTTTGTGTATGGTGAGAGATAGTGGTTTAATTTCATTTTGCTACATATTGATTTCCTGTTGTTCCAGCACCATTTGTTAAAGAGGTTATCTTTTTGTCAATGTATGGTTTTGGCGCCTTTGTCTATTATGAGATTACTGTATTTACATGGTACCAAAAGAAACAAGAGAGAAATAAAACATGTAATATTATGTACCCAGATTTAGTTATTCCACAATGTAGATATATTTCAAAACATCATGTTGTTCATGGTAAATGCATACAATTTTATCTTTCAATTTAATATAAAGAAAAAGATGTTAAGCCACAAACTAAAAATAAAAATACTATCTGCAAAAGAAATTGTATCTAAAACAGATTTTAAAATTTAAAATAAGATCAGCAAGTTGAGGAGACATCTGTACCCACATGTTTTTTGCAATACTCTTCACAATAGCCAAGGTATAGTTCAACCTGCCCATCAATAAATGAATAGGTATATCTGCATACTTAACCTGTAAAAAGAATATGATCATTCATGTCAAAGTAAATAAAACTGGAGGACATTATCCTAATTAAAATAATCCAGGAATATAAAGATAAATACCACAGATTATCACCTACATGTAGAATCGAAGAAAATTGAATTTATGTAAGCAGACAGTACAATCATGGTTACCAGAAAGTGTTGGGGGTGGGGTAGGATACTCAGCATGTTGGTCATATCATATAAAACCTCAGATGGACAGAAAGAATAATGCATGTACCAAATATTATTGAAATATGATATGAAAATTATAAAATATAAAAGAAACACTCATGACAATTATAATCCTCATTTCTGTAAGTGGATACATGACTATATTTGGAATTTGTAAGTACCTTCTTTTACTACCCATTCTGTATTCTCTCTGTTGTTAGGAAGCACTATTGCAGGTCTTAGTTCTTTACCTAGAGGGATGACCCACACATTTGTCTTGAAGGGTCTGAGACATTTGTCTTCCTGCCTGAATCGAGTCATTGTACTTTTCCATTTACCTTATAAACAGAACACAGTAATACCAAGAGACACCCTAAGGGTCTCCAGCACTCCAGGCATACTCTTCCTTACCCACATTATGGACTAATAATCCAATTTCCTCTTGGTAATCTGGATCAGCCACTCCCATAATATCATTACTCTCTGCTTAGCCTGAGGACTCAAAGGCATGAGGGGCCCAAAGTAGCCAGGGAGATGTCCTAACTTCTAGTTTAATAATATCATTGTTGTATCTTCTAGGAGAAGCAGTTTCCTCTCTGTAACTAAGACTTCTAGGCCAGAAGAACATAAGGTTACAGGAACAGGGTACTAGTAGTTCACCAGGGGAAATGATGAGAGATATGTACCATTCTTATTCTCACCCCTTGATTCTTGGACCCATGAATCCTCACTATAGGAGAGGCAGTACCATCTACTGGACACTGATTTAGAACATATATATCCTTCTGGAGAACCTTGCTCCAACCCTACAAAGTAATGTCAACTAAATGGTGGTGTAACTGCATCTTCAGAAGACCATTCCATTGTTTTTTCAAACAAGCTTCTACAGAATGGCTGGGAACATGGTAAGATCAGCAAATCCTATGAGCATGAGCCCAGTGCTACATTTTTTAACTGTAAAATGAGTTCCTTGGCCAGAAGCAAAGCTGGGTGAAATAACATGACAGTGGGTTGGCCATTCAGTAAGTCCAAGGATAGTGATTTTGGCTAAAGCATTACATGCAGAGAAGGCAAATCCATATATAGAATGAGTATCTATGCCAATAAGAACAAACCAGTTGCCCCTTCCATCATGGAAGTGATTCGGTATAATCAACCTGCCACCAGGTTGCTGGGGAATGGTTCCACCTTGGGAAATGAGTTCATATCAGGGACTTAGTATTGGTCTCAGCTGCTGGAAAATTGAACCCTCAGCAGTGGCTATAGGTAGATCAAATTTGGTGAGTAGGAGTTCATGTTGCTGAGCCCATGCAAAACCACCATCCTAGCCAACATGACTACTTTGTTCATGAACCCATTGGCAATGACAGGGTTTGGGGGGAAAGAAGTTGACTGTTATCCACAGACAGGGTCACCCTATCCACTGGTTATTAAAGTCCTCCTCTGCTAAGGTCACCTTTGTGAACTTTTATGTGGGGCACAAATATCTTCATGTCCAAGAAACAGTATACAGTTGTAAATCTGGCCATTTCTTCTTTCAAGAAAAATGTACAAAAAGGTATACTGCCCAAATTTCTACCCACCAGAAAGACATCCCTTCAACATTGTACTTTGTGAATGCCCAAGAAAAGGGCTGTAGTGCTGCAGCTCTCCACTTGGTGTGGTACCCACATACTGTGCAGAAACATCCTTAAACAAAGCCCTGATCTTTTCTTCTGTCAATTGGTCATAAGATACACCCCATGAGGCTACAGGTTAACACTTGGGGACAGAAAGTATTGTAAAATTAGTAATCATGTGGATTTGGGTCATATGTTCATTCAACTTACTTATGCCTTCAGGACCTGCCTGATCTTTTTTTTTTAATTTTTTTATTAGTTGTTCAAAACATTACAAAGCTCTTGACATATCATATTTCATACATTTGATTCAAACGGATTATGAACTCCCATTTTTACCCCACATACATATTGCAGATTCACATCGGTTACACATCCACTTTTTTACATGTTGCCATACTAGTGTATGTTGTATTCTGCTGCCTTTCCTATCTTCTACTATCCCCCCCCTCCCCTCCCTTCCTCTTCACTCCCATCTTCTCTCTCTACCCCATCTACTGTAATTCATTTCTCTCCATTGTTTTTTCCCCTTTCCCCTCACTTCCTCTTATATGTAATTTTTGTATAACAATGAGGGTCTCCTTCTTTTACCATGCAATTTCCCTTCTCTCTCTCTTTCCCTCCCCCCTCTCGTTCCTGTTTAATGGTGATCTTCTTCTCATGCTTTTCCTCCCTACTCTGTTCTTAGTTGCTCTCCTTATATAAAAGATGACATTTGGCATTTGTTTTTTAGGGATTGGCTAGCTTCACTTAGCATAATCTGTTCTAGTGCCATCCATTTCCCTACAAATTCCATGATTTTGTCATTTTTTATTGCAGATTAATACTCCATTGTGTATAAATGCCACATTTTTTATCCATTCATCTATTGAAGGGCATCTGGGTTGGTTCCACAGTCTAGCTATTGTGAATTGTGCTGCTATGAACATCATTGTAGCAGTATCCCTATAATATGCTCTTTTAAGGTTTTTAGGGAATAGTCCAAGAAGGGGAATAGCTGGGTCAAATGGTGGTTCCATTCCCAGCTTTCCAAGGAATCTCCATACTGCTTTCCAAATTGGCAGCACCAATTTGCAGCCCCACCAGCAATGTACAAGTGTACCCTTTTCCCCACATCCTCGCCAGCACTTGTTGTTGTTTGACTTCATAATGGCTGCCAATCTTACTGGAGTGAGATGGTATCTTAGGGTGGTTTTGATTTGCATTTCTCTGACTGCTAGAGATGGTGAGCATTTTTTCATGTACTTGTTGATTGATTGTATGTCCTCCTCTGAGAAGTGTCTGTTCAGGTCCTTGGCCCATTTGTTGATTGGGTTATTTGTTATATTATTGTTTAACTTTTTGAGTTCTTTGTATACTCTGGATATTAGGGCTCTATCTGAAGTGTAAGGAGTAAAAATTTGTTCCCATGATGTAGGCTCCCTATTTACCTCTCTTATTGTTTCTCTTTCTGAGAAAAAAACTTTTTAGTTTAAGTAAGTCCCATTTGTTGATTCTTGTTGTTATCTCTTGTACTATGGGTGTCCTATTAAGGAATTTGGAGCCCGACCCCACAATATGTAGATCGGAGCCAACTTTTTCATCTATCAGATGCAGTGTCTCTGATTTGATATCAAGCTCCTTGATCCATTTTTAGTTAACTTTTGTGCATGGTGAGAGAAGGGGATTCAGTTTCATTTTGTTGCATATGGATTTCCAGTTTTCCCAGCACCATTTGTTGAAGATGCTATCCTTCCTCCATTGCATGCTTTTAGCCCCTTTATCAAATATAAGATAGTTGCAACTTTGTGGATTAGTCTCTGTGTTCTCTATTCTGTACCATTGGTCCACCCACCTGTTTTGGTACCAGTACCATGCTGTTTTTGTTACTATTGCTCTGTAGTATAGTTTGAAATCTGGTATCGCTATACCGCCTGATTCACACTTCCTGCTTAGAGTTTCTTTTGCTTTTCTGGGTCTTTTATTTTTCCATATGAATTTCATGATTGCTTTATCTATTTCTACAAGAAATGCCATAGGGATTTTGATTGGCATTGCATTAAACCTACAGAGAACTTTTGGTAATATCACCATTTTAATGATGTTAGTTCTGCCTATCCATGAACAGGGTATATTTTTCCATCTTCTAAGATCTTCTTCTATTTCTCTCTTTAGGGTTCTGTAGTTTTCATTGTATAAATCTTTCACCTCTTTTGTTAGGTTGATTTCCAAGTATTTTAATTTTTTTTGAGGACATTGTGAATAGAGTGTTTTTCCTCATTTCCATTTCAGAAGTTTTGTCGCTGATATACAGGAATGCCTTTGATTTATGCGTGTTGATTTTATATCCTGCCACTTTGCTGAATTCATTTATTAGTTCTAGTAGTTTCTTTGTAGACCCTTTTGGGTCTTCTAGCTATAGAATCATGTCTTCCACAAATAGTGATAATTTAAGTTCTTCTTTTCCTATCGTTATGCCTTTAATTTCTTTCATCTGTCTAATTGCTCTGGCCAGTGTTTTGAGAACTATATTGAATAGAAGTGGTGATAGAGGGCATCCCTGTCTTGATCCAGATGTTAGAGGGAATGCCTTCAATTTTTCTCCATTCAGAATGATGCTAGCCTGAGGCTTAGCATAGATAGCTTTTACAATGTTAAGGTAAGTTCCTGTTATCCCTAGTTTTTCTAGTGTTTTGAACATAAAAGGATGATGTACTTTGTTGAATGCTTTTTCTGCGTCTATCAAGATGATCATATAGTTCTTATCTTTAAGTCTATTGATGTGGTGAATAACATTTATTGATTTCCGTATATTGAACCATCCTTGCATCCCAGGAATGAATCCTACTTTATCATGGTGCACAATTTTTTTGATGTGTTTTTGTATCCGATTCGCCAGAATTTTTTGAGGATTTTTGCATCTAGGTTCATTAAATATATTGGTCTGTAGTTTTCTTTCTTTGAAGTGTCTTTGTCTTGTTTCAGAATCAGGGTGATGTTGGCCTCATAGAATGAATTTGGAAGAGCTCCCTCTTTTTCTATTTCCTGAAATAACTTGAAAAGTATTGGTATTAATTCTTTTTTAAAGGTTTTGTAAAACTCCGCTGTATATCCATCCAGTCCTGGGCTTTTCTTGGTTGGTAATCTTTTGATTGCTTCTTCTATATCATCCATTGATATTGGTCTGTTCAAATTGTGTGTATCCTCCTGACTCCGTCTGGGCAAATCATATGACTTAAGAAATTTATCGATGTCTTTACTATCTTCTATTTTATTGGAATATAGGGTTTCAAAATAATTTCTAATTGTCTTCTGTATTTCTGTAGCATCTGTTGTGCTATGGCCTTTTTCATCCTGTATGTTAGTAATTTGACTTCTCTCTCTTCTTCTCTTCATTAGCATGGCTAAGGGTCTGTCGATCTTATTTATTTTTTCAAAGAACCAACTTTTAGTTTTGTCAATTTTTTTAAATAGTTTGTTTCAATTTCGTTAATTTCTGCTCTGATTTTAATTATTTCTTGCCTTCTGCTACATTTGCTGTTGTTTTGCTCATCCTTTTCTAGGGCTTTGAGATGAAGTATGAGCTCATTTATTTGTTGTTTTTTTTTTTTTTTTTTTTTTGAGCAATGACCTCCAGCTAATGAATTTCCCTCTTAAAACTGCTTTCATTGTGTCCCATAGATTCTGATATGTTGTGTCTGTATTTTCATTTATCTCTAAGAATTTTTTGATTTCCTCCTTTATGTCTTCTGTAACCCATTGATCATTCAGTAACATATTGTTTATTTTCCATGAGATGTAGGATTTTTCCTTCCTTCTTTTATCATTGATTTCCAGTTTCATTCCATTATGATCTGATAAAGTGCATGGTATTATCTCTACCCCTTTATATTTACTGAGGGTTGCCCTATGGCATAATATATGGTCTATTTTTGAGAAGGATCCATGTGCTGCTGAGAAAAAAATATATCCACTTGATGATGGTTGATATATTCTATATATGTCAGTTAAGTCTAGGTTATTGATTGTGTTATTGAGTTCTATAGTTTCTTTATTCAACTTTTGTTTGGAGGATCTGTCCAATGGTGAGAGAGGTGTGTTGAAGTCACCCATAATTATTGTGTTGTGGTCTATTTGATTCTTGAACTTGAGGATAATTTGTTTTATGAAAGTCGCAGCACCATTATTTGGTGCATAAATATTGATAATTGTTATGTCTTGTTGGTTAATGGTTCCTTTTAACAGTAAATAATGTCCTTCCTTATCCCTTTTGATTAACTTAGTCTTGAAGTCGATTTTATTCAATATGAGGATGGCCACCCCTGCTTGCTTACGAGGACCGTGTACGTGGTATGTTTTTTCCCAACCTTTCACCTTCAGCCTGTGTATGTCTTTTCCAATCAGATGTGTCTCCTGGAGGCAGCATATTGTTGGATTTGTTTTTTTAATCCATGTTACCAGCCTATGTCGCTTTATTGAGTTTAAGCCATTAATGTTTAGAGTTACTATTGATATATGGTTTGTACTTCCAGCCATGTTTGATTATTTATCTTTTTTATTTTAATTTGGTTTGTTTCTCCATGATTAGCTTTCCCCCCACACTCTCGCTTTACTGAGGTACTTCCCACTGTTGGTTTTGGTTGTTGTTTTTCATTTCTTCCTTGTGTAGTGTTTTGCTCAAGATTCTTTGCAATGCTGGTTTTCTGGCTGCAAATTCTTTTAACTTTTGTTTATCCTGAGAGATTTTTATTTCATTGTTGTATCTGAAGCTTAATTTTGCTGGATACAAAATTCTTGGTTGGCATCCATTGTCTTTCAGTGTTTGAAATACGTTGTTCCAGGATCTTCTTGCTTTCAGCATCTGTGATGAAAAATCCATTGTTAACCTTATTGGTTTACCCCTGAAAGTAATCTGTCTCCTTTCTCTTGTAGCTTTTAATATTTTCTCTTTGTTCTGTATATTGGATATCTTCATAACAATGTGTCTTGGTGTTGTTCTACTATGATTTTGTATTCTCGGTGTCCTGTATGCATCTACAATTTGTACATCCATTTCCTTTTTTATATCTGGAAAGTTTTCTATACTTATTTCATTCAACAGGTTGCTTATTCCCTTGGTTTGAACCTCTATAACTTCCTCTATCCCGATGACTCTTAAGTTTGGTTTTTTTATGTTATCCCATATCTCTCGTATGTTTTTCTCGTGATTTTTTTACCAGCCTTTCTGAGTTGGCTAGACTCTTTTCAAGATGATATATTTTGTCTTCATTATCTGACGTTCTGGCTTCTACTTGCTCCACTCTGTTAGTAATACTCTCATTTGAGTTTTTAATTTGGTTTATATTTTCCTTCATTTCTAGAATTATTGATTGATTTTTAAATAATCTCTATCTCCTGATAAAGATGCTTATTTGCTTCTTTCATCTGTTTATGTAATTCATTTTCAATGTGTTCTTTCATTGTTTGAATTTGCTATCTCATGTCCTCTTTAAGATTCCATTCCATCTGTCTAAGGTATTCCTTGAGTTCTTTATTTGACCATTTTTCTGATGCCTCTAGGTCCTCCTGTATATTCAGGCTGTCCTGCATTGTTTGTACTCCTTTTCTTCCTTGCTTTTTCATGCTGCTCATGTTACTTCTTGTTCTGTTTGACTGCTGAGTTACTATTTACTCTTATAAATTTATTTGGTTTTGTGTGTCTCTGGAGTCTCTCTTTTGTGAGGGGAGACTATGACTAGAGATGATGAGTTTTTTTGCACTATAATGCAGATTCATTCGTTTCCTAAACTGTGTACGGATTCTGATGACATATAGTGGTCTGCGATTTGGTCTTGGGACTTATATTTAGGTTGAATTATGTGATGGTATTGTGGTTGGTATCTCTTGGCAACCTTGGAAGGTTGCTCTACTGATGAGGGATATTAACAGGAGAATGGTCTGGAGTATTTGGGGGTAGCTAGGGACTTGGTAGCACTATATAATGCCTCAGAACATTTACCTATATATTTTTAGTAAATTACACATAAACAGCGTCGTGATGCTTGGGAGGAAAGATATTAGAAGGGAAGGGAAGAAGTCACTAAAGAGAATGAGAGTAAACAGGTAGAATTCAAGGAAAGGGGAATACAGAAATTGAAAAGAAATGAAAAGACAAAATAAAAATAGAAAATAAAAAAGAAAAAAATTTTATAAATAATCAGAAAAATAAAAATAAAAAATAAAAAATAATTTAAAAAAATAAAAAAATAAAAAACAATTAAAAAAACAAATAATTTAAAAAAATTAAAAAGTGCAGTCTTAGAGTTCAATTAATTTTTCTTCCAGTAGGTGGCGCTGTGCCCACTGAGCCAAGCTTCTCCTCTCAATATGTGGGAACCAATCACTGTGCAGCAGCTCCTCCTCCCCCCCACCCCGACTGGGCGGGTCTCCAATCCTGAGTGCCTAGGGCCTTATCTTATGTCTAGTCACTTCCCCACTTTTCCTCCAGCCAGGCCCCGCTCACTGGTGACGCTCACCACAATACTGGCTACACGCCAGGTCTGCTGCTCCCGGGAGCCCTATTTTCTTGAATGACTGGGCACACTCTCCCTGTTTGCCATTCCCTCAGACCCTAAGGTTGTGGAGCTTGGGGCTGAGAACCCTCAGTGTATTTTGCTTTCCCTCTGGTTACCACGCCCCTGGTAGCTGGTGCAAGAGACCTCAGTTGTCAGCGCTGGTGGGAGCAGTAGCTGGGGATCCTGCGCTGTGAGTCCAGCGCCACTGTTCCCTGGGTCTGACTATTGAGCTCATGGGAGAACTGGGAGGGGCCCTTGAGGTTTTCCTGATGTGTGGAGGGGGGGCTAGGTGGTTACACCTGCTGCCGCTGGTTTCAATGAAGTTATCTCCTCTGCCGCATTCTGGTGATGTCAGTTCTCTGCCATGGTGATATCCCATGGGAATGGAGACAGTTCGTTCTCTTTGTCGGGTGACCAATGCAATGGATGGGTCCTGACTGGCTCTCCCAAGCCCTGTCTCAATCCTGTGGCCACTACCTATGGAGGCTCAGTTGATATTACCCTCCGCAGGATCAGGAAAAACCCACAAGTTGTTTCAGCAGGATTGGGATCGTTTAGTGCTGAGTCACAGCGGTTTGTCTGCAAGACAAAGGTGAACTGGAGCCTGAATTCAGCCGCTCCAGGCTCAGTTTGTGTTCTGAGAGGCGTAGATTTTTCGCCCCCGATCCATGTCAGCTCAGCATTGCCTAGTGCTCCTGAACAAACAGCATTTTGATGGTTTAAGACTCCCTATGCCTGTGCAGCTGAAGAGGTCAGAGACTTGATCTCTCCGTGCCCGCCGCCATATTGGATCTTCCTGATCTTGATTATATACATACCACTTCCTCTTGATGATGGAGTACAGCTGTGTATGTACAACTTTATGACTTGGTGGGTCAGATAAAACCCAATTCATGTGGGCATCTCAGGTTACATAGTAATTTAGTGGCCCATGGTTAAGGATTCAATTTCCACTAAGGCCTGGTTACAGGCAGAAGCTATTTCTCAAAGGGAGAGTACCTGTCTGCAGATGATGGGAGGATCTTGCTCCAAAGTTCCAATGGCCTCCTCTGTGATTCACCTATGCGGACCAAAGACTTAAAATAGCACCTGCTACTTACACCTTAAGTACTATCTGGATCATATGGCCCAAGGGGCAGAGCAGCCTGTCCCTGTTGCAGAGCCGTCTCCAGTTCTTGGGCCTGCTCAAAATGAGCAGCTTTTCAAGTCACTCAGTAGATGGGCCAGAGTAACACACCCAAGTGAAAAATGTGCTGTCTCCAGAATCCAAATAGTTCCACCAGGCATTGTTCTCCTTCCTTGTTTATTACAAGGACTAGATGCAACAACTTATTCATCACCTTAGAAGAACTATCTCAGAGAGCCCCCATACCACTGGACTCCTTCACTTTTACCCTTGATGATAGGCCTTAGGTCCTTTTGATGAGGGATGGAGAAAGATTAATGGTAAAACTTTCTGATACTATTTCAGGGTCCTTCCTCAAGGAGAACTTCCCCTCCCCAT
Organism: Spermophilus citellus; assembly: GCF_964194105.1. Lineage (NCBI taxonomy): Eukaryota > Metazoa > Chordata > Mammalia > Rodentia > Sciuridae > Spermophilus > Spermophilus citellus. Next base: position 95,461,580 of record NC_138183.1, on the reverse strand, counting down.
TTAAGGGGTTCTGGTTCCATAAACTGACTCAAATTGAGAATTGGTTGAAAGACCATGATTCTTTGCTGTTATGATCTAAGGCAAACTTTTGTACATTTGTCCTGGAATTTTTCTGCTTATATAAATCGAGTAAGAATTTTGTGGATTTCCCATTCTTTTGGCTTCTGGAAATACCATGATTGATTAACTAATTCCACAAATATTCTAAAGAATACATCTCTGGACCCTTCCAGTGTGGAGAGAAGGTCATATATGGCAGATAAATTCCAGCATTCCAAAGCCAAGGGATGTCAGGCATTTTCAACTTATTCACAGTTGGCCATCTTTTGATTCATATGTCAACCATCCAAACTATTAGTATTTTTTAGCACTTCAAGCTGCTATATTAAATTCAGAACCTCTGCTTAATGGCCTCATATCAATAAATTCATTATCGTCTAATTCTATACTCCTTGTACCATTCTCAAAACCTTTCAAATCCATTCCCATACATATTCCCCAGACCTCTACTTGTAAGAATTAGAAAACTCAAGATGTTCCCATGGAGTTTAATGCAACTTTTTGTGGGTCACACTGTGTGCCTTACCTTTCAAGACCTACTTAAACTCAGATCTATTTATATGCCTAGAGACAAAAGTGGGTGGTGAGATTCCATCCCAAATAGTATCAGCATTTTCAGGCTCATCAAATGCATCACCAAAGGTCATTATTGTTTTCAAAAGCAATGAGGATAAATTACTTCTGGAGGAGGTGATTATGAAGGGTGGGGATGGGGATGCTGCCTCAACCACTAAGGGTGGGGAAGCAACTACTTCTGTCAAATATATTCATCAAAATGGAAGAGTTTGATGTCTCTATCCTCTTTGGGGTCCTCCCATACATCTCCATCCCAATTTACTAGACCTCATTCTTTTCCAAGTCATACCTTTGCATTAACTGCAGACTCGCTTTGAGACTGAGAATTAAACTTGCATCTCAATTCAGCCAATTACAAGATGAGAATATGTGTCTGGTTTTATTCAACCTGAGCCCTATGATTACAAAGAGATGATTCTCCAGAATACTGAGCAGTTTTAAATTGGTTATGCTCATCTGCAGCTCTTCATTCTCTTTTGTCACTTTGTCCGGTGAAGCCAGAGGCAACAGCAACATCATTATATCCCTTAGTTTTCCAGAAGTGTGCAAGGTAAAAGTCACTAAGCTACTTGCTTCTTACAAGTGGTAAATTACGGAATTTTTTAGATTGGCTTATAGGACCAGAAGCTGGATAGTTCCACAATGGTTATCTATGGCTGGAGAAATGAAGGAACCAGTAGCTGGTCAGTCCAAGAAACCATAGCCTCAGAATAATCAGGACCAATGATGCAGCCCAGTTCAGGACTCAAGACCTGGAAACTCCTTGGAGAATCATGGTCACAGTCCTCTTTGGAAGAGTGAAAGAGCTGGATTCTGATGTCCTCAGGCAATTCAGCAGCAATCTAAGCCCCCAGTCACAAAGAATACAGCTTGCACAATAGCTAAACTATGGAAGCAACCTAGGTGTTCTTCAACAGATGAATGAATAAAGAATAGTGGTATATGTACACAATGGAATATTACTCAGCCTTAAAGAAGAATGAAATTATGGCATATGCCAGTAAATGAATCATGTTAAGCAAAATAAGCCAATCCTAAAGAACCAAAGGCCAAATGTTTTCTCTCATATGCAGATGCTAATTCACATTAAGGGAGGTGTTGGCTAGGGAAGAACAGAAGTACTTTGGATTAGACAGAGGGGAGTGAAGGGAGGGGAGCAGGTATAGGGGTGGGAAGGTAGTAGAATGAATAAGTCATTATTAACCTATGTGCATATATTATTACACAACTGATGTGATTCTTCATCATGTACAACCTGAAGAATGAGAAGTTATACTCCATCTATGTATGATATGTCAAGATGCATTCTTCTGTCCTGTATAAATAATTATGATGACAACGATGACAACAACAACGAAGAAGAAAAAGAAGAGGAGGAGGAGCAAGAGGAGGAGGAGGAGGAGGAGGAGGAGGAGGAGGAGGAGGAGGAGAGAGCTTGCTTCTGCTTTCTTATTTGTTCCATCCAGGTGCCCAACCTATTGTTCTGTGCAGCCCATATTTAAGATGGGCCTCCCCCTGAGTTTGCTGTAGGCTGATTGACACACTCTGATTGCTCTTAATATTAGGCATATTTGACTTTGATTAAGTTGATGATTCAGATTAACTGTCACATCATGTAAAATTTGTTTAAGCAATGAAAATGTAATTAAGTATATTTTTTAATGGGAGAAAGTAAAGTAGTAAGCAGGATATAATGTGCTACTATTTGTGGATAATCAGAGAATAAGAATATATTTGTTCTTAAATGCATGAACAGTTCTAGAAGGATACATGAGAAACTGACAATAGACATTAAATGGGATAAAATGAGGAGGAAAGATTTTGCTGTGCAACTTTCTGTTCTGGGGGCAGTGGTGTGACTTTGTTTCTTATTATAAAATTTTCCATTAAACTATTTTAAATTAAACAATACTGAAAAGCAAAATGTAGCATAAAATAAAATATTAGTGCCTTTGATGCATCCTTCACTCATACCAATGCCAAATATAACTGCTAACACTTTGATACATATTCTTGTAGGCTTTCTTTTTAAATAAAACTTTGTTTATAAAAACACACAGATGTGCTAGCATCTACATATCAGAGAGAACATTCACACTTTGGTTTTTTGGTGGGATTGGCTTATTTTCTTTAGTATAATAGTCTCCAGATCCATCCACTTTTTGGAAAATGTCATAAAGTCATTCTTTTTTATGGCTGAGTAATATTCCATTATGTATATGTAGATGTTAACACAAAACAAAAGGGGAGGGGAAGAGTAGACGTTCAGTAGATTAGACAAAGGGGAATGAAAGGAAGGGAGGGGGACAGAAATAGGAAAGACAGTGGAATGATTCTGATATAACTTTCCTATGTACATATATGAACACAACACAGTGAATTTTTACATGATGTACAATCACAAGACTGAGATCCTAATTAGAATAAGATGTACTCCATGTTTGTATAAATACATCATATTATACTATACTGTCATATATAATTAAAAAGAACAATAAAAGAAAACATAATAAAAATAATAAAGTAAAAAAAAAACACAGATGTAACTTCTAAATTTATTTTTGACCTTTAATGAGATCATACTATGACACTGTTCTGGAATTTACTTTTTGCACTCACTGGAATGTTCTGGACCCATAGACACGTTTATACACATGAAATCATATTTAAATGTTCCCCTATTGAGAAACATTTAGACTTAAAGTTTTTTTAATATAGTGGGCATATAATATTCATGTTTATGAGACTATTTTTATAGAATAAAAGTGAATTTACTTGGACCAAGAATATGAACATTCAAAAAGTGTTGAACATTTCCCAGTTACTGGACCAAAAAAATTGCATTAATTTCAAGAGCAGTCATGAGGCCTCATATCACCCTCTCATCAGGCATAAATATTATCAGACTTTTTTAACTTGACCATCTTAGACTATGGGAGGGGCTGCGTATCTTCTGGGTTTTGTCTCCTGCTCACAGTCTGAGAACAGAAAAAATCATGAGAGAAAATGTAAAGAGGGAGTAGGCTTCCTCTCTCACCCCTTGACCAGAATGTTGTCTCCACTTGGAAGAGGAGCCATGAAGTACTGAGATCCAAGACAGAGTTTGGGAACTGAAATTCTTTGGAGGGTCCTGCAGGAAAGTGCAAATAAATGCTGAATGGAAGCTATATAGAGTGGCAAGGAATCTGAACTGGTGATTGAACATTATACAAAGGCATTCACGTTTTATAAAGTATTCAACATTATGCAGATTGTCACTGGATTAAAGTTGACCAAAAGTTGCCATTACTAATCTACAAGAGTCTTCTTTTTTCAATTTCCTTTTTAACATATATATTATTTTACTTGATACATAATGCTTGTATATATTTGTGGGATAATATACTGACATTTCTATATATGAGTACAATATGAAATTATTAAATCCCAAACATATAGCTCCAATAACAGTCTTATTGTCCAGAAAAATACATTGAAATATTAAATCTAGACTTCTGTTGGGGAAAAAATACCTTATGTTCAATATTCTAATTTTGAACAAAATTTTAAAGTTTCTTAATTTAAAAATTTTTAAAGGTAAAAATCTAATTTTTTAGAAAACATTTAAAGTGGGTTGTTTTTCTCTTCACCAAAACCTAAAACAGAAGATCAAGTAAAAGTATTCATGAATTTGCCAGGGAGCAAGCATTAGGAATTTCCCTCTTTACCATATCATTTGTTGTCATTATAATTATTTTTAATTTTTTATTCAGTTCAACACCCAAAAATTGTCATTTTGAAGGCCAAAAAAAAAAAAATCAAGTGTAAATAGTCTCATATGTGTCTATTCCACAGCCAATGTATTTTAACATGTCTGGACCTTTTCACAGGGAAAGGAACTTGGAAACAATACCACTAACATGTTAAGTCTCTTATCAGTGAGTTTGTCTGATTTTATTTGAATGTCAGTTGCAATGGTAAATCGATAGTGATGTTCATGGCATGAACCAAAGATATACCTGTGTCTCACATGGAGGATCTGTCTACAGGATCAGTGGTTTGCAGATCTCTCATTGAAGAAGACTTTTTTGTTCTGACCAGAAATAGTAACAAAGCACTGACAAGCAGAATGTTCTACATCACTCTAAGGTATGAAATGTTACTGGTTTGGTGAAGCAACATCCATAACTGCTATATCTGGGCCTCTTCAATTGAATGATTCATCACTATCCTGGTCACTACCAATTACAGGTTTCAAGAGAATATGCAGGAGAGGACACTATAGTCCATGGTTGACATAATACAATAAAAATAAAGAGAACAACTGTTGGAAATAAATATTTTAAAATAAAACATATAATACATATGCCTGTAAACCCATGCCTACCCAAGTCACGTGTGGTACTGAAACTCAACATGGGCCTTCACAATGGTCATTTATGTTGAAATAAATATAGGATGAAGCAGATGGTTTTTCCACATAACAGATGTGGAGAAAGGTTCACAGTTTCACTAGGGACCTTAGAGCCAGACTAAGGATTTGGAAGGGCCACTGAGTAAATTCTCCAGAACTGTTTATAATGTTTCTGACCAGTATAAAGTCTAGAACAATTTGGGGGATTTTTAGATTCCAAAGAGAAGAATTTTGGAGAGTTCTATAAAGAAATTCTGGGACAATTTAACAAATTTAAAATTATCAAAGGAAGACTATTATGCAATCGTTTTCCAGTTGATAACTCTTGATGAAGAAGACTTTATGCAGGCTTTAGAGATGAACAAAGACCATTTTCTTCCATTGTTATCATCCTAACTTCAAATTGTTCATTGCTGCTTTATATATTTTCAATTTCATCCTCACAGAAAGAGGGAAAATAGAACTAAACAAGAGAACCCATTTGTGCACACTTGAAAGACCAAAACTTGTCTTAAATAATTTAATTTAATTTACTCCTCTACCAACCATATGAACTAGGAGTTCCTGATTCATTGCATAATAGAAAAAAAAAACAAAATGCTTGAATCTCCTTGGCAAGTAATTTGGGTACTCTGTGCTTCCAGTCTTCTAGTATAAAACTTTAAATAATAATATTTTCTTTATGTGCTAGCTAAGTAGATGATCCCAATTCTAAGAGTTCATCTGTATATTATTTGGAATGGCACATGAGGGGGTAGTTTATCTTTGTGTTATATTATTGCTAGAGCTATGAATTTCTGAATATGATAGCTCATTGAGATAATAAAATTTCATTACTTAAAAGTCAAAATAATATAGCACAGGAGAAACTACCCCTTTATATCTCATCCCAGAGAATATACACATGAATTCTTGAAATTGAGATCAGATGTCACTTGCTCAGGATTTACTTGAACCCTAGAGGGCAGCTTGTTGCAGACACATGTTCTGATTGTGCTCTGTCCCAAGAGCCCAGGCTACATGCACTTGCACATAGATTCCTGCCATGGTATGGTATACTGGTTCTCCTGTAGAATGTAGACTTCAGAGAGAGAAACAGGGATTATTTGCTTCACTTTTGTGTCCCCTAGTCCAACACACCAATACCTTCTAAAAGGTGGCCAGTAAATAATTGTCAAAAGCATAAATATTTTAAAAAATAGCACTGAAATACATAAATTATGAAACTTTTAAATGTAGTACTAAAGAGACCATGTCTTTTTTGTTGTTGTTTTAATTAGTTATACATGACAGTAGAATGCATCTTGACATATCATGCATAGATGGAGTATAACTTCTCATTCTTCTGGTTGTACATGATGTAGAATCACACCAGTTGTGTAATCATAGGCTATTAATGTCTGATTCCTTCTACTATCCTTCCTACCCCTACACCCCCTCCCCTCCCTTCATTCCCCTCTAATCTAAAGTTCCTCTATTTTTCCCTAGCACCTACTTATTGTGAATTATCATCCACATATCAGAGAAAATATTCAGCCTTTGTTTTTTTTTTGTTTTGTTTTGTTTTTTGTTTTTGTAATTGGCTCATTTTGCTTAGCTCCATCTATATGGAAAATGCCATAATTTCGTTCTTCCTTAAGGCTGAGTAATATTCTATTGTGTGTGTGTGTGTGTGTGTGTGTGTGTGTGAGTGTATATATATATATATATATATATATATATATATATATATATATATATATATATATATATCACATTTTCTTTATCCATTCATCTGTTGAGGGGCACCTAGGTTGGTTCCATAGTTTAGCTCTTGTGAGTTGAGCTGCTATAAACATTGATGTGTCTGCATCACTGTGGTATGCTGATTTTAAGTCCTTTGGAAATCAAAACTACTCTTAAGATTTCATCTCACTCCAGTCTCAATGGCAATTATCAAGAATAAAAGTGACAATAAATGCTGATGAGGATGTGGGTTTTGAAAAAAAGTATACTCAAACATTGCTGATGGAACTGTAAATTGGTTAAAACATTAAGGAGAGCAGTATAGAGATTCCTCAGAAAACTTGGAATGGAGCCACCATTTGACCCAGCTATTCCAATCCTCAGTTTATGCCCCCAAAGCCATGTCTTTTAATAGTACTTTATTAACTTACTTTGGAGTGATTGTGAATGTTTGTAAAATTTACTGGTCAAAGTTTAACTATGTATATATGGTTCCCAAAATTTCTTGCTTTGGGAGCCCCAAGCCATGGAGAAACCCTGTATATGCGCTCTGGTCCTCAGTCCAAGGTAACTGTCTAGCCAGAATCAGCATCTCTAACCAGTCACTGAGAGAGCCCTGTGGATGTCCAGCCCAGACAAACCTATACATATTCACAGCCGGGAAACAATTTCAAATGACAAGCTGAGTCCAGCCAGGAAGTGTGAAAGTTTTGTCTCAAGCTTCTGGGTTTCCTGATGTTTTATTTTTACAATAAGAGATGACCAGGACAGTTTTTTTCCCTCTGTATTCTTTTAATTTTTCATTTCTTTTCTTTCTTTTTTCATGGAGTTGTTATGTTACCCAGGATAACCTGAATTGAATTCCTTGGTGCTCAAGTGATCCTTATGTCACAGGACTATAGATACATGCCACCAACCCTGATTCAGAATACCCTTTTCACTTCCCTTATCAGTTATTTCCTAGAATCCTAAAAACCAATTCTGTAGCAGCCTTGTCTCTCAACACCTCAACACAATCACTTCATAGAGTCTCTAACCACAGTCTGTGTTCTCAGGAGTGTTGACCATTAGTCTACTCAGATGCTTACGCTTTCGTCTTTTCTCATTTTCTGGGTGCTCTGGCTAATGTCTATAGTCCCTTCCTCATCAAAGTCCTTCCTGAACACCTCACTTTCCGTAACAGCACCTGCTCCTTGAGGTCAGGAAAGACTCTTCCACAGTGGTGATGACTGCCACAGAGTGAGTGCTACATAAAGTCTAGTGGGTGCTACATAAAGTCTTGGGTCCCAACCTGCAGAAGGGATTTGGCTTCAGAATCTCACAAATATTTCCCTCTCTCTCTTTCTGCATTTACATAAAACCAGAGGAATTTTACTCTGATGTAACACCTACCAATTTAAATCAAAAAGTTAGAAATTTTGTCAAATATTAAGGAAGACCAGAGGAGACATCATGACACCTGGTTCAATCCAGATGGACTTGGGCACAGATTACTAGAGGCTCTGTGGACTAAGACCCTGGCTAAGCATCCCATTCCCTTCTCAAGGATGATAGATACTATCACTAAATACTTCCATCACCATCCCTCCTTTCTATTTTCTTGAAGGGGAACATGAGACATTTGAAAACCACAGTTGATGGAACTCTGTGTTCTCTATTAACACAATATTGTAAGAAATTTATTTCTATTTTTTTTTTATTTTTAATAGTTCATATATCATGTAGCTTTGTCTATATGACACCTTAGGCCCTCACTTCTGATCCTTTTACCTGTCTTTTGTCTTCCAAGACCATGTTACCATTCTTAAAGACCAGTTTCAAACCTGGGAATTTATCCCTTATCCCTTGTGAACCCAGAGATTAAATGATATGGGCAATCCCCTGGGGTCCTATCCTTCCTCAACTGCAACATGATCATATAAATCTTCAAGGAATCATGCTCAGCATTTCTAAAATGACAAATTTCATCACCAGCAGTTCTGAAAGATGCTGACTCTGAGACATTTGTTCCATAATTCAACTGGATTGCAATAATCTTGGGTGACATGAATATCACCTCTCAGGCCCTTTCCTAGCAGTGAAATCATATATATGTCAGCTCACTTTTCAAAACAGTTATTTTTTTATCAAGCAATTATTTTTGTCCTTTTAGATCATACCTCAAATTTTGTTCCAATCAAGGACTGGGAAAGACACAGTCACTGGCATAGGATCTGCATATGTGTAACTGGAAAATCCATCAGGCTACTTATCTTAGTGTATCATTGGCAAATTCAGTTATATATTTAGGCCCTAATCACAGGTTTTGACTACAGACACACACAAAAAAGAAAATCAGAAAAATCAGTGTAATAAAACCAGAAAGATGGTCAACCTTTGCAAAAAAAATAAAATTTATTAATCAAATAAATTGATAAATTATTTAGATGACTCAATAATACAAATCTATCTATGGCAGTAGAGTAGTGATAAAATTTTATCAATATAAAGTGTCACAGAATTCATAGCAATACTGAGTTTTGAATGACTCAAATGTTGGATCCAAGATAATAGTGGCTGATCAGTTTGAAATGGAAATCCCTCTTGTATACATGTTGCCACCACTATAGGCATTTGTTATCACTGCCCATGACTTCACACCAGGGGGTAGCTGGCATCTGAGGCAATTCCACAGTGGTTGTTCTTGTTTCTGGCAATCTTCATATAACCATTCATGCCCCATTTTTCACCCCAGCTGAAAGAAGAGCAAGTTTTCCATCTTAGAGAATAAAGCTCATTGGATTTGTTAACAGTGACACTAGATTTAAGCACTGTGCCAGAGGCCACAGACTTCACAGAAGGAATCAGAAGAGACAAATGTTCTTGTTCACACAGTATAAACTTTTGAGTCTAAATCTGCACATAACCTCTATTCTTGACTCAAAAATAATTGCAATACCAATGACACAAGACTGAGAAATCAAGAGTAAAATATTTTTTCCAGTAAGATGTATTATAGATATATAAAAAATTCAGAATTTAGAAATACAGTGTTACATACCATGTTAATAATACCCCAATACCCCCAGGAAGCTTGTGATCACATCTTAATGTTATAATCACACATTAGTAGTTCTATGTCCAACCAGATTAAATAAAGATTTCTGGGACCTGTATCTAAATGCTGAGTGGAAACCAGAATACCCTTTTGAATTTCAAATATAAATATGTTTGCATATTTGTATCTCACTGGCAACTTATACCTGTTCTTGATGAGCCAGTATTTTTTGTTGTCCGATTCTGCTCCTTCAAAGCCATAGCCAACCACCAGAACAGCATGAGACAGCGAAGTGTTGCTGCAGTGTGGATTATAATAAATTCCTGGAGAATAAAATCAATGCTGGGGTGAGAGACACCAGCAATCTGACACAGACCCACCCTGTCACCCATCTCAATCCTCTGAAATGACAAATTCCAGATCAGACTTAAAAATAGGATCTATTGTTTTTAAGTCTAAGAATCTCAGATAAAACTGACAGAAATACAAATTGACTTCTATCCCTTAGTAAAACGTGTATCTAGAGACATGAAAAGTCACTCTTGAAAATAATTCTACTGCTAGGATGTCAATCTTAGGGAATAGCATAGAATGCAAAAACACTTGAATTGAGATACTCTTTTCAGATTTAATAACAGAAATAAAAATGTTGGAAAATTTTTTATTACCCAATAATTAAAAAAATCAATTTAAGTAAACTAAACATTTAATGACATAGCTATTTAAAAATGTTGTGAGGCACTAATATTCATGGGGATATACTTCAAGTAATGTCAAAGGGGAACATCAGACACAAATTTGTCACATATAAAATGAACATGAATATGTAAAATTCATGCACCAAAAATTTTACATTAACTTTTGCATGCCAAAGGGTCAATCATATTTGTGTGTTATGGTGCTTTTATAATTTTTATGCATCAATTTCTATAAAAAATACTTACCTCCTTTATAAAACTTGAAGGAATCATGCTCTGCATCAATAGCAACTGAAATAGGCCCCACAGTTGCCACAGCCTTCATAAGGGCCTCCTCATCCTCTGGGATGTCAATAAAGCCTTTGTCATTAGCAACGGAGTTCTGAGGACTGTACCTGCAGGGGCTGTTCTTTTAATGATAACAGGGAAGAGAGTTGATTATTGCCATCACCTCCTGGGGAACATGAGTTAGAACCACAACCCTTAACAGTTTGCAGCAGGATTTCTAAGTCAACACTTATAAATCATCTGAAGAAGTAAAATCCTATCAGTTGATGTAAAACTGAAAATTAGCTCATATATTTTTAATGGGACCCCCTAGGTCTACCTGTTCATAAAAAGTTTTTCACATTAGAACTCTATTCACATGCTCCATGTTACATGCAAGTAAGATATGTTAACCATCTCATCAGAGAATTATGCAAAGGCTAACAATGTATTGTGATAACACTAAGAGTTTGCAGAGATTGATTCTAACATATGGCAAGTAAATTCTGAAAAGGCATCTTATCTCTGAAAGTGTTTCATTTTCCAAAACCCAAGCTGAAATGACAACACAAGATGATCCATTTACTTGTGCTTCATATGGATAGGATGCCTCTGAGTCCAGGCCTCCATTGTCCTTAATATACTGGAAGGCATGATCCATTCGGCCACCATAACATCCATAATTGCCTTGAGGCAGAGAACAGTCGATAAGGTTCTGCACGCTCAATGGGACCAGTTTTTTAGTTTTCTGGAACATCTGTCCTTCAAGGGCACCAGTTGCACTAAAAGCCCAACATGAATTACAATTACCCTGAAAGGAGAATACAAAAAGCAAATAGCAAGACTTTGACAACAGCTTATCTATTTGAATATTCTCTTCTTAAGGAAAAAAATGTTAACTGTATGTCCCTCCAAAATCTACCAAAGTAAAGATGTCAATTACTCTTTGTTTTCCAGTAGGAAGAAGGTCTGAATTAAACAGTATCATACCTGATGTTTCACAGCAGTCACATAGCCTTTCTTTCTCCAATCCACAGATTTGGGTACATCACCAAAGAGAGGTTTCTGAAACACTTTCCCTTTCTTGTGCTTCTGGTTTTGAAAGCCATTCACCATATTACTGAATTCTGCTCTGGTCTTCAAGGAAAAGTAAATAAAATGTTGGAAAGGAAGATATGTTTTTTTAAAGAACTGAGTAGAGGAAGCACAGAGTTAACCAATCCCCCTGCTCCACTCACCATGTCACCAAAGACATTCATTGCCATGATGAAGCTGTGTTTCCCTTGGTTATATTCTCCATTGTGCAGTTCAATCATTTTCATATTCTTCTCCCACTCTGCTTTCCTTTGTCCTTCTTCATTCTAGAAGTACATATCATTAATGATCTTTCTTTATACTTACAACCCAATCTATGCTCACCCAGTGGATTTGTTGCCAGATATGAAAAGAAACCATGACCAAGCATGACTCTACATTTCTGGAAGTATTTCTCCAAGCTCAGACACAATAAGGGAGTGTTTTCTCTCACTGGGCTCACAATAAGTGCCATTAGGTGAATGCCTCATAAGAGGTATTTTCTAGAAGCTACTGTGGCTATACTCCTACAACAGACACCATTCTCTCCCAGGTCCCTCTGGACAGTTTTAGTGCTACCAACCATGTCATATGTTTTCCTGTGCTTTGCCTTCCACTCTTGCCACTGTGCTTCTAAACTGTGATCAAGTTTTGGAGCAGGTGAAGCCATTCCAAAACAAAGGATGGCCAGGAAGAGAGAGGGATTCATGTTTCAACAACCTAGAAAGGGAAAAGAAATGAGGGTCTGATTATATTTATCCTTCTGAAAAGTCATCTTAATTTCACCTGAAAAATAAAGGCTGCCATGGTAGAATAAAGATATTTCAATTATTATCCCCAAAATTTATCCAAAGACTGTGAAAGAAGCTCACAGTATTGTTTGTCAATTAACTTTTGTCACTGTGACAAATACCTGAGTAAATTTCACTAAGGAGAAAAAATTTATTTGGGCTTACATTGAAACCCTATTGCTCTGGGCCTGAGTTGAGGCATAACTTCATAGCAGAAGGGTATGGTGAAGGAAAACTGTTCAGCTCATGGTAGCCATGGAGAGAGGAGGTTGTGGGAAGAGACAAGTTAAACACTTCTAGAGCATGCGCCTAGTGACCCACTTCCTCCAACAAAGTCCTCTCTCTCCTTCAGTTTTCACAACCTCCCCTTAGTTCATTCAGCCATGGTGGGTTAATCCTTTGATAAAGTCAGAACCCTCATGATCTAATCACCTCTTAAAAACCCCACTTATGAGCACTGCTGTACTGGGGACCAAGCCCTTAACACATGAATCTTTAGGAGACACTTCATATCCAAACCATGACAGTTTTGGTTGGATTAAAGCAACCACGCCAAATTCCATCAAACTACCAAAATTAAAATCAGCATTCCCAGAGCTTGAGGAATTGTGTCAGTGTATGAAATGGTAATTAAGCATATAAGGGTGTGAAGATTGCTATTCAGTCAAAAGTTTAAGTCAACAACTAGAAAGCCATTGGTCCAGGTCTTGTATCAATTAATGAGATCACCTGGGAAAAATTGTATTAATGAGGCAGCTGAGGCCAAGTAGAGGTAAAGGTCCCCAAAATTTTCCAGGCTATCTCACGTTTTATTCTTGACTAATATAGAGAGGAGACGATACACATCTTAGAACCTCCCCTTCCTGAATGAAAGCTTTATGTAATGCCCTTCCTCGGGAAACTGAGAAGGACAGCACCCAACACTCCAGCAGTTCCACACTTGAGAGTGTGCCTTCCACACCCATACTCACTACCCAACTAAGGACTGGAAAAGTGGCCAAGTAACCACAAGCCAGAACTACAGGTGAATACCTGGGCAGGGGCGGGTAATTCCTAGGGCTGTGGGGTATGGTATCGGGTCAGGCCTCCCAGGCTCACTTCTGTAATTCCTGGCCAAGGGCTGTCATCTGCTTCAGCCCTTGCACATGCTCACTGAGGCCAGAGGATATTACATCACTGCAGGCTGTGACAAGATGGAACTGCACTGTCCTACCTGACCAGACCTGCATGACTTGCACTACTTGGGGCCACCTGAGTGGTCTCAGTGCCTCCTTGCATTCCGCAAACACCTTATTCTGCTTCCCCACCTCAAGCCTGACTGTGCAGATGCTCTTGTTCCTGGGGGTTGCACTTGTCTTCTAGACCTTGTCCTTACAGAGTTCCCCTCTTCTTAGTCCTTGTTCCTGCCATACCTCAGTGAGGCTGGTGGCACTCACCTGGTGTGGCCAAACCTTCTGAAGGTGCTCTCTGAAGACTTCTTGGGTCCTCAAAGGTCACTAAGCTTCAAGCATCTGGTTTTGCAACACCTGGACTCAAGCTTTAAAGCCATCAGTCTGCTAGAGGCCGCCCCCACCTCCACTATCTCCCACACTGCAATTGGCTGCCCCAGCTGCTGGGAGGACCTTGTGTGAGCTCTGTCTCCCATGGAAGTGATGAAAATCTGTTCAACCTGTAACAGATAGTGGATTTCTTATCAGAGGAGTAGTTCTTAATGAGGGCAATTTTGGCCGTCTTTCTGCCTCTGGTGACTGCCCTTTTTGCCCTCCCATCATGTGATACTCTCTACCATGTTATGAGTCAGCAGGAAGGCCATTTCCACATGTGATAGATTGATATTAGACTTTTCAGCCTCCATAACTGTGGTCTCTGGTTTTAAGGTGCTGTTACAGCAGTACAAAACAGACCATGATACCTTCTCTAGGTACTTCATATGAGTGGAATCACACACAATATTTGTGCTTTGTCTAGACATTTTATTTAGTTTCATTCATCATGTAGCATGTGTCATAATTTCCTTCCTTTTTAAGTTTAGATAATATTTCATTGTATTGTAGATTTTGTAGTACTGACTTTTATTTTTCTAATTGCTATGTAGAACATTTTTGCATGCTTATTTGCCACTGGTATATATTTTTTGGAAGAATATCTAGTCAAGTCCTTACCCATTATTTAATTGGTATTTATTGTTGTTGTTTTAGTAGTTCTTTACATTTTCTTATACTAATTTCTCAATAGATATATGATTTGTAGACATTTTCTCCCATTCTGTGGACTGTGTTTTCATTATGATTATAGAGCTGTTTTATGATGAAAAGTTTTTACTTTTGAAAAAATCCTATTAATTCATTTTCTTTTACTGCCTGTTTTTCCATGTTATTTTGAAAATTCTTACCAAATCCCATGTCACAAAAGGTTTTCTCCTGTTGCCTTCTAAGTGTTTTTATAGTTTCAGCACTTATATTCAGGTACTTTATCTACTTAAGCTAATTTTTGTATACAATGTAAGGGAGAGGTCCAACTTCTTTCTTTTGCATATGGATTTCCAGTTTAACTACAACCATTTGTTGAAAATGTTCTTTCCCTCTTGAATAATCTTGGCATTCCACATGAATTTTTAAATATTTTTAGATGTTGATGAACCTTTATTTTATTCATGTATCTATATGCAGTCATGAGAATTGAATCCAGTGCCTCACATATGCTAAGCAAGTGTTCTACCACTGAGCCACAACCCCAGCCTTCCACACGAAATTTTTAAAAGCAATTTATTAAAAATTTTATTTTAAGGCCTTTAAGGAATAGAATAAATATACCAATGAATTTGACACAATAAATGAGTCAGTGGTACCAACTAGTTTGGGGGAGGTATTGGGGATTGAACCCAGGGGCCCTTAAACACTGACCCACATCCCCACTTCTTTCTGTTTTGAGACAGAGTCTCACTAAGTTACTTAGGGACATTCTAGGTTACTGAGACTGACTTTGAACTTGTGATTCTCCTGTCTCAGCCTCCCAAGATGCTGGGATTACAGGCATGTGACACTGTGCCCAGCCCAACTAATTTTAATGAATAGGTTTTACAGTCACATTTAGGCCACAACACCATAAGATGCATAGGGTGGAAATATCTACAACTGCACTAGGACCTGCCCTTAGAATCTGTCAGAGGCTATGAGTCAGGTTCTTCTGTGAACAACAGCTTCCTTTTTTGTATCTTGGGGTGTGATATAAATGCCTGGAAAAAAACATGCATTTTTAATACCAAACATGGCTGAATCTACAATTAATCAAAAAATATTTAACTACAAGATAAATAGGGGAGAAGTCTATTTAAACAACAACAACAAAAAGATATAATTATTTCAAGTCATTGAAGTGCCTATTTTTAAAAAATCTCTAAAATAATTCATAATAGAAAGGTGCTAATGCTAACCATTTGCTTCTTCTTTCTACTTCTCTAAACTTGTCATAACAAAAAAAACTTCAATGACTTCTAATTACTGAAATAGTCACATTTTGGACCAAGCTTTAGTTGGACTTTAATAAAATGCAATTGGCAGAACTTCCTGAGTCTTATTTAAAATGCAGTACTATGAAACATATTCTCTTCTGTATAGATTTCTTTTTCTCATAAAACCAGATATAGTTCTTTACATAGAATCACCAAGTTTTAAGCTGCTGGGAAACCAAAATTAGAGTGGTGGTATGCAGGACACTGACATCACCTCTCCCCACCGTATCAACATCTCCAATTTGTTTAAGTTGCCTAAATTACTTTTAAAAGGCACTATCCAGCAGACTGCAACTGAAAAAAATAGTTTATTTTTTATATACCGTATAGAAAACAGTTTGCTGATGAACACATGTTTATATAAAACCATTTGTGAAATAAATCTCTGGGGTCTTTGTTTTTCCTGAAGAGGTAAACCATCAGCCACTTCATTGAGAAGGTAAATGAATCAATCACCAAAATTTTATGAGCATAAAAGCTTTCACTTTATGCTCATTGTCCTTTGCATGGTACACTTGCACTCTGCTTAGAACTCACCTACATGTCCCTTCTATAATGGCTTCTCTAAGGCTCAGCCTTTCCACTAGAAATCTGAGATTAACCACAGTAATCTTGCTTTGACAGAAAACTGGCAAAGAATGTGATAGATATGTTTCAGTGAAATAATGGTCAAGACTTCTGGTGCAGGACGTAACAGGGAGCTGACCTTGGAGAGCTCATCTCCTTATCCTCATCCCCAGATCTATAGTCTGTAACTCTCTGGAGGCCAGAGATTCTCTTCCATAGATATGACTGTGCCTCTGCCATCACCTGATTCTTCCTCCTACAGTAGAAAAACACCATCCCAGCAGATGGGACCCCATGCATAGAAAAATGCACTTAAAGAATCAATTCTTGCTTCCTCATGTTAGAACAAATGTACTCCATACTTAACTGTAAAGTGTTATTTTGACAACCTCACAATGACCTTGTGAGGACAAGCTTCCTTACTCAAGAGTGTGGGTTAATTCTCCAGAGTAGAAGCTGAGTTTCTCAGTGGATGGACCATTTGGCTTTGAGGATAATGCTTGGGATCACAGCTAGAGGTCCAGTTGGAGGATAATTTCACCAAGATATGGAGGCAGCAACCATGGAGAAGAGGAGGGTGAAGTGGAGACAAGACCCAAGAAAACAAACTTCAACCATAGAGTGGAGTCAGTGATTTAGCAGAATGTTCAAAGTATATTTTGAGATTTCTTTTTTTTTTTTGAGGGCTTGGAGGAATTGTTAAGTCTTGATTATCTGCTCCTGTTTCCTTTCTGTGTTTTGTTTTGTTATGTTTTTTAAGATTGTTTTCTGTGTATTTTTAGAATTGTTGAATAAATGAATCTCATTATTTTAATACCTGAGATTGTCCCTGTAGCATTTTCACTGATTTAAGCTTCAAAGTCTGACAATGAATTGATTCATGGGGAATACAAAGGGCTTTTGTCTACTAGAAATGATCAAGGAGGACAGGCTCATGAGGCATAGGGAAAATTACCTTCCTGGATGCTGATGGGGCAGGAAGATGAGGAGCCCCAGTCAGGTGCAGGCAGCACATATTCTTCATGGTCAAAAAGATTCCCTGCTTGACCAAACTTGGGTCAGGTTCTGAAACTTCTGCAAACCATATATGTACACTTTTTAAAATAAAATCTAATTTTAGTAAAGAATAATGCTAAGTTTATCAAGAACACCAATGTTTGATATCTGATCATTCTCCATATCTTAGTTTTCTCTTTATCTTTCTTCTCCCAGATGCCGTCTGATCTCCCTGTCCTGTGTTCATCAAGGATCCTGTTAGGTCCATTCAGGTGGATCCCCCTTATCCTTGATGTTTCTTGTTAATTGTCTGTCCATTGGCCCTAATCCTGCTCCTTGGCCATCAATTTCCATTTCATATTTGAATTTGAACCCAATATCTCTCCTTCACATAATGCCCATTGCTGTGGTTTCTATACCTATCTTAATGACCCTGAATAAAGTCTTCATAACTGTGCTTAAACTAGTGTCATATAATAATTTTTCTTTTACAGTGGCTCCCCTGTCTTCCTCCTACCAGCATAACACAAAGTGAGTCAGCACATATATCCTATACAGACAATAGCCTCAGGAATCACATTCCACTTCTCTTGATGCCCTCTGGCTCCAGAGTTGAGTGTGCTAAGCAAATGATAAGGAACAAGCCTCAAAGCTCAGCTTCCTTTTCTAAGCCCTGCTGGCCTGACTTGCAATGAAGTTATTTCTTTTCTTTAGAAAAAGACCCTTTACTTGTCACTTACGATTCTGCATTCCCCACCACTGTGATGACCCTCACTTATAAAATGGGGTATAAAGGAGTAGTCTGGAGAGCAGGCTGTGCTCTATACTCCATGATGTATAGAACAAGAGTTTTCAGGGTATTCCTAACCCGGAGTTACTCCATTTTATAAAGCAATAGTTTGCCATAAGCTATTTTATTTTGAGTATAAGTGCAAAAGTAGAATGTCTCTAAACCTTGTTTACACAGGCAAACAACCACCATCTGCCTGGTACCATAAGGTAGAAATTGATCAATAACTCATACATGCCAACATATCAAATTAAATTGGATTTTCTGGACATGTGGCCATCCCAAATCATATCATGAACACCAGACACAGGCATTTATCAACCTCACCAGACATAATGCCCTTACCTAAGACCCATAAAGGAAGAGCCCCACCGATATCAGGCATGATAGCACTGCACCCTGATCTTGTCACCTATTCATTTGATGAACCTTGCCCAAGAAAATCACCAGAGCAATGAAACTGATTTCCTGTTCCATCAGACTTCATTATAGCACAGTTTCTCCTGCCCATGACAATGACACACAGCCCACTCCAAGCTGGTACCTCCAGCTGACACTTCAAGCTGACACTCTGAAACTGATGGAAAGGAAGATAATTGGAGATTTTCCTGGATCTTCATTTCTATTGTATCTTTTTTGATTTTCCTTCTGTGTTGTAGAAGTAGTGAAAATTATCTGTATGTTGTCTCCTTTCTGTTTATTATTTTGATTGAGTGAAGAAAATTCCATAAATAAGAATATTTTTCTAAAAATAGTAAACTTTGATAACTAAGGAGGTGAAAGTCTCTTCAGTGGAATTTACAAAACATTGAAGAAAAATGAAGAAGCCAGAAGATTGAAAGACCTCCCATGTTCTTGGACTGGGAGAATCAATATTGTTAAACTGGCCATACCAGTGTAAGTGTCAATGCAATCCCCATCAAAACACAGAAAATATACTTAACAGAACCAGAAAAAAAATCCTAAAATTCATATAGAAACATGAAAGATCCTGAAGAGCCAAAGCAGTTTTGAGCAAAAAGAACAATTCTGAAACATCACAATATTTGATTTCAAAACACATTACATTATACTATGCATTGAACCTATAGATTGCTTTCAGTGGTACAGTCATTTAGTCTCTCAATCCAAGAACATGGGAGTTCTTTCCATCTTCTAGTGTCTGATTTCTTTCTTCATAACAAAACAGTATGGTATTAGCATAAAAATAATCACACAGATTAATGAGATCAAATAGAGTGCCAAAAATAAACTCATGCATCTACGGCCATCTGATTCTTGACAAATCACCAAAAGCATATGTTAAAGAAAAAAGAGGCTCTTCAACAAGTAGAGCTGGGAAAACTGGATATCTACTAATAGAAAATTAAAACTAGATGCCTATCTCTCCCCCTATACAAAATGAATTCAAAATAGATCAAAAACCTTAATGTAAAATCTGAAATTTTGAAAATAGAGGGGAAAACATAAAGAAACACTCCAAGACATAAATATAGACAACAACTCCTGACTAGGACTTTAGTAGCTCAGGAAATAATAGCAAGAATTACAAATTATCAAATTAAAAATCTTCTGCACAGCAAAGGAAATGATCAACAGAGTGAAGAGACAGTCTACAGAGTGGAAAAAAAAACTTTACCAACTATTTATCTGACAGATTATTAACATTCAAAATATATAAATAACTAAAATAATTTTAACACCAAAAGAACAAATAATTCAATCAATAAATGAACAAATGAGCTAATTAGACACCACTCAAATGAATAAGTAGAGAAGACAAATAGTTATATGAAAAATGCTCCATGTCTTTAACCATCAGGGGAATGCAAATCAAAACTATATTGAGATTCCATCTCACCTCAGTCAGAATGATTATTATCAAGAAAACAAAAAATAACAAATAAAGGCAATGATGGGTTGGGGGAGGAACATTTATACACTGTTGGTGGGAATGTATACTACTACAGCCATTATGGAAAACATCATAGAGGTTCCTCAAATAAATGAAAAATAGCTCTATTATATGATATAATTAAACAACTCCTGGGTATATACCCAAGGAAATCAAATCATACAATAGAGATACCTGCATACTCTTATTTTATGGTGGCATTACTCATGATAGCCAAGTTATGGAATCATTCTAGATGCTCATCAATGGATTAATAAAGAAAGAAATTGTAATACACACACACACACAAAATGGGGTATTATTATTCACTCATAAAGAAAAATGAAACTGTCATTTGCAAGAAAATGAATGGAATTAAATATCATCATGTTAAATGAAATAAGCTAGACTCAGAAAGACAATTATTATGTGTTTTCTTTCATATGTGGAATCTAGGGGTGGGGACAGATAACATGAAGTAGAAGGGGGCTATTAGGAAAGGCAAAGTGTGCCAAGGGGACAGGAGATAAGATAGGGTAATAGAGAGGGTGGATGTGATCCATCAGTATATTATGAAAATGTTACCAGATACCTGTTGAGAGCCACAGCCAAGTTGGAATGGCCCCTGGCATTTTGCCAGAAGTAATGGTTGAGAGGTGAGCCATTAAGATGACTATAATTAAGGTAAACTGTGTATAATTGCTGTGACTGGGTGATCCTGGATTGAAACAGGCTGTGTATTCAATTGTATATAGACCCCTGCTGTCCGCTTTGGGCGCCTGCTACTTTGGAGTTCTCCCGGGATTCCTGGGGAGTTTGGGATTCCTGGGGAGTTCGCGTTGGTTGGTGAAGTTCCAGTGGAGGGAGTTCCAGTTGGTGTGTGGTGTTCCTGGAAGGGCCGCGTGGGTGCATTCAGGGGAGTTCGGAAATAAAGTTTGTTCCTGCTTGAGTGGCTCATGATTTGTGCCCAGCCAGACTGCGGCAGATACCCACAGTTTTTATACAATGTGGGCTACTAAATATAATAAATATTTTTTTTAAAAAATCAATGATTGTACTCAGAATATGTCTAAATGCTAAAGTAAAGATAAACAAATTCCTAATATTTGCTTCCTGGAAGATTTATGATTGCTCTTACTTGAACTTTCTTTTTAGGTCTAGTTAAGAACAAAAGCACTTTACATGTTTTCTAAATTTTGTATTAAATCTTAAAAGTAAAGGAAAAGACAAAACAAAAGTTGAAAATTAGAAATTTGAACATAAGGCTTTTTTCCCTAAATCAGCAAAAATGTGATACCTTGATGTATATTTTGGTCAATAAGTCTCTATTATTTTAGATCAGGGGTAGCAACTTTGTGCCACCTCTCATGTACCAAAAAGTCCTTTTCAGTCTGCATAGGTTAAATACTTTATAGAATGTGAATTTCTTTACATACTTTACTATTCTCTACAAATCTCCTTGTGCATGCATTTATACTTCCCTGCAAAGCATTTCAGCTCTCAACCTCTATCTCAGTGGTTACTGATGTCTCTTGTATCTCCTTCTCCTTCAACCTGTAAACACTTGTGAATCAAACAGCCAACAAGGAAGCTAACCTCTCTCCATAGATCCCCCCTCATGAATTTGTTCCCCTCATGACTTTGTTCTAAGAATGTGAGCAGAAGGAGAGGATACTCAGCTCATCCATAATCCAGTAGAGGCAAGTTAAATAAGATACATTTTTTTTTTCATTTTAACTATGTCATTTGTCAAAGTGTGAAGAATTGATGATATTTATGGCTGGTGAGAATTGAGAAATGGACCTTTTGTTTGCCTTGAATTTTATACAATTTTTTGGTCTAGTATTTGGGAAATGTTCATTGTTTTTTAGAATTATGATATTCTTGAACCCAGCAAATCTACTTTCGTGCTACAAAAGTAGTAACATAAGCCTAAATAGTATATGCTACACATATTTAAAAGTTTTTAAATAATCCTAAATATTTATTAGTAGGGAAAGATTTAAACAGGTTACCTATGTAAAAATTGAGAGGGGCCCAGCGTATACCATTCTTATTACAAAAAGTAAATTCTAGATCAAGGAGCATAGCATGATCCTATTAAAAATCAAGTATGGGCTGAGGCTTCAGATCAGCAGTAGAGTACTTGCCTAGCATGCATGTGACCCTGGGTTCACTCCACAGTACTGAAAAAAAAAAAAGAGGGACAGAATAAATTAGCTATGTCCATGTATTTTGACAAATAAACATATGTTTTATATAGAGAAAGATTAGGAGAACTTGTAGCCAACTCTTAATAGCTTCATTTGACAATGGAAAGGAGTGACAGTTTTGTTGGAGGAAGTCACTTTTTACTTTTACTTTATGTTATTTTTGTTATTCAGTATTTTTTATTTAAACAAATTTTTATAATAGTGAATGAATTTCATCCACAAATACAGGAAGATCCACACAACTAAACACTTTTTTTATCCTAGTCCTCAGTCTATTCATACATCTATTGTTAGTTTCTTACTCATCCTAGAATTTATGCATGCATCTAAGAGCAAATTTATAGAAAGATTCTTATTTTTTACTTTTCCATAAAGGCACTACATTATATCCTTATTTGCACCTTATTTTCCTACCTTTCGGCAATATACTCCACACTTTTTTTATTATTTGAAAAAAGCATTTTACAATGATATAGACTCCTTATGAATTTCATTCAGTGAGTAATGTTGGATCTCAGGTGGGTTGTTGCAACTGCAGAAGGATTATTCAACTGTCACAAAATTGGTGGCACTTAATGTTTGGCAGGTAGGGAGCTAAGCAATAGTTACAACTTAAGGCAAAAATAGCTACTTAAGCAACAAATTTTATCTCAATAGATAATGAATTTTTCCTTTGCTTCCTGATTTTGTTCCACTTAGAAACATTATTCAGCATCTCTAGACAGTTACTTATCTCCTTGTCCTGAAATATCTTTGTTGAAATATGCCAGCATTCTTTCCTCAGGTGTGCCCCTAAGCACTTGTTCCACACTTAGAAAGCAGTGAACAGGGAAGTTTAGAAAGTGCTGGGAGAGTGAAGCCCTTCTGTGACTTTCCAGCAGTGGAACTTGGGAGGGTAGTAGGACCTCCTGGGTTTCAGTTTCATCATTTCAGAATTGGGAATAAAATCATCCTTTCCTTATAGATTGTTGAGAGTAATTAAATTAAATAGATAAAACATAAGTTTATCATAAAGCTAATTTAAAATTGCTTTATTGTGGGGTCAAAGGTAAAATCCTTCCAGAAGTCTTGATTAATTAAGAAAATATTTATTAAAGGATTTGATGCACATGTAACCCTTACTTCTTTCCTTACTCTCTGAGCCAGGTTATAAAATTAATCATGAAATCATTATGGTTAGTAAGCAGACATGTAGAAAACAAAGATAGAGTTAACATGAGTAAATTATGTTCCCAAATTGATCAAATTAGCTATATGTATGCCAGGAATATACTCATACAACTTCAAATAAATTCAGATAAATCTTCTTGCCTTGTTAGGATTTAGGAGGCCCTGGGTTCACTTCTCATCGTTTGAAGGATGTTCAAGTTTTCTTAAAAACTGTTCAAGATTGCAATGAGACAACATTCTATTTCCAACAGAGTAGATAAAATTTAAAACCAAAGGTTGAATGTTTTCACTGATATGTGGAAGTTTAACCCACAATAAGTGGGGCAAGGGGAAGAATACAAGTTCAATCAATTCAACATAGGGGAATGGAGGGAAGAGAAAGAGGATAAGAAAAGGGAAGACAGTAAAATAAATTTGACATAATTTTCCTATGTATATATATGAAAACACCACAGTGAATTCCACCATCATGTGCAACCACAAGAATGGATTTTAATTAGAATAAGACATAAGATTTTAATTAGAATAAGATATAATTGTATAATTATATCAAAATGGATTTTACTGTCATATATAACTAAAAAGAACAAAAAACAAAACAAACAAAAAAAAAGAAAACCTGTGGCAAAACTAAGCATTGACCAGGTTGCTGAGAACAACTAAAACTCACACACTACTGGTCAAAGTGTTAAATATAAGGCAACCCTGGAGAGACATTTGCCAATTTCTTATAAACTAAATCAGATGTCTACCCAGTGCCTCACAATACTAATCTTAGATATATACCCAATGGTGGAGGTTCATTGCAGTCTTATTCACAACAATTTCAATGAAAATAGATGGACAGGTGTCCATCCACAGGAGAATGGATGAGCACACTGCAGTGTATTCCTATTCAGCAAATTTTTAAAAACCAACTATTTCTATTGACAATAATATTAATGAATCTCAAAAACTTTGTGAAACAAAAGCAGTCAGGTAAATTATGATAATTATTAGATTTGAATATAATTATCAGATAATTATATCCAAGAATAGACAAATCCTATAATACACATTAATTAGCTTGATTTGGTCATTTTACAATGTAGATATAATACAGAACATTCCCGTTCAAGCCAGGTTTGGTGGTGCACGACTGCAATCCCAACAGCTCAGGAGGCTGAGATAAGAGGATCACAAGTTTGAGGGCAAGCTCAACAACTTAGGAAGGCCCTAAGCAACTTAGTGTATCAAACAAAATAATAATAATAAGAAGAATTTGGGTAAAGCACACTTGGGTTCAATTCCTAGTACCCACCTCCCCAAAACAAACATGTATGCAATAGATACATAAAATTTTATCTGTAAATTTAAAATAAATAAAAGAAAATAGAAAAATATCCATCCATTAACAAGCAGAGAAATGCCTATTTGATAAAGGAATTTTATCCAGAATATGTAATGGCTATGTCAAAGAAATATCTGCACCACAATTTCAAAATTGCATTATTATAATAGGCAAAATGTTGACTGATTCTAAATGCCCATCAGTGGATAAATGGACAAAGAAAATGTGGCATATCTACATACTGGAATATGTAACCTTTTTAAGTGTATGTGTGGTACTGGGGATTGAACCCAGGTGCACTCTCCACTGAGCTGTATCCCAGTCTCTCTATTTTCAATTTAAAGACAAGATTTTACTAAGTTGCCAGGCTAGCCTTGTACTTGCCATTCTCCTGTCTAGGCCTCACAAGTCAGTGGTATTATAGACATGCACCATTGCACTTAGCTGAATACTGTCTTAATAAAGAAGTAAATCTGGTCATCTGACACAGCATAGATGAACATGGAGAACATTATGCTAAGTGAAATAAGCTGCACCCACAAAGATAAACACTAGAAGATCTCAATTATGAGTGGATTCCAAGAAAGTTGAATTCATAGAAGTAGAAAGTAGAATGGTGTAACCAAGCACTGATAGAGGGTGGGGTAGATTCCAGAGATGTTGGTCAAAGAGTACAAAATCTCAGACAGAGAGAATGAGGAAGAAGGAGGTAGAGAATTTGTTTACAGACCGTTTCTTCAATGAATGGCATATGGAGATCATTTTGTTAAAAGGTCCTTGGAATTAGAGATATGTAATTTTATCTCTAGAAGAAGCAATCTTTCCAGGAACAATAAAGTACATTTCTGTTGAAGTTGCTCTTAGCAGTTTTGTTTTTGGAGCTGCAGTATCTGCTCGGACTCCTGGTGGTAGTGGGTTCCATTTAGGATCCTCAAAAAATTATTTCCTCCAAGAGAAATTATACTTTCCAGAGTCCAAATCATTTCTTGAACACTGGGATATGTACTAGTAACTAAGTGAGAAAATGTCTTTCTGGAAACCACTGACTCACTGGGTACCATGTAGTGGTCAGAGTGTCCTGTAGGTCAGCACAGAATCCACCTGTACTGCACACATTTATTCCCAAGAAGGTGAGAGAGTCTGACCTTCTTGGGAATAAGGTTCTAGGGAACCTTATTCTAAATGCCTGATTCTAAATGTCCATTAGTGGATAAATAGACAAAGAAAATGTGGCATATCTACATACTGGAATAGTAACCTTTTAACAGGTTCTAGGGAAGACAGCCTCCTTGTCAGTGTGTGGAGCTAGGGCATGCCTTTGACCTCTCTAAGTTCCAGTTTTCTTATTCTGTAAAGCAAGAGTGAGAAGAAATCAAAGCATCAGTTCTGGCATTGGTGAGGTCTCAACAAATTCACACTAACATGAAAAGGGGTAGTGACTGATACTGCTTTGTGTTGGATGAAGAGCAGGAAATCACCTGGGACCCATGTCTGGTTAACCACTGACTATAATATCCCTCATTGATGCAAAGTTCTGCAAGATGCAGGACAAAGAACACATCTCTCATAGTTTCATTTTTTAGCCCAGAGAGGATTAGAGGATTATTTTGTGAAGGAGTGAGGATAACTGCTATCCTCCATCTAACAAGGATAGAAGCTGAGGGTGGTTGAAATGATTCCAAAATGTGAAAACTTCATTTGGAGTAACAGAGAAATCATTAAATCCAAAAATGAATGGACTTCACAATGTTACCCAGATTTCTTATAGTATACCTAGTTGTCTAAAGAAAGAATAAGTTCATCTGTGTGATTTTTGTCTTTTTTTCATTTATGTTAGATAGAATTTTCTGTGGCACCTATTTTCACTGAATCATAGATCGCATTAATCCTTTTATAATAGATCACATAGATCTATGCTTTTTTATTAAAATTTTATATGTCTATTTATCTAACACAAAAAATTATACATATTTATGATGCACAACATGATGCTTCCAGATACACACACACACACACACACACACACACACACACACATACATACATATCTATTTGGAATGGCCAAATCAAGCTATTTAATACATGCATTACCTCATATGCTTATAATTTTGTTGTGATAACACTTAAAATCAATTATCTTAACAAATTTCAAATATATAATATATGATTTTTAATGACTATAATCACCATGATTTACAGTAAACCTCTTGAACTTCTTTCTCCCCTCTGTAATGACTACATAGATTTCCACCATGTGGATACACCTATTGGTAAAAAACACTTGGCTGTCTCCATATTGTTTTATTTTTTTGTTTTTGTTTTTTACTTTTGTTTTTTGAAGGGGTGCTGATACTGACAACCTAGCATAGGAACCCTTCCTGGATCCTGGCTGACTGGAATTCAATTACTCACCTTATAAGAAATAGACAAAAGATGGGAAAAGTACTATTGAACTTGATGCAGTTTGACCCAACTGGGGAGAAATATATTGCTTCTTACCACCAGCCCAACATAAACATTTATAATTTATAGAAACAAAATCAGGAGATGTGTGTGTGTGTGTGTGTGTGTGTGTGTGTGTATGTGTGTGTGTGTGTGTGTGTGTGTGTGTTGTTAGTTAGCCAGCCTGTGTTAGACCTGAGTGATCAATTTTCACTCCCATCTTCTTCAACACTTATCCAGGTCAGGGGTCTCAGGCCCTCCAGCTTCTTTTTCTCAGTAGAAATGAGTTCTCAATTCAGAGAAGGGGTAGCCTCCAAATTCAGTCTGTTTGGGAGAGTTGT
This sequence comes from Spermophilus citellus, assembly GCF_964194105.1. Lineage (NCBI taxonomy): Eukaryota > Metazoa > Chordata > Mammalia > Rodentia > Sciuridae > Spermophilus > Spermophilus citellus. The sequence continues at coordinate 95,433,705 of NC_138183.1, read as the reverse complement.
TTTTGTAGTTTTGTTATTATAAATGTAGACAATGTTGTACGTATATTCTTCCACATCACCCTTATTCATGGAAGATTAGCCTGTCTGTACAGATATTACTTCAGATTCTTGGGAGACTTGCTACATAAATTTGTATTCCTGTCAAGACTTTTGTAGATATTTCCAAATTGCACCCCCCCAAAAAAAAAGGCTGAACTCATTTACACTCTCATGGACTCTACCCATCAGGACCACCCTGGATGAACATGTTGAATATCTGTAGATTCACATTCTAGTGGGAAATTATATAAAGTAGGAGTTCAATTCATGAGAAGAGTTGTTGTTTTTGTCTTTAATGTGAAAAATAGTTTAGCATCTTGGGCTGTGTGTCCAATTTATAAAAATAAAACCATGTGGCACTATTTTTTTTTCTTGTGGGTAGTCACATACACATCAAATATTATGAATTAAAGCAAATTTTTTCCCCATCCCTTTTTTCTCTTTTATTCTATATGCAAATTCAATGAGAACATTCTCGAACTATGTCAAGAAAATATTTAATTGTTCTCCTGCACATCCCAATGACATTATTTTTTAAACACCAATTTAATAAGTTAGTTATTTCTTTTTATATTTCAAGATTTCAAATTTTTTTGTTTTTTGTTTTATTTGGCAGTTCTTGGAATTGAACCTAGGGCCTTGTCTATGCTAGGCAGCTGCTAACTCAAGTTTGGGAAAAGACTGTAGTTTACTGAAAAGAATTGGTGGGGGTGCGGTGGGGGGTGAGTTGGGTCAGTAGGGAGGTTGCCATGGCTGCAGCATAAGGTAAAGTGGTCACCAACGCCAGTCTTTTGCAGGTTTATAGCATTGTAAGAATATATTCGCTCAGCATGAGACCCTATGAGGCCATGTAACCCTGAGTCAAAACTATGCACTGGGACAAGAGGAGGATAATGCAAGAGGGTTAAAAATGCAAAGACTATAAGTATTATACAGCTAAACAAAGTAAAGCAAAATAAAATTGAATCCCTGAAGACTTGAGACCAGATTTGTCCCATATATTCCCTGTTTTGTGGGTGAATCTTGAGCACTAAAATATTTCTAGGGCTGATTCTTCTGATGCCTCCAGATCTCATGGGTCTATGGATTGATTACAAGGAGCTTGTATTAAGCAAGTTTTCTAAAGAAAGAGAACCAATAAGATGTAGATAAAGAGATGGTAGATGGTAGGTAGAATCAAAAGACTTGTTAAAAGGAATTGGCTTATGTGATGATGGAAGTGGAGACATCCAAGATCTACGGTTGGCCAGCTGGTGACAAGGAGAGCTGATGTATAGCTGTAGTCGTGAGTCTAAAATTATAAGAATCAGAATAGCAATAGTGTTAACTTCCATTCTGATAACTTTGTGGCTCAAGATGCAAGAACAGATGATGTTTCAGTTTAGTTTGAAGAGAGGGGAAAAAAAAAAAACAATGACCCAGCTTATTCACTAAGAAAATGAGGAGCTCACCCTTATTCATGGAAGATTAGCCTGTCTTGTCTATTGAGGCCTTCAAATACAGATTGAATGACTGCTTTTCTCAGCCTACAGATCCAATGTTAATCTCATCCCAAAACATACACCCCAGAGTGAAGTTCAACCAAATATCTTGAAATGGTCCAGTCAAATTAGTGTATAAAATACACCATCACAAGCCACCCCTTCTTGTCCCCCTGGCTCCAATATGCTTTTTCTTAAACCATCCTTAATTTCTAAATAAGAGATCATAATTCTGCCTAACTTTATACAACTATTTATCTTCCCTGAAAGAGAAAATGAATCCCTGAGTAATATTTACTTTTATAAAAAATTTTTATTTTATAAAAGCTTTATGTTAAAATAATAATACTTAAATGCCTTGAAATACTCAGTAATCTTATGCTTCATGATAAGGAAATGAAACAGGAGAAAAATGAAAATATTACATATACACATGCACATACAAACAAATCATCATTCAGTGCCTGTGAGGGATTGATTCCAGGACTCACATTCCCCATGGATACAAAGTTTGTCACTGCTCAATTTCTTATATAAAATTGTAGAGTACTTGTCTGCAATCAAAACACCTCTCCCCACATACTTTAAAGCATCTCTAGATTACTTACAATATCTAATACAGTCATGCCTTATTGCATTGTACTTTGCTTTATTGTGCTTTACAGATATTATAGATTTTACAAATGGGATGCATGTGGCAACCCATTATGCAGCAAGTATATTGGCACCGTTTTTCCAAAAGTGTGTGCTCACTCCAAATCTTTGTGTCACATTTTGGTAATTCTTAAAATATATCATATTTTCATCACCAGTGTCAGATCTGTAATCAGTGAAATTTGATGTTAATATTGTAATTGTTTTGGGGTCTCATGAACAGGATCTCCAGCATAGCAATACAACAAACCTACAAAAGTGTTTGTTTGGCTGTTGAACCACTCTGTCATTCCCCCATCAGTCTCTCCATCCTGGGGCCTCCCTATTCCCTGAGACACAACAATATTGAAGTTAGGATAATTAATGACCCTACAGTATCCTCGAAATATTCAAATTAAAGGGAGAGTTGCAACAGCTAGAAATGATTAGCTTACTGAGGAAAGCATGTTGAAAATTAAAGTAGGCTGAAAGTTAGCACTCAATACCAAACAGTTCATGAGGCTATGAATGAACAGAAAAACAATTTAAGGAAATTGAAAGGTAAGTGGTGAGTGCAATGATTGACAGGCAAAGATACAATAAGAAATCAACAAATAAATCATGATGAAGGCCATTGTTTTGGGAATCAGATAGTACTGGGTATACTTAAACTGGTAGAGCCCCCAATTCCTCACTCTTACCAGGGATATTAAAAATATGTAGCTCAGTGGCTACTGAAAGCATTAGATGGGATGGTTCATCGTGTGCAGCATGCAGCCTCCAACATAGAGCTGCCATTGTTCTCCTTAGACCTGTTTTGGATGAAGAGTGCCTTTGTATCATTGAAATGCCTTTGCTGGCACCACACTTTAAGATAGATCACTGTAGCTTTTAGATAGAGTTTTCAAGAAACACAGGAAAATTAAAGGACACATGACAAGAGCTTAAAAAATGTTGGGTATTTGAGGTTTTAGGACCCAGCAGAGATGGCCAGTTAGAGACACCAGGCTATCAGTAATGTCCTGGAGCCATTTCAACATGTCACCTTTAGTGTACTTTTAAAGACCTCAGGTGCTCTTGGAGTTTCTCAACCAAGCAAGATTTAATCATCAGTGCCTTCCTCAAGTTTTCCTTGACAGTTGAGCCCCTACCTACATGTGATGTGTCAAAATGCTTTACAGTGGGCAGAACCTATGACTAAATGAAGTGATTAGCCAATGATCCAATGGAAAGCTTGCTTCCTTCCTTTTATCTTTTGCATATTCTCAGATAAATAGTAAGCAAATAAAAAAAGGTGTACTTTTATAGCAAGAAAAAATGACTCTCTTAACTTTCAGTGGACCCACTGTCTGTTCTATTTGTTTTGACTGAAATTGAAGAAGACCTGAGTGAACACTTGCCTTACAATTTCTATCTTTAGGGCTTGACCTGTGCATGATCTAATGAAAAAGGCATTGGTTTTTTATAAACAAGTGGAGTATATAAAAGTTTAATTATCAAGTACAGAAATTAATCACCTAGTTAGCTGGCTCAGGAGCAACACTGTCACACATTCGCTACAACTTTTTTCTGGAGATGGGACAGTAGGCACAAACAGATCTGGCTTGGTTTTCTTCCCTTGGTGCTTCCAGTGAATGACTTGGTGGTAACAGTTTTCAAGGATTCTCAGAACTATCTTAGCAATGTTTTTCTATCAGTTTATTCCACTGTTCAGATTTTTTAGTTAAAAAACAAAACAAGTAATTATTATGAAAAACTTAGAAAACAGAGTAAAGCTAAAACAACAAAATAAGAGCAACAAAAACTCACCCATGATCTCAAAATTCTTCTATTAGACTCATGAAATTCCTAATCAAATTGGAATGTGTTGTTCACTTACACGTCAAACATGGCATGCACTGTCTCTTGTACTACTGCATTCATCATACAAATTCTTCATCATTTTCAAACCACACTTAACTTCTTAAGACTTGTACTCTTTTAAGAAGAGTATAATAAACCTGGTTTGTATCATATCCATGACAAAAATCTAATATTTTTCCCTTCAAGAAGCTTTCCTTCCCCCATCAGTTATGAAATAAATATGGGATCAGTAAAACCCTGTATTCCTCATGGAATTTTACTATTCTATTAAATTTCTAAGCTGGGGGATCACTGGCACACACAGGGTCTAAAAATCAGTAAAATGGGAAGCTGCTCTTTATTGGAAATCAGCTTTCAGGGATAGAGAAAAATAAAATTCATTTTTATTTTTATTTTTAAGGACAGCACTCTTGTCAAAATAATTATCAAGTTAGCAATCAAGCCTATAGTCTACCTCTGTTCCCAGAGGACAAGTAAAGATAATGGGAGAAAAAAAATCTGATAAATCCACAACTTGGAACATTCTATATAGTAACTGGTTCTGCATTTTTGCTCTATGGCAGGGTGTTCTCTATGTGAAGGCCTGTAGTGGGGTTTTCACCATTTGCAACTTGTGCTGACTCAAGTTCTCTGGTAGTATGTATCCATATCCAAAACAGAAGCAAAGTTTGAAGTCCTTGGTGCCCTGGGTGGGATGGAGCTGCTCAAAGAGAATGGACCAGAACCCGGATGAAGCTCTTCCCAGTGGAAGAAGTCTGCCCAGAAACTCAGGCCATGAAAGCATACAGAAGGAAATCCATGACAAATTGAGTATAAGTAGAAAGTTCAATATACATTTAAAGTAAGTCACTAGACAAGAAAATTTGAAATGTCAGTAACTTCTACAGCTTGTACATGAAAAAACAAAACAAAGCAAGCAAACAAAACACTCAAAGCTTTGCAGTGGTGCCCCAGATTTGACAGCAATGCAACATTAATATAGCATGAGCAGTAGTGGGTTTTGAAACTGAAAGTTTTTGAAACTAATAATAATGATAATTGTTGAAGATAACCTTATTCTGTCACTGTGGTAGAAAGATTGATTTATCTTTCCATTGTTACTAAAAGAGTAATATTACAAAACCTGTTATATGTAGCAAAAATGTGATAAGAAACACCGTACATGTTATCAGTTAATTAATAAAGCAATGTTTGTCTGGGAGGGGGAACAGATGGAGCAAACAGAAATGGAATTTTTTGCTTAGCACTATATGCTTTCTCTTCTTGTATATTAATTATCAGGTGTCAAAAGTAAAATGGTAAATATATTATGTCCAGTTCAAAATACAGAAGAAATGTGCATGGAGACATTTACCTAGCACTCTTTATAATAGGGAAATTCACCCGTGTGCTTCATAATTAGGAAAATTAGGATGTGACACATTATTATAGCATGCTATAGCAATTAAAGCTAACTTTTTAAAAAGTTTCTAAAAATAGCTCTGTTGTAATGATAGGTTAAAAAAAGCAGAGCACAAGATACTATGTGATTTCAGCAAAGTGTGAATATGTACAGGAAAAAAATCATCTGACTGGGAAAACAAACTTTATTGCATGAAATTACACAAAAGCCTAAGGTCACTGCCTCTGGCTGAAGCAGGGCATGACCAGAGTGATTTGTCCGTGCATGGACCCAAAATCAATAACTGTTTTTCTCTTTCCACAGACATGTAGATCACAGAATATCATGATTTGGAAGCAGCAGCCCTCACTAGCTTGGGATAACTGACCTTACATTTTGGAAGACAGAATGATTGTCATTGATGCTGGCTGTGATGAAAACTGAGGGCTTTTCAGGGCTCCAGCGGGGCTCATTCGAGTACAGAAGCCTCAGAATCAATCAAGGCTCTTGCCCAGAAGACCAAGTCTTTATAGTCAGAGAATCCCTTTCCACACACATAAACAAGATGCACATGTCCATATATGTATATATACACAACACACCTACATTTACACTTACAAATTTATGCATGCTTTGATCATACTTGAGACCTCAGGTACTATAGGGCACCACAAAATGCACAGTACACTCATAAACACACATGCACACACTTTAACACACTCATACACCTAAATACATATACACAATGTGGGAACATATACAATAACTCAGTTACACATATGCACAAATATGCACATAACATGTGTGTGTACACATATATACATATAAATGAAGACTCACATGCATACACTTGTCCAATATGCATGTACACTCATGAGAAACACATATTCATACATATGTCATACATACACAGATATATATATATGAGATTATAAATATATATATAAATATAAACACATATTTGTACATATGTCATACATACACAGATATATATATATATATATATATATATATATATATATACACACACAAGATTATAAAATAAGCATGTTAGCATAGCAGTATAAATCGCCCTCAGATGGCCCAACACATAGTCTGAATTGGGAATAATTAACTGTGCAACTTGATCTTAATCTTTCATCTTTTTTCTTCTAGTCCCTAAAGATAGTATTGTCAAATCAAATAATTTCTAAGATTTCTTGTACTTGTAAATTTATGTGATTTCAATGGGACAAGATGAGCAGTCATCCATCACAGACTGGTTCAAGTACATCCTTGTTCTTGACAAGGATCCAAATGGGTTAGAGTCATAGCCTTGGACACCTGGTGAAACTATCAGTTTAGTCCTCAAGGTGACACAATGTGAACAGCTCAAGGTCCAAGAGACTCTACTGCAGGCATTTGTGTGAGTCCTCTTCTGTCCTCCCTCACCTGCCATACACAAGCAACTCCTTTCTGAAGAAAAATTGGCCTAGGGAACATGTGGTTACCAGCCAGCAATCATTGGGGTGGGTGGTTCCAAGGAAATATGAGCATCTCTCAGTCCTGGTGGTAAACACCTGTACCAGACAAACCCCAGGGTATCTTTTCTGTCAGGGAAGGAGAAAGTGGGCTAACTACTCTTTAATGTCCACTTGTGGAGGCTTCTCCTTGGCCAACTCTCTGGCCAGGGCATTCACCTGAGATAGAGGAGTCTATCCCTCTCCTGGTTCCATATGTGGAAGCTGCTGATTTCTGGGACTGAAGGCTTTGGAGGCACAAGTGTCTCATTAGTACTTGACTTCTGGCAACAATGATGGAGTCAGACTTCAATCTCAGTTGCTGCCCAGAGCCCAGCTACCATCTCTGAAACCAGGCCCTGAGAACAAATTCCTGATGCAACTGTGGAATTGAGGCCTGATGCTCTCTCAGTGAACTGCACTCCCATGGGAAGCATGGAGCTGGGACCACAACAGGTGCTCCACATTTGTCTTGGAATGATGAATTGGAGAATACTGCTCCTCATAAAGAGTCTGGCCTGGTAAATCTCCAAGAATTCAGTATTGCAAACAGAATGGTGCCAACTCAGTAAGTAAAAAAAATTCATTGCAAACCAACAGGAAAGAAGCCAAAGAAAACTCTGACTTCTCACTTCTGGTTAAAAAAAAACATATATATATCACTTTTCCTATATTCTGCTTTACTGGGCTGCTCTAAATGCAATGGGTAATTTTGTGCATTACTCTTTATTGCTACTGGGGCACTTTTTGGTTCTAGTTAATCTATTTTTTAAAGTAGTAAAATATTTATGAGTAAAATTTACCACTTTAATCATGTGTAACTGCAAAGATCATAGGCAATACATTCAAATTGTTCTCCAACCAAAACCTCCAGCCAACCCCAGAACTTTTTCATCTTACAAAATTAAAACTGTCCTCTTGCTCTTAATGAGGGCCTTTCATTTATAAATTCCCATCTCTCTCGTGCCCTCAAGGTTTTACAACTGGATGGCTCTGGTAGCTCTTTATCCAGGAAAATCTAGTCACACCCTCACATTGGCATGGCTTTTCTGAGGTCACACCATCAGGGGTAAGACCTAAATGGACTCTGATGGGACTCAATTTAGATTTAGAATTCTGTGAATTCTGAAGTTGTAATTGTAAACTCTTTTCTATAAACCCATCATCAGAATTCCCACCCAGAGTTCTGATTGCTTTCAGGCATATGGAGATCCAGATTTTGGAACCAATTTGAATTCACAGGAATGCCCAAAAACCCACATTACATCTAGTCCCTGGGATGCTTTTGTCCATACTTAAGACCTCAGGTACCATAGGGCACCACAACTGAGAGATAACAAGGAACATGCTTCCCCAGTGAATTTCCTAGCTATGTTAAAGAAAAGGCCCCATGAATGGCTTTTCTTTCTGGATCATAACAACTTGCATATCATAGTTTTTACTATATCCACAGGAGATGAATTATAGTCTGGTTTCTTCCTCGTCCAAAGGCTTTCCCAATTGATCACAGTTCCTGGTACTCAAGTCCCCACCCTGCCTCCTGTAATTCCTCCATGACAGGTCACAGAATTGTGCAGTGAGCTCAGTAAGCCTTAAGCTCTTGATTATAAAGATTCTGGAGTGTGACTTCAATATTTCAGGAGCCTGGAGATCCAAGAACCAGATGAGCAGGTACCTGTCCCGAGACCTGCACACAACAAAAGTTAAATAGTAAATAATCTAGCAATCCCTTTATTTGTTTGCCCAGCATCCTCCCCTTCTGCAATCTGTATTTGGGGTAAAAATGGGAGTTCATAACCCACTTGATTCTAATGTATGAAATATGATTTGTCAAGAGCTTTGTAATGTTGTGAACAACCAATAAAAAAAACTATTAAAAGTAAAATGACAGCTGGGAAAAAAAAAACAACTGAACACCTTTTTGTGGCAATTTGCTCCTCCCCATCATCAGTCCAGGGAAGAGGAACAGGGGCACTATCATATAGGCACTGTCTCTCTAAACATTGTGATTCTCACAGGGATGGCCACATGACCCAGTATGATCTAGTCAAAGGCCTTCTCTGGAATGTTGCACACAGATGCTGCAGGAGGTCATCCCTGGCCTCTGGTTTTCTGTCTGCTGTTATGCCCCAGTGATGTAAGGTTCCTTGAGGTAGGAGAGACTGAGGCTAACATTCAGGATGGGGCTGGTAAGAATGTGAGGTTCACTCTTGAAAGCAACCATAATTTTGATACTAGTGTATTCCTTAATATATCTTTTATTTAGTTTATTCCTTAATATATCTTTTATTCCTTAATATATCAGTTTATTTCTTAATATATCTTTATATTTATATATATTCCTTAATATATCTTTTCTCATTATAAAAGAGAACTGTATTCCTATAAGCACAATCATCATTACCATTTTAGTATTTTTCCTTCTTTCCTTTTTACTTCTCTGCACATTGTTCTTTAACTCAATCTTGAGATTTTTATTCAATTATGGTTTTGTCACCTCTAGCATTTGTCACATCTAGGTACTAGAGGTTGATCAGTTGTAAAATTCCTAGCCGATGCCCTGGACAAATGTAATATTTAGTTAAAGAACAGCAGGAAAACAGGTATTTCCTGCTAGAAGCCTTCTCTTGTTCCTGGTGCTACCCACTGTTTCTCGGTATAAATGCCACAAACTTTCTTCTGTTCCTGTTGTCAGGATTAAAAGATGTCACTTGGTTCCATAGTTTAGCTATTGTGAATTGAGCTGCTATAAATATTGCATGGCTGCATTATAGGAGATGGCTGCTTTTAATTCCTTTAGGTATAAACCAAGGAGTGGAATAGCTGGGTCAAATGGTGGTTCCATTCCAAGTTTTCTGGGAATCTCCATACTGATTTCCATAGTGGTTTTACCAATTTTCAATGTATGAGTGGATCTTTATTCCCCACATCCTTGCCAACATTTATTGTTGCCTGTATTCTTGATGATTGCCATTCTGACAGAAGTGGGATGGACTCTTAGTGTAGTTTTGATTTGCATTTCTCTAATTGCTAGAGATGTTGAACATTTTTTCATATATTTGTTGATTGATTGTATTTCTCCTATGAAATGTCTGTTGAGTTCCTTAGCCCATTTATTGATTGAGTTATTTGGTTTTTTGAGTTCTAAAGATTAATGCTTTATTGGAGGTGAATGTGGTAAAGATTTTCTCCCAATCTGTAGGCTCTTTCCTCACAAGATTGTTTCCTTAGCTGAGAAGAAGTTTTTAATTTGAATCTATTGCATTAGTTGATTCTTGATTTTACTTCTTGCACTTTAAGCATCTTATTAAGGGAGTCAGATCCTAGGCTGACATGCTGAAGATTTGGACCTACTTTTTCTTCTATTAGGCACAGGGTCTCTCTGTTCTTGTGCTTACGTCTTTGATCTACTTTGAGTTGATTTTTGTGCAGGGTAAGAAATAGAGGCTTAATTTCATTTTTCTAAAGAGGGATTTTCAGTTTTCCCAGCACCATTTGTTGAATAGGCTATTTTTTTCTCCAGTGAATGTTTTTGGCACCTTTGTCTAGTATGATGGTTTAACCATATTTATGTGGGTTTGTCTCTGTGTCTCCTATTGTGTACCATTGGTCTACAAGTCTATTTTGGTGCCAGTACCATGCCATTTTTGGTACTATAGCTCTGCAGTATTGTTTAAGGTCTGGTATTGTGATGCCTCCTGCTTCACATCTCTTGCTAAGGATTGCTCTGGATATTCTGGGTCTTTTATTTTTCTAAATAAATTTTATGATTACTTCTTCTATTTCTATGAAGAATGTCATTGGGATTTTAATAGAAATTGCATTAAATCTGTATAGCGCTTTTGGTGTCCTCCAATAGATGAATGGATAAAGAAAATGTGGTATAGATATTCAGTTGAATATTACTCAGTTTTTAAAAATGAAATTATTGCATTCACCAGTAAATGTATGGAGTTGGAGAATATCATACTAAGTAAATAAGCCAATCCCCCAAAACCAAAGGCCAAATGTTTTCTCTAATATGCAGATGCTAATTCACAATAAGGTGTGGGGCACTAGAGAAGAACAGCATTAACTTAGATTAGACAAAGAGAAGTGAAGGGAAGGGAGGAGAGGAGATATGAGGATAGGAAGAATAGTAAAACACAACAGAAATTATTACTTTCTGTATATATGTGACTGCATGACCAATGTGATTCTACAACATGTACAACTCAGAAAAATGAGAAATTATATCGGATCTATTTATTATACATCAAAGTGCATTAATGCATTCTACTGTCATGTATAACTAAAACAAATTAAAAAAAGATAAATAGGAACACAAAAAGTGAGAAAAAATGTTAAAATTATCTGGGCTGTTTTTACTTTCCCATGCTACAGTAAGCATCAATAATAAGTAAGCACCTAAGAAAATTTGATTGTTTTCCAACCTCTGGGGCTTTAGGTTTAATGGCTTTCTGGGTTTACGATTGGTTTGTAAGGTGTTGGTAGGGAAAACCCAACAAAGAGAGAGAACTGTTTTTGAATTAATGAACAACAAATCCAATGCAATAAGCAAGTTTATTTATTTAAAAAAAAGAGAAAAAAGAAAAGCAAACGTTTCTTTTATGACATATTATAGATTAAGTAAAAATACCAGTATTAATATATAGGTATATACATAGTGTGTGTGTGTGTGTGTATGTGTAAAAATACACACAGATGATATTACATTAACACTACATGCTTCTCAGGACAGAAGAATTAGGACATGTTTCCCTCATCAACTTAAAATTCTATCACAATGTCAAATCACTGCAAGAAAGCCTGTTCCTGTATTTTCTTTTTGACTTCAAATACAAGAAATTATCAAATCAGGATCTAAATGTGGAAACCATCTTCTATACACCAACCACAACAGACTTCCACAAATCATGAGCCAGGGATCTTCTGAATTCTTACACAGGTCTTCACAACCCTACAACTGTGTCAACCTTCTACCTGAGATGAGAGAGGATGATGAAGCGTGACAGTTTGTAGGTTTCATGTGCACATTCACATGGACATTGCAACAAAAGCCAAGTGGAAAATGTTTTTGTAGAACAACACTGGCTATGAAATCACCCTGGAGGAAGATTTCGTTGTCCCCTTTCCTTGCTGAATGAAACAGACGTCCCCACCCCAAACACCAAGAAAATAAAAACAAAAACAAAAACTCAGAGTGAAGCACCTCTGGCGATGATCAGCATACAGCAAGGGACAGAGAGGTAGCATTTCCTTGGTGACAGCGCCTGGCTGACTTAGATGATTTCAGACATACCCTCTTCTGCAAAAGGCACTCACATATTGTCTGTTTATAAATCATACAGTGGGGGTCCAAGCATGGGAATCTCTTCTACAAATATAAAAGATAAGTTGAGGAGCTGGTATAACAAAGAAAAGAGTGTAAGAAATATACATTGTGGATAAATGTGCGCTTTCTCAATAAAGTAGTTTAAAAAAATTTCATTGAAAAGTTATGAATTCCAATAAAATTACTGGCAAGAAGCAAGGTACTGTAGGACAAGAGATGGAGTCCAAAACACTGATAGGACAGACATTAGTTTTTCAAGTGGCCAAAATGAAGGGTATTGTCTACCCTCTTGACTAGAAAGACCATCCTTAGACAAAGGATAGGTGTGAGGGAGGGAGGTGGTGGCAGGGAAACAGGCAAAGCAGGAGGGAGGGAAGCTAGCATCTTCAGAATGTGGGCGCAGGAAGGAAAGTCCCAAGATCTCCACTAGAAAGGATGAACTGCATCCCTTGCTTCTGCAGTTGGAAGAAACCCTGTCCAAGTCCAGGCTACCTTCACCGGGACACCACAGAGCTAATGGAATTGTAAGACGTGCCACTATTGCAGCTTGATGCATAGGCTTCCTGGCCATTGCCATCCAGGTTAATTTTGAACACAGAGGATGCCTTCAGTAAAAAGTCTGCGGCATCCCTGCGACCCAGCTCCCTCAGTTTGGACATGAGGACGCCCACTGTGCTCTCAGGGTAGGAGGTCCATTCCCGTAGCAGGGCATGAACTGGGCTTGGGAGGAAATCCCTAGGGGCCCCAGTATTGGTGTTGTATTTAGCCACAAGGTCCGGGAGGCCCAAGTTCATGGCCAGAAGGCACCAGTCCTTCCCCATAGGGTCAGGTGGATCCAGTAGGCGACTCAGTTTCCTTCGGGTCAGGAGGTTCAAATCCGATGCATGGATTTCCATGCCAAGACTAGCCTGTGAGTATACATCATGACACCCAAAGCAGGTGATGCTGCTGAAGCTCTCCTTGTACCCACCCATGGTATTCGTCAGGGAACTCTCCTTCAGGGTCTGTGCTCGGAAGAAATCTCGTGGCTGGTAGATCATAACGGGCTCATGGTGCTCTCGCAGCTGCTGAGGGCTCAGGTAGTGCTTCACTGTCAACAGCCCCGGCAATGTGGTGGCCATGACATTCTCAATAGTACTGCACACCGAGTCCAGCAGCAGGCAGCACTTGATCTTCTCAGTCTCTAGCCCACGTACCTGTACTTCGATGCCCTGGCCATGGTTGACCAGCAGCACCAGTAGCTCTGCCCCACGGTTGGCAATCTTGCAGCCGCTTACCCACAGGCGAATGTCTGCATCACCCTCTGTGCTCTGCTGGTGAATCCACCGACACAGGTTCACCTGAACTTTATGAAAGATGCCACACGGGAAGGGAGTAAGATGCTCCACAGGAACAATGCGCACACCACCGTACACCATCACCTCGTCCTCTTCGTCTGTCCAGGAGCGCTGCAGGTTATCTGTCTTGATCAATGCAGGGACATCCACCATGGTCCCGCTGCTCAGGTCACGGGCACAGATGTCCATGGCATCCAGGATCTGCAGCAGTTCTTCCACGTCACTATCAGGTACCAAGCGCTGGATGTCCTCCATGGTGTAGCGGCCCCTGTAATGGTGCAGGGCCCTGGGAGTTTCCACCGAAAGCAGTTTCACCAGGACATTGGTGCAGAGCCAGCGGGGATCCAGGAGCAGCACATCCTGCACAGTTTCACTTTGTATTATGTTGATCTGTCAGAGGGGATGATACAAAGTCACTAGTAGGAATGGAACCCAAGGCAAAGGCACCCATCACTAAGAGCACAGAGAAGCCTAATCCCAGTGAGAGAACCTGAGCAGACCTTCTAAGAAACCACACAGGGCAGTTCCGTGGATTCGTCTCTAAAATAATGATTCCACCCAAACTAACTTGAGAACAAAAGAGAGATTCTGAGAAGCAACTACATATGACTCTCAAAAAAAAAAAAAGGTCCAATATGTAATGAAAGAAAAAAAAAAGACAATGAGAAAAGGGGGAAGAATAAGAGGAGATATGGTAATCAAACACTGCAAATACTGCAATGGGTAATTTTCAACTTGATTCTGAATCCCAAAATAAATATGTAAATGAATAAAAACATCCATAAGAGAAGTTGTTGGGAAAAATAAAGAACCTTTGTATAAAGATGACATAGCCATAGTCCTATATCAATGTTATGTTTCTGGAATATAATCATCGATTGTATCAGATTATGTGGGCAAACATCCATCTCTTTGGAGATATAGATCAAATTATTTAGAAGTACAATGTATTGACACTTTAAAATAAATATGTAAATGAATAGAAGAGAAACCCAGAAAATATAGCAAAAGGTAAATTTAGGTGTAGAGTATATAAGGATTCATGGCAGTGTTCTTACAACTTCTCTCAACTTTTTGAACTTTTTCAAAAAAGAATGCAGTATGTGGTATTAATATGCCATTATGTAAATTTTAAACATACTTCATAAAAAGGGTCTGGAAAAATATGCCATCATGATAACAGTTCTCCCCAAGAAAGAAGAGGAATGAGACCAGAGATAGTGAACAAAGGAGACTTCAGCTCTTTGGATCATGTTTATTTCTTCAAGAAACCAAGTGGGGCTAGGTGTGGTGGTACATGCCTGTAATAACAGGCATTAGAGGGGCTAAGGCAAAAGGATCACAAGTTTAAGGTCAGCCTACAAGACTCTTACCAACTTAGTAAGACCTTGTGTCAAAATAATCAAAAAGGGCTTGGATGTAGCTCAGTGATAAAGCACCCCTGGGTTCGATCCCCAGTACCAAATACCAAACTAACAAAAACCAAAAGTTGGAAAAGAAAAAAATATAACAAAAACCAGAAGTCACTTTTTGTTTTAGAGAACAGCTACCTTTCCTCTATTTCTTCTCCATTCTAGAATAGTGCTATGAATAACAGTGATCAGAATAGGCTTCTTCCTCATAGGGATTTCAGACTGTACCTGTTGGCAACAAGTGAACTCTTCTTCCCTATTTTGGCTTAGGCCTTTGGATGCCTTCCCTATATGGTTCTGTTCAAAATTGAGCCTTAGACTGAAAATTCATGACATGACCCTGATATGGCTCCCAAGATTAGAGAGTCAAGCTTCTGGTTTTTAATATTCTCAGAACTGCTTCTAGCTGTTAATATTCAGAATGGCTACTCTTGGCCCAGAATAGCTCATGCTGTCTCCTGAATTTCATAGGATGGATTTCTTTCCTGGAAATGGGCATACATAGAATTATAACAATATTTCCAAACTGCATCGCAGTGCTGAATGTCACACAACCAAAAGTTAAGATTTCCACTTTTCTGTCATTTCTAGCAGGCATCAGTTGCTGGGATTTTTGTGTACTCCAATTATGATACTACTTATCTGTCTTAGCATATCCAGTCATCCTCTCAGTTAGGACACCTCACTATCTTTTCTCAATTGTTTGTCAACCTAGGATGTCTGTTTGGAGCTGGCACCTCCCGACACCAGGAGCAGCTATCCTGAAGAGTGCCAGGAAGACTAAGGAAGAACCAGGTGCCCAATGAGGGGGAAGTAGACCTAATCACCTAGGGCAGAAGTCCTGTACCCATGATCTAACAGGATTTGGAAGATAAAATAAACCAAAGAAAACTCAACAGCAGCTGCTAAGGTAAAGCAGATGCAGAGAACTGCAGTTCTAAGAATCAGTTGATGCTGTAAAAGCAACACAACTAAAGATATTGTGGGTAACTGGGCCATTTCCACTCTGTTACCCCATGCTCATCCATACTTCAGGAGCTGGATCGTGGGACAGAAATGGGTCCCTGGAATCCCTTGAGGACATTCCTGGCTCCGGGTAGCCCTTACCTCGCCTGTGCTGTGGAGCTGTTGTGCGATGCGCCTGAGGTCCTCCTCACTGGCCAAGGGGTTCAACTGGTCCTGCACATCATACATGAACTGCTGCAGTGACATCAGTTGATTGGGCCCATTGAGCTTCCTCCAAGAAGGCAGCGTGGAGATGATTTTCTCACAGAGGTGTGTCATGGGAGGGCAGCCCTACAGGGACAGGGCAAGGCAAGTTAGCAGAGGGTGTTAGGAGGTGGAGCCCAGTGAAGAGGATGCCATTTATTCCTGCATGCTGTGCATAACCCTGGTGAATGAGTTAACACTTTGCTTGTGGAGTACTGGGGTAGTTAGTGTTTTAGTGCACCTGTATGTAAGCAAAATCTATCAAATATACAGTTGTGTAGAGGCACTGTCAATCATGTTAAATAGATGGTGAGTCTTCACATTTGTTTGGGAATTGTGGACTCAATCCATCAACTAAAGTTCATCAACTCTTCATGTTTTACTCATTTTTTTCCCTCCCTCCTTCTTTTCTTCATTCACTTTCTTATTCCCTCATTCAATGGTTAGTGACTATTTCAGTAGAGCAGTGGTCATGCAGTGAGCACAGAGAAGTAAAGAGCATGGGTATCATTATCAACATGAGAACATTCATGGGAACTATTGTCGAAATACTATTTCAGATTAGATTCATTATTGGTAATTGGCTTGAAATTGGTTTTTAACCTTTGAAGTTGGTTAAACAAACACACCATCCTAATTAGACACCACACAAGCTACAAACCGCACTGCATCCTTAATTTGACATCTGTCTCCAAATCGCATTTTTTTTTGTATCAGCTAATTCTATTTCCTAATTAAAAAAAAAATTCTCAGGGATAAAGGCAGTTTATTTGAGGGGTTCTACCTGCCTGTCCTTAGAAGTTTGGGGGCATCAGTCTGTCCAGCAGCTGATGTACCACATTTCAGCTCAAAATCTTCAAGATCCCTGGGAATAGAGGCCCTGATCCTGACCTGGGGGAGCACCTGGCTCTTCACAGGCTACTGTTTGTTCCAAGTTCACTGCCCACTGGCTTCTGGTACCATGTTCCCAGAAGCCTGCCATCTGCCAACTGTGCCATGGGACTTTGACAGGAAATTGAGGATATCTGAGGTGTGAGGTCAGGGTCTTCATGAAAGGAGAGGGTTTCCTGAGAATTCTGAAAGCCTGTCTGGAATGAGAGCCTGTTGCTGGATGTTCAAGGTTTGGGAAGGGGAGATAAATCATGAGGTGGCCCCACTGGGTAGGAGAGGGAGAGTCTAGACTCAAGCTTGGGCAGCAGGGACATGCCTGAGAACAGATTATTATTTTTCCATTTTAGCATGTTTTCCATTTAGCAGGTTTTTCCATTTCTTACCAGCTTAGGAGAGCTGTTTGTACATTTTAGATAAATAATATTTTATCTGTCAAGTGCACTGAGAATGTTTTTCCCAGTTCAGTATTTCATTTTTTTAATTTTTAATCATCTATATATATTTTTTAATCTTTATTTTGCCAAATAAGTATACATTATTAGAAAATTTCTAGGGTTGTTTTTACCTTGCTTACTCAGTCCCAAGTTATTTTAAAACCACATTCTCCAAAATTTCCATTTGGGATATTTACTGCTTTGTATTTGCGTACTTAAACATTTTAATCCATTAATTTGGGGTATCTATCTTGTAGGATAGTTCAACTTTACACTCTGGGCAACTAACCAATGAAATAGGATTTTTATTAAGTAAAAGTTTTCCCCACTAAATGAAAATAATGTATTTGTTTTCTGTTAAATTTCTATAGATATTATGATTTATGTAGACATTCTCTGAGCTGTTGCTATTTAATTAATTATAGGGCCTTTATACTATGTTCTACTTATTCTTTCAAGAAACTCTACCTGCTTCATCCCACATAGATACTAACTGGAATTGTATTAAATTTATACAACTTCACAAAAAGTGAAAAATTTACTTATATTTTACCTACAGCAAGAACACAATCTCATTCTTCTTGTTCTCATATAATATCATGTCCTTCAATAAAATTGTAAGTAACTGTTTTTCTACTTCTCTGAATTTTCTAAACATGTTCTCCAGTAAATTTTGCTAGTGAATGTTTTTCTACCTTTCAAGAGTTTTCCTAAACATTCCAAAATAAAGCACTTCAGAATTGCTTTTATAGTTTGTAAAAAGAAATTCTATATTTAAGCAAAACATGAAAACTTTAAGAATTTCATGCACCAAATGGCTCCCTTTTGCCTATTACAACCCTCCATCTCCTACCATTTCCTGTTTCTCTCTCTTCCTGCCTTACCACAGAGAAATAGGACAGCATTCCCCACCCCTCACCACCCAGTTCTGGGAAAGTGAAGCCATCCCCTGAAAACTAAAGCAACCAAGAGAGAGAAGCACCCTCCTCCCTGCTGGTAACAGCAAAAATTGGGTCCAGACCCCTCCAGGGTATACTCACCAAAACAATCTGACTCCGAATTTCTTGCAGGTGATTCCGAAGAACTTTTATGTCCTTAGACCCAGAAGCTCCAGCATCCAGCACAAACAGCTTATTTGAAATATGAAGATCATTCCCAAACCTATGGCGAGAATAGGTGCCTGAATCTCTCTAGGTCTTTTCATGGAGCGGACAGGTTCATACTTGCCTCAGTGGCTTATAGGAGGCATGAAAAGTCCTGGTAACCTTGCAAAGGCCTCTCTGTCCCTGCCTGGTCACACTAAGTGCAGAGGTCTGGGGGAAATAACATGCACTCCTAGAAACACAAAAAGGAGCATGGGGTTTCCACACATCAACAGGAACACAGTGTGAAAATATGTCACCTCCACCTGAGGCAGGAAAGGGATGGTCGGTGTGCTCACTTTTCAATTGAGAAGAAGCGATGTTCCTGAAAGCGAAGGGACTAGTAATAAAGATATAATTTTGTATTATTACCTGAAATTGATAATACAATATTTGAGTTACTAGTATTTATATAGAGCTGCAGATTCAAACTTTCTTTGATGTAACCCTTGGTGGTTCATGGGTTAATGCTTTTGAGGCTTGGTCCCTAGTGTGTTGATGCAGTGATGAAAACTTTAAAAGCTGGGACTTAATTGGAAATAATTAAGGTTATTGGGGTGTTACTCTACAAAAGGACTAACATAGTTCTCATAGAATTCCAGTTAATTTTCATGAGAGGATTGTTATAAAATATGGAGCTTGATTCTGGCTACTTGTTCCAGCAGATGACTTCTCCTTATCCTAGGTGACCCCTCTAGGTTGCCATCTGTTGTGATGGGACACAGCAAAGGAGGGCTTATCCAGATCTAGCTACCTAACAAACTATGAGCTAAATAAACTTTTTTCTTTGTAAGTTACCTTCCTCATGTATTTCATCACAATAATAGAAAAAGGCAAATATAGATTGTGCATATCCATATATTATAAATAAAACAAAAGGTGTACAAAGTAATACTTCACAGGAAAAGCACTCTGATCTATTCTATTGTGTTCCACTCTTCTCATTCTATCTCATTATAGAGAGTGTTGGTCATGACCCCCTGCATAATTTCATAATCCATTAATGATCTGTAATACGTTCAGAAATACTGATTAGTGCTATAGTGATAATCATGGAGGGGGGACTCTGAAAACTACAAGAACCAACAAAAGTTATCTCTAGTCAGTGGTGCTGGAACATAGGGAAGGAAGTGACATGCTTTTTATCAGGTACTCTATTGGATTTGTTATATGTGTATTCATTACTTTGTTAAAAGTTAAAATACAACAGAAAGATCAACCAAGAAGGAAAGGCCTTTGATTCCTCCATTTGGGTCCCATGACTTCTGTTTTGCTTCCACAACAATGATTGAATTCCTGAGGTAGGAGGTCCCCAACTCCCTGGATGGAGACCCAGTGCCATCCCTCACCTGTTCTTGATCTCTTTCAGCAAGGAAGTGTCTTTGTCATATCCAAACTCGCCTCCAGCTGGACGAGGGACATTCATGATGTCAGCATGAGTGGCCACCAGGACAACTCGGAGTGGGTTCTTCAGCTTGCCGCCAAAGGCTAGGGGCAGACAATGAGTCCTGTCAGGAAGCTGACTCTCCTGTCCAGGTGAGGGGCCACATTGGCCTCAGGTCAAGCTACCTCTCCAGGTGATGTGCAAGCTGCCCGCTGACTAGAGGGCCCCATGCCATCTGTGCAATGCAAACCCTACAAGGCCCCAGGCCCAGCCAGCAACAGACAAGCACACTCCCAGGCCTCCAAGAGAATTCTCAGCAGTAGACAAGGCCCCACATCAACCCAAAAGCCACATTTTCAGGGCTCCCTTCAAATAGCCCTTACTGTGTGGGGGAGAAGACTTTACCTCCAACAAGGGGGATGCCCTTCACAGAACCAAGAAAAGTTCTGAATGCAGCCACACCACAGATGGCCCAGGAGAAACTACATGACATACAGGAAGTGCCTCTCACTTGCAGGAGTGTTTAAAAAGAAAACAAGACAAAGTGGCAGCACCCTGAGGGGGATTAAGCCCAATTCATTTTATCATTCTATGCTTTTCTGGAAAAAGACACTGACTTCTTTCCCCCAGAAAAAGATGCCTCTCCTACTGTCTGAAAAGAAGTTCATCCCATGTTATCTTCTCTTAAGAATAACGTCAGGCCAGCTGGTGCTCTTTTTCCAAGGCTCGATGGATCTGCAGGATGAAGCAATTCATTCTGCTGATGAATTAGGGACCCTTTAGGAAAGGAATAGAAGCCATGGAAGGAGGATTCAACTTTGCACTCAGCAAAAAATGACTGTGGTTCTTAGGTGTAGAATAAGTTAGAAATGGCCCTGAAGGAGTGGCTCCAATTGGGCCTTTGAACAGAAATTTGTGATCATGAGACAAAAACTCCCTGCAAAACCCAACAACCAGCTAGACCCCAGGAAGCTTCCCAGTGTGGATGTCTCCTAATGAAAGGGTCGAAGAAAGGGAGTCACAGTGGTGGGCCACATGCAGGGCCGGACCTCTGTTCCTTCCCTAGGGGCAAGGCCAGAGCACAGGCAGGAGCAGAGCAGGAAGTATGCTCTCCCTGGTGGCTCAGCTCACCTATGGGTTCTTCAACTGGGACCAGAGACTTCAGGAAACTGAGCCAGAAAATCACTTGGTTCAGCTGGATCTCATAGGGTTCTTCTAGACTAAAAACGATGACATGGATGGACGTGGGATCATTTGCAGCAAAATAGTCATAGCAGCAGAAATATACGGGATTTCCAGAGAATTCCCACACGCTGAAATCCCCGACTCCTACAGAAAAAGAAAAATAAGGAATACTATCCCGAAATACCACCAACTTCAATCATAATATTTCTAAGCACTCGGGGAAGGGCTGATGATATCTGTGGCATTCACACGTACACACCCACCTAGTTACAGATCCACACATGAATCCTTATACACATACATCATGTGGACCCATGTCTGTTTCCCTAGTTCTCTCTGTATCTGCTGTCCTGTTTCTTCCTAAATACCTTCAATATGGCATCTATAGCTATACCTACATCATAATTACTCATGATACCCTGGAGAGGTATGGGTGAGTGTTTGTGTGTGTGCACCTAGATTCATGCATGGCATTGTGTGTGTGTGCATATATAGGCACAAACACACACATACGTTTGTTTTTTCTCTTAAAATATTGGTGTATAAAAATAGGAAAGACACCAAAAGGTTCCTCCTGTCAGCTTACACAGAAGCATGTACAATGCATCCATAATGACACAGCTTGATACATGTTCACACACATATTCCATCTTTAGATAGAAAGCTGATTCCTGACAAAGAAGGAGCCAGAAAGCAAACTGCCCTCCTTTGTCCTAAAATTCAGAAGATTAATTGAGCCAATATGAAAAAAGGTTCTGTGTCAATGAGAGAACATGTGAGAAAAGATTCTGTGTCCTGAAACAAGTTAGGATTCCAAAATAAGTCACATTTGGCACATGACAGAATACAAAATATTATGGGGGTGCTATCCTTGGAAGAGAGTAATACTTAATCTCTTGGGACGTTAGTTTCCATGAAAGGGAGTTGTTATAAAAGGTCAAGACTGGCTTCTCCCTAGGATCTGGCTCACCATGCAATTGCTCTGTTTTGCATAAACTCCCATCATGAAGCCAATGCCATGAAGTGACCCAGTGAAGGGGCCTTCGACAGAGGTCAAACCCATGGGGCCACCCAAATATGGACTTCCAGAACTGTGAATTAAATAAACCATTTTTCTTTATAAAATACCCAATGTAGGGTATTTCAATAGCACAGAAAGTGGACTAATATAGCCCAATTTTTCAGTTGCACACATAGTCTCGGGAAAATTTAGTAGGCTGTCCTAGGCCACAGAATGGGTTAGAAGCTGTTTCAGGTTAGAATCTGGGTATTTAACTCTAAAACCTCAAGCTCTCATCCTTGGCTTTAAACTGCCTCTGACAAAGCAGGGGACTCCTGTCTAAATGACCCAGGACCATCTAGGAGCCTGGCAAGTGATTTGCTGGTTGAAGGAAATCATTTCAGGAAAGACTTAAAGCCTCTCCCCTTGGAAAAGCTTGAAAGAACACATTTTAAATTTTGTTGATGGAAAATCTTAGCATTAGCTAAACTCTAGAGAGCATTAGCTTCAGCTTTAGATAAATATAAAAATAATCATTCTCTTACTTGGATCAACAGACTACTAGTGGGTGTGTTTTATGTTTTACATATTAGTCATTTATTAAGCATCTGCTGTGTGCAGGTGCTTCGCTAAGTGCTAATGATACTCTTGTGTGTAGTTTTAATCTTGAGCTGTGTTAGCCAATAGTGTTTCAGTTTGGATCTCTCCCAGCTGAACTTCTGTTGGATTTTATTATATTCATGATAGATACTGTCTCGGACAAATCCTATTTGAGGAATAACTTAAAATCCCATCAAGGGGAAAACAGACATTCGTTTCTGGGGCCAGGTGAGGTATACCATTCAAATAGGCATTCTGGATGTCGATGGCCTTGGTGGACTGGTCATCGGTGGAGCAGTGCGGGTGGTGGGATGGGGCCACGAACACCTCCAACATTCCTTTAGTGAGGCCCGGCTCAAACATCATGCTTCGGCTCCTCACACTCACGTTCTCACAGCCAGGGTACAAGTTGTTGATGCTCACAGAGACTGCAGGTCAGAAAGAAAGGAAGTAAGACCTTGTATAAGGCAACGTGTATGTTTGCTCTTCCCTCCCAGCTTCGCTGTGTGTTTTCCTTTTCTGAAACATTTCCCAATCCCCATCTCCCACTAGGCCTCAGGCTGATCTGGGTATGTGCTCTGTGGTGCTCTCTGTCTACCCACCTCCCAGACTTCTCTTCTGACTTGTTCTGTGAACTGAGAGGTTGACCTTATAGACTGCATCTTTCAGGCTTGTTTGCCATTTGATTTCTGGGGAGGAATAGCCAATGGGAGGCACAGGAGAGGGCAGAAAAGCCTGGGCATCTCCTCCCCTCTCACTTCCTGATGCTTCTCTGATACTGGTTGTGTCTCATTCTGTGACTC
The DNA here is from genome assembly GCF_964194105.1 of Spermophilus citellus. Taxonomy (NCBI): domain Eukaryota; kingdom Metazoa; phylum Chordata; class Mammalia; order Rodentia; family Sciuridae; genus Spermophilus; species Spermophilus citellus. Next base: position 95,410,077 of record NC_138183.1, on the reverse strand, counting down.
TAAGCAGAGCTCCAACATTGAAAGTCCCTCTTAGGTTCCTGTCTCTTGTATGTTCAGCCCTACAGTGGTAACAGCCTCCCTTTCTTGCCAGTCTCTAAGTCTTCCATGTTTCCTGGGGTTTGGACCATGACTCCTTCTTCTTAAATTTTTGCAGGTGTATTCTCCTCCAGGACCATGGTGGACACAGATGAGCACTACTCTTATACATGAAATTATTTTAGGTTGCATACAAAATTATTTTAGACAATGGTAAGCCACAGCATTAAATAACAGTAATCACACAGCAAGAAAGTTTTGAAAATCCTTTTCAAAACACACAGCAAGTTTTAAGATCCTTTTGGTTGCTCTAGCATTAAGTCATAATCTATGCCATTAAGATTTTAGCATTGGGCTGGGAATGTGGCTCAAGCGGTAGCGCGCTCGTCTGGCATGCGTGCGGCCCGGGTTCGATCCTCAGCACCACATACTAACAAAGATGTTGTGTCCGCCGAGAACTAAGAAATAAATATTAAAAATTCTCTCTCTCTCTCTCTTAAAAAAAAAGAAGAATCTTTAAAAAAAAAAAAAGATTTTAGCATGGGCTGGGGATGTGGTTCAAGCGGTAACATGCTTGCCTGGCATGCGCGGGGCGCTAGGTTCGATCCTCAGCACCACATAAAAATAAAATAAAGATGTTGTGTCCTCTGAAAAATAAATATTAAAATAAAATTTCTCTCTCTTCTTTCTCTCTATCTTTAAAAAAAAAAAGGTTTTAGCATCTTTTTAGCAAATGCTGATCTTCTCTTTCAAAGTAAGGGAGCAGGCAACAACACACTGTTCAACCTCACTGCATTTATTTTTACCAGTGGTGGTGGTTTTCCATTTATGGCAAGGAAATTAAACTGTTTCGTTTTCAAATTTTAATGTACTTTAGTAAGTAAAAAGTGAGTTTTAAAATAATTTACATAAAAACAATGGTAGCAAGCAGGTGTGCATGTGTGCGGGTTGAGTAACAAAATCTGTGTTCTCTTTGTATGGGTTTACAGCCTGTGCTTCCTAACTATCTCCACTGCTTGCTGGTCTACCCATCACTCTGTAAGGTAGGTAAGAGGGAAAAGGGCAATGAAGGACAGGCATCAGGTTTATGCACCAAGAAAAATTCAGGAGTCATAAACCTGAGACAGTGGGGAATCTTATCTAAACAGGCAAACAGATCTGGAATGCCTAACCTTCCCCAAGCTGTAAAGAACTGTAATTCCTTGAGGGAATTATTACTTAAAATTCTGGGACCTAACTACAACAGATACACATCAGAAAAGTGAGGATCACCCCCAGCTACAGCTAATTATAACCCCTCAAGGAGATATGGTTTCCAAAAAAATTTTCCATCATTATCTCTTGCAACTAGCCTTCCCTTATTACCAAAACTATGTCAGAACCATCCTGTCAGCTAGAACATCAAGACCCTCACAAAGAAAGCGTGCTGAGGGCCATCCAAGGGGTAATATACCAAAACCAATTAAGGGTGGACAGGAAAATGGAGGCAAGAAAAAAAGACTCAGTCCCTTGAAAAGCTCCAGCCTAGAGACCACCTCGCCATCCTCTCTGTGAGGCAGTCCGTGCAGTCCTGTGCTGTACGTTCACTCTCACTTCTCACTCTCTTTACTAAACTTTTGCTTGCTACTTTGTGTTTTTCTGGAATTCTTTCCAGTGGAGTCAAGGACTGTGGTGGCTGCCCTAGCTCAATGTGGCAGGCCCTAGCTCTATAACAACCCCAACATGTGGTGAAGCCAGAAGCTATCTGCTTTATGGCTGAAGCTCAGACCCTGGCCCGAGGTAGGTGTTCCATAAGTATTTGTACCCTTAGTTCACAACGGGTAATGAAAGACACTAAAAGTTACCCAAGAAATGACCATTTCACCGAGTAGTGTGACTTTCAAAATTGGTGAACCAAACACAAAAGCAATCCCATATTTAGAGACCAAAGAATTAGGACTCATGGGATGGGTAACGGGAATAGCTAAAGGAAAGAGCAAGAAGGAGAAAAACAGACAGATGGATGAGGCTTAAGCACAGAAAAAAGGAGGAAGGGCAGTAGGAGAGGCAGTTTAATATATATTTTATTTTGATTATAACAGAATAATGTTTGGTAAAAAGAAATGTAAGATAAAAAATGAAATGACCTAACCCCAAAGGTTAATATGGTCCACATCACAGTGTGTCCTCACAAATCATTAGTTCAAAATAATGGACTTTGGTGATTCCCAGGAATGGGTTTGTCCTTCTTCCTGTGCCCTGACACCTGTGCCTAGGACAACCATTTGTTAGGACCAGACCATGTTTAGTGGCCTCTGGGCTTGTGCTTGCTGAAAGCAGGCAACGTTTGGTAAGTGGTCATTATTCCTGCAACTCAAAGACAGTTTACATGGAGAATATAAAAGGTTAGGGCAGGGCGTGGATACAATTAAAATAATAGCTTATAAGGGAACACTGAAATCACAGAATGAAATTTTTTTTTGAATTTTTGTAACTGCTGCCCCCGAGTGATAAAAAGGGGCAGACCCCAATGGAGAACCAACCCACTTTGGCACCAGGGTCATAAGAGATTTCCTTAGCAAGCTGCTCTCTAGTGAGGATAGGAACAACCTCTCAAGTGTTCCTCCCATGAGAATGGATATTTTCCTCCGTCCTGCAGGGCCTCGACTAAACAGCCACAACCCTCAGTGGGTGATGAAGCTAAGTGAAACATGCAGTAGCAAGATGATGAGCAAGTGTAAAGTGTAAGATCTATTGGAGATTGGGTCTCCACCCCCTCCCTGTGTGTCAGACAAGTGTGTGAACTCAGAATCCTCTAATGCCACTTCCTTCATCAAGGGCGAGAATTTGTGAAATGGAAATAACATAGCCTCCCTACCTCCGCCTCTTCTCTAGTACTGCTCTGATCAAAGAGTACAATTCTGATAGTGTGACAGCTTTAACTGGAAGCCTAGCAATATTGTAAGCTGCTGTGAACAGGGCCGGCCACATTCCATCCAGGAGAATGCATACCATGTCCTGTCTCCTGCCTAGGAGCTCAGCTTTTGCCTCTAGTGTTTTTGTAGGAATGGCAACAGCAAAGAGTCAAAATTTTAAAAGCAAATAAACTTCTTGATGTCCAAGTGATGGACATATTCCCATGTGGGCATATCTCCAATAGAAAGAAATAAGGCCTGCCAATTCCAGAAGTTGTTGTGAGGAGGGACAGCAGTGCCACTGGGAGGTGACAGTGCTAATGTTTGTAGAATCAGGTGACTTCCCTGGAGGCACATACTTAGGGATAGTCTTTCCTGTGGTGTCTATAAAGCAACTCTTGCTTCTGTTCCCTAGTATGCATGGTCCACTGCCAGAGCCCAGCTCCCTACCACTTGTACTTTGGGGCCTTATACTTGTGCCAGGCTCAGCTTTTTAGAGAATGTCCTTTTCTGCTGATAAACAGCTGTGAGGGCTAGGGGTGATATGACCTATCCACCCCAGAGCTGGCAAAATCCTCTCTGGGTTCAGCCCAAACCCCAGATGTGCCTTTCTATGACATCTCCCTCAACTCAAACCTGCAAAGACATGTTAACCCCACCAGGGCAAAAGGAGGAGATACTGTGGGGCCCATGGGTACCACTCTTACCTCCCTACCAGCTGCAAGCAGGTGCTGGACTTACGGTATAGGAATATCATTACTCCTGTGACTGTTTACATAAATATTCTGCCAACCCCTCTGGAGTAGATGTGCCACTTGAGCTTTAAGGAACATGGGCAGCTATAGATGTTATATTTCTTCTGCCCTTGTCTTGACCCTCCCTCTAAGAGGCTACCTAACCTGGAAGAACCTACCTGGGTCCAATTCAGCTCTCACATTGACCAGGTGTGACCTTAGCTCAGGGATCCCACACTCCATAGCATTCCTGTTCAGATATTCACTGATCTGAAATATCATTGTGCAGGGTAGAATCTCATACATGGGATCCGATGTCTGTATTTGCCTTCTTTCTCTCCTGTTCTACTAGACTCCTGAAGTTGAGGGGAGATGGGGACCATGTGAGCCTATATCCTCAATTGGAAGCTGTCCTCCTCCTCCCTATAATCACTGCTAGGCAGGAAGGTTGAACCAGAGAGGCCAATTCTTCCAATTTTCCACAAGAAGTCAAATATTCAGGTTTTTAGATGAGATCTCTTGATTTAAACGCTATCAACTAATTCAATTTATCTTTTCTCCTGCCTAACTCTAAAGAGAACATGGCAACTTGTCAGGCCAGGCCTACTGGTAGCTGGTGTTCACCATAACTAGGCAGCCACACCTTGTATCTCTAGGCCTTGGGTTACTTCTCTATGAAATGCATTTAATCTACCTCTGAGTCATGGAAATCAAATGAGATGATCCACATGCAGCACCTGGAACCCAGGTTAGCATGACCTTTGATTTTTGTGTCCCCAAGGAGCAGCCACCTCACAAGCTGGACAGACTCTTGGGCTTCTCTGGTTTCTTTCTGGCATACATTACATTATTAAGACTTGAATATCTCCAGGTGGACTTCCTCAGAGCTGTGCTTCCTGAGTGAATGATGTTAACTCCCAGGGGGCGAAAGTATGAGGAAGGTTTTCTTCCTTCAGCATCCTCTGAGATGACAGGATGCAGGAAAGAATAAAAAGAGAGTCACATGGGATTGATTGACTTAAGCACAGCATTTATTCTCCTAATTGTCCTCTTGGAGAAGCAGGGCTGCCTATTGGATGTGAGGTAGGGGAAATGGAATGATTCATCTGGAGTAGGCACCTCTGCTCAGGGTAGCCAAAATAACAGGAGAAGCTGCCTCCTCACTAGACCTGCCATGGCTCTGCTGAGAGCAACTGAATAGTTCATCTGCTCCAGCCACAGATGGTCCTCCAGGAGATCTTCTTTCCCAGCACCCATGACCCAACTGTCTCCAAGCACTGACTTGGATGTGGTTGCTTGCAGCAAGGTTTGTTGACTACAACCATCCTGAATGGTATTTTGCCAACAGCCCACTTCAGAAACTAGATATGGAAAACTGACCAAAAGGAAGAGAAATGGAGACATTGTTTCTGAGGAGTTGAATAGCAAGTATGTATTCCCTCCCAGGGAACTCATGCCACTAGATCTGGGCTCCTGGAATACAATCTTCACATCAAATTAGGACTCAGAAATTCAAGACCAGTGTCTGGTGTTTGTGCAGTAGAGCACTCATTTACTGCCTGTCTCCCCCACAGAAGTTCAGACCAGTGATATTAACCCTCAGTGAGAGAGAGCCAAATCCCTCTAGCACCAGGAACTGCTGGAGAAGCAGCAGTCACAAAGGCTGGCCCTAATAATCAAACTTGGAAATAAATCCATTGTAAGAAGATATAACCAATCTCAAATAAAGCCAAAATGACAAGAAAAAATGGAAAATAAGTACATAGAAAGGCACTTGCACAGAGCATTCAGGCACCAGATGCTCCATGAATTGGCAGCTAGGACTCCACAGCCTACTGTCCTATCAAAGTTTCTGTGATACCGGTAGAAACATCCCATAAGACTGTTGTGTGGAATATATGAGGCACCTTACATATCATATTTTGCCTAGTTCTTGGCACAGCTGGTGCTCAATAAATATTAGCAGTCTGTATTAACAATATTATCACTATAGTAATTACAATTCCATTTCAGTTATTTCTTCCCCAGGTTCCCAACTGTATAGCTATAGTTAGGGACAAGAAGTTGAAAGGGGAAAGTGAATCTCAGCTGATTGCCCCTGACTACTGCACTCCTCAGACATCCTTCCTCACTGAGAGAGGAATGCAACAGAAACACAAACTTCAAAGTATTTGTTTTAACTTACAGAACAGCTATAACACCTCTGTAATATCATTTACAGAAAGTGAATCTGAGGTACACAACTTCAAAATTCACATTGTTTACAAACTCATGGAAGGACTCTATTCTTACCTTCACAAGCATTCATTCTCTCCCTCTACAGTGGGACTCTGGAGACACGATACCCACGATTGCATAGTTTTCTCTTGCTCACTGTGGGTATTTTTCCCCTCAGGAAGGGGTGTTTTCTCCTGCAGTTCTGGGTGTGATTCCTTACAGCCACTTTCAATGAAATGACAGATGTACCCACAGAAGGTAGGGAGGACAGCAGAGGCTACTTATCAAGAATGGTTGATGTGACCACATAAATCAACTGTAAAACCATTCAAGAGAATTGGAAACCACTAACCAACTTTGAGCTAAGCAGAAACATGCTTCTTCAGGAACCCAATTTTGTTATTCTGGGCTCTCATATGACTGAGTGTACCCACAGTGCTCCAGCAAGAAAGGAGAAGCAAGTCCCCTCCTGGGGCTGCTACTGGATTTGGGCTGTGCTTGGACCTGCATTATTCCAAGAGCAGAGTACTACGCTAGAACAAACTCAAGTTCTACAATGTGCAGTTATTACTCTGGACCTTTGTGATTGATTTCAGTGAGGCCCCTCCTCTACTATGGCTCAGTAGATATGAGTCTGGATGATATGCCATCGCTGGATGAGAGAGGGTAGACACAAAGTCAACAGCCAGCCAGAACCACATGTGAAAGCCAGCAAGGAAATGGAATCTGGTCATCCACAAGCCAAACGACCAAACCAGAAGAACCTCTCATCCTCAGACCTTGAGCCAGAGAGAATGCAGAGCCACAGCTACTCAAGACCCAGCAGCCACACCGAAGCGCCTACCTGTCGGCTTAGCAGTTAGGGGAGATGGTGGGAATCTGGTGGAGTTGGTGGAGGAGAGTCTGGGCCGGCGCCTTCTGAAAAAGCTCCTCAGCAGACCGCACTTGAGAGATTCCACCAGGGTGGTTTTCCCAGAACCTGAGTGGCCAAATAGCTTGAGTTTGATTCTTGGCTGAAGATTCTGTGTGGGTCGGAGCTGCTGGATGAAGAGCCCTCTGTGAGTATCCTGAATAGAGAGGGAAAAGAGCCTGTTAGTCAGAGGCGGGGGTAGGGGGAGAGTAGCCCTGAGCATACTTCAAGTGATGATTTCCACCTAGTCACCAGTCTGCACTTGACACTTGTAGTACAGATTTTGTTCTGTATCCACCAAATTTCTTAACAATTCAGGCAAATTTCACACACCATGCAAATCACCATTTAAAGTATCCCATTAACAGGATTTCAGTACATCTCTAATGCTCTACAACCATCACTGCTCCCTGGTACCAGTGCACTTTCCTCATCCCAAAGGAAATTACCTATTAGCATTCTTTTGCGCCCCCCCCCCCATCTGCTCAGCTTCTGGCAATCACTGCTCTGTTTCTCTCTCTCTCTGGATTTGCCTATTTCCATGGCATTTTTGATGCATAACAAATAGGTGGAACACTTGTGAAGCCATCAATTTAACATGAAATAGGATGAGCCCTCTTTGACCAGCTGGGAGCCCACTTCTCACTTGTGTGGAGGAACTGTTTCCTTAACTGCACCACCAAGGAACAAGAGGGCACACCTTTTCCTGTCTATGCAGGGTCCGGCTCCTTCATGGCACTGTCAAAGCACAAATGAAAAGAGCATGTCCTATTTTTGTGGAGGGTCTACTTACTTGATGGTGGTACAAAAGGATGGAGCCTATCCCTCTGTGTGGAATCTCATTCCTTAATGGGACTGTCAGGGGATAAGGCCATTACTCTCTGTGGAGAGTTGGTTGTTAGATGGCATAATTGTGGCACAAGAGGGAGCCCTGTTCCTATCTGTGTGGAGTGTCTTGTTACTTGACAACACAAGGGAATGGAGAAAAGGGGAATCACAGGACCCAAGGAGGACACTTCATCCCTCTTACTTCATTCTTTCCTGCTCCTCCAAGAAGACACAGAAATCTCCCCAAGACAGAATCCCCATGGATTCACTCACTCATTCATTCACTCACTCACAAACATGAGGTTTCATATACTAAGCCCAGTGCTAAGAACTGGAAAGAAGAGTTAGTCTCAGCCCAGATCTATATCCTTGGGGAGATACAGAAGTGAGAACAATTTGATATCAGATATACTGTAAGTGCTATTAATGTAATGGTGTTATCAAGGTGTTCAAGGGCATCCACCCAGCTCAAGTACAGTGGGGCATCCCTCATGACACCCAGGGTTTTATCCTGCCTTCACATGCCATCCTTATTTCTATCACCTCCTGCTCTGCTCTCTAGCAAGGACCTGTTTGGAGTTGTTGCATGCTGCCTCAGGTCTCTTCCTTTACTGGATTTAGTTTGGCTCCTATGCATCTCACAAAACAAGTCTTGCCTGTCATTTTTCCTACAAGCCTCCTCCCCAGGTATGCTCAGGCTATGCATGGCCTCATCAAACTATAGAGTTATATGAAGCTCTGGCTCTAGACCAGGAGCCAACTCAAGGGTAGAGATGGTGTCCTTAGCCCTGGCACATGCAGTACACTCATTAACAGGTGTTACATAACTGACTTCACTCAGAGGGGTCCCAATCAAGAGCATCTCAGTGAGATCTCACGACTAACTGAACTCATTTCTTCAGTTCTAAATTCTGAGAAATGATCATTTTTTTTGTTAATCTATTCCAGTTGAGCCACTGTTATTTTTTTCTTTAACTGTGTGTTTATAAATACATATAACCCTGTAGAAGAGTTACATGTTTCCTAAACAGTTTCCAATTTCTATTCTGGGATCAGTTGTTTTCAGCCTGGGTAACGCTTCCCCCTAGTGTGCACTGTGGAAAACTGCAGTGGTATTCTTGTTCTCAAAATGTTGGGGAGATGCTACTGATGCTGGAAGTTAAGTGTCCCCACAACATTGCACAAAATAGCTCATACAGTGAATACTCCTGTGTCCCCATAACTTTTGAGCATCTGTTAAGCATTAATATGGAAGGAAAACTTGTTTATTGTCATCTGAGCTTAGGACATTACTGCATATTACATGTAGCATAAGGAACTTTGGAAAGGCATGTTTTAATATGCCCCAAGTATTCCCAGATTGTGGTTATTTAAATTGATGTTTGGACTTTGGTTTTAATTCTTTGGACTACTTGTACTCCCTGCTTTTGAAAACCCTTTTAATATGTTGTGTGGCATCTGAGCTACCATAGCAAGTCAACCAGTTAGTACCTGTGGGAACTGCTTTCAATAATTTTGGGGATTGGAGCAGTATCTGCCTATCTCACTAGTCTCAAGCTCCATGTCCCAGCATCTGCAAATGGAGACATGAATACAATTACCATATTTTACTACAAGCACTTCCCTTTGAAGTTTGTTATTTTCTATCTAGGGCTCACAGATGATTATCTGTGTAGATGTGTTCTTATGTATGGATTTTATTTCAGGACAGTCCAAGATGCATCACAAAAGATATGCTGTGAAATGTTGGGACATCAAGGGTTGGAAATCATGGCTCTGGAAAGTGATTATAGAACATTCTTATTTCTTCTAACCTAAAGTCTCAACAAAGTGCCATAGAGGAAGGAAAGGGCTGGGTGTTCCACCATTATTTCTCCTGGTTTATCACCCAAGTAAAAAAAAAAAAAAAGGCTGACAAGGTACTATTGTGAAAGTAGTACCACCAGGGTGGTCACTCAATCGGCTGGAATACATAAGGACTGGGGTTCTCCCCAGTGCCATCTATAGATGTTGATAAGCCCATGTGGCTGAGGAGCCACTGACCCACTGCAGAAATCCTACCTTCTTTCATTCTAGTTTAGCCTTCAGAATCAGCCCTTCATCTTCCTTTTGGACAGCAGCCAGCCCGCACCTCCATCAAATGGAAGCACCTGAGCTGCAGCCACTTTGTACAGATTGTGAGCACTTTGTACACCTTCCATTGTGAGCAGAGCAGCAAGCAGAAGGAAACACTCTATCTAGTCCAAGACACGCAACTCAGTCATGCTGAAATCCCTTGTACCAACTGGTGTCTACTTGACCTGCGACAGAGGGGAAGGCAGAAACCCTGCTTTCAGCTTAAACTCCATGAGGCACTTGTCACAGGTAAAGAACCTGTGTCATGATTCAGCTCCTTTCTGCCTCTTTTGTGCTCCAAGGATATTGACACATGGCACCTTGGCAAACACTCCCATCCGTGTGAAGGAATGAGGCAGCTCATCCATTCTTCAGGAGCATATTCTTCCACTCTCAGAAGACTTGAATCACAGTAATCGACACACACTGCTGGCCCTGTGTAGCTTCAAAAAGTGGTTCCAATACTACAGATTGACTTATAGGCTGAGGGCAAGTTACGTCTATGCCTTGCAAATTCTGAGAATACAGCTTACTATTTCAGATTCCATGAGGGATAGTGGTGGGTTCACAACTATTGGCAATTTTGTGTGCCCATGTCCTGAGTAAAAACAGAGGAGTTCCAGTGGCTGAAAACAATTGAGACATTTGCACTTCCAGTCTGCAGCCGTAACTTCCATGTGCTTGACATCTTCTAGCTCATGTGCTTTTGCTCACATCTCTTATATAACGCTCCAAGAAATGCTTTTGAATAATATCATCATTTTCCTTTTCAGATAAGGAGATAAAATTCAAAGGGCCAAAGCACTTGCCCCAGCTATAGGGAAAAGCAGGATTTACCACAAGTTCTTTTATCCTTCTTATCCCCTTCAGTAGCAGGGGGAGAAAGGAGCAAATAAGGATGTACAAATTAAAGGCAGAATCTCAAAGCTGTGTGCTGGAGATAGAAGCACTAAAGACCTTCCAAGCAGTACATGCACAGTTCATGCCCTGGGAAGACACCACCTCATTTGTATATTGTCTCAAGGACCACATGACTCTGGGGACACCTTGATTTTAAGTAGACTTATAAGTGATGACAATAAAAGAAGCAGGTAAAATGAGAAAGATCCTCTCTGCCTGGATTTTCATAGACAGAAAGCATATATCATTTTAGCACCTCATTCCATTTTCTGGCCTCAGTGTGAGTAATCTTCTGCATCCCAGGAAGCTATGTGGGCTTCTGTTCTTTCTCAGAGATGCTGTTTATTTGAAAAATGAGCCATAACCTGAAGAGGGATGCACCATCTCAGAATCAGTCACAAGCTCACATGCTGTTTCCCAAAAAGTAACTGTCCTCACAAAAATCTTATTTTACCCCAGAAATAAGCCTGGCTTTTATGATGTCCTCAATTCTAGGTGATCATACAATCAAACACACATTCTAACTTTTCAAATGGGGACCAATGGATAGCATGCAGATAAAGGCTTTCAAAAGGCTGACAAATCCTCAGAAAGGAAAACTACCCCAACTACAATAACCTCAAAAAAAAAATAAATAAAATACTTGGGAATCAACTTAACAAAAGAGGTAAAAGATCTATACAATGAAAACTACAGAACACTAAAAAAAGAAATCAAAGAAGAACTTAGAAGATGGAAAGATCTACCTTGCTCTTGGATAGGCAGAATTAATATTATCAAAAGGCTGAGAACATGAAAGGGGCCACTGTGCCACTTTCCCTCCTGTCCTGTGCCCAGTACCATCTAATATCTGCCTGGTGCATCCTGCCCTTTCCACCAAGAGCTATTGGCCTGGGATGAGATGGACCCATTTGCCATTAACCTCGGCTCTGAGAAGACAGAGGTTAAGAAAAGGTTAAGAAAAGCAAGGAAAAGCAAAATATCCTTGGGTATTTTCACTTCTAAAGAAATCCAAGACCTCTTATCCTTTTCACTGAGAACCCTGGAGAATCTAAACACAACTCAATTTGACTTAACCTTCCATGATAGGTTTCTGAAATCTCAAGGGCTGAGGGTGAACTTTCACATATTGCCACAAGATGGCGCAGCAAGGACAGGAAGGTCCAGAGTCCTCTCCCTAGGAAGGTGGTTTTCATCAATTCAGAGTCTCCAACTCAACAGGAAAAACTCTAGGGTAGTTCTAGAAGGTGCTATAAATATTAATTTGTTTGGAAGGGTGCACAAAATTCCACGCATGGTCAAACTTTATTAAGGAGCCACAATACCACCTTGAGACCTGGGTTGGTTTGGTCCTCAATGGATGGTCCAGGTAGGAGCTTATCCTACAAATACCCCTGGGAGAGTGAACAGATGGGAATTTTGTGTTATCTAAATTTGGCCTTGAAATATTCTGCTGTGTGTGTCCCCTGAAGTCTTTGTGACTGGAACACACATGAGGCCTGGGGTGTCCAAGAGTGAGTGAGCACTCCCCTCACTGCATATCAAAAAACTGGGTTGGGAAGAAAATATAGTCCCTAACTATTAGTAGTGCAGAATTCTGAGCTAGAATTTTCCAGGTGGTCATAAAGGTGTACTTTTAGGACATGTAATATTTACCTATTTCTTAGCTTTAATCATTCCCTTTGAGAATATATACAGGAATGTGAGCTTCCACTTGTATTTATATCCAAGGTTTTATAATAATAGAGCCCTGACAATCCCCAACCAAGTATCAACACATCTCACCTGGTTTCCAAGATCACCTCCTACCAGGGTCCTTTGCTCCTCCTCCTACCGACCCTGACACTGCAGCCTGAACAGCTAGGAGATTTCCAAACCAATCAGGTCCAACACCAGCTTGTTTCACAATGCTGGGCCAAACCAGTCTTCTCATCAAGGTTCATAGGCTGTGCTTCCTCTCCAGTCCTATCAGGCATCACTCACTGACTGCACCACAGTGCTCAAGCTTTAGCCCTGGCCCAGTCAGCCTCCTTTCCTGTTTGTTCCTTTGAAAAAACTTAACTCTTACTTTCTCAGGCCCCAGGCCCTTTGCACCCACTATTCTCTCTCTGCTTTCTCCAACCCTTCCTCTGGCTGGCTTCTCCCAGGTTTGCTGATCAACCAGGGAACAACAGCTCCCTGCCCCCTCAGAACACAGAATCAATTCATTCATCTATTTAATCCCTTGCAAAGCACATACACTAGGGGGCAGCAAATCATTTTGTAAAGGACCACATGGTCCTGGTTGCAGCTCTGTCCTGTATGCAAACAAGCCACTGAAAAGAGTAAACGAAGAGTTAAGGCTAGGTTCTAATAAAACTTTACTTACAAAAATAGGTGGTGGACTGGCTTTGGATTCTAGGCCACTATTTGCCAACCCCCGATCTATCTCATACTGTCTATAGTTTTCTTATTTGTTCACTGACTGGATCTTTTCCCTTCTGTTTTGTGTTCACTGTGTTCTCTGAGTTCATTGGAGAAATCTCCAGTGCTGGGTCCTGGGGAGATCTGGCTGGCATACCACAGACACTGGGCTATCTTTTAAATGCATGCATACATGGATATTATTAGGTAACTGCACTGCTCTTTGCATCCTGGTGAATTTTTGGGTTTCCAGTGTCCTTTTTTCCAGCACATTTTTCTTCTGGCAATTTAGCTTTCATGTTCTCATCAGAAGAGATGACTAAACCTCTGCAGGGTGACAGGGAAAACCATTCACAATCTGAGAAACCCAGATAAGAGCACCAAGAGGTGATATGGCTTCCACATGTGACAGAATGCAATTAGAACAGATGGAAGAGAGCAGCAACTCCTAGTTATGCAAATGCAGTTTACTCATGGTGAATTTTTAATTCTGGGCAACTCCCAATATAGTCCTATTTTCCAAACTATTCCTGGACACCTCTCCACTGTCTAGGCTTAGGCTTAGCAAAAGTAAACTACATTAATATCAGCTTATGGAAAATCTGATTAGAACAAAAATTAAACTAAAATAAGCAAACTCACCAAAACCCTGAAACTATTATTTTAACATCAGATAAGAATGGGACTTGCAGGGACAGATTTAGTAAAAATGGAGTCCAATGCAAGCTCTAAATGCAGCCCTCTCCTTGCCTATGGTGACAAGAATCCCATCTTTTTCTAGAAGAACTGGGTTAGGCTAAGCAATCACAATTTTGAATAGGTTCACAGGGCTGAAAGGGCAGGAGCTGCACAGGATACAGTAGAAGGGGGAACATCCTTTTTGTTATAAGGTGGCAACTGCCAGTCACAGTAAAACTGTGGGGGCTTCCAGAAACACCCAAAGGAAGAGTGTCCTGGTAAGCTAGCTCAATGAGAAAGTGGAAACCTGATTTGAAGGATTTCTGATTTCTGGGGTGTAAATGCTCCACCAGGGCTGACTTCAAGACCCTACTGTCATGTCACCAAGTTAGGACAAAACCACAGGTTCCAGCACCCACTGCCCCAATTCACTCCATGTTGAATTGAACCAGAGTAAACTACACAGATCAGCCCTTCCCCATATTCTTCCTTCTTCACGGCCTGGCCATCCCTCAGACCCCACACCACCCAGAGTTGGGTGGGGGGCTCACTTGGGTCCCTTGAATACACTAACTACAAACTCTATGACCCCATGAGTCAACCCTTGCATTATCTAATAAAGCAAAACACCTCTCCTGCTCTTCTGCCTTCTTCTGCTGGCAGATAAAAAAGGGGATCTGTTTATCATTTTCAAAAGCCAAACCTAGCAAATGTGCAAAAATCCATTCCTAGGCAATGTCAACTGATGAGAGGTGAAAACATAGGAGGCATTGGTTTTGCTAATTGGCCCCCATGGAAACTAAATAGAATGGTGACAACCTGGCTTTCCCAGATAATGATTTCTCCCATGAATGTGTTCTGGATCAATCTATGGTGACTTACAGAAGGTGGTACCAGCAGAGGGGTTTCAGGGAGTGTGTGGAGGCAGGATTTTTTTGTTTATTTGTTTATTTTGTTTTGTTTTTGCTTATTCATTTTCATAATGAAGGTGGAGAAAGAATGCTATGATGTTAGATGCTTGGAGGCCAAGGACCAGAAACATCCTGAAAAGGCAGGACATCCCTGCCACCAAAAATACACCAATGGCACACATATAAGAGACACTGGAAAATATTGAGGAAAAATATCATTGACAGAAAAATGATATTAAATGATCCGAAGTGTAATATATTCTCTTCTCTCTGGAACCCCATTGTATCCTGGTTGTGAACAGTCTCTTCCACCAGGTGACACAAATTATAACTGCAAATTATATATTGCCTTGGCTTTCTCAGCAGGTATTGGCTGCTCCCACTGCAACCTACAACCCTCATCCCCATAAAGTCTCCAAGGATGCTGTTTTCACAGCTTGATCATTTCCAATATTCAAATTCTAGAATCCAGGTGTACCTAAGTGTCAATTAGTTATTTATTTTGGGACTTATTCTAAAAATATTCAAATAACAAAAGCCAAAATAAGATAGAATGCAATTAGAAATTCTCAGCAGATCACTCCTCCTCTTTTGGCTCATCAGGAATCTGAAGTCAAGTGATTTGAAGGAAGGCGAAGGCAAATAAATACAAAAGAACAGGAATTCTAGAAGAAGAAGATGCTGCTGAAGGGAACAGAAGCCTGGCCCACTCCACTGGGAGACAATGTGTGATCTGATTCAAGGCAGGGCTGCTCTGTACAGGCTCAGCAAGGTATCTAGAAAGACCATTGTGCTCAGTGGTAAGGCATCTACACCACAGCAGCCCTGTGCTGGCTGAAAGGCACTAAAAGCAGAGACTGCTACCTCAGGTCTCAGTTGCAGTTCTGCACTTATTAGCATGTTGCTCACCCTCTTGGATGCCAGACTTCCCTCAGGAACATCCTCCTCTGTGAACCATGGGACTATTGTAAAATTACAGTGCTGGCCAAACATACTGAGAGTTAAAAATGATTGTTATCACAGATGAATCTGCTGGGTCCCCACCACAATTGCCACACCTTAACACCTACTCCAAGAGTGCTTTTACAGGGGCTTGACTACAGTGCTCTACAGTCTATCATGACTGCAAACACATGGCAATTATGTGTGCAGGTACTGTTCTCAGGACATCACTTATAGCAACCCATCTGACCCTTACTGGGAGATGGCACCACACTTACTCCACTGGACAAAAGGGGACACAGAGACAAAGAGCTTCTAAGCTCTTGGGTTGCCCAGCAAGACTCTCGAAAGGAGGGAATGGGAACCCAGGCTGTTGTACACCCAAGTCTCCACTCTTTCGCTGCGAGCCTGTATTGTGCCTCTCAAAGAGAAAAGGAAGGGGGGACTTTTTCCTTGGGTTCTAAGTGCAAGAAAGATAATGTCTTTCAATCAGGAGCATTAAAATTAATGTTCTTTGTGTTGATTTTCCTTTGGAGAAAAATCATAGGATAATGGTAAAATACTAAATATTGTAATATTCCCCCTCCCAGCATTCTTTTTAAAACTCAGATATCAAAAGCACAATGGTGACAATCAATAGGAGAAACTGAGACAGTGCAGGAACGCACATCATATTAAATTCAAAATTCTAAGCTGGAAAACAGCCACCCTTTCCTAAAACACATGGATGGAGCACTCCACAGGCTTCTTTTATTTTAATTATAGAAATAATCTAAGAATGGTGCAGAAAATTTGGTAATAGATTAAGGGAGAAAGACTTTTTACTGTACCAATCCCAGTCCAAACCTGGCATTATTTTGATGCTCTCCTTTTATGTCTTTTTTTGATTTTTTTCCCCCTGAGCAATTTACTCATTTTTTTCAAGTCTGTTTTTGCCATGAACATCTGGGTTTGCATGCAGCCTGGCAATCTATTTTTAAATAAAAGAAAAGACCATTCCTAGAAGGAGATGGCAGCAAAACACAGCAGAGTGCTATAAAATATCTCTCTCTCTCCCAAAGGAAGTTGTCTCCTGTGATGGATTATTGGAAGCCATGATTTTTCAGCTAATTTTTGCTTAAAAGATAAGCTGACTGCCCATTCCCGTGGGAGTTTCTGAGATGGTGATCAGCACTCGAGGCCAAGTATGAACAAAGCCACTGCATTTTCCAGACTGTCTGAGTGTAACAAGTGCTGCCCTCTGTGGGAGCTGAGCAAGGGCCAGCAAACATCTGGGAAGGAACAACAGTGATCTTCAGAAATCCTAGCTAGACCAGGGGCTGTAGGGGAGCTGAAATCTCTCTGTGGTGTTTTGGAAATCTAAGAATACCTTACCATGCATATTTACATATGTAATGAAAGTGGTATGCCTATTCCCAAAACCCTTTCTAGTCTTAGCAAAGTGTGCTTTCTACCAGTGGACACTAGAGAGACCCAGTAGTGAGAGACCCAGTAGTGAGCGACCAATAATCTGTGCTTATCCACCCTGTGGAAAACCCAGCATAACTTTCGTGGGTTTTTGTTTTGTTTGTTTGTTTGTTTGTTTTTACCAGGGATTGAAGCCAGGGGCACTTTATCACTGAATTACATCCCCAGTCTTTTTTGAGACAGGGTGTCACAAAGTTGCTGAGACTGGCCTTGAATTTTTCGATCCTCCTTCCTCAGCCTCCTGAGTCTCGGAGATTATAGGTGTGTGGGTGGCGCCTGGCACCAGTCTACTATTGGTAGATGGTGGGTAACCAATTGAAAATAGTCCTTTTATCTGAACAGTCTGTCGATAAACATAAGATTCTACACCCAATATAAGGTTACCAACTATATAATCCAGCAAAAAACAGAAATTGCAAACAGGGACCGTGGCTATGTTCTGTTAGGCTGCTGACATTGCTTCAATAAGATGAATTTAAAAATTAGGAAATTTCATGTTAAAAGTTCATTATCTACCTTATTTTGCTTGTAAACAAAAAGTTTTCTGTCTTTCTAGTCCAAATTGTCACTCACAGAAGGACAGTCCACAGTGCACAAGCAAGAAAACACTTAGCTGACAATGACTTTACTTGTGTCCTGTATGAACAGGTGAGTTAGGCTGGGTAAGTTTTTCTAGACTTCTCTCTTGAATCTTGAGAAAAGAGGGGAAATGGAGTTACTCCAGTGGCCCAGGAGTTGACCCAACATCTACCTGGTGCCTTTGTGGCCCCTCACAGCACCAAAAGCAGAAAGGTGTGAAAATAACGATCCATGACATTCTCTCTCCATCAGGTGAACTTCAAAGGGTTTTATATATATATATATATATATATATATATATATATACACACACACACACACACACACACACACACACACACACACTTTAAACAGTTGGTTATTTCCAAATCTAAATTCCATACAAAGAAAGAAACTACTACAATCTATAACATCCCTCCAAGACCATGGGACAACTATGAAACTTCAATCTTCTAGTGGACATCAAAGGTATGACAACAAACTTTCTGTGGCAGGTACTCTTTGGGCTATATGTCAGGAACATTGTGGGGTATCCAGAGCATGTCTTGGACAATCAACTAATTTATCTATTTATTTCTGTAGAAAATTTGTTTTGTGAAAATTATTTTCATGATCATTAGAGGAAACTTGGAGCTATACAGTAGTGTTTTTAAAAAATGTTAACTCACAATAGCAAAAATAAAAGATACGACTGTTATTTTCTTTGTAAGCATTTTAACATAGTAGGAATTATAATGTGCATAGAATTTATCTTTTACTTTGAAGCCCAGGAATTCTCTATGCATTTTACTCTTCCAACTAAGACCTATTCGATTTAAATAACACCAAAGTGAACATTTTGTGCATACAACAAGGTTCCTAGCTTAAAGGGTCTATTTTGAAGACTCTTGATGAAATTGCTATGTATGAGGTAGGCTGCAAAGGGTACATCTGCATTTACTTATTTTTTTGTCATGTTTCTATAAACCTCAGAGTAACAATGTTTGATAAACAGGAGCATAAGTGATTCCTGGAAACTCAAAACACAAAAGAAAAAAGCAGTCATCTTTCTCATTTCCACTCTACTTTATGGAAATGGTTAGTACAGGATAAAGACCATACACAGCAATGGTTAAAAAGTCAAATTATTTTTCAAGTCTACCTCTGGATGAAGAAATCAAATGGGGAGCTTATGTACTTATACCAAATTGATGTGCAAACCATAGGACAGGGACAGGTGCTCTTGCTAAAACCTATGTCCAAAGCTTCCTTCTGTTCAATAATAATTAACGTGGGGAAGTCTGAGAATTTTTAAAATAAGAACAGGTAGAGAGCTGGGGAGGTAGTTCAATGGTTGGACTCTTACCTATCACGTGCAAGCCCCTAGGTTCAATCCCCAGCACCACAGAAAATAAACAAACAAACAAACGGAATTTCTTATAGATGAACAGAATTTCTCACCTTTCGGAGTCTGGCAAGTAGACCAGCCACGTGCTCATGCTGTTCTGATTTAGCAAGATCCTCTGCCGTCTTTCCATCCTGTTGGTGAAAAATTACAAGTTTTTTTTTTTTTTTTGTGCAAAACACAGCTGTATGTGTCTTCCACACACCTAATCTGTGGGTCTGAGGTAGAAAAGTAACAGACATCAGCAGCAAATCAGGTAAACAAAAAGTATGTCCTATAGTGTTTCTTTATCTGGAGAATCCTTATTTGGTTGCCCAGGAAAAGACAAGACAGAGGAACAATCACTGTGTGATGTCTTGGGGTATAACAAAGAGATGTCTCAACCCCCATGGGTGTTAATCAAAATGCATTAGTTGGCTGATTATTCCATCCTGAGCCCCTCTCTTCAATCAGGAAGACGACCAAGAATATCATTAGGTGCTAAATTCTAGTTAGTGCAAGCTAATGTCTTAACAGTCCTCATACAGACAAACTGAGCCCTCAAATGATGCCAGCTCCTGGTAATCACTGTGCATACCAAAGAAAAGGCTTAATCAAACAATTTTGATTTAAAAATTTTTAGAGACTTCATAAGACCTCAGTTTCATACTGAATGAATTTATTTGTTTTCATACCATGAGTATGCATAAGGGCTAACATTAATTAAGAACCTTCTGGTAAGCTATGCCAGACCCAGTTCTTGGTGCTTTGCATGCATGAACCCTTGGCATCATCCGTGGAAGGCGGGAGCTGTCACTGTGCCCATATCACCAAGAGGGATATAACTGCTTAGTGGGTTATTCTGTTGCAGTTTTGTAGATCATTCAAAATTCAAAAGTTTAAATGATGGAAGCAATTTTCAAACAAATCAAGTTCACCTTGCTTTTTCTTTATCAATATTTATCAACAACGAACAGTTAAAATTTCCATCCCTGTATAACCACAGGAACACCCAAAATCTGTCTACCTGGAAACCTCCCAATTCCTCAACTCCGCTTACTCTCTGAGACATGCAAAGGGTCCCATTAGCCCAACATTTCTCAATCTCAGCACTGTAACATTTGGACTAGAAATTTTTCTGTTGTCAGGGGTGTCCAACACCTTATTGAATGTTTAGTAGCACCCCTGGCTCTACCCACAAGGTACCAGTAGCATCCCCTAATTCTGATTTTGTTTTTTTTTTTTTTTTAAAGAAAGAGTGAGAGAGGAGAGAGAGAGAGAGAGAGAGAGAGAGAGAGAGAGAGAGAGAGAGAGAGAATTTTTTAATATTTATTTATTTAGTTCTCGGCAGACACAACATCTTTGTTGGTATGTGGTGCTCAGGATCGAACCCGGGCCGCACACATCCCAGGCGAGCGCGCTACTGCTTGAGCCACATCCCCAGCCCCTGATTTTGTTTACAACCAAAAATGTCTCCAGATAGTTGCAAGTTTCCAGTGGGGGTCAAAGTTGCCAGGCTGAGGACCCCTATCTCAGGCTGAGGATGGAGCTCAGATGGATGCTCCAGAGGAAGGATGCTTCCAAAGCAGGACTACCCAGCTCTCTTTGCTTCTTTAAAGTTCTGAAATGTGTCAAGTTCCTTCCTTAAAGTTCTGAAATGGGCAGGTGAAGACTTCTCATTTGTTCTGGGGTGAATCAGGTGCCTTAGGGGACACCACATCCCCAGAAAGTGGTTCATGCCAAATCATCTGGTTCCTTTACTGATATGTGAAAGCCTTCACAGAGACTGAACTCTGAGGAAGAAAAAGAACAGGCCTGGCGGGAAAGTATGGGCACAGGTGATTGGGGCCTTCAGAAGATGGTCTAAGACTAGTGCTGTCCAGGTCAGCGGGGATCAAAGACAAGACTTGGAAGGTTTTATTCTCTTGGTGATGTACTTTGCATGAAAGTCCCATCTAAATGATCATACCCCTCCCTGTTCAAAATAGTAACAGGCTATCCCCTGGCCTGTAACAGGAAGAGTCCCACCTTTCCCTGGCCAGAAGAGCAGGGCACACTCCAGCCCTGCTCACTCCTCCACCTGCCTGGAGATTCTTCATGCTGTGTTTCCCCAGTTATTCACAGCACCCAGTGCTTTCCACATTTCTCTGCCCACTTCCTGCCCCTCAGTCTTCACACTCCAGGTAATGATTCCTTCAGGAAGAGGCTCTGACCCTCTCAATTCCCTTGGGACCCTACTTTCC
Organism: Spermophilus citellus; assembly: GCF_964194105.1. NCBI lineage: Eukaryota > Metazoa > Chordata > Mammalia > Rodentia > Sciuridae > Spermophilus > Spermophilus citellus. The sequence continues at coordinate 95,388,857 of NC_138183.1, read as the reverse complement.
TGTCACAATATTAGCTATTGGGATTCTTTGGTGGAGACTCTCCCCCATTTTCCAGAAGTTTCTGAGGGAACACACATATCTTATTGCTATTATAATCCTGTTAGCAGTACCTGGTAGAGTATATGCTAGGTGTTTGTAGAATGAATAACTTAGAGGCACTGAGTAAGGTTTTATGAGCACCTGGAACCAGTGGGAACAGCAGTGGAAGCTGGAGGTGAGCTCCTCTAGAGGTTGGGGCTGCTGATAGCCCACACTGCTGGATTTTGCAGAGGTCATCTGCTGGCAACTTCAAAGCTAGTAATGAGGTAACATCAAGACTTTTTAAAATATTTTTCTTTCCCCATAAAAATGCTTTATTATGAAGTAAGTAGACAATATTCCAAGATTATGGTTGGGCGGGGGTTGGGTGGAGTTGATAATGGAGCATCAGACCCTGGTCCATGCACAGCAGGAAATGTATTTTGCATCATGTGTGATTTTCAGTGGGTTAGGAAGTGCCCTTAGAAGGGGACCAATCCCATGTAGAGTACTGATAATAACTAGGCCTGCAGAGAAAGCACAACTCAGAGCCAACACTGCACACAACAGATTCATTACTTTTGGAAAGAGAATGACATCGTAAAAAACATGAACACGGTCAGGGAGGCAATATCCTACAGAGGTCAGCAAACATTTCCTATAAAACACATCATACATGTTTTGGGGTCTCTGTTGCAACTCCTCATCTCTAATATTGTATGTAGCACGTATAATCAGAGATAATACTTAGATGAATGGGAATGGCAGTGTTTCAATAAAATGTATTTACAAAAACAGGCAGTGGGCTGGATAATGATGAATGGGAATGGCAGTGTTTCAATAAAATGTATTTACAAAAACAGGCAGTGGGCTGGATAATGGTTTGCTAATCCTCTGATGAATTCCAAGATATGAAGCTCTACTTCCAGCCTCAGGGACCTGAAAGGGGCCACTATATTAAAAAATAGCACTTGGCCTTAGAGAATTACCTTATGTCATCAGTGCTTCAATCTGTGAGTTTCAGGATTCTCCCAAGCAAAAGACAGTTGACCCACTGCTCAGCCACCACCAACTCAAATGATATTTCACAGCAGTAAGAAGACATTATCTTATTGTCCTAACTATTGTCCCTCTTTGGTAGTTCATGAAATGTGAATCAAAGAATTTCTTCTGCTTAGGAGGTACTAGATCTGAACTGGGGAGTGAGAAAACTGAGTAAGTCTTATTTAAAACTATTTTGGAGACCTAGCAGCAGAGGTGAGCTCTTTAAGCAATAAAGAGCCGCTCCTTGCCTCAAGGCAGTCTGGCCTCAGGTGGCAAACAGTAGAACCCTGTTCATTAGGATGGCTGCTTTTTCCTCTAGCTCCTTCTAAAGGACCAGGAGGCTCCAGTGCCCTGGGGTAGAGGGTGAGCATTTAGAAAAGGGAAACACATACATGTAATCAAAATTACAGCGGCACTGTTGTGTAACAGAGAAAACAAATGGCCAGTGAGAACCAGCGGGAATTTCTGGCAGAGTGGGGCCTGTTGAAATGAGAATAGGATGAAACATTAACCAGATATTAAACTGAGTTTGTGTGGGCAAATGTTTATGTAACTGCAGCGGAGGAGTTAAAGCTTAATAGCAGCTTGTCTGCTCTAGAATGCAGTTGCCAAGCAATACCTTTCCCCTCATGCCCTTGAGGCACAAGAAGTTTCCAACAGCTCTTTCCTGCCAAAAGCTGCAGTACTCACCGAGGTCAACGCCTCCACATTGGCTCCCATCAGGCAGAGGTACCTGACTACGTCCAGGATCCCGTTGTTGGCTGCAAGGTGTAGAGGCGTTCGCCCATACTGGAAAGAGAAAAAAATATCAAAACAGATCTCAGGGTTATTGCTCATGAGACCCTTTGGTTCATACTTTGTAATTATTGAGGAAAATATCTAGGGAATGTATTCCAGGAGACCATATTAGGTAGAGGAACCCTGGGACGAGGAGGAATCATCTCCCACAGAGGCAAGCCAGCCAGGCAGACCATTTTCAAGTACTTTACTGTTTAAAGAGTAATTTCAAAATACAACTACAAAGGATAAAAGAGAAAGCTAAAATTAAGTTTCCTATTGTGATGACAGGATGTGACAGACTCAAAGTCCCAGCAATATCTGCATCACAGTTCTAATTTAGACACAGCAAGGGAAGAGGAGATGGAAGGACAGTTATTGAAGACAATCTACTGAGGTGAAACATGAAGGGCATGCTCACTGTTGATAGGCGTGTGGTTCCCAAACTGCATGCCATAGGACCTCAGGGCATAGCGGTAAATTCACAGGAGTGCTGAGAAATATCTTAGGTTTCTGCTGTAGCCACCAGGCTCAGATACCAAGTGAACTACTAGTTTTGAGGTAGTTAGGAGTCTACACCTTAGATTCTATTGCTTTGCTTTCAATGCCATCATATCTTTGCAAGAGGTTAGTGGTTGGTGGGGTAAGAAACCGGTATCCTGAGAAAATCCTTGTGGATCAGGGAATGAGACAGCTGGTGCCAAAAGGCACAAACATCCTTTGACTACTTGTCGTTAAGTGAGAATGAAATAAAAATATTAATTTTCTTTCAATTTATGTTTTATTTTTCTCAATGGCTGCCAAGTTGTTCGGGCTAAACTACTTAATCAGTAGAAAGTATTTCTTTTGCCCTAGGGGAAGGGGAAATAGAAATTACTGAGATGCTAAAAGTGGTGTGATTTGATGAAGTTTGGGAATCTCTGTTTTATGCTGCTTATTTGTACATCTGTTTTTGTTATGAAGTTAAAACATGCTCATTTAAAATATACAAACAAGTTCTGATGGGCATGCTACCTACTGATGAACTGATATTTCAGGTAGGAGGGGAAGAAGTTGCTCCCCCACCAGCTCTAACAGAGGTGTGGTTGCTGGAGAGAGGACCTCACATCAATTGCCTTACACCTTGCTGTTTCAAGCAGGCATGATGGATCCAGCCGGCTGCACCTAACCTCATCCAAGACTGCACCTAACCCCAGGAGATTTTTCAGCTTTGGGGGATGCGGGAGTGGGTGGCAAGGCCAAGAGCCAACCACAGAATTTCAAGGGCTGCCTAGGAAGGGCCAGCAGTTTGGGGCTATTTTTACCAAAAAAGGAAGTTAGTTTTATAAAGATAAATGTACCTAAATGATATTGTACTTAATAAAATATTAGTTTGAAGAAAAAAATAAAATATCCTAACAATATAGAAATGAATCCTTGGCATTACTCACCTTTCCTCCACAGGTTCCCCTGCTCAGAGCCCTCCCTACTGAACATTTTGGTGCATTTCCTTCCAAGCTCTTATCTATGAATCTTTAATATAGGGTACACAATTTTGAAAGCCAAGATGTGGTCATATTCTACATCACTTGCGTTATTCACCTAACAATAGATTGTAGATGCTTTTTCATATCTTTAACTAAAATCTATTACATGTTTTTGAATATCTGAATAATACTCAGTGCAGGACTACATAATGATTGATTTATCCAGCCCACAGAGGACAGACACTTCAGGGAATTCCAGCTTCTTGCCATTTTAAATGATACTGCATTATGTACACACATTCATCCTTTGTTTACCATCATCTCTAAAGTCATTTAGAAAGCATATATTAAGCTTTCAAATATCCTGGAGTAAGTGTGAGAAAGAAAACAAGTTTGGAAGATAAAATGTAAAGAAGATGTAATTTTGCTTATGAAAAAAATACACACACACATATATAGTTTTATAGAAAAGAGATAATGAAGAGAAGTCTAATAATGAGACAAACAATGACTGACAGTTTCAAAGCCCCCCAACTTTAGATGGAACAGAACTTGTACTTCTTAGCACTATATTCTGGGCCTTTTGCTATCTGGATCCAGCATCTCTTTCTAGTATCAGCATGTTCCTTTTCCCCATTGCCTTCTCTCTAAAGAGCCGCACCATGTCCCCTATTGTCATGTTACCTACAGTCACCAACATATACACGATTTCCTCTGTCTGAAATTGGCTCTCTTGACCTCTTCACCTGTCAAAGCCCTAGCCATTTTAAGTCACTACCTTTGTAAAACTTTCTATGATTTCTTTGGTTTTCAAAGTATTGCTTCTGGGTTTCCATAGAACCTTGAGAACCCTGTCCCAGCATGACGACAATGTGAGGGACTGCTACTTTTGAGTGTGTACTTGTCTGCCTAAAAGCAGCAGGGGGGGCAGAATCATCCACACTCCTATCCACAAGGTCCTGAGTGCTGGCACCTTACTAACCAAAAAAGTGTATAATTAATCAGTGCTTATCAGCCATGGAGTACTCACTCTCCCAGTTCTGTGTGTGTGTGTGTGTGTGTGTGTGTGTGTGTGTGTGTGTGTGTGTGTTGTCTCTGTCTGTGCATGCAACTTGCTTTCTCTGTTGTTGCTTATGAAAAGAGCCAAAAGATATAAACAGTAAGGACGACACATCCATGACGATGCATTCTATGTGGTCCCTTCCTTTTCTCTTGTGTGATCTTCAACACAGCTGTGTTAAACAGTCACTGTTCTGACCTTCATATGAGAAGAATGAAGCATGAAATAATGTCTTTCACTACAGTGAGCATCAAAGGTAGTGACAAGGTACTGTCACTTGCTGGTGATGGGTAGAATCTGTCTCTAGGGAAATGTGATCTAGCAGGAAGGAGGCAAGAAAACAACACCCTGAGGAAAGAGTGACAATCTGCTTGAGAACGTGGATACCACCATGCCATATCCACACTAACAATCCCGTATTTGAACAAACATGCATAAAGGTGGATTAGCTATGCTTTAGTGAAGAAATAATGTCTTTCCTTTATTTTCCTGCACACCATTCTATAGAGTCTCTATTACCTTTCTTTATTTAAAAAAAAAAAAAGAGTAGGGGAGAAAAAATAGAAAAACAAGAGTACTAAGGTTCAGATATAGTTTTGTCTCTCTAAGTTTCATGTAATGGAGTTCTGCTGTCCACTGTAAAGTACTAAGAGATGGCAGAAACTTTCAGGAGTGAGGTCTACTGGAGGTGGTTAGGTCACTGGGGCTCCACCCTCAGAAGGGATTAATGTCTGTGACTGGAAAGAAGGTTTCTAGTCATAGGCATTAATCTCTGTTAATTTCTCAAAGGACTAGATTGGTTACAATAATGGGTTGTTATAAAGCAGTCAGCTTCTCTCTTGTCTCCTCTCTACCATGTGGTCTCTCTCTCTCTCTCTCCCTCTCTCTCTCTCTTCCTCCCACCCCACCACATGATGATATCCACCATGTTATGATCCGGCCAGAAGACTCTCACCAGAAGCAGGTCAGATGGTTCCCTGTTCTTGGACTTTCAGCCTGCAAAACTGTGAGATAAATAAACCTTTTCTACACAAAGTCATGGTGTGCTAAGGATCTGAGCATCAAAGCCCAACTGTAGAGTCTGTCTGAAGTGTAACACAATGAAAAGCTATGGATAACCAGCATTTCTGCTCCAAATAGGTTTGGCATTAAGTGTCTGAACTTTGCCACTGATTCCAAGAGGCTAATAATATGGAATTAATAATTTTCAGTCTGGCCGAGCCTAATTCAATGACAAAATCATCTATTGAATGCCTCTGTATACCACTGCTTTGCCATATATAGTAAAAAACACAAACTGTGTCAACATTTATTTTTTACTACCATAGCCATCTGCAATACTAAAAATATAGAAACATTTCCACCAAATGCCCTAGGATTTTTGTTTGTTTAATGCTGGGGATCAAATCCAGGGCATGCTGCATGCTAGTCATGCTCTACCACTGAGCTACATTCCCAGATAGTGTACACACAGAAGGCCCACTATGCATATAATGGCCAAATCTAAAGGTAGTCTAATAAGTATATCATGTTCCATGAAGCTGCTTTTGATTCACATAAGCAATCCTAGAAGGAAAGCCAGGGTCTTGACACTACTTGATACTACATTCACCTGTCCCAGTAAGCCACTTACATAACCACTTAGCAAGACTAGAATGGGATAAACCAAGAAATCAACCAACAGCAAATGGCTGAAACCTAGAATATTGCCTTTCCACATCCTCAGAATATGAAGATTAGTAACTTCAGTTTTCATTACAAGTACTCATGTAACATGCAGGAGGAATGATTTTCCCATAGAAATATAATTTTCCAGCTGTTTCAGATATTAATTCTTTTATCTTAACAAATCAAACAAAATCCTGCTGGCACTGTATATACCATTTGTAAACAAACATGTTCCACAATTAAAAAATCAATTCCACATGGACTTTGTTTTTAGCATAATCATAACAAAACAGTGCTTGCCTTTCATAAAGTTACAGGGCTAAAGTAATATGAATATCCAAATGTTCTATCTAATTTGGTAATGAAAGTTGAGATGGGATTCAGGGGAAAGGAAAGGCAGCAACCTACTCTAGAAATTCGCATATGGGATTTTTTTATGAATATAGATGTACACAATTTATTGTTTTCATTTCTTTATTACTGATGAGATGATAAAATCCCCTCAGTCTTTCCAAATTTATTTAGCACAAAGAAAGGTGTTACGAAATTTTAACCATAGAACTCTAAATGGAGAAAGATCAGAAGAGATGTAAGGTCCTAGGAACCAAAGCATCTTATCAGGCATTTCCTGAAGACTTAGTGCCCTAGAAAAGATGCCTTTCTTTGTACCATATTCTCTGATTGCTCTCTAGGAGCCTGCAAGACACACACACACACACACACACACACACACACACACACACACACTCATTCAAGATGACCACCAATGGGAATCCAAGCAAAACAGGAAGTACTCATTAATGCAACAACTTTCTGCTCTTCTAGGAGATTATTCAAATGTCACATGTAAAACAGCTTAAAATGGAACCGTCTTGGAAAAAATAACAAATGGCACATGAGAGACATTCACTTAAACAATGAAGAGTATAAACAGAAACATGGCCCACATCCTGAAGCAGGAGGATGGGTGGACACAGTTGGAAGGCAGGGCTCTTCTCCTCATGCTTACCTTGTTTGAGAGGTCCAAATTACAATTTGCTTCACAGAGGGCCACCACGATAGGCACATTGCCATCCTTGCAGGCCACATGGAGAGGCGTGTTGCCATGTCTGTCTTGAAAATCCACAAAACACCCCTGGCTAATGAGAGTCTTAATGACCTCCATCTGGCAGCGTCGTACAGCAAGATGAAGGGCAATGTGTCCATCCTGGAACAGACCATGAGAGCTTTCATTTAGGAGGGCAGCACTGAGGTACACCTTCCCTGCCAGCCTGGGTAGGGCTCAACAGGCAACAGGATCACTAATACAAAGCCTAAAGGAGGAATTAAAATGTCATAAACTTAGCTCTAGAAGGGCGGGAGAGGCTTTTCTGCATCATCATCACAGCCTAAGGTGACAACCTGCTTGATTAATTTAGGTTTGTGCAGTTCAATTAATAGAAAGAACCTATATTTCTTTGTCTCTGCACTTACAAGACATAAACAATTGTTGGTATTCCAAAGGCCTGTTAAATCAAAACATTTTCAAAAACATTTACCTAGAAATACTTGCTAACTTCCGAAGTAGAGAGCTTATTGTTTTATTTTACACTAGGGGAAACTAACAAAGCAACAAGAAATTATTTGCTCAACAGCTGTCATACATATGAGAACCAGATGTAATGTGCTTACCCTCCACATCCCATGAAACCCAGCCTGGGAATTCATTCTACCTGCTAGAATGGATGTGCTGAGTTTCAAGAGTTGTTAGGGAGTTCAAAAATATTCCTATTACTCTTCTGTACTAGAATTTCTGCACCTCAGTGCTAATGTTGTTTTGGGCAGGATAATTCCACTGCAGAGGCTCCTCTGAGATGTAGGATGCTTAACAGAACAAGATTGGTCTAGGTCTACTATATGCCAGTAGCAAGCCCCAACCCTAGCTGACACCCAGAATATGTCTTCAGATTTTATCAAAAGTCCCCTAGGAGCAAAACTGCCTCAGCTGAGAACCACTACTCTGTATCATGACAATATTTCACAACTAGAAGTTATTAAATGAACTACTAGGGCTGGGGTTGTGGCTCAGTGGTAGAGTGCTTGCCTAGCCATGTGTGAGGCACTGGATTTGATTCTCAACCCCACAAATAAATAAATAGAATAAAATAAAGGTTCATCAACATCTAAAAAATAATATTAATAAATAAATAAATGAACTACCACATCCCAAATCCAACAGAAATATCCAAATACACAGAAATATCCTAGGCTCATTTTAAATATAAGTTCATAATAAAAACAGATTATATTGAATTTGCTTAGTTAAAGGGAACACCTGGTCTAGAATTGAAATTGCTAGACAAAAAAGACTGGTTCATTGTCCTTTTACAATGAACTGGTGGTAGAAGTAAATAAACTATCTCTTTCTTTGTTTATCTAAAACTTAATAGTGTGTTGCCAGCTTTAGCACTCAATGAGAATTGTCTGGGATTCAGTGATCAACACTGTACTTTTTCCACAGCTAAAAAGTTTAAAGTTAAAAATAGACACCAAAATGGTTTTACCAATTTATAAAATGTCATATGCCACAAGTGACTTTGATTATTATTAAAAAGAATCTAGAAAAGTAAAGTTCACAAAATCTTTGGAACAGAGAAAAGATAATTACAATTGGTTGCATTCAAGAGCTTGGTTTTCAGAAGGGGAAGTTATACTCCATGTATATATAATATGTCAAAATACAGTCTATTATTATGCATAACTAAAAAGAACAAATAATTTTTAAAAAGGGCTTGTTTTCTTAGAGAAACAAATTGAGTCATTTCTCTTGCTCTACAGATCACTTCTCAGTGAGTGCAATACATGCCCCCATGAAGCACCTTGTCAGAGGCATTAAGGTCAGCTCCATGTTCAGCCAGACACTCCACAATGTCATGGTAGCCCCTGGCAGAGGCTGTCAGAAGGGGCGTCTCTCCTTCTCTGTTCTTAATGTTCACATTACAGCCGGCTTCACAAAGGGCTCTGGCAACAGGGTAATACCCATGCCAGGCAGCACAGTGCAGAGGGGTTTCTTCTTCCTGGCCAAGGAGACAAGTCACAAAGGAGAGGAATGTAATAAAGTCAAAGCAAACATGAAGCATGGTGAGAGCCCCATTTGAATCCAAAAGCAAAGTCAAGTTAAGGAGGTAGAGGGATAGAGCTCAAACTATAGGAACAAAATATTCATCTGAAATAGCAATACGGTGTGAGTTGCTACCATCAAGAAGCAGATCCAATATTTCTCCTTAGTTAATTTTCTCTCCTCAACATCTGTGTGTTGGATATATTTGACTTTCTCAGCATATCACTGATAACCGACTTTCAGGGGCCCACTGAAACCACTGTTTCAGCTTTTCTGAACTACAGAGCTTTCATATGTGTAGATTTATAGAACCTTCCTTATAAAATTGCCATTATTCCCTTCATCTGAAACTATTAATAGGAAACAGCACTTTTCTGAGCATAAATTTTCTTAATAATTTTCATGCTTGACTGTTTCTGTTATGTATATAACACAAAGACAAGTCATAACAGTGTGATCACTTTGTCAAGATAGCAATCAAGATAATGATGCTTTAACTAGTCAAGAAAAGGTCCTGGAGACCAGGACCGCAAGGTCTGTACCTTCATGATCAACATCATTAGACACGTATCTATCTATAAGAGTCTATTACAGTACAGTAGTTATAAATGTGAATACTGAAACTAGACCATGTGGGTTCGAGCCCTGGCTCTCACTTAGAAAGGCTTGGGCAAGTCATGGGACTTCTCTCTCCTTCAGTTTCACCTGTACAGAGAGGATGATAATCATGGAAATCCACTTCACAGGGTTGTCCAGAGGATTAAATACATGAATGAAGAGGTCAGAACCTAAGCTGGCATGGACCCCTGTGTTACAGAATGCTTCTAATGATGGCCTGTGCTCTATAATGGAAATAAGAAGAAAACTAATTGAATAAAACTAGGGCAGACTCCACTGTCTCATTTGGCTGCCTGTACATGAATGCAGAGAGCAGAATGAAGTGAGCACATCTGCAACCATGACCTACCTTGTCCTGGAAATTGGGATTAGAGCCAAAGCAGCACAATAAGTGAACCACATCAGCATGGCCATAGCGGGATGCCACATGAAGGGCTGTCTCTCCAGACTGCAAAAGAAAGGGGGCCCATGAGTCAGAGCTACCTATGTGTGCAAGCTGTGGGGACTGAATACAAGGCCCCTCCAAAGCATACCTGGTCTAAACCCTCCCCTTGAGTGGAATCCCCTCTCTCAGGTCAGAGGCCCCTTAGGAGACCAGGTCAGGGAGGGGATGGGGCTGCCACCAGGCAGCTAGCATCAAACCCACACATCTAGCCCATCCTGTTAGAATAAATCCCCCAGTTGGCCAGCTCAGTGTGAACATGTTCTTTATCCATGAGTTGCTTATACTCTTTTATCTGTGGACGCTTCTAGCTGTTTGATCTTCTTAAAAACACGAAATTCCTTTTTCAATATTAGATTCCTCATACAACAATTATTTAAAAATACAGTTCTTTTCATAACAAGTTTCTTATCTCTTTGTCTGTCTATGCTTAGCAACTTATATTTTACAGTCTTGGAGACTTTAAAGAACATCCATATTTGTTCATATGACAACATTCTATGAATTAATAAGAAGTACACTTCTTTGAGATACTATACTTATATCTGCCCACCAAAAATGTCAGAATAAACTAACTAAAGACAAAATAAGATATTTTATTGCCAACTGACAAAACTGCAGTCATCAATTTGTGTGTTATGGTTTGAATCTTAAATGTCCCCCAAAAGGGTATATATTAAAAGGTTTGGTCTCCAGCATGTGGGCGCTATGGTAGAAATTTTAGAAGGTGGGGCTTAGTAGAATGAAGTCAAGCCATTGGAATTCTGCCCTTGAAGAGAATTTGGAGACCCCAGACCCTTTATCTCTCTCTCTCTTCCTCCTTCCCTTTCTCTCTCCCTCCCTCCCTTTCTCTCTGCCCCCCCTCCTCTTCCTAAGCACAATAAAATGAGAATGTTTCTCCCTCATGTACCCATGATGTTTTTTCTTGACACAGCTCAAAAGCTATGAAGCCAACTGACCATGAACTGAAATCTCTGAATCCATAAGCCAAAATAAACTTTTCTTCCCTTTAGGTTGATTTTATCAAATATTTTGTCACAGAAAGCTAAGAGTGTCTTTGATATAAATGTCATCCCTTGTGTATGGGGCAGTGCGCAACCCAAACAGTGTGTGGTAGCCTTAACTAAATGACAAATTAGTCTACGATTATTGGAAGCAGAGAGGTATTGTATAGTAGAATAAGTAATGAAGGAGAAGGTAGGAATCCTAGGTTCAGGCCAGTTCCAATTAATTCACAGGATTGTTATATGGACTGAATGAAAACATGCATTAAAGGACCTTAGTAAATCACAAGCCTTAGTAACATCTTTGCCCCCCAAAGTCTTACTTTGCTGAGGGCCATTGCCAAATAGGAATGACGCATCGAAATTTCCTTGCCAGCGTACCCCATGTTGCTTAGAGGACATTCGCTGGGACATTGCATGTATGCTTTAGTAAGGTGACCTTGCTCAAGGACCAGGGCTGATCCGGGTTTAGAGCTGATCAGGTTTTAGGGAGTATCCCGTCCTTGGGTTTAGGGAAGTTCCAGGTTTAAGGTGTACCCTGCGGGGGAATAGGGCGTATCCTGCTGCCTCAGCCCGATCCTTGAGTTCCCGTTGAGATTCAGAAAGTATTTGGAAAAAAGCCTCGTGCAGTAGGTGAATTGGGCGGCGGCAGAACTTGGATTTCCCCAGAACGTGTGTAGAGGCCGGTGTGAGTTCGGGAATAAAGATTGCTGTTTGAATCTACAAGGTGTGTGGTGGCTCGTGATTCTGTGCCCAGCCAAGACTGCGGCATTACTTTATATATATTATATCCTTAATCTTCTTGTGCCAGTATGTGTAAGGTCAACATTGTCAGCCACTTCAAAGGAAAGAAAAAGGTAGAGATTTGCTAAAGAGTATAAGAAGAGTCAGAAAATCAGGACTTAGGTCTCTATCTGGTTGTCTCCCTACTAGAACTCTGACTGTCCATGCCATAAGGAAGATGATCCACTGCTTGCACATTCTTACAACAACCTCCGAGATTTCAGTCTAAGTCAGATTTTAATATTAGACCATGGCACAAGCACAAAGGAACATCCACCTGAAGTCATCTGCAGAAGGACGGCAGCCCTGAATCCTTACACTTTGGGTTCTAATGGATATGGCATGCCAGCCTTCAAATGCATTCTTTAATTACTTCCTTCTCTTCCTCCTAAGAAGAGTGGCCTTACCTTGTCTTTAACATCCAAAGGGCATTTGTTCTCATTGAGAAATTTCAAAGTGTCCACGTGACCATGACGAGAGGCCCAGTAGATGGCATTTGATCCACCCTGCATGAAAACCAATGCAGACTCACATTTCTAAAGAGCCAACAGATTCAAAATATGCATCCCCAGAATCACTCTGTTTCCCTTCCTATGTGATGACAAATCCCAAAGGAATGAACCACTTCCAAGAAAAACAAAGCCCCCATTCAATTTTAGAGTTTTGACAACTGTACCATGGTGACTTGAGACAGTAACATTAGAGGTAGCAGGGTAAAGGGCAAAAGGGAACTCTCCACACTATCTACAACATTTTCCATAAATCTAAAATTGTCTCAAAGTTAAAAAAAAAATTGGTTTTCTTTTTTAAAAACCCTTATTTCAACCCCTGGTTAGAATTTCTTGTACAGTAAGATCTCTGTATCTGAGTAAGATTTTATCTAGGATTCTGGTCCCACACCAAAATCCATGGATGGTCAAATTGTTTACATAAAATGGTGTGGTATTCACGTAGAATCTGTGTACATCCTCCCATATATTTTAAATCATCTCTAGATCACATTTATAATAACAGAATATAAATACCAAGAAAAAGTTTTACACTGTATTGTTTGGAGAATAAAGACAAGAAAAACTTTCTGAAAAATTTTTAACAAATATTTTTGATCCATAGTTGGTTGAATCTGTGGAATATGACTATACTGTAAAGGGTCAAATTTAATCCAATTATATATAGTTCTTTTGAATGTGTAAGAATGCTAATGACAGATCAACAGTAATGATGATCACCTGTTACTCAACTGTGTCTGCACTTCTAATGCAATGTATACCTCAAAGTGTATCATTCTTATTTGGTTGCCTTAATAAATATGCAAGCAAGTGCATTTCTAATTAGATTAACTAGAAAATAAATTGTTTTCCAAAGGTGAGATCTAACACTGTTAAATAAATTTGATCAGTAAGGAGTGAAATCTGAGGAAGGTACAAAGAAATGCTGATGCTAGCACAGAACAAAGGGGAGATAAATGTGTGATATTACACAGGCAGCTTAAGCAGTTCAGCTTCCTTGATAGAAAACTAAGAAATAGGGGCTGGGGATGTGGCTCAAGCGGTAGTGCGCTCGCCTGGCATGCGTGCGGCCCGGGTTCGATCCTCAGCACCACATACCAACAAAGATGTTGTGTCCGCCGAGAACTAAAAAATAAATATTAAAAAAAATTCTCTCTCACTCTCTCTCCTCTCTCAATCTCTCTTTAAAAAAAAAAAAAGAAATAGGCATACATTTTTTTTCTCTATTACCCCTACAATTAGGAGACAATTTTAAATACTTAATAAATGAATCCATTTTCAATAAAACAAAATTATGACCTTATCTTGGACATCAATTCTTGAGCCTCGTTTGATAAGTAACTGTAGTATTTGAATATTCCCACAGCCAGCAGCAATGAGCAATGGAGGTGTCCCATGCTGAAATACATGAAAAAAAATATATATATATATACACATACACATACACACACACACACACACACACACACACACACACACACACACAAGATTTTCAGGTTTAGTAAAAAAGGAAAAGCCCTATCCTATCACTGTTGTCCCCACACCCTATTCCAGACCTCAAGAACACAGAGCTACTATTGCTGAAGAGAAGGGAAGAGGGTCAGGAGGACAAGATGCCCTTCCTCTTTTGGATTCACAATCAAAGGTGACATTGCCATGTGCCAGATGAGAAGGTACAAGATTTCATGGGTGGGGTTGCAGTAGGGGAATGGAAGCAGATCCTCAATGCAAGAAGACTTCATTTGCAACTCATAAAGTGAGTTTTCCAACAGTATAGAGTTTCCAATTATAAGGGAGAATGGAGAAGCTGCTGGGGCTTTCCAAACTTAATTGGAGTCTACTGCTCCACCACGCAGGCAGAAGATAATCAGACCTTGTTGGGTTGGTTAACATCATAGTTGGACAATGATCCCAGTAGGTGCTGCAGGCCTGGGACATTGTCGTCATTGATGGCATGGATGATGGCTTTCATTACAAAGGAGTCCTCCTCATCCTAGGAAAGACATCAAGGATGGAGAGTTAGCTTTCTGGTTATGTACCATGGTGACTTGAGACAATAACATTAGAGGCCTCAATTTCTTCTGGATGAACCTTCTATCAGCATAAAAGGTTCATCCAAAGAAATTGAGGCTTTTCATTCTCTAATCTACATGGTCATGAAGGGACCTGAGAAGTGACTTTTTGCTCTTTCTGTGTTGCAAGTTAATCCCATCTACTTTTGACTGGAGCCTAATGCCACCTGCATTGTAACCTAGGGAGCAAAACAGCTTTTAAAGATTCAGATTTCCAAAAATGATTATGACAAAAAAACCCTTTGTTTTTATCCTGAAGAATCTATCAAAATAGAGAACCAGAAAGTGTCATGGAGAACTAAGGGTATAATATAAACTTTCTTCCTGGATATGAAAAAAGAAAAACTATAGAACAAACAAAATAGTATCTTAGCATAAAATAAGTCTTCAATTTGTAATTATAGACATCATTTTTTGATCACTCAAATGTCTTCCTTCTCTAGTTCTAAAATAACATATCAAAATTCTCTGATAGATGGTCACAATTTTACAAAAAAAAATGTTAGCTCTAATGGGGAGAAACATTAAAAAAAAAAAGGGACCAGAAAACAGTTAATGGCCACATTCCTAATTACAAAGGAAAAATAACTACAGAATGTTGAATGACAAATTTGCTCAATTCTTCTTTGTTAATTTTTTTACCAGAAATTTTCTTTCCAAAACGTGGTACATTAAAACCAAGGAATAAGCTAGAAAAATCCCGAATAACTATCTGGACTATTAATATTTAGGTGTGGCTACTGAAATTTCAAATCTGGAGAAGTCTATCCACAGAAGCTAAGTCTCTGCTTGTGAGGGCAAAATGAAAGCAGTTCTCTGAACTCACTCTCTTTTCTTTGGATCTGAAACCAAACAAACTCTGAAGGGTTTTAGTAATATTTGTATAGAAAACATATCTAAGGATGCCATTGGTTTTGCTTTTCTATCACATTCCAAATTCATAACCAAGATTCACCTGCATGGGGTTGAAAATCAAGAGAAATGGGGGTATTAAAGGAGTAAGAGAGTTTTATACCTTTCCCCATGATTAGCAAAATATGGAAATGACAGAGAATCTGGATTCTAGAAAGGGATCTCCCTAACATGGTCCCTCTCCTACGCTAAACTTTTCACATGTATTTTCTCCTCACTGGTTATTCAGGGTCATTAAAATTTGCAATCTTTATTCATTCCCTTTAACTTACTTATATTCATAGTTGTCCGTTCATAGTTAAATTCACAGTTGGGAATGTCTTCTGAATATTCCCAAGGAAACCTTCCTCTTCTTCTCCCTTCTCCCTCTTCCTAACTTACCTTTCTCCTACTTCCTTTTATTTTTTTAACATCCCCTATCTCTTTTTACTCCTTATAAAACTAGACCTGTAGCCCCCAGTGAACCTACCACCTTCAGGGGAAAAGAAAAGAGTTAGTATGTGCTAATATGTGATGCATGCCTTTGGTGTACAGATTTCCACCCTGGAAATGCTGACTATTTAGTTACAGAGCACGGGAGTTCCCACCAAACTGTCTGCCTTTCCTGGAGTCCCCTTTACCTCCAGAGTTAACAAAGCCCTGTTGTTTAACTATCAGGGAAAGTCTTGCTGAATTCAGATGTGTCTAGTCATATCTGAAGAGCTCATGAGTGGTTAGGTTTCAGTTTTGATTGGAAAAAAGAAGTGAGTTGCCTTTCTCAAGGGCCTCAGTGCAGTACCAAAAAATCAAGACCTTCTGGTCTACCCTGGCATGTCAGCAAGCAGCACTGTATCCTAGGCTTGCTGAGGGAAGATGGTCTGCCCTATCTGTACCACTATGATCCCAAGTTCTCCAGGTCAGTGGCAGCTGAGGGCCTTCATTTTAGTTCATGAAAATCAGAATAAGCTCTTTCCTCTTCTACTTATTAGAGTGTGTGTCTCTTTAAGTGTGTGCATGTGTGTATGTCATGTGCGCGGGTATGTAACGTGCAAGTGTTGTGTGGGGAGTAGTGTTATAAAGGGAGCAGAAGTGAAAGTGAGGATAGTGCCAACCAAATCCAAGTGAAAAGAGGAAGAAAGAAGCCACAAGGGGCCAAAATCATCCATCTTGAGAGGAATAAGAACAGACCTGGCAATTCCATGATTTCTTGTCTTCTAAGCTGCTAAACAAACAGAACAATCTAAACATTCTAAATACACAGAACTAAAAAACAAGTTCACCAGGGCAAACAGGTTTGCTTACCAGAGTATCATCGCTTCTGGCAACACTCATGTTACTTCTGGACAAGAATGATCTGGATAATCTTTGGCACAGTGATATCAAGCGAACAGATTGCTTTAAAAAAAAAGAAAGAAAGAAGGAAAGAAAGAAAGAAAAATATCAGGAGGAGAGGAGAAAAAATAACTTATGTAACAATGCTCAAATTAGTGCAAATGACAAAGTCATTGAGATAGTGTTCACTGCTGACAGCACACATTCTCCAGGTGGGTGATCCCACAGTTAGTTAGACTGTAATCTGCCTGAAGAATAATCTGAAGTTCTTATAAATCAAGACAACAGAATAGAGTGATTCTCCTTTTGAATTTCATTATTAAGCTTCAGAATTGGATATTCCACATCTCTTTTCTTTCCTCACTTAATTCTCTATTCTTTAAGGAATACGATTGAACCCTGAAAAAACCCTGGATGTCCCCACTCAGAGAAGTGTAGTATGTGATGGCCTTGCTCTGAGCCTGTCAGCCCATATGAGTAATAATGGTAGATAATGTCTTAGTCTCTAAGACAAAGATCTCTATATTTATTCTCAAAGAACAAGTAAGAATGAGAGGTGGGGGTAGGGGGAGGGAGAGAATGAAACTTAAGGTGGTTCTCTTTACATTGTAAGTCTCACTCTTCATTCAGAATTTAGTGCTGTGGTTCTCATCCCTATTGAAGCACCCAAAATTCAGTAGGTGTGAACATGAGATATACTGATGGCCCAGGGCTGGCAAGACACAGCAATCCTTGCTTCCTCTGGTATTGACATCACCCTGGGCACAGAAACCCATCCTATCACTTTCTGAAACTTGAACTTTGATTGTTTTAAGGATTTCTGAACCAGTGTCTCATACACATTGAAGAAGTGGAAGAGGCCACACTGCAAATTCTCCTGGCCCCACCCTACGCCACCCAACCACTTACAGTCGAAGGCGGGATTTAGAGAACCATTTGCACATGTGCTGCTATAAACGCAATGCCATTGTGCTAAAGAATACATTTATTTAAAATATGCCTTGGTGTATCTATCTTATTTAGAAAAAGACGTCACTAATTTTTATAGTAATAATATGAAAATGTCTTAGGAATGATTTTGATAAAAGAAAATGCAAAATTGCATTTGAAAAAATTAAACAGGACTAAACTATGAATTTTTCTTGCCTTTGAAAATAGTATAATGGAGTTGAATATTACAGATTAAATTTTTTTAAAAAAATGGATGTATGTTCCAGTTGCTGGTTATGGAAGAAATGAGACCTGACAAAACAGAGCTATGCTGAAGAAACAGAATTTATTAATCCCCCAGACAATCTTACTTTCCATTTTTTTCGGGCTGCAAACTTCTTAAACTTCTCCATATTTACTGCAGATGCTTTTCTACTAAGTGCCTGTTGCGTATCTTTAGGCTAAAAAGAAAGTTCAAAAAAAAATTAGAGCTCTCTAATTACAGAAATGGGTTATATGACAACTTTTTAAAACCTCTCACTTTTCCAAACAGGCTTACACATTCACCTTCCTAAAATAGCACAACAAGCTGGGAAAACATGCAAGATCTAGGAACCTCATCTCAGCAGGCTAATTATATGACTGAAAGTTTTATATATGAGCCATAAAACTGAATCATGGTGAGAAATTGAGTTTGGAGCCAAGTTAAATTACAACTTTCCACAATGACAGTTTGGGAATGGCAAGAGTCAAGCAGTGGCTAATATTATGAAGTGTTTAAACCTGAGTATCATCAAGTAACTGTGAACTAGGAGCAACTTCCAAAGTGTGCAAATTTGGCTTTTCCTATAGCATTTGAATTCTTTCTGCTGCACCTTGTTCAACAGGAGTATTTGGTAGGAGACTCTACCTCTGAGAGGCAATCCAGAAAACTGTTGGGAACACAAAAAGGCAAAAAAGTTTTCTAATGGCCCCAAACTTCTACAAATGCTCACTTATTGGTTCTATGATTTTATTAGGTAACTATCATATCCCCCCATTATGATTCAGATCTTAAATGCCTCCAAAGATTCATATGCTAAAGGCTTGATCACCAACTTGTGGAACTGTTGGGAAGTAGTGAAATTTTTAGGAGGTAGGACCTTGTTATAGGACATTAGATCATTGGGAGCGTGCCCTTGGAGAAGATATTGAAGCCCTGCCATTTCTTTCCCTCTCTCTGCATTTCAGCCCCTATGAGGTGAATAGCTTTGCTCTGCCACCCATCTATACACAATGGAATCAACTAACCATGGACTGAAACCATGAGCCAAAATAAAATTTTTCTCCTTATAAGTCCATTTTCTCAGGGATTTCATCACAGTATTGGAAAGCTGACAAACATCCCCAAACCTTAGTCCTTTCTGTCTTAGTTTGAAGCAAATTCAGTTCCTTTAACCCAAACGCCAAGGAGGTAGGTAATGCAAAGGCGTCATATGCCAACAGGTAACCACATGCACTGGCAAAAGGCAGCAGTGTCATTTCCATGGCCATGTAGAAAGAGGGCTCATTGTTGGTAAATCTTCAGACTTTTCAGGAGAAGCTAGAAATACAGATCTTATACGATATTTATATGCTAGAAATTAATGCAAATTTTTTAAATCACCCACCAAAATTAAATGTGACTATTGAGTGGACTTGACCTTTTCCAATCCTAATGTATAATAGCTCATTTCTCTAATCAGTAGTCTTAAAATATGGCACCATAGCACACCTAACACTGCAGGTATGATCTGCAGTTGGTGACACTGTAGGTCAACTGAATTCTAGAATGCCTAAACCAAATTGCTTTAAAAATTATTAAAACAGCAACATAATATGCAACTTGCCTTGATCCAAGGATGCTGCAAACTATCTTGAATTGTCATTCTCTTCCTTTGAGGGAGGGCGAGAGAGGAAGAAAAAAAAATTCTGTGACCATAACAACAAACACTAAGGTTATTTCCAAGCTGACTCGGCCTAGCAAGCAGATAGACATTCTTAAAAAATGCAGTTTAGGGCCTGCTTCATAGAAAATGCCAAAAATAATAGTTGCCTTATTCCGATTATTTCATTGTACCTTTTAGGCCAAATAAGCAGGTGGGCCCTGATTTTACTTTCTGAAGCATTTCACATGTCATACTTCCCTTCAGCAGGTAGAACAACCAGGGTCTGATAAAAAGTGGCTATGTGCATGGGACAGATGCTGCCCTTGGCTAGCAGAGCCTGGAGCCAAGCGCCTTACAGGAATTGTAGACACTCACTTTGGATCCTTGACCAGAAGTCTTCTGATGAAATCTTTGGCTAGGGCACTGGTGTTACTAAAGTACTCATCCTCAAATTCATAGTTGACAGCAGATACATTTGCTAATGTTTCTTGCTTAGTGTCTCCAAGAAATGGGGAGGCTCCACTTAGGCTGTTAAAAATGAAGTGAAACACAGATCAATGATTGCTTCTTGTGTTGTTATTTTTGCTCCTACAACAGCTGATTAGGGGAGCATGAGGTACAATTAGAATCTGGTGCTTGGGAGTGACTTTAGAATAATATTCCATGCTGGGCATGGTGGCACACATCTGTAATCCAGAGGCTGACAGAGGAGGATTGCAAGTTGGAGGCCAACGTCAGTAATTTAATGAGGCACTAAGCAACTTAACAGGACCCTGTCTCAAAATAAAAAATAAAGGCTGGGGGTGTGGTTTAATAATTAAGTACCTCTAGTTTCAATCTCTAGTACCAAAAAAAAAAAATTACATTCCATGAGGCATTCAACTGTCATGAACAAAGCTCCAGTTTAAGGCAAAGAATTCATTGAAAAAGTTAATTTAAAACAGCATCTAGTAGTTTTTAAAACAACTCTTCTATTTTCTCAGCAGTGATGGACAGCCATGCTTTTTTTACAGTGATTATGCTGCCATTTCTGATGATTCATTCCAAATCAGGAGAAAATGTTTAATTAGTATAAACTAAACATGTTTAGGGGGTATAAAATGAATATGTTTACATAAAGAGCATGTACAAGCTGAAGAGATCAACATGGCACATTTAATGGTTAATTAAACATATGGTCTCAAAGAAAAGAATTCAAGTTGTGAATTCTGGTACTTACAGAATATAAGTTATTACCCCAATACTCCTAGACACAAAAGCAAAACAAAAAAACATGTCAGAAAAACAGTAAAATAAATCAGAAAGATAATAGCAGCAAGGATATGTTCCTTACCACATATCCGCCTCAAGACCAAGAGGTTCATAGTTGACTATCTCAGGAGCTAAGAGGAAATAAACATTCATTTAGATTGGAAAGACAGCAAACCAGGAGATTCTATCTTCATGTGACAACCAAAGATATGATGGACCAGGGAAATAATCTTAGAGCTGGGGAAATTCTGCCAGCATCATGTTCATGAGACAAAAATAACCAAAGGAACAAGGAAATTTACCAACAAACTCTGGTGTCCCAAATATGTTCTTGAATTCATTTCCAAAGTCAATTTTATGGGCCAAGCCAAAGTCGATAATCTTGATCCGAGGTTTAGGGACGTTTCTATCCAAAAGCATTATGTTCTCAGGCTTTAAAAAAAAGAGGGGAAAAAAGCT
The DNA here is from genome assembly GCF_964194105.1 of Spermophilus citellus. NCBI lineage: Eukaryota > Metazoa > Chordata > Mammalia > Rodentia > Sciuridae > Spermophilus > Spermophilus citellus. Next base: position 95,367,526 of record NC_138183.1, on the reverse strand, counting down.
ATTACATGTTATGATGCTAAAGATAAGAAGGCAAAACAGTTCTTACTCCTTAAAAAAATAAAAAAATAAAAAAAATGAGCAGAGAAGGGGAGTTGAAGGAGAATTTCTGGAAAAACAAGATATTTTGGTTTGGGTTCTTCCAGAAGCAAGCCTCAGACAAGGATTTGGGTATAAGTGGTATTGTGGGGACGAGGAGGCAGGAAACAGAAGGAAGCAGTACAAGGTGTCTTATCAAGGTGGGGATGACAAGAGCATAATCCTTCTGGGCAACAAGGGAGAAAAAGTAGAAGTCAGGGTCATGCCGACTGAAGAAGGAAGGTGTTGGGGTCTTTACCCACTATCTCCCATTCTCTACTGCTGCTCTGTGGGATTTACTCTGTGACATTTCCAGCTCCCAGAGCAAAAAACAAGACATCAAGCAGAGAAACACAGGTGTTTGCGACAAGCCACCTTTGGGGAGTATATCAGTGAGTATTGGGAGTGGGGGATACAGATAGGTCCTTGATAGCTCTGCTATCATAAATATGGAGAAAAATCCTCCCTCCTCTTAAAGTTTAATCCTAGCTCCAAGGATCTGAATTATACTTTGCCACGTCTCTTCTCACTTCTTGAGCCAGAACTTGAATCTAACAGTGTTACTTTCCATGGCCTCTGTGTGTCTTCTTTTTTCAAAGGAAGCAAGCCTCTAAGAAAGACATATGTTTTTTAATCTCCCATAATAGCTTGTCTCCAGGTAGCTAAAGACCCTAATTGGCTAATCTCAGAATTGGGTTTAGATTGGTAACCAGTGACAGGTTCAGGCCACAACTTTACATCAAAAGGAAAGTAGAGCTCAGGACAACTTCTTTATGCTCACAGCCGCAGGAGGATTAAAACTGTGCCAACCACTGGCCCTCCAGACTTCAATAACCTGGTCACCAAGAGCACCCCCCTTGCTTAAAGGCCTGGCTGGTAAGAACTCTCAAGTCTTTCCCAAGGATTCTTGAATGTAATTATTTACCTTAAGCCTCTATCCCACTAAAAAGTTAGGCATCCCACAGTAGCTTGCTGATTTATATTAATAACTTCACTTGTTAAACCCATACAGGAAAAAAAAAATATACTCTTTCAGATGCCTCAATTTTTCTTGGCAAACAATGCCTCCACGTCCCCCACCCCCACCCCAGCCTCTGCCCCTGCCAGCTAAAGCTTCCATCTGGCCTATATGCTCAGGAAACATACCTTAAGATCAAAGTGGGCAATCTGGAGGGAGTGCAGGTAGCAAACACCATTGAGAATTTGTTTGAGAAATTCAGTTGCTTCCTCTTCAGTCAAAGATTCTTTTTCAGCTAAGAAGTCAAAGAGTTCGCCACCTGCAACACTGAGAACCCAGAAGTAGAGGCTGGAGATGACAGTTCTGTTTCACAGTGACACATTCTCTCATAGACTATCAGCATACTCAAATTTTAAACAAGATAGCATGAAAATGTGCTGAAATCATATCTTGCTGTGAAACCACAAATTCTCGGAATGTTCTGTGGGAATTCTGCATTCATATAGTGCTTATAAGCACTTGAGAACCACTTTCCTAATGTGCCGTGTTTTACAAATGAAGGGACAAAGCAGAGACAAAAGATTGTTAGCTGGGGGATCAAAATATCTTTTAAACATCTTAATTAAACATACTTAGAGGTCTTAACTCACTAATGGAAAAAGGCCACATGCCACCTTTGAACAGGATATCCTATCTCAATTAGTACCTAGCAGGTATATAATCTGTATGTTAATCCTTTTTTTTTTTCCCAACCCAACCAGAATATGTGATCTCACAAGAATATTTTTGTTTAGTATTTGTTTATATGTAAATAATGCGTTTATAAATGTGATTTTTCAATGAATAAGATGACTTCACTTAATAAAAATAAACTTAGACAAAACTAAAATGTGTGTAATTGGTTGAGAGGATTGATTTAGTCTATCTCCTTGGCCAGACTGTATGTCTGTGAAGGAAAGTTGTCAGTCCTACCAGCTGCTGAACACTATTTTACCTTCCCCTGCACACTACCAGGCAGAAAGCAAAAACTCAAAACTTTTCTATTCAGTAAATAAAAAAGCAAACTTCCTTTAAAAATTCACAGTGGTGATTAATGGCAAATAACAAAGAACTTTTAATAAGAGTTTATATAATTTAATCTTTATCAAGTTTACCCATATATTCACAACACAATAATTAAGTGTAATTATGCACATAACTGCTGTTTTCTTTATCTTTCTTTCAGCAAGACAGCTCCATAAACATTATACCTACTGCTTCTACATCCAGAGTAAGAAAATGGGTGTTCATGAGATGAAGCGATAATTACAAAAGTGTGGTTTCTTAAAAAAAAAGTGTCATATACCACCCTTGCACCCTCCAAGTCAGTGTCTGTCTTAGCATGTATGTATAGCCCAGGGTCCACTGGTATCAAACCTATACAGGGATGCCTTGAGAAATGTAGGTTTTGGGCTTCCCTTCCAACCTCCTGCATGAAGATTTCCAAGAGTGGGAACCAGGAAGAGGTGGGGAGGCAGCTCAGTGGCAAAGCACTTGCCTAGCATGGGTGACAGGGTTCAATCCCAAGTAACATCCCCTCGCCCCAAAAAAGTAGCACCAAGAAACAGCATTTTTAATAAATGCCCCAAAACTGAGAACCATTTTTCCATGGTTAATTCCATACTCCTTCTGCAAAGCATTCCTATGATTTACCCACAGGGTGAGGTGACTCTATGAACCATGGAACTCTACCCTCAATGGCCTGGCAAAAGCAGGAAGCCCTCCTGCAGACCACAGGCCTCCTTCCCAAAGGACACCCCAGGGCCTGAGCCCAGCCAGGATATCCAGGAGCTCATGTGGGCAGCAGAGGCCTGCAGAGAGTATGGACCCTGATCATGGGGTGGCCTACCTCTCCTCCTTGCACCCTCCACCCTGCCTTCTCCTTTCTGCTACATCTTTGGCCACATCCCCTATACTGTCTCCCAGCTCAACAATGCAAAACCCTTTTTGTATCTTTTTTATTACTGTTAAACAATAGGAGGAGAGGGAATCCTTCCATCTGTTGGGGGTAGGGGGTTGGGTAGAAAGAAAAGATGAGAAAATACAAACTAAACTACCCCATGAATGAAGTCCCATTGCCCCTTTGCTTGTCCAGCCCTCTCCGGTGTTCTCTGTGCCCCTCAACCATTCAGATTGAGGGTAGTGTGGTGTGGGTGGTCCAGAATCAGCACATTCCTGTTCAAATCTTAATTCTGCTACAGCTAGCTCTATAACCTGAAAAGTATCCCATCACGCTGAGCCTCATTTTCCCACCAAAGAGGAATCACAAGACCTATTTGAGTATTATAAGGATTAAAGATAAAACACTGCCAAGTCTGACACAAGTCCAAAAACTGGGAACGATAAAGAAAGGAGATTATCATCCATGTAGGACACTGGTACATCCTCAGACGGGCTCCTAAAAAGTCTTTTTTCCTCTCCTCTTCTAGCTAGCCCAGTGGTCTGGCCTGACCACTGAGCTTCCCTGGGGCAGAAGGAAGGAGAAGGAGAGCGGGGAGGGAAGAACAGGAGAAGGGGAGATTTCCCTTCGCAGAGAAGCTCAAATGCAGGCCCCACTGTCCAGTCCTTCCCACCTGCCCAGACTGCCCCACTGTCCTCTGACCCCAGGTCTCAGGCTCTACCCAGCTTTTTTAGCTGCCTTTTGTCCCTCACTGCTATTCTTTTTTCAGAGCAGTGCTCTCATTCTCTTCCTGGCTCCTGCCTCTGTGAGGCAAGGTAGCAAGAATAAAGAGACCCCAATTCAAATCCTACTAAGTTGCTCAATTTCACCAAGACTCAGGCTCCTGTTCTCTAAAACAAAGGGAACCAGTCACACCTCATAGAGTTATACTGAGATTCCAGGACACATAGACACTCTTGGTGCTCAATAAATGCTGCTGTCCCCATGTGAATTTCAAACTAAAAATTCTCCCATAGCAACAGTGGTGTGCTGGAATGTTTCGCAATAGAGTCTATGTGGTTGGTGCTGGGCAAAGTCCATTCTCAAGGTGTCCTATTCACACATGGTCACTTCAAGCTACCCATGTGATGGCAGTGACTCCAGAGTTGGGAAGGAATTGCCCAGTTAGCCGCCCCATGTCCTGGGAGACCTGGCTTTGGTCCAGCTTTGCCCACTGTAGTGTTCTGTGCCATGTAAAGATGGTGTTAACAGGATCTCATTTGCATGCCCATGCCATGATTTTGCCATGCTCCCTTAAAAGGTGGCACCTATGGCTCCACCTCTCAAATCTGGGCAGGTCCATGACCACTTTGGCCAATACAATTCTGCACAAGTGTCTCTGTACCAACTCTGGGGTGGTCCTTCACAGGACAAGCGACCTCAAAATCCCAGCTTGTGAAGCCCTCATGTAAGACATAATAAGTGTGATTATCCCACTACATAGAGAAACCCTGAAAGAAGAGATGCCCAGAAAAAGAGGCCTAGGATTACTTTACAAGAAAGTCATCTTACAAGTGGATTTTCCATCCCAGCAGAGGCCACAGAGGTCAGACACTGTCCATCTGAGGTCTTCCTCACCCATAAAATTGTAAGCAAAGTGGAGAAGTTATTCTAGGCCACTGTGGTGGCCACCATGAGCCCTACCCAGGTTCCCCTTCACTGAATAACTGCTGTCTCCCCTGCTGTGAGTGGTTCATGAGACAGCCCTCAGCCCTTACCCATCCAGAATTTGCCTCAGCTGCAGAGAGCCATGGGGCTCAAAGTCACACCCCTTCTCAGGAAGCCCATGCCTAGTGGCTGATGAACATGGGAACACAAAGCAGGGACTAGCAAGTGTCTTCTATAAAGGGCTAGATAGTAAATATTAGAGGCTTTATGGGTCACAACTATTTAGCTGTGCCAATGTAGTGTGAAAACAGCTGTAGACAATAAATAAATTATTGATGTAGCTGTGTTCCAATAAAACTTTGTTAACAAAACAGGTGGCTACTGCCCTGTATATCTGAAATGAACAAATAAAAAAATTAAAATAAAAAAAATACAGGTGGCAACCTGCATTTGGCTGACAGGCAGAAATTTGCCAACATTTGATATAAAAACCAAGTAATTTCAGCCCAATCTGCAACAGCTTTCAACAGTCATTCTGGCTCCAGAAATCCTTGCTGACTAGCTGGGGGCTGTCATTAAGGCTGAAAGACAGTTCCACCTGTCTTGCCATTCCTGTTCCCTTCTCCTTCCCATGCCTGTTTACTAAATTGGTGCCTCAGTCTGGCTGGGCAAAAATCAGGAGCCACTCAAGAAGGGACAAACTTTATTTCCGAACTCCTGAGAATGCCATGCATGCGGCCTTCTCCCAGGACACACCACACACCAACTGGAAATCCCTCCTCCAGCACTTCCCCAACCAACTCAAACTCCAAAGTAGCCGGCACCTGAGGTGGACATCAGGGGTCTAATATACAATTGAATACACAGCTTAACATAACCATCATCATCTCAATGGCTTGCTGGCGTCACCTCTCAACTGCTCTGTTCTGGCAAAAATGCCAGGCATCATTCCAACTCGGCTATGGCTCTCAGCAAACTGGGGTTTCAATAAACACCTGCACACACTTCTTCCATCCTAGCTTCTGTTGCCTAGTGAACTCAACATGGACCCCACCGAATTTGGGGTGGACGACTGGAACATCTACCAAACTGAATGGGGGTCTGTCAATAGGCTCAGTCAACAGGGATCGGGTTTGCCCTTCTCTGGGCCTGATCACCTCTGCTATTCGGTCTTCATATGTGAGCAACTCAACTCTATCACTTCCTCACCACAAGAGCAATGCTGGAGCCCCTAGAGTCAGGGATCAGGACTTCAATGAGGCAGTGCCTCATCAAGACTGGGGGAAAAGGACATTAGTTGGTCCTCTTATTTTCTTAACCGACCTTCTCCCAAAGCCCTGTTTCAAATCTCATGCTCATGTCACAGTTTGACAGGGAGCCAAACTAGACATCAGGATTAGAAGAGTACTCATCCCACTGGAGCAGGACCTATCCTTGGTGCTCTGAAGGATATATACATATCCTCCTCCTCCATCCCTACATATATACTCATTCCCTTTCATATATTTATATGTTCATTTGCCTTCATTCCTACTTACATATTCATCCTACTTCACTCCTACTTATATACTCATCTTTCTTCAATTTTGAAGTTCCTTCAATGCAGAAAGGTGGATGTTTTGAGCATGAACCTCTGATTATAAAGTCTTTAGTCATTAATCTAAAATACTGAAAGTTAAATAATTTCAGCAAAGGCTTGGGAACATGGTAAGCAATGTTTAAGAATTTACCTCCTGTTTAGTCCCTCAAATCTCAGGTTGAAAGTGACTTGATTTTTTTTTTCATTTCCCACAAAGACCCTTTCACATATATGCTTAGAACTAGAACTCAAATGTGCAAAATGTTTTGTTGAACAATAAAGTAATGTTAACAAGGAAATCAGCCAGGCTGCGTGGCTCTTCTTCGTGCAGTAACTTAGATGTCTCTGCATCAAATTCTACATTTTGCTTAAGAGAAGGGAGATTGATGGAAGGAAAGATGAGCAATCTGTGCAGCAAATTTAGAAAGTAAATTTAACCTCCTTTATTAGGTCTTTGAGTCAGAGTTTTAAATTCTTACATTCACATGGACATTGTGTGAAATGCATGCTAATAAGCATTTGCTGCTTTCACCAAGACAGCTAGAAAATACAAAGGCTCTCTCTCCTCCTCATGTCATTTACTACCAGCAAATTTCCCCTCAAGATTAGTATAACAGAACCTCCTTAGGACACCTTACAACTTTAAAAACAAAATGGGCCTTTCAGATAATATACATAGAAAGTGGGACCTAGGAAGCTGCATTTTAAAAATTCCTCCAATTATTGTGATTGTAGGATTCCAATTTCCAAATTAAAACACTAAGAAGAGACTGTGATTTCTGTTAGGAACTCTAACCTTACTGTATCTAGTAGTAACTGGGGAATTTTTAAATGCAATTTCACAGAACATACTTCCTGAATTTGCATTTAATAAGTCTTCCTGGTGATCCTGATGCAGATGGACCACACTCTGACATGCTGGTCTTTCAGGTCCCTTCCAGCTCTTATATTTTAAAACTCCATGATCCTCCTGTGTGCAAATATGGCAGCACTACTGCTTTGTTCACACCCTAATTAGATCTCCTCATGGTGCACAGCTAGCATGTTCATTTCCCATATCCTTTGAATCCAGGACTAGCTCTAGCTAATGGAATATGGACCAAAATGATGTGTCCTTCTTTAGGTTGGCCCCTAACACACCCCACATGGTCCTCCACTCATAGTCTCACCTTTCTCTTTACACCAAAACATAAATGATCTGGCAGAAGAATCCAAAGAAGGATAGGAACAGCAGAGACATCTAAGTTACTGCATGAAGAAGAGCCACCCAGCCTGTCACATTCACATGGGAATTTGACTGAATGGAAAATAAATGTTTTTAGGTTGATCCACTGAGATTTTATGATTGTGTTCTGTTTGTTCTAAATATACCCAGAAATATATACTAAGACAATCCATTTTAAAAATTAAGTGTAAGCAATGCAAAGCACAACGCACATTCACAGTCACAGTTAATGATATTGCTGTGTGACAAACCTCCCCTGAATGTTAGTGTCTTTAAACCTATCAAGTGGCTCTTTTTGTAACTGCATGTCTCTGATTGGGACTCTCAAACTGGCTTAGTCAGGCTTCTGCCTAGCATGGAAGACTGTTCACAGGGCAGTTCAGCACTTTAGGACAAGTGATCCAGAAAGTAGGGCAGAAGCTCCTCAGAAGTCACCCAGCATTGGAACTAGTCACAAGCCCATCAAGATTCAAGGGAAGAGAATTTAGACTTAATGTCTAGATGGGGAAACTAAAATTTTCAATATTATTTCATTCCAAATTATACCTTTAAAGGGTTAAGTATAAGTAGTATGCTAGGTTGCAAAGGTTGTACTAACAGATACCACAGATCAGATGGTTTAAAACAGTTGAAATTCATTGTATCACAATTCTAGACACTGTAAGTCTAAAACCAAGGTTTCAGCAGGGCCATCTCCCTTTGAAAACTGTCAGGGAATCCTTTCTTGCCTCTTTGTAGCATCTAGGGGGTTACCATAATGCCCTCAACTTGTAGTGATCGTGCCAATCCTCTGCCTGCACTCAGCATCCTCCCCATGTCTCCTCGTGTGGGCTGCCTCTGTGCATGTCTATATCTGTATCCAAATATTTCACCTTTTTAAGGACACCAGTCATATTAGATCAGGGTCTATCTCAGTGATCTCGCTTTAAACTATTTCCATATAAGATCACATTCTGAGGTCCTAGGGATTAGGACCTCAATTATGTTTATTTGGGAGTTGGTTCCAATCCAACTAGTAACAGTAGTAACTAACTGTTCATGAGCTTCAAACAGAATACTACAGATAGTTAAAGCAACTCAGAAAAAAGGAGAGTAAGCAATGAAAGAGAGGATAATTAGAATCCTCTAAAGGTTTCTCTTAAGTCTTTCCTTTGGATTTTTCTGTGAAGGAAAGTTTCACTGATGTACTGTTAAAAAACATTTTAAATTCAGGTCAGAAAAATGTACATCCTTGGAGCTTAAATACTTTCCCCAAACAATTTGAAATGATTCTTCCTGTACACATAATTATCCTAGTATCCATATGTGAAGGAGTGAGGTGGTACTTAACTACCTCTTGGCCTTGCCTCTAAATAAACCAAAAATTAAAACTCAGTGCTCCCTTACTATTCCTGTGTGCTGAATGTTCTTTCTTGTCAATCTAGAAGGAGTCTCAAAGGGTTTTCACATCCTCAATCAACATAAACTAATTTAAATTCCTCCAGTCACCACAGAATTTGCTAAGTGCAAAATTAAAGCTGGGACATACAAAAGTAAAGACGGAATACAATATGCTCCTTTTTTGATTTGTGAAACAGTTACAAATTTAAGATTGGAAATAGATTGTGGAAGTTTGTGAATGCCATGCTCTGCTTATATCCTGGGTCACTCCCAAATAAATGAATATCATCAAAAAAGTTCCTAACCTTAAAGCCTGCTCTGAATGAGCCCTACCTCCTTTGAATCCAAAATTCAAGCATTATCTGAAAAAAACATTTCCTATCTGTGTTCATCTCAAATTCAAGTAAAAACCTAAAAGTAGTTCCAGAGATTTTCTTGGAAAGAAGTATGCCTGGCACTCCAAACTTATGGGGGGGGGGTGGGATGTATTAATCGTTCATTTTATCCAGGGGGTTTACACAAAAAGCAGGAAAGAATATCTAAAGGTCCCTAATGAGAGAATATCACTCTTCTGTAAGACCCTGGAGGCCCGCATCTTGTTTAAATCTGGGCTCCATGAACTTAGATAGGTCATTTCTTGAGATGTAGTTTCTTAGTCTATAAAATAGAGATATTAATGCCCACTGTTCATTATACTGGTGGGGATTAATAGGGATATTATGACTTAGGATTTGCATGTCTGGAACATGGTAAAAATATCAATACACCAAGTGGCAATCTTTGGCATTGATTCCTCTTAGTCACAGGTCTCGGTGTGAGAAAACCTTTGCAACTCTTGTGTACCACTAGTCCAGATGCTAGACTTGTGATATGAGATTCTGATGTCATCATCACAATAACTCAAAATAAAACTACCCACATTCTGTGGCTGAAGTGTAGAATTTACCTAAAATACATGGACATTTCTAGGGCCAAAAATCTTAGGAAGTGATTTATTTTTTAGACAGGAAATAGGTAAGCTGGAAGGTGGGCTTTGGGTATCAAAAAGACAGAATAGCACTCTCTGGGTTTTTCTCTTGGGTTTGGACTCAAACAGCTTTGAATATTCCTGAGAGCAACCATGGGGCAACTGGAGAAGGAACAGCCAGACTGGGAGGTTGCCAGGACTGAACAAGAAGGAAGTGTTGCAAGCCCAAGCCCAATAAAAGAACCCTGTACTGTACAGCCACGACCATCTATTTAATGTGATTTTCTATATCCCTCCACTCAAGATAACTTTATTTTAAAAGTCTTGGTCTTACCAACTGCAAATAAGAAATGATGCACAAAAGCACTTTGTTACTTAGGCATGAGTGTTAGGGGAAATCTAAGACCAGTATGAAGGTGGTAAAGGTGACTAGAGTATAGAAGAGAACTTGTGGTCAAGCTGACCACACTTGGACAGTCTTGTCCAGCCTGATGAATCTAGGCTCACTAGAGGGAGCACCTTTACAACAGTCATTCGATTGAAAAGAACAGAATCTTAGCTTAGTCTTATAACATTAAAACATCCATCTATAAAACTAAAGGCTTCTGATCATCTGCCCTCCTTCCAATCCTGGTCTTCCTCCTTTGTATCTGCCCAAAGCAAGTACTACATGATATATAGCCCTCTGGAACTTTTTGTATGTAGTCTGTGAACTATACATTGTTTCATGTACATTTTAAGAACATAAGTGGAGCTGCACCATGGTGCGTACCTGCAATTCCAGTGGCTCAAGAGGCTGAGGCAGAGGATTGTAAGTACAAAGCCAGCCTTAGCAACTGAGTGAGGACTTAAGCAACTTGGTGAAACCCTGTCTCGAAAATAAAATATAAAAAGAAAGGCTGGGGGCTGGGGATGTGGCTCAAGTGGTAGCACGCTCGCCTTGCATGCCTGAGGCACTAGGTTCGATTCTCAGCACCACATAAAAATAAAATAAAGATATTGTGTCCACCTAAAACTAAAAAATAAATATTTAAAAAAAAAAGAAAAAAAGAAAAAAGAAAGGTTGGGGATGTAGCTCAGTGGCTAGATAAGTGCTCCTGGGTTCAATCTCAGGTGCCAAAAAAAAAAAGAGAGAGCAAACATAAGTGGTAGCAGACTACCTTTTTTTTTTTTTTTTTTTTTAGAGTGAGAGAGGAGAGCAGACTACCTTTTTTTGATCTGCAATTTACTATTTTAGTCTAGAAATGCCCATTGTTGTAGGCTCTCTTTTTCAATGCTACCTAATGTGTATGTAGATATACAGTTCAAACTATATTTAGCCATTCCCTGACTGATGGTCTTTATGTTGTTTCCAATATTTGCTATTACAAACTACAAGGCAATGATTGTTTCTGCACCTGCTGCTCTTAAGAATGTGATAGCTTTTCTAGATCCACTGTGGAATTTTGGGATCACATGTTAGACAGTTATAGATTATGCTATATCAACTTAAACTCTTCATCATTAACTTATAAACATTGCTTTTGCTTCACAGCATCACTCGTTTGGTACTATTACTTTTGGCCAATCTAAGGAATGAAAAAGAAAATGAATGAATGTTTTATCAGATATCTCCCTGTTTATAGACAGATAGTCCTTCATGATTACTGGCATTTGTATTTGAATGAGTGTAAACTGTCTACACCCATTGTCCATTTTTCTATTGGATTTTTGATGTTTTTTAATTTTAATTGATTGTGTTCCTTACATATTCTGGATAGTAAAGTTTAATCTCTTGTATATTCCAAAGGTTTTCTCCCAATTTGTCATTTTCCTTTCAACTTTGCTTAAAGTGACATTTTGTTAAAAATGAAGTTTTAAATTTGAGTATACTCAAACTTATCAATCTTTTTGTGAAATCAAGATTGAATGAAATAATAGGTGGTTTTAGTAACTGTGGGGTCTAGGGTAAGATATTTAATCTGTTTGTGACTATTAACAATGGCTTCCCATGAGTGCAGGAGATGGAATATCTCAAGTTTGTCCCTACCCCCATACAATCCCCCAACCCGAAAAGCTCTTGTGTGAAACAATCCAAGAAAGTTAAGAGATGAAATGACTGGGTTATAAGCATTAACCTAATCAGGGCATTAATCCCCTGATACAGGGTAACTAGGTAGTAACTGTAGGTAGTAGCTAGGATGTGGCTGGAGGAGGTAGGTCCCTGGGAGGGTTCCTGTGGGGTATACATTTTGTGCTTGTTGAGCACAGCTCTTGATCTGCTTCCTAAACCATGTTCTGAGCTGCTTTCCTCTACCACACTTCTGCCTCACCACAAGTCCCAACAAATGGAGCTGGCCTTCTATGGACTGAGACCTCTGAAACCATGAGCCCCAAATAAACTTTTCTTCCTTTAAAAAAAGGTCTTTTGGTCAGAGCAGTAAAAAAAAAAAAAAAAAAAAAAAAAAAAAAAAAAAAAGCTGTCTGTTGGGCTGGGGTTGTGGCTCAGTGGTACAGCGCTTGCCTGGCATGGGTGAGGCCCTGGGTTCGATCCCCAACACCACATATAAATAAATAAATAAATAAATAAATAAATAAATGGAGATATTGTATCCAACTACAACTAAAAAATAAATATTTAAAAAAAAAAAAACCTGACTGTTAAGAACTGACTCCTATATTGGGAGATATCTGAGGGCAGCATTACATACACTGGGATGCTGAAACTCTGGACAGCTGATTCCATGCCTCTTCCTTCCCAACTCTACATTTAGTGACATCACATTAGTAGAGGGAAATTGGCCATGGGGGAGCATTTATGCTATAGAAATAGGCAAACATTGCAAACCATGGCCTATCTCCTTTGGAGAGCCAGTTCTTAGCTATTTATCAATACAACACTGACCTACAGTGGCACAGCCATATGCCAACAGAGCCTTCAGCTGAGAGCTGCTGCTTATGCTGAGACAGATCTAGTTAGAAAATTCTTGTGCCGACCTGAAATCTGCCTCTGATAAGGTAGGTCCTGATCTTCCTTCTAGAACTGAAGTTAACAAACTTTGTCTGAGAGGCTTTTGCTGAGTGAGACAACTATTTGACTCCATTACATATTCCTCTTAGTTTTTTTCCAACCATTTAAAAGTGGAAAAACATTTTTTTTTTAATTTCTCAAGGACTACACAAAAACAGGTGGCAGGCTTTGGCCCACCAACTGTCCCACATCATCTGTTCAAGAACAACATGTTCAAAGAGCATGAGCCCTCTGTGACCTACACAACCACCCTTCCCAAATCTAAAGATGGTCTTCAAACATCCCTGGGACTTTCCTTCCCAAGACTAGGATCCTGCCAAGGTTACGCTTAAAATCAAATTCAAATACAGGGTAGAAGGATTTAGGAATGTTTATAGAATCTACTTCATTGGACACCTGAAGCTGTGATGGGCTTTGATGCTATAGGCCCAGTTAATTGCAGCAAAAGGCAAAGAAATCTGTAAGGAGGCCAGTCAGGTACTCTGGCTAACTCAGGTATATCACAGGACCTAGAAAAATGAGAACACAGAGAATTATCTACTTGATGGCTGTGTGATCCCTGACAAGGCACTTAACCTTTCTGAGCCTCTAACAGAATAAAGACAGACACAATTCTTTAAAATTACCCATTGAGAGTTGTAGTCTCTTTCTCCTCCACCTTGAATCTGGTCATTCTCTGGGTCTACTTAATAGAACATGAAAAAACTGATGCTGAGTCAGTTTCCAAGCCCAGCTTTTAAGAAACCAGCAGCTTCCATGACTTGTTTTGGAATATTTGCCACTGGAACTCAGCTGCCATGCTGGGGGAGAGCTCAAGCAGCACTGTGGAGCAGAATCAAGGAGTACATTTGTAGTGGATTCAATGTCTCACTCAACTCAGCTGACAGGCAGTGCTATTGTGCCAGCCATGTGACAGGCCACCTTAGGAGGGGATCCCCCTGACTGAACTTCTTTCATACCAGCACCACCATGCCCTGCCAGTCATGTGAGGGACCATCTTTTAAAAGTATCCTTCAGCCTGAGAGAGTTGTCCCTGCTGGTGTTGCAAGGGGGCAAGGAGAGCTGTCCCTGCTGAGCCCTATCAAAACTAGGTTTGAGGTCAAATGGCTACTGCCATTTTCAGTCACAAAATCTTGGATAGTTTCTTCTTATGCACCAAGAGAAGCTCAGACTACTACCTCCTTGGGCTTTGTGAGGATTAAACAACACAGTGTATACAATTTGTTTACTTCAATGCATGACAAATAAAAAGAACTCAATACTGGCAATTATTATTGTTCAGAAAAAAATTAAGCTGCTTGAGCTCCCCTCCACAGGGAAAAATATTACCTCCTATCCTAGGGTTTTACCACCTCATGCTCAGCTTTCTAAAAAGGTTGAAATTTTTCTTTCATGACTTCTTCATTAAACGAGAAGAAATATTAGCTCACTCATCTTCAAAAATCCTTCCTTTATGGCACCTATCTGGCACATGGGAGGCACTGGGTTTGATCCTCAGCACCTCACAAAAATAAATAAATAAAATATTGTGTCCATTTACAACTTAAAAAAAATTTAAATGTTTCCTCTTTGACACTCAATTTTCATACAAACTCTTAACTAGTCTCATACTTCCATTCCTAAACCTCCCTACTGCCCAACACGTGACCATGCCACCTCTCCAAAAATTAAAAGAATCTGTCTCAGTTCATTGCATTCAAGTTGACCTAGGCCTCCAATGATTTGAGGGAGACACTGTTATTGGTGTTACAGAAAATCTTATGTTTTTAGAGTATATGTGCCACATGCATGGGTGGACCAAACCTGTTCAGCCAAGTGTGAAAAGAAAAGGATGGCCCTAGTCTTATTTTATTAAAACAGAAAGAAAGGAAGGAAGGAAGGAAGGAAGGAAGGAAGGAAGGAAGGAAGGAAGGATGAATTTGTGATCCCTAAAAAGTTCTTGACCTCAAGAACTGGGTCCTCATAGTCCTGGAGGACATACCTGTAAAGCTGGATTAAAGAATAGCCTCTATGGAAAAATGAATATTTTTAAAGCAATTACTTTCATTCACAAACAAAAATGCAGAATTATGACTTTCTTTCAGCATCCAAGATGAGGACAGGATGCCAGAATGGTAAAAAGAAAATGTATCATGATTTATCAATACCAGCAGGCACCATATGACAGCCAACCCCCTCACTGAATGTTTAAGAAGTGGGAGTAGTTGCCAACATAGCACAACCAACTATTGTGCTTTCAAGTCTTGATAAGATCATCCAGACCCCTGACTTAAAGGATGACAAACTCAAGTTCAAGGCAAAATGATCAAGTGGCAGTTTGCTGAGGCAGACTCTCAGACAGAAGGCTATGGTTTTCAGCTAAACATGGTACCAAAAAAAAAAAAAGGAAAAAAATTAATTTTTTTCAAATTGAGGAAGCATGTGCAACATAATGAGACATTTATAAAATAAGCCAACAACTAAAAATAGTTTTTATTTCTCTCTTCTTCTTTCAGGGAACAGAATCCCTTTCCCTCTACCCATTGAATAGATCAAAATAATTGTCAATCTTGAGAATATGCTCTAGGTTTCATATGCTCTGGGTTTCAAGAAGGGGTTTGTAATAGACAAATCTCTAGAGGAGAAAACACTGATCATCATTTTTTATGAGTTATCAGGGCCTAGTGGAATGACACATTAACCCCCTGCAGGATGTTTTGCATAGACTATTGTCACACCTACAATAGATTCACATAAACCACTGGCCCTCCCTCCCCTTACTCCTGGAACTTGCTCATTTTCTAATTCTCTCCTTGCATTTCTATTTCTATAGGGGATAGGTCAAACAAAAGAGGAACAAATGGGGGAGATAACACAAAAAATTTCAAACAAATGAAGCCAGAATCTCTTTAAAGCTCCCAGAAATGAAAATTATGGAGCCAATTAGTTCAGGAAAGAAATAATTTTTAAAAAGCACATGGTAGCAAGAAGTCTTTGGAGAACATTGGCTCAATGCATTTTTCAAGTAATCCCATGAGACTAAAGGATGCCCTTGAGAGAGGTAACAATGTTGGAGAAAGGGTCCTGATGTAGCTAAGGCTTTAGGGAGTCTTGTGGATGTGGGCAACCTTATGTTTCTGATTAGAATGATGAAAAGTCTTGGACCTGGAGTCATTCAGATCTCAATTAATGGAGACAAGAGTTGAGAGAGAATCCAAAACATCCATTTCAGGTGAAAATAGAAACAAATTCAAAAACCAGATGTTAGTATGCTAGAAAGGAACCCTGAAATCAGGGTGGATCCTTAGCTACCTGAATGGGAGATGCAGTGTGGATTTAAGACCTGAGGCATGAGACTGGGCCACCCATCTGTCAACATCCAAAAGTCTAAAGACAGTCTTGGGTTCTACATTTTAAGAGAGATGAAGTCTGGAGAATATTCAAGGTTGGGGGTGTGGTTCAGTGGTAGATAAAGTGCTTAACATACTTGAAATCCTAGGTTCAATGCCCAGCATGGAAAGGAAAGAGAAAATACTACAGTGAGGGTGATACATACTCAAGAAGGACAATAAAGCTATCCCCACTCTGGGAAGTTTAGGGAGGACAACAGATGTAGATACTTCCGTTGGCTCCAGGAATGGAGGAAGCATTGGCTAGCTTGGTTCAGGCAGGAAATTCACTAGAAAACATTTGGACCTCTAGGCACAGCATCCTAGAATTCAGTGGCTGAGTCTGCCAACTGGGTCACCATAAATGATGTACATGTATGCAGAGCTACAAATGTGCAGCCCTCAAATTGTGTACATGGGGCCTGGGGTGCCAAGCTGGACCTTGAAGGTAGTCCTCTCCAGTCACAAAGAGCTTTATTATTTCAGTGATCCAAACCAATGGCCACGTTCAAAGCATACTGGACCAAGGTAAGAAAGGGAGAAGGAAGCATTGCTTTAGGCAATGTAGTGGGGGAAAGAGGGTAGATAAAAGGCTGAGAGACAAGCTACTGAACCTCTTTCCAATTTGTTGCAAGCAGATTTCTGAACAACAGAAAGTACTCATGCAAAGGAAAATAAGGAAGTCAATAGGCAGAAAGACCACAACATATGCCAAACCTCTTTTTACTTAATGGCTTCAGCCCAAGCTTTGGAGACCCACAGAAATAATTAGGCCAATTGAAAGTGGGGCAAACGGAAAAGCTGGGGCAGCCAGACATCTCTTCAGCCAGGGCAATTATAACTGGCGCTAGAACAAAAGGCCAGTGGGAAGTAAACCAAGCTGGGACGGCCATAGATGGAGGTTTACTCCAAAATCAATCTGTCTTAGTTTAGCTGAAAACAAAGGAAGACTATTATCCAGCAGAAGCTCTGAGGTGCAGCTCCTCCTACTTTTCGACTGGGTTTAGTTCATGAAAGCTGCTGATTGCTGTTAATGATCTGGAAATCCCAGGATGAAAGACCACTAGCCCATCAGATGAGGGTACGGCCAATGCAAAGACAGGTGTTGCCTGTCCTTTAGCCACCCCTGAGTTGTGAAGAGCTGAGCTTTTAATGGGCACAGAGCAGAAGGGTCCTTTGATTCCGTTTGAGGATGTATTTGAGGTGGAGGAAGAAGACCTGGAAGAGGAGGAAGAGATGGAAAAGATATTGAAATTCACTCGCAGTTGATGAGGCTGCCGTATCACTTCCCCTCTCATTTCCCCCCTTTTAAGGATAAGGGACCTGGCTCTAATAGAAGAGGGGACACAGAGCTGCTGACAACCTAAGTGAAAAGGAAAGGGAGGGAGTAACTTGAAACCCTGCTCTTCTGGAAGAGGGGGCTGAGCACACAGCCATCCCCATCAGAGGCCTCTGGGAAGATGGAGACAAGATTTCAATCTTCACTTCAACAGCATAAGTCTGAGGCTATGACAGGATATGGGCTGATGCCATGAAGAATACTGTAATGGGCACAGAGGACTCTTAATTGTCTGAATAGCTCATCTTCTTTCTTTCTTTCCTTCTGCACATAAACACTTAAGTACCTGCTATGTGATGGGTATTATACTACATGCCAATGCCAACTGGCAGCTCTAATTTCGGCCACCCACTTCTGATTGCCATCTGATTGGCATCTAGCATGATAACGCCACTTTCAATAGGTTCTCAACTCCTGTCCCTTGAAATCCCATCAACTGTCCTTCCAGTCCACATTTTCCATCCCATGCACCCAACTTGAACATAGGGTCCCAACACTTTTCAGCTCTGCTTTAATGACAGAGGACTACTAGAAGCACAGCAGGTCACAAATGATGCAGAGTCTTTTAGAAGCAATATCTCTGTCTTCAGTTCCTCTCTTCATTCCCCCATCCTTAGCTAGAAAGGTCCTTCAATGCTGTTAATGAGAATCATCATAGGCCTCCCGTAGCTAGTCACCTGGACTGAACTTGACTTCAGCCACTTATACTGAGAAAACTGTGGGCTAACATTCATGTCCTCTCCTGGATGCTTGGCATATTATAAATGCCATAACCAACACAATTCTAAAAGGTGATTAAAAACACACATATAAGATCAATTAAATCTAACTTGGGTAGGCAGAAAAACAGTTGAGGGTATAAGAAGTGAGCTAGTCTTTCATGGATGAGTAAGAATTCTTCAGGGGGAAAAAGTACGACCTGGTCATGGCAAGAGATTTTCTATGGATAAAGCATAAGTGACAGAGAGGAAGTGGGTGGAGGGGAAGTGAATGATATAATAAGGGGCCTTGGCAAAAATCAAGGAGTCTACACCATTCTATGAATCATGGACTTCATTCAGGAGGAGGATGGAAGCCCTCAGTGATGCTTTTAAAAGTTTTATAAGATATAATTCACATACCATAGAATTCATTATTTTTAAGTATACAAATCAATGGGTTTTAGTATTTCACAGTTATTCAATAATCACCACAATCTAATTTTAGAATATTTTCATCACCCCCCAAAAGAATCCCCTTTGCCCACTAGCAGTCACTCATCTTCTATCTCTACAGATTTGCCTATTCTGGACAGTTCATATAAATTAAATCATACTAACATATGGCCTTTTAAACCAGCTTCTTTCATTTGGCATACTTTCAAGGTTCATCCATGTCATGGTAAGTATTAGTACCTTATATTTAATGGTCAAATCGCAGTCTGTTATATGAATGTACCATATTTTGTTCATTGGTTGATGGATATTTGGTTTGTTTCCACTTTTTGACCACTATAAATAATACTACTACAAATATTCACATGTAATTTTTGTGTGGAGATACATTTTCATTTCTCCTGGGGACAGTCTGAGAAGTGGAAATGCTAAGTCATATAGTAACTCTTACACATATTGAAGAATGACGAACTATTTTCCAAAGTAGCCTGCCATTTTACATTCTCACCAGCAATGTATGAGGGTTCCAGCTTCTCCACATACTTTCCAACACTTGATATCATTTATCTTTTTAATTAGAGGCATCCTAGTTGGATATAAAGTTTTATCTTGGGGCTCTAATTATGTATCCCTACTGACAAATGATACTGATCATCTTTTCATGCCCTTATTCACTGAAGGTTTTTCAGTAAGATAAGTTGTTAATTTATAATAAATCTGGAAGTAAATATAACAGTACAGAATAAGAGAATGCCTTAAAAACTCAGGGAAGAGTTCATGAGATTATGAACCAGAGCAAAAGTGGGAGAGTGGTAATGAAAACAGGAATCCAAAAGTTCTTTGAGTGGCAGAACCCAAAGGATTACTTAGCCACAGCATCAGGATTCAAGTATCAAGGGAACTAGAGAACCAAGAGAAATCTTTTTGAACCCAGAGCAAGATTATTTTCTACCTATTTTCCAGATCCATGTTCTACTTTTCTACATCTAGTTCTGGGTCCAGGGAGGCTGTTCATAGAGACTGAGTCAGAAGTTTCCCTTATCAGTAGGTTTTTAGTTTGGTTTGGCCAAAATATATCACCAACAGGAAAAGAGAGTGAAGTCAACCCTGCTTCCTTCCTAACAGGTAGCCATGGGATGGCTGAGTCCCATTTTCTAGGGCTCAGTTCATGTCAGACAGTTCTCTCCAGGAAGTTATCCTTTCCAAGGTCTTCAAACCACTCCCCTTCCTTACTCTTCCCCTCCAAGGGTGGTTATAGCTCTGTGACTCAGTTCCAAAAGGATGCTTCCCCATCATTTGTCCTTTCCCTGAACCTTGCATACTCCTTTGTGAACAGTCTCAAATTTCTCTGTGTGTGCCATCTGCTTCCTAGAAGAATCCGTATTGACTCAAACCCTGATGTTGTAGAATAAAAAACTTCTACTCCTCAGGAACCAGTCAAGAGTGTGTTTACTAAAGCTAAAATCAGTAGATCATCATTTTACAAGGAAAGATGCCCTCAACAGTGGTCAGCATCCTGGTTTTTAAGCCAAATATGACCCTTTTAATCATATCAAGTTGTTCTTCTCACTGTATTTGAACTTGGCATGTATTTGTTAGTTCAATGACAGTATTAAGTACCGTGGGTGCTGAAGTAGGATACCATCTTGCCCTCTAAGAAAACATATTGAGGGAGGCAAACATGTATATGCAGCTGCAACACCAGAGCCCCCACAAACTCATCTATCTGCTGGGATCCATCACTCTGACAGGGAAAAAGAAGGACATTTTTCTGCCTCCAACCAATTTCACAGAAATGCTAAGAAATAAGGATCAAAGACTGCTTCCAGAGAAGCAGTATTAGAGAAAGAAATGGAAAAGTCAGAGGCCCTCCAAGTAAAGACTGGCTTTCAATAACTTCTAAGTCACTCTTTGAAATGCATTGAGTGGGGTTAGTGGGGCTCAAGGACAGACGGCACATATGAATCAATAACAGAGGAGGGAAAAAGCAAGGGTGACTCAACAGCTCATTGACAGTGGGGTTTGAAGGTTAAGTCGCACAGAAATTTAGGGCTTAGAAAATTCAACCAAAAAAAATCCCTCCCTAAGAGGCTACCGTCTACAATTCCATCTCCCCCTGCACCCTCCCAACAGCATCTGGAAGTAAGTATATGCAACTTTCTTTATCATGAGGTGGTGATACTGCCACTCTCCAAGAGTTGTACACAAGGATTAAGTGAGATAAGTTAAGGGAGGAACCCACAGTGGCTAGTCTAAACAGGCACAAAAGAAGCCTGGCTTCCCTCTCCAGGAAGAGCTACCCTCATCATTTAACTATATCATCTCTCTTAATGCAGTTTGTGAAGATCCCACCTGATGGGGACCATCTGGATGGTGTACTCTACATTTCTTCAAACGCTGCAGAAAAAGATCACTAGAACTTCTGTAGTCTAGGGAAGAAGACATAAGTGAAGCTTGTGGCTCATGACTCAATTATATCTCATTTTGTCATTCATCTCTCAGTGGCCATACATGGGAACTGCCTTAGTTCAGAGCCTAGAAAGGGAGCTGACATGTCCTTATAGAATGTTTACTACTGTTTACTACTGTTACACTGTGTCCTGTTTACTACTGTTACACTGTGGTCCTAATGGTCCTCATTTACATCATTATAATGACAACAATATTAAAAACATGTTTGGGGGTGGGGGTGGGGGGAAGAGGTTAAACAGAGGTGAGGTAATACTTAGTTACTTGGAAATACAAATTAAGAGGGAAAAGGCAATACAAGGTTATTTCTAAAAGTATTTTTGTTTGCTTAAAAAAAAAAAAAAACCTTACAAGGATATGAGGCAGAAGGGGAAGGCCTGAGGGGCTAATGGGTGGTTCTGGAAAGATTGTTGTTGGTCTGTTTTCGATAGTAGTCCAATATGATGACACTTCCAGTGATTTGTGGTCTACAGACTCTTTCTTCTGAAGCAGCAGCTGTAGGTGAATGATCCCCAGCTTCCTGTCTCCAATCACCCATCCAGAATTCTGGACACAGCAGAACCTGGAGAAGGTACCATCTGACCAGTGTGGAGGAAAGCCAGGTAGAATACTTGAGCTGAGCCTGGATCTCCCACGTGGCAGCCCTTGGGGCCTGAGAGGGAGGTGGGCTCTGTACATGAAAAGGAAGCTGCAGAGGTAGCCAATGATAAGGATGCAAAAGACACGGGAACAGCAAGGCAAGGGGACAAACAAGAGGTAAAACCAGCATTCCTGAGGGGTCGGTTGAGCCAAAATTCCAGAGTCCCTTTCTACCCTGATCTCTTGGTATGCTGGCTCCAGGAGTGGTTGGCCAAGACAGGAAGAGAAACAAGATTTATGACATGGCTGTGAGTTTCAGACAGGAATTGTAAACACTTCACAGAGAGGCCTGGATATAGAGTCTGTGGCCCCTTGGAAGAAGTCTAAGCAAAGCCAAGTACCTGGGGCTACAAAAGTCCACATGGTGGACAGCCATGTGGTTGGTTCCTCCCCCTCACCCCGTTTCCAAAATTACAGGTCTTTTTTGGAGCTAAGCAGAGATTCGAAATACTCATGTATACAGTGAAGAGACCCTCATGCCAGATACTAAAATTATAAAAATGTCCTAAAATCTATAGACCAATAAGCTTACAGATGCCACATGTGGTTTGTTTTTCAGATTTCCATTGTCCTGAATTTCTCAAGACTGTCCAGAAACCAAATGATCCACTTAAGTAAGTATAAATACCAATTTAATAACATGAAGGAAGGAAACACTTTTCGACTGATCTGGCAAATAGAACATGCATAGGGGAAGACACACACTGGGCTTTATTTCTCAAGAGAATGCCTGAGTGGAAAATAACCTATTTTCTGTGATTTAATTCTATTGTGAAAGGTTGAGGCTGTTGCCAAAGGCACTTTACTTCTCTGCTCTTGCTTAATAAGAGATATTTGAGGAGCAGGCTGCCAAAAGTGTAAGCCACAATAGCTCTTGAAATTACCTTTGTGAATAAAAACAAAAGTTCAAAAAGTCAAAAGAGCTGAGTGGAGAGAACAAATGTGCCAGCAAAGAAGCACTGAAGAAGCCCCCAGATGCTTTTGTGTTTTGTGGGCACCACAAGAGAAGTGGAGAACTACGTGACTAGAAGGCCTGGGCCTCAGATACCCCTCATTATTGGCTTCACTTAGGTCCCTGCCACCACGCTCTGCTTTTTACAACTTGTGCCACTTCTACCATGTTTAGGAACCATCATTTTAATCACTACATTTGTCTCCTAAAAGGCTCCTGTAGTTCTCAATTTGCTGACCAGGTCACCACATATTCCTTTACATCATGCACCATGCTGATATACAATGAACAGAATTCATGATCACATTCTGATTATTCTGCATCTCAGTTTGGCTAAGAAACACAAAATGAGCCAACTGAATAATGATCCTGCATGAAGCGATCTAGCATTCACAAATAAGTAAGAGTACAACTTAGCAGTTATTTGTGATGAAGAAATTGAATCCTAGAAATTATTAACTTAGCTGGAGTCAGAAAGAGAACTAAAAAAGAAGAATTGTTATTCAATAGGGATAGCATTTAAGTTTGTCAAGATGAAAAAGTTTAGAAATCTGTTGCACAACTGAGTACATACAGCTAACATTGCTACATTGCACACTTAAACATGATTAAGATGGTAGAATTTATGTGGGGCATTCTTTTCCACAATAAAAAAAATTAATAAAATTTACCTTTATAAATTTAAAAAAAAAATGATGCAATGGCCTGAAGTTGACTACAACCATACCAGAATACATTAAGTGGAAACTCCTGGAAAGGAAGGTAGAGAGACATGGAGAAAGGGAGGGAAAGTCCTAAACAGGGTTACTTTGTTGTAAAAATGTGCCTTAACATTGAAAAAAGAACCAATAAGGGGAAAATTAAGAATTAGAGAACCAAACTGTCTTGATTTCTTGTAATGGACCATCGTGTCAATTATTATTAGGCATTTTGCCACTTTTGCTTTCTAAATCTTTACCTGGTAAACTTTCAGGCAGGTGATTCAAAGCTAGTAAGGTAACCATCCCAAAAGAGGCCATGATTGTGTCTTGTCCCTTTCTTCCTTATGCTAGGTCCTGAACCTCCTGCCCCTCTCCAATCGTTCTCTGCCCAGCTTCCTGCCTGAGCAAGATTTATTTGCAGTGACCTACTGATGGTGTTATCACCTACTGATGGTGTTTTGTTTTTAAGTAGCTGTTATAGTTTGGATATGAGGTGTCCCCCAAAAGCTCCTAAGTTAATGCAGGAATGTTCAGAGGTGAAATATTTGGATTGTGAGAGCTGTAACCTAATCAGTTCATCCTAGTTTAAGTGGACTGACTGGGTGGTAAATGTGAGCAGATAGAAAATGACTGGAGATGGGTCATCGGGGATGTGCCCTGGAAAAGTACATCTTCTCTATGTACTCTTCCCCTGCTCCCCAACTCTGCTTCCCAGCTATGTTGAGTTGAGCACCTTTCCTCCACCACACCCTTCCACCGTGATGTTCCTCCTCTCCTTGGGCCCAGAGCAATGAAGTTGGCCCTCCATAGATTTGAGATCTGTGAAACCATGAACCAAAATAAACTTTTCATCCCTAAGTTGTTATTGTCAGGTATTTTGGTCACAACAACCATACGTTGACTAACACATTAACTTACAGAAGACCAGATTAACATGTAAGTAGGCCCCTGCTCTAGTAACCGTTAGAAACAGTTCAACCAGTACTTCTGTTCAGTTTCCTGGGCCTGCTGTAACAAAGTACCACAAACAAGATGGCTTAAAACAACAATTATTATGTCATACTCTGAAGACCAGAAGTACAAAATTAAGGTGTTGAGGGATCTGAGGGGGAATCTAATTCCTATAGACTCAGGTATTCCTTTGCTGGTTGATGCCTCACTTCAGTCTCCTGTCTGCCAGAGGCATTCCCCTGTATCTGTTTCACAGGGTCTTTTTATAAGGACACCAGTCGGACTAGACTAGGGTCCTGCTCTACTCCAGTATGATCTCATCGTAACTAGTCTCATTTGCAACAACTATGTTTCCAACTAAGGTCACATTCCGAGATAGGAGAAGACAGACTTCAACATAGTTCAGAGGGACACAATCAACATTTAACAGCATATCAAAAAGTGAACCCCAGACCAGCAGCAATAGCAGCAGCACCTAGGAATCTGTTAAAAAAAAAAAACACAAATTTGTGGGTCCTACCTTGAAACTCTGAGAAGATAGCTTAAAAAAAAATTTAAGAAGCCCTCCAGGAGGGCTTTTTGCTAATATTTGAGAACCACCATTTTAAAACATTCTGGATATTTTTAAAATTCATTTTATAATGCTAAGTGTGCATCATGCCCTTCCAACTGAATCACTAGCCCTTTGGGACCATCTCTGACGGCACTTGCCTCTTGTTGTTTCTCCTAGGATGACGATGAACTAATTATATTATCACTTATATGAAACAGGCTGACTCTGAAAGTTGCAGGCTCACATGGCCTTCAGATAACATTTTATTTTGTTCTCTTTTAAATACCATAAGCTGATTGCCATCATTGAAAACCTAAATTACAGGATTCTCTTGAAAAAAAAATGCAAGATTTGGCAATACTGGATCTAAAATTCCACAATCAACTAATTGTTGGCTGTCCCTTTGAGATTGGGCATGAGGATTACATTC
The DNA here is from genome assembly GCF_964194105.1 of Spermophilus citellus. Classification (NCBI taxonomy): domain Eukaryota; kingdom Metazoa; phylum Chordata; class Mammalia; order Rodentia; family Sciuridae; genus Spermophilus; species Spermophilus citellus. The sequence continues at coordinate 95,342,190 of NC_138183.1, read as the reverse complement.
AGCCATCTCTACAATTCCCTGATGTCTCCCTGACACTGAGGTGCTATGGAGACCAACCATGGTCATTTTACATTGCCACCCTGGTCCCTAAAGGCTATTGGGTTTGAACAGTAGCTGGATAGGGAAACAGCTAAAAGAAAAGTACAACGCCATCCATGGAACAAAATGCACAGCTACTTCTGAGCAGCAAGGTTAGGAAAAGAATACTAGAAGCTTAGAGAACATTGCCCCACACTTAAAAAAGAAATAACATTGACTTTAAGTTCTTTAAGTTTGTCTTCTCTTTGCCAGGTGACAAGGCAATTATGAAATGACTCAAGCTCTGAAGATCAAAGTTTGGTAGTGGCTTACCCGCACAATGACATGTGGGCAGGCAGCAACACAAGAAGGTGAGATTTTTATATCTGCACGACTTCATTAGGGAACAATAGAATGTGGAGGAGATGAAATTGTGATGTTGAGACACCGTGTATGCCTCCTTCATGTTTATGCCATGCTGAGCTGCAACAGCAAATCCACTGAGAACAACTGACTTTCCAGTGAAGCAAGTAGGGAGAAAACTTATTGCTTTGAAGGCAGATTCAGGCTTACAATAATTTTAAAGGGCCTAGAATCCTGGCCTCTAGTATTTGACAACTATGCCTTAAAAACAAACAAGAAATAGTATCTGCACATGGGACCACAAATATATATTTTCAGGTCCAGGAAGTAGTTCAGGAAACAGTGGAATGGTAGTCTGAGATCTTTGTCTCAGTGGCAAAGATATGCTTGGGATTCAAGGAGAGAACTCATCACATACAGGAGGAGGCAGGAACACGGTCTCAATGAGGGAACACACTTCATTAATAAGCCTCAAAGAAGCTGGACTTGCCATGGAGTTCATACCAAAGCAATAAATCCAAAATAAAGACCCATTTAAAGATTACTGATCAGGCATAGTGGTGCATACCTATAATGCTAATGATTCAGGAGGCTGAGGCAGGAGGATCACAATTTCAAGGCCAGCCTCAGCAACTTATCTGGACTTCATATCAAAATAAAAAATAAAATAAATAAAATAAAAAGATATAAAAAATAGAATAAAAATAAATAAATAAGTGATAAAACAAAAAAGAATAAAAAAATAAAAAATAAAAAGATGTAGCTCAGTGACAAAGCACCCCTGTGTTCAATTCCCAGTACCATGGGGGACAAAATGATATTGATGTAAAGGGTGCTGATAAATGGCTATTTAAGTCACAGGGTTACTTTCTGACAAATTCTTAATTTTTATTCTCTTCTTAACCAACCATATTTCAGAATTCTTAAGAAATAAAAGAACAGATGGCACCTATCAATGAAGACCAAAAGCTTCCTTTAAAGCTATTAAAATTTTAGAACAATGATAATTTTCTCAAAGATAATCACTTCTTTCGGACAGACTTCATAGTTTGAATTGTCTATTAAAAACTTTTTAAAACACCTCTTCATGGCAATGTGAATGGACAAGATTCTGAGATAATAAAAAGGGTACATTACCTCTTCGATATTTAGCACCACTGTATTAGAATTCTCCAAAGAAACAGGAACAATTTAAGATATAAATATAGACACATACATAATGCATATATTATTATATAATGTATAAACAATATATTAAATATTATGTTCCACATTATGTATATTATGTATACACATACATATAAATCATGTGTCTATAAGTTATGTACATAACTATGTTTATGCACAAAATTTTATGTATATGAATACTAGAACTGTATGGCATAATTATTTATCTATGAATTATATTATTATAAACAATATATATTCATAAAAGATAATATGTTATTTTTACATATTTACTCAGTCTATTAATTTAAATGTTCCTCATTCAGAAATACCCTCTTGCGAACACTCAGAATAATGTTTGGCCAATACCTCAGCAGTCCATGGCCCAGACAAGATGACACATAAGAGTAACCATCTCAGCCCTGTGCATGCCTGGCGGGTAAAGAGAAAAGACAATCAACTCACAAGAGTTGCTGGGATTTACAGAGAACAAGTAATCAAGAATGTGCTGAATTCTGTGAGGAAGACCTCTTCTGCCCACTCCCAAACTACTGTTGCTCCTGGTGAGCTCCCACAACCTTTATTCAAGGTCATCACAGTGAGCAGGTAAACTTGTACACAGTCATACAGCTGTTAGAATCCCTATAACTAGATAGACAGATAGATAGATAGATAGATAGATAGATATAAAGAAAGAATATATAGATAAAAAGATGTAACTCAGATATAAATCATATTTTTTTGACACTGTCAAGGGCTATCAGAGCAACAAGTACTCTTATCCATTGCTGAAGGGATTGTAGAATGATACGGTCACTTTTGAAAACAGTTTGCTGGTTTCTTACAATATTAATATATACTTTTCATGGCATCTAGCAATCCTACCTCTAAATATTTACCCAAGAGAAATAAAATCATATGTTCACAACACAGATCTATGAGAATGGTTCTAATAGTTTTATTCATAATCACCAAATACTAGAAACAACCCAAATAGCTGTTAATGTAGATAGGCAAAGAGGCATCCATATCATAGAATACTATTCAACAATAAAAAGGAATGAGATACATACAGATTTCAAAGCATTATGCTGAATCAACTGGGTGTGGCAGTGTACATGTCTGTAATCCCAGTGGCTCCAGAGGCGAAGGCAGGAGAATTGCAAGTTGAAGGCCAGCCTCAGCAACTTAGCAAAAAACCCTGCTCAAAATAACTTTATTTTTTAAAAAAGGATAGGGATGTAGCTCAGAGGTAGAATGCCTCTATTCCTCTGGGTTCAATCCTCAATGCCATCAAAAAATAAAAATAAAAATTATGCTGAGTCCAAGGAGCCAGTCTCAAATGTTATATACTAAATGGTTCTATTACTTGACATTTTCAAAACATAACAAAACAAAAAGACGCTAGTGATGAAGACCAGCTTAGTGGTTGCTGGGGCTAGGAAGTACAAGATTTAGAAGTGACTAAAATAGCACAAGGGATGCTGGAGCAATTAGGGTGAGGAAAAGTGCTTTATCCTCATTTGAGTGGTGATTATATGACCTACATTTGTTAACTTGCATAGAATTATACAACCTTTCTCCAATATCATACATTACATGATAAATTTTAAAAAATTATATCAAATGGTAAAAAAGAGAATCCTATGTCATCCAATTTATGCATAGGGTAAATGTACCTAGAGGAAAATTTCCACAAAATGGGTTCAGTTAACAGAAGTGTAATTCAGAACATACACACCCCGTGGGCACAAGAAGGGCAGTGACACACAGGCATCTTTTACATATTTTAGTGTGAAAAGAAGACACAAGATATTCTGAAGCCACTGATTACAACCAGGGAATTCTTTGAAAAGGCAAAACAGTGATGAATTGTGATGCTTCTTTTTCCAGGCACTATTCATGATCTCTTTCAACAAAGCCTTAAAGAAGGGAAATTCAGCTTCAAGACACAAAAGGATTTGCCCTGATTAGCTCAGTTCTGTCTGGTCCCCAGTCCTCAAGTTTAATAAGCCCATGGCCTCCCAGAAGCCATATAAAGACACAGTGAGGATTACAACGGGATGTGTCCCTTTTCTTCTGTGTACCCAAAACAGGCCCCTAGTCTCCTGCCTCCTTCAAGCCGAGCCTTTCCTTTAAAGCTGAGGTTCTGAAAGGGGGTCTTGTTCCCAGGGGACATGTGATAATTTCTGCATACACTTTTTAATTTTTGCTTGTCACAATGGGCAAGGAGAGGAAGAGGTGCAACTGGCACCAGCACATAGAAACCACAGATGTTGCTAAATGCTGTACAATGCACAAGAATAATCCAACCCAAAATGTTAGTAGTATCAAGGTTGAGAACTTCTGGTCTAAAGGAAGTAAGAAAAGAAACAGGCATAAAACACATCTATGAATCAGCAATGTGGTTAATATTTGAAAATTCTTATCTCCAGCACAGTGCAGCAGAATCCATTTCCCATGCAGCTCCAGGGCTCCCCACTGCTGGAGCTCCCCCAGCCACACCCTCTCTCCCACCCAACATGGACAGAACTCACAGTTCCAGGATCAGAATGACATCTGTCTTGTTCTCATAGACCTCATGCAGGGTGATAACGTTGGGGTGCTGGATCTCCTTCAGGATGCTGACCTCCCGCTCAATGTCCTCGCGGCTCACGCCACGCCGGCTAGACTTGGTCCTCCTTTTCTTAATGAACTTGGCAGCATACTGCAGACCAGTGCTTTTCTCACGGCATTTCTTCACCACTGCAAACTGTCCACTGAAAAGAGAAGATAGAATGTTTTGATGGTTTACTAAAAAATGAGATTTCAGCACAGATATGGCATTGGGAGGGAACAGAAATGTGACATGGAAGGCTCAAATGATGAAAAATTAAAATAATTTCATATTGTGATTTTATTACACTTGTTTTTATGTATAATGGTACAAGGAAAAATTTATTTTCTTACAGTATATTTTATTGAATAGGTAATAATGCTGATATCTCCGTATTCTCCTCCTTCCCATCCCATATCAGACCTGATACAGTACAAAATTGCTCTCTGATCCAACCTCATTTCCAAAAAGCACTTTTCCTGTATGTCTAGTCTCAGAGCTAGGATAAAAGTCAACTGAGATGGGGGAACTGGTAGAAACAGAAGGTCCTGCCTTTGGAGATGTATTTCTAGTACCAATATTAATCACTTGAAACACCTTGAATTAAAAAAAAAAGAGTATATCATTTTATTCACAAAAAAAAGTTTTGTTGGTTATTTCTCCGATGATCTCTCAACTCTCTTCCCTTCCCAACAATATCTGTTTCTGGATCTATGTGGTTGTGGTGCAGCTGACACCCCCACCCCTCAACACACACAAGGGCGCACACATGCAACTATAGACATGGATCATGTGACCCAGACTAAGCCCTCAGTGTACTATATTCTTCTGATCCAAAGATAAGCACATGACCTAAGTAGGACCTTTCAGAGACTGGAAGACAAAAGATTTTCTGAGACTCTCCCATGAGCATGTGGACACTGAATTTATAGACATAACCCTAAAAGCTTCTGCCAGCCATTTGGGGATTATAAGGAGAGCCATTCTCGGTATGGGGAGGTGGTAGGGGAACCACTGCAGGGGCCATACCTGTAGAAGAAAAAAACCAGGTCTGTGGTCACTATGGAGTAGCTGCATCAAACCTAACTAAAGCTATATGCTTTTGGATTTTTCAGCAACATAAGCCAATAAATTCCCTTTATTACTAAAGCCAGTGTGATATGGGTTTGTTTTTTTGTTTTTCATTTTTTTTTATTTCTTGAAGAAAGAATCCTAAATGCCACACAGAGTATAAAACCAGAACCTCCTTCTCGAATATAATATAACAGAACCTGACAAAACACATTAAGGTCTGGGCAGTAAGGAGGTAAGATCATGGGAAGTAAATAGTGTCCTCCTGAAAGTAAGTGAAATACAATCAAAAGGTCCTTCTTGCATCATTGCTGACACCCTCACTTCTTCCCTTAGTGCCCAAGGAAGAGCTGATCTACCCATCACAGACTCTGTACATCTCTTGGCACCTGCTGGAAAACTGCTATGTAAAAAATTATCAGTTATTTTTAGCTGGCTTTCTTCTCTTCACATGAAGACAAAAGGGGAAAAAATCAAATAAAGGACAGTATTTTGATGTTAAAAAATGGATACTTTAAAATATTACTCATTTACTTTAGCAGCAGGAGGCCACATCATCAAAGATTACTTTTCTATCATAATCTTTGCATGACAGGTCATTAATCCCCAGGCAGGATAACAGAGAAGCTGAAGAATCACACTGGAACACTAGCATCAATTGCCCATAAATTCAGTACCTTCAAGAGTCTTGGGATCTATGGTATGACTTTATTACAACCATTTCCCAATTTCTTTGGGAAGTGAAAAACTGCTCTCTCTATGGGTGGTAGAGGGTGGCAGAGATGGAATAGAGAGAAGAGGGAAATGAGCTGATTGCAAAGCATGTTCAGCTATTGCTTCAAGGAATGCAGTGAAGAGGTGCTTCTGTCTCCCACTCCTCACAAAGATGGTATCATGCCTCACGAGCACATTCAAGGGGGTGCAGGATAGAAAGGCACTGCCCAGGATAGCCAACCAACAGACACACATGCTCCCAGAGGCTGTTCCTATTCAGACCTCATACCCTCATCCCACTTGTCTCTTCTGTTTCAGACACAAGGAAGACATCCTTTGAATCATGGCACTTTGAAAGACAAAACAAAAGATCAAAGGAGAAAAAGAAAAAAAAAAAAGAAGAATTGTTTCACTGCCAAATGTTCTGTGTTGAATATTAGCCCTTTAAATGGGAAGGTGATAATGTCTATGCAAGGTTAACACTAATGGCAGTGTTGGGCAGGTGCTGGGAGGCCATGTGCACCAGTCCAGGAGCATGCACACACGCACAGGGTAACTGAGTGCTGGAGTTTGCAGTGAAAGTTGTGGAGCTCACGTCCTCACTCGACATCAGACCCTTAGTCACACTTGCAGATCCCCACAATGGCAGCACCGGATGGAGTGGTGGCAATGACCACTGGCAGGCAAGCTCCATCCACGGCTGTCGCTCAAGTCCTGGTTAACCCTGACTGTAGAGGATCAACATGATTCTGGAAAGCATTCTAGACCTATCACACTTTAGACATCTTTCCCCATTTCTCTCTGACTCCCCTGCCAATTCCAATTCCATCTTCCAAATTCTCCTATAGCCTGGAGTCCTCACTTTATATCCCTGTGTGGAATGCGCTGTCTTCTACCTGTTTCTTACCATTTCCACTCTCCCAAGACTGAGAGCTCCTTGAGGACAAAGAATCCAGGCTCATCATTCTATCTCCTCAGGCCCTGAATGCCTGAGGAGTTGCCCCAGAGTCTACATATGATGCTGGTATGCAGCTTTTGAACTCTGAAACTATAATCTGAAAACCTGACCCAATAAACCAAATGTGCTGCATTATAATTCAATGGGATGTGTTGTGGCTGGGAGTGCAGAATTCACCTAACTCTGTTAATCATGGGATTACTTATGACTTAGTCAAGTGGGTATGAGAGTACCTAACTTGTTGGAGGAGCCTCCTGGGACTTCAGGGCCACAGGCAGAGCCACAGTACAGGTATTATAACAAAATTCCTGAGGTAATCAATTTATAAAGAGAAAAGGTTTATTATGGTTTACAGCTGGCGGGGTTCCTGTCCATGATACATATGCCATGAGGCAGTGCATAATACTGGCAGCATACAGCAGAGCAAAACTGTTCCCCTTATGGCCAGGAAGGAAAGACAGCAAGGAGGGGGCCCAGAGTTCCACTATCTCCTTCAAGAGCATGCTCTTCACAACTTAAACATTTCCCACTAGGTCCCACCTCTTACAGGCTCCAGCATCAATCCTTTAACATACAGGCCTTTAGAAGACATTCAAGATCCAAATTATAACAAGGGGGAAGCTGATTAAATGAGACAACATGCATGAAGTATTTAGAAAACTGCCTGACCATAGGAAGTATTCAATAATCATTAGCTATTATTAATCTGGAACAAATGGAATTACTTCCATTACTGTACTGCTATTGTTTCAATCTCAAAGCAATATAATATCACCACCAAAATATCACTTTTCATGACTACCAGGAAAAAAAAATATGGTTTTAACAGGACCAAAAAAGGAAAAAAGAAAAAAAAGAAAATCTCACAACAGGGCTGAACTACATTAACAATGTCTAAAATTATTGCTAAATCTGACTCCTGGCTTCAACCCTCACGCACATCATCCCCTTCCCCTGTTTTCTCTCTGATCCACCCAGGGTGAGTTGTACCTCACAACTTCTCACTGCAGGCCACCTTCGCCTTGGGACTTCAGGGCCACTAAGCAGAGCCACAGTACAGGCAACCAGGTCCACTGGGAGCCACGGGGTGGGGGTGGGATGTCCTTTGTGTGCACTTAGTAACACATGCTGGGCACTTCCACAGCAGAATCTCCTCAGGCAGCTAGTGAAGACTGAAGACAGCAACCTGGAAGAAGAAATTCTTCTCTAATCACAGTAATTTGCTTTGTGAGGGCTATTCAGGTTGAGCTATGGATTAATTGTTCCTCTGATCCTTTCTTCTCTGGGCAACTGGCTCTCAATCCATGGGCTCCCTGGGGTTCGCTTTCTATCCTAGATTCATACCACATTGGGGGAACAGCATCTTTACACCAAACCGTGCCACCCCAACAACATCTTTAAAAAAAGACTTATTTATGTATGTTTTTATTTATTTTTGGCAAGTGCTTTGAAATTGAAATAGCATGATTCCTCCTTGAGACTGAGCTCAGATCAAGTAAAAGTGAACACATACAGAGAAGTAAGACCCCCCACATTGGCCCACTCAGGTATGCTCATCCCTTCAGCCTCCTTTCCTTCTACCAACATATTAGGCCAGTGAGTAATTAACACCAATACAGAGGACCACAGCATTAATTAATGTTAGTACAGTTAGAGTTGCTCAATGGATGAGAAATGCAGCTTCCACAGTGGTGAATATAAATTCTCGGTATGCTATGACATTTAATTTTGATGAACATTACGACATAACCTCATCAATTGTGAATTTGCCCACTTACTAAAATTCGTCTGTAATCACCAAGTAACGACTCAAAGCACTTTTTATTCATGGACATGCACGTGTTAAAAAAAATATCTGAGCTGTGCACAGTGGTACATGCCTGTAATCCCAGTGGCTCGAGAATCTGAGGCAGGAGGATCACAAGTTCAAAGCCAGCCTCGGCAACTTAGTGAGACCCTGACTCTAAATAAAATATAAAAAAGGGCTTGAATGTTGCTCAGTGGTTAGGTGCCCCTGGGTTCAATCCCTAGTACAAAAAAAAAAAAAAAAGTTGAGTTCTAATGTGCCTGTTCCTAACTGAAGACAAATGAGGTTTGCTCTACCCCCCTAATTCAGCTCTCAGGCTGTAAACAAATATATCCATTATACTGCTACCTTTTTTTGAACTTGTGCATGCGTGTGTGTGATTTCACTGTTTAAAATTACTTCCAAGTATGGCGCAGTAGTGCTGTGGAACTATCACTCCTGAGCACAAGGCTGTGGTGTGCGTTATGGATAAAACATGCACTTTAGATAAGGTGCACGTAAGTGTGAATTGTAGTGATTATAACCATGAGTTCAATGTTAGCAAATCAACAATATACATTAAATAAAGTATTTTTAAACAGAAAAAAAAAATTTAAAAAGCTGTTACACAACAGGTTGACAAAAATGTTCTGAGCAGAGTCACAGGAATCTAACTTTCCACCCTCCCTGCCCAGGAGCAACAATTCAGTATTGGCCGTGAATTTAGAGAACATAATTCCCACAAATAATGAGATTCAATTGTTTGTCATTTTTTAATGTACTAACAACATTCTCTATAAATTAATAATTGGTAAAATATTTTGTTGCATTATATACAGGTAGTCAAACTAAAAACGTTCAATTAAATATAATAAACATTGATTATAAACAATAAACAAACTATTATTGGTCAAATACATACAAAATAAATGACACATCCGAGCTTCAAAGAATTTCATATAAAACAATCCTGACTCAAGAAATAATCGCAAAATTATTAAAAAGAGGCAAATGGGAACAAAACTTCATAAAGAACTATTTGCCATTTAATTTCTTTGTCCAAACCTACTTATATTTCCTGTTTGACCAGTCACTGAAGGAAGTGTAACCAGGATTTTATGCAAAGCTCTTCAGCTCTTCACATGTTAGTAACTGTAACTCATGAGATATACATCATTGTATGTTTTTAAATTGCCCTAAATCATTCAGCAAATAAGCTGCATAATTGAAAAATTAATCTGAACCCAAGTATACTTGCCTCCAATCCCCATTCACCAAGTGCAATTGCCCTGTTGGCCTTGTGTGCATTCTGTTTGATACACAAGTCACCTCACAGGTAAGTGACAAATATCTTTCTAGGAAAGAGCTTTGTGAGAAGAATCCAATAGAGGGCATTTTTGGTTGAATGAGTTTGGGTGTTCTTCTCAGTGAAAATTCAGTGTTTGAATTAATTATAACCATAGCTTTAAGATGCTTTGAGGTGCCCTGAAATTAAAATTAAACTATCTTTTTTTGTGTGCTGAGAAAGGTAAAACATCCCTAATATGAAGATCAGATAGATCTAAAACCCCAAAATTTTAAAGTGCTCATATAATGCCACAAGTGCAAAATTCCACAGTGTGAAACTTTGTTTCATGCACATAATTACCAAGAATGTTATGTAAAAAACCTTTTTGTTATGAGAATAAGATGAATATGAAACATGATTCTGCGTTTATACTTGAGTCCCATCCTAAACTATCTATTTATACCTATGCAAATATTCCAAAAAATAAACTAAAACAATTTGGTCCCAAGAACTTTAGATAAGTGATACACAATTTATACTCAAAATTAGAAAGACAAGAATTCTCCAAGTCAGGGCACAAGAATGATACATTCATCTGTAAAGCATCTGTGCTTTTGCAGTTCTCAGGAGTTCACAGTGCATTAAAAATAAACCTATGGAATGTTGTTTAACCCAGGCAGGTCTTAACTTTCTAATTTATTTATTTGTGGAAACTTCTATTCATGTCCATAAGATGAACACACACTGTCAGAAGGGATGTGGAAGGGGCTAGGGGTGTACCTCAATGTTACAGCCCTTGCTTAGCATGCATGAGGACCTGGGTCCCACCACAGCACCATAAAAGAAATCAAAACAAAACAAAATAAAAGACATTGCATTCAGAATGCAAAAGGTACAATCTGAGGAACATAACAATCTCTGCTTCATGACTGGTGACCAATCTAGAGTCTTACATTATCATTTCTGGTTCTATCTAGTCTCTTCATAAGAACAACCTCCCACCTGAGAAGGTGTGTGCAGCTTCAAAAAAATGTGACTAAGACAGCATATTGTTTTTTATCTTTGATTTTAATGATGTTTCTGCCCACACTGTATGACAGTTAGCAACTATTTATGGTAGCTATTATTATTATAAATTACCTACATTAATGCTGGTAGTAGATCTGGATTAAATCTGACACCATATGAGCTCCATCTCTCTCTCTCTCATGCCTTTACAATGAACACAAAATATATACATATACATACACACACACACACACACACACACACACACACACGCACACATATATATATATATATATATATATATATATATATATTACATATATATATATATATATATATATATATATATATATATATATATATATATATATATTACACTTTGGAGTTTATATATCAAATTCCTGGCACAATTTTAGTGCTGATTTACTGATGATCTATTTTTCTTGAAGTGCTGCTTTGAAAGAGTGGAGGGATTGAATCCTGCCAGAATAGTGGAAGTGCAGGTCTCAGGGAAGAATGGAGGTGACATATGAGTTCTCAAGGATGAGTTCACATTTATCATAATTCACATTTACAGCAGGGGGAAAGACCCTGAGGGCTTACAGCCTAGTGGAAGAGACAGTCGTAAAACACTCGTGTGGAAAGAGTGAGGTGCTGTGGGACAGAGAAGACTCATCACTGGGAGACCTACCAGGCGTGGCGGGCTACGCGCTGAAGGTGACCATGAGCTGGGAGTTGAAGAAGGTATGTGCTGATTTTGATGTGGCTTGCCATCCAGAGCTCGTGTATTACCAGTATGCTGAAGTGTGAGGTGGCAGGATCTTTATGAGGTGGGACCTAGTGGGAGGTAATTTGGTCCTGATGAGGTACTACTCTGGGAAAAGATTAAGGTAGTTCTTGTGGGACCCTGAGTTAGTTCTTGTAAGAGAGCTGGCTAGTCACAAGCTCCTCTGGCTTCCTGTCTCATCGCATGATTGCTCCCTCTTGCACATCTACCATGAGGGACATGCTATTTGAACTTTTAGCCTCTAAAACTATAAACTGAAAAAACTCTTTTCTTTGAAGTTACCTAACCTTGGATACTTTGTTATAGTAACAGAAAAGCAGGCTAACTCAGTATATGTAGAGGAACAGAGTTTCCAAGAGAAGAAACACAGTAAGTAGAAGCAGAGGTATGAAAGCCCTGTTTTAGAATTTCTAGAAACAAGAGCAGTGGGGGGGGGATTTCCTGTCAGTTGCACAAACAAAGCTCTGCACAAAATGGAGCAATGTTAAGTCCTGGCTCTGCCAATAACTGGAAAACATAGGGGCTTCTATGACCCTCAGTTTCCTTGTCTGTACAAGGACAATGACAATATGAAATGAGGCCATATATGTATGGGCATAATGGTTTCTCTAAACACATGAAGCACAGGTAAAGAAGAACACTTGGTACATTTCATGTATTTTTCAAAGAAGCCAAATTTCTCCTTGTCATTTTTCTACCCCAAAAAGTATGAAATCTAAATGTTAAGCCTCTACATTTTTCCCCAATTAGGACTCAACAAAAATATTTTCATTTTCATTGAAGACATATTTGATTTTTTCCCCCCTCTGGTCCCCCAAGGACCTGTGTCTGGCTTGCTTATAAGCTTAAACTGTCACCTGAAGGTGACCAAGGTGAAGGGAAGCAGAATAAATTTTCCAAAGATGGCCTCAGTCAAATCTTCCATTCCAAAAGTTCTCTGCAATGTCACCTTCCAGTTGCATCTAAAGGTAGAATTTAATGCCTTCCCCTTGAATCTGAGCAGGCATCAGTGACTTGCTTGGCCAACAGAATGTGGTAGAAGTGGTCCTAAAACTTCACCTGAGTTTCTTGGGAATCTCTTCCTGGTACCCAATCCCTAGGCTGGAAGAACTCAAGCTATGTGAAGAGGTCACATGTAGGTGCTGCCTTTGGCAGCTTCAGAAGAACTGACAGCAAACTTAAAAGACCAGCCATATGTGTGAGTCATCATGAACATTTGGCCCATCACATCTTCATATGACCATAGCCTCAACTACCATCTCAGTGCAGCCATATAAAAGACCCTAAGCAAGTACCATCTGGCTGGGCCTGAGGAGGCCTGCAGAAGTATGATAACTAATGAATCATCATAAATCAGTATTTTCAGTTACTAAGTATCACTTGGCTGGTTTGTTTTGTAGGAAATGAACAGCCACTGACAAATTTTAGGTGGGTTCAACAGCTCACCCAAGAGGCTAAGTGGAGGGAAGTTGTGACCCAGAAAGTAAGGGGTCTATAGATGACTAGGCCATGGGTTGGCCTCACAGAAGAACATAGGAAAGGAGCAGGTATCCACACTACATTGAATGCAGGCCCATATAGGACACAAACAAACAGTACCATTCATTACATGAGTACTGTGGACTCACCTTTCAGGTCCTTTGCTCTCACCTTGGCAATACTTCTCAACTTTGAAGAAAAGTGCTGCATTACTTAAGAAGGATCTCTCTGTCTTACTGAGTTTTGTATAGTTATAACAAAATACCTGAGGCAGAATACTTCATAAAGAGGTTTACTTAACTCATATCTTTGCAAGCTGAAAAGTCCAAAGTGACTGCATCATAACATGGCAGACCAAAGGAAAGAAAAATAGCTAAATGCAGAAGGAAAGGTCATATGGCAAGAGAGGAAGTAAGACATGTGCCAAAGGCAGCAATCACATGGTTGATGGACTAGGCTCACTCTCTTTTAACAACCTACTCTCAAGGAAACTAATCCACTCCTTGGAAACCTGCTTAACCCTATCATAGGGTAGCACCTGTGATTTAATAATCTCCCATATGTCCTACATCTTAAAAGATCCACTACCTCTCAACACCATTGCATTGGAGACCAAACTTCCAGCACACAAACCCTTGGAGGACAAACCACATCCATATTCAAACCATAGCAGACCTCTGGGCAAAATGCAAACAACACAAAACAGCAAACCCCAAAGTCTTTCTCAGATTTCTAGCGAAGCTGAGCTGGTTGCTGACCTCCAAATTCACCTTTCCCAGTCTCTATGGTAAAGCAGATCTCTACTTTGGGAAACTTATAAAACCAAACACGATACATGATTCAGTAAATACAGGTACCTAGTCTTCACTATGATGACCCTGAATGCCCAGGGCCCACCAGCAGTGACAGCACCTTCAGGAGGAAGCAGGTGAAGCAGAAGCACACTCTCCCCTCATCTAGTAGAAACCACCCCTTCCATCCTAATTCTACCAGCTCCATAGGTGTCAGCTGATGATGAAGGCAAATCCTGTATGGAAAACTGGAATGTCAGTCCCAGGTAGTACGTAATTCCCTTGGAACATTTTCTTGGTGCAGCCCATACATGGAATTGTTTTCCCTCTGCCCTTTGAGAAGTTATTAAGTGAGAAGCAAGCAAACCGCATTTTAGGAAGAAAACAAAGTAAAGCTGGTGATAATTTTAAAAATCCTATTGTTAAAAAAATACAATCTTTCAAAAATTATTATGAACTGCTACAAGATTTCAGTAAAATGGACTATGATTTGGAAAACAAAGGTTACCTCACCCACAAGCAAGCCATTCAGGTTTCCATAGCACCTAAGGGAGAAACAGTGTCCTGAGGAATAGGTAAACAGCCTCCTGTCACCCAGGGAACCTGACAACACCAAGGCCGAGAGAGATGCAGAAGAAGAATGGCAGGCCAGGGCATGTGACTAACAGTGGGCCAAGGAGAGCAGGAGAGAGGTGGATTCCTTAGGGACAGCATCCTCCCAGGGACAAGATCACAGAGAAGACTAGGGAGGAGAAGATGACAAACCTAGGGCCCAGGGCCAGTGGTATGGCATTCAGGGTGATGTCAAAGAAACAAATACCCAGAGGAGCAGCTGGCTCAAACAGCCTCTTATAATTAAGAAATAACAAACCATAGCAGTTAAGGACCCTGAAACAAGGGGAGCTGAGAAAGAGAGCAATTGGGGACTCTGTTCACTCCATTTGTGTCTATGGTGCCTTTGGAGGTGCAGGTCCAGATCCACCTAGAACAGTTTCCAAAGGGAGAGTTCTGGAAAAATATTCTGTGGCCAAGAAGTTTAGGGAAAACTGGGTAAACAGAGTCA
Organism: Spermophilus citellus; assembly: GCF_964194105.1. Lineage (NCBI taxonomy): Eukaryota > Metazoa > Chordata > Mammalia > Rodentia > Sciuridae > Spermophilus > Spermophilus citellus. The sequence goes on along the minus strand of NC_138183.1, from coordinate 95,327,101 downwards.
CACAGGCTGCTGTATGCATTCAGCATTTCCCACTGTTTGGAGTTGTTGTTAACCATGAACTGTGTAACTGTGTGTATTTGTGTGTGTGTGTGTATGTGTGTGTGTGGGGGAGAGAGAGAGAGAGAGAGAGAGAGAGAGAGAGGGTCCCTGGGATTACAGGATTGCACTACCCCATTCCTGATTTGGGCTGGATTCTTTTTTGTGGTGCTAAAGATCAAACCTAGGGCCTCATGCAGGGAGCCACATCTGTAGCCCTGGGACTGGATTCTGTATTCACAGTTTCTATTCAGTTTGCAACAGAATTGCATTTGAGGCTACTCCCTAAGGCAATATGTCAATAGCAAAGCTGGAAGTGAGAAGTCCAGTGGTTTGGGGCTCTGACCCATTAGAATCTATTCTAGGAAAGGAGGCCACCTATCTCCTTGGAATTGGCACCCTTCTGTCTCCTTCTGTCTGCTGGTCAAGGGCTGCTATGGGAACACAAGCAAATCTATAATGGACTCATCCCTGATACAAGGTTTTTACTCTTTAAGACTAGAGGGGATTGGTGGGTTTTTTGTTTTTGGGTTTTTTTTTGTTGTTGTTTTTCTTTTTTTCTTTTAAGAGCTTAGATGCTCAGAGGCAGAGCACACTGAATACTGGTCAGCTGACAAACAAACACTTGAGCCCTTGCTGCCACCTTGAACCAAGAAAGCAACCCCTGAGGAACAGTGTGGTGGTGACAGGAAGGGGCCTGGGGCTTGGGGCATGAGGCCTCCATGGAGTAGTGTACTCCCTGCACCTGCCTTGCAGGAGTTGACACAAGTACTCCCACTTTGTTCAAGGCACATAACTTCTCTGCTTTGGGACTCACTGCCATAGTGAATTCTATCTGGTTCAGATACTGTCTGTGACTTCAGGAATTTATAACCCACAGGGATTAACAAGACCTCTCAATGCAACAGACCTGCAAGTGCTGAATGATGGGGAATGCAGAGGGAGTGGGGCCAGGTAAGGGAACATCCCCTACACTCTGTACCACCCTTGGACCTAACAACTGCAAGCTTGGTGCTTGGTATGTTTGGTTTTTGTCTTTAAAGCCAAAAGGGAAAAGAAGTTTTAAAAGTATTGGGAAAAATATTATTTGATATGATATAAATAGGATATCCAATGGACCCGATGAACAGTATTTCAGATATTTACTCTAAATACAGTAAGCCCCACATCAGAATCAAAGTTGATTTTTGAACCCAGTTTCATGGAGAATAAAAATGCCCTTTGGGGCTGCGGTTGTGGCTCAGTGGTACAGCATTCGCCCAGCATGTGTGGGGCACTGGGTTCGATCCTCAGCACCACATAAAAATGAAAAATAAATAAATAAAGGTATTATGTCCATCTACAAATAAAAAATAAAATAAGTGCCCTTTTAAAGAAAAGATATTTGTAGATTACCATCATGCCAGGATTGTTCAGTGAATGGTGCTCATGTCAAGTGAGTGATCAGAGCTTCCAGCCCCAATATCACATTCTAGCCATAGAGCGCCCTTGAGTTGTTCCAGTTGAGACATAGAAAGGTCAGACTTGGCTTTATCATTCTGACTTCACCATGCATTCCCCTAAGTCCTCAGGATAATTTTGTCACATTTTCCTTTTCACCATTTAGGACAAAGTTAACTGGGCCACAAGGTATAATTTTTTCTCAACTCAGCAAGCTTCAAGGAAAAAGTTGAAAAGGGAGCAGGAGGGTCATATAATTTCATGGGGGAAAGGACGAAGCACAGATGCTGAGCTTAAGTTCCTTATACCATGGCCAAAATGGGGGTGGGTTGGGGTGGGGTATCAGATTTGTCCAAGTTTTCCAGAACAACTAGCTAAAGGGAAAGAGAAAGCAAGAAGATGGGCAGTTTGATGGCCATAGGTCCTAATAGGGTAAGGTATACCAAGTAGCCCAGATTAAGATGCAACTGATAGGAATCATGGGGTAATTCTCTCTAATACATACTTTCCATAGTTCTGGAGCATGAGAGGAATAAAGCAAAGATGTCTAATTATTTTCATGGCTTCCTTTTCAACTTAGATAGAAATATCATTTGCCTGCCTGTTTTTATAGATAGGTCTGGGACCCTCAGACCTATCAGACCTATCATTAGAAAAATTAGCTCCCCCTTATCCTGAGAGTCAGGTCTGTATTGGTGAAGAGTTTGGACTTGAATGACTTGAAAAAAATTCAAATACTTCTGGTGTTATGTGGCTTTTAGTGCAGCCACAGGGCGGATGGACTCCAGCAATGTTGTGCACAGGGTCTGTACTGCTCTGGAAACTGAAAGACCAATGGCAGCAAACTCTCTTTAGGGTTCCTTCTCTGGGGCTTCAAAAGTCACTGGCCCAAGTGTTCAGGAGATAATGAGTAGCTGCCTGGCCATGTGCCCAGCCAGGAACAATCCTTTTTACAGTGATCTTGGCCAAGTCCTTTCCTGGGATGTCTATGGATCTGCCACCTTGGCTCTGAATCAGGTGGGATTCATCTCACAGAGGAAGTTTGGAGGGAGGGGGAGTGGTACAACATGTAAGAGTCTGAGGGGGTCACTTCAGGCCAGGCCAGATGAGGCTGGCAGGGATCGTCACTGCTGCAGTTACCTGAAGTGAGAGCCATGAAGATAAAACTGAAAGATGATAAGTTAAAGAGAAACCAGAGCTCCCGGGAAGCCTGAGTATTCCCTCAGTGGAAGCAGAATTCTCTGGAAGCCTGCCAGGAAGGCTGACCTCACCCCTGGGATCCGATCCCAGCACACATGAGGCTTATCATCAGAACCAGAAAACAGCTGTAAATTCCACAGCCAGGAAAACAAACATGTTGATGATGCTATTTCTCTGAGGAAGTGAAAGTTTTGAAGAGCATGTGTCACTAAATAAGTTTTAGGGCAAACACCAAAGAAAATTTAAAAATTAAGGAAATATAATTTGTGTGTACAAAGATTATGGGTGAGGCTTCCCTAAGCAGGGATTGCAAACCCAATAACCTTTTCGTGAAGTGTTGCTTCTTAAGGAAGTATGAAATCTGACTTTAGAGAGACGTGGAGTGATCATCAACTAGAGGGTTCCAAAGCTCTGTTTGGCAAAAACATAATTTTCTGGCAGGCAAGGGGGTCATAGTGGGAATTGCATCATTGGGCAACAAGGAGGTCTGACTTCTTGTAGGGAGCATGCCCAGGTAGGGTGAGAAGTAGTTTCTCTTGCTGGGCCTCATCTGCAGTGTAGAGGCTCAGGAGCTCGCACCCCTCCCAACACAGATGATCTTGAATTCAGCACAGCTGAGGGTAAACACAGTCCCCCCCCCCGCCTCCAGTAGGATCAAGATACTGTGAATATCTGTAATCATGTGGGAACAATTGTGGCCAGGCTGGTCTGCTGAATCAAGCACAGCTTCTAGGAAGCATAATGAGGCCCAATGGAAAAGGCAGCTAAAGCCATGAAGCAATGGAAAAAATCTACCAGTGACGCAGAACACATATAAATGAACACATACATGAGATGCCTGTTAGTCAACTTTCTGTCACCGTGACAAAACGCTTGAGGTAAACAATTTAAAAAGATGAAAGATTTATTTTGGTTCATGGTTTCTAAGTTTTTGGTCCATAGTCAGTTAGTCAGTTTTGGGCCTGTAGTAAGGCAGAATATCATGCAGAGAGGGTGTGGTGTAGCAAAGCTGCTAACCTCATGGTAGTAATAAGACAAGAGAGAGGAAAGGGCTGGATCTCAATTTACCTTAAAGATACTGCTCCCAATAACCTAATTTCCACTATGCTCCTCCTCCTAAAGATTCTCCTACCTCTCAACAGTGCCAACCTAGGAACCAAGTCTTCCATACACAGCTTTTAGGAGACATTCCAGATCCAAACTATAGCAATGCTCTAAGACAGGCACAACAGAAATCACATGAAAATTACCAAAACCACTTGTCTAGACCTTCCATTCCAGGGTGCTGAGTTCAGGGGGCTCCATACTAACTCAAGAAGTGACTGGAGGGCTGAGGTTGTGGCTCAATGGTAGAGTGCTTGTGTAGCACATGTGAGACACTGGGTTCGATCCTCAGTACCACAAAAAAATAAATAATGGTATTGTGTCCATATACAACTTAAAAAAAAAAAGAAGTGACTAAACTCCAATGACACAAAAAGTCTCCATGGTGAAAGTGAATGTGTACTATGAGGTGCTGGCTAAAAAGCATAAGATCTTTTTGTTGGGGGGTACCAGGAATTGAACTCTGGGGCACTCAACCACTGAGCCACATCCCCAGCTCTATTTTGTATTTTATTTAGAGATTTTATTTTATTTTATTTATTTCAGGGTCTCACTGAGTTGCTTTGCGTCTCGTCATTGCTGAGGCAGGCTTTGAACTCACGATCCTCCTGCCTCAGTCTCCTGAGCCACTCGGATTACAGGTGTGCACCACCATGCCAGGCAACATGTAGGTTCCATTTGGAACTTAATTTCTACTTAACAGGAAGTAGATGCACAATAATAGAACCCATGTTTGCAGCTACTTCATGATTTGTTACTCATATATATGAGATACTTCACTGGTTGCTACGTTTAGATTCACAAAGAAGTTAACATGAATAACGCAAGAAGAACTGGCTTGTCAAATTAAAAATTTAATTCCTTTCATAATGACGTCCCAATGAGCTAGGTTAAAAAAAATTAAATCATACCAGCAAAATTCTGAAGAGTGCCCACAATCTGAGAGGAAATGCAGAATCAGCAGATCAGTTCTGGACCAGAAGGCAGAAGACAGAAAGCTGACCCACTCTACCATTTCACATGTGTGAACACCAATCTTTCATGACTTATTCTGAGACTCACCATAGTTATTTGGGAAATAAAGCAAGGATTTGGGATGTAGCTCAGTGGTGAAGTCTTTGCTTATCATGCACAAGGCCCTGGGTTTGATCCCCACGAAGGGGGGGGGGTTTGAAGAGGGAGACATTAGTAATTAATAAAGCTCAGCTTATAGGGCTATTTTAAGACTGAAAAGAGGTAAGAAGATATGATGATGTTTTATATATTGTATGCTACCCAAAAATATGACATTAATATTTGGAAATGTTTAAGTGATATTGCAGCTGAGAATGAAACCACTGAGTCCATGTCCAAAGATCCCTTAAGATTCAGTTGAGTTTCTAACTGGGATAGGGAGGAAGAAAAGGAACTTTTTCAACAAAACTTAGAAACATCCATTTCACGTCTTCTGAAACTAAAATTTAACGTAAATATCTGGACAGGTAAATTTGTTTTAGTTTTCTGTACTTCGTGATGACTTATGATTTTTAAAGGCAGAAGGCCTGTTTTACATTCTAGCTTTGATTTTGAGCAAGTTCCTCGGCTTCTCTGTGATTCAAATTCCACTGAACATTATCTACCTTAAAGAGCTGCTACAGAGACTGAAAGAGTTAAACATATAAAGTTCTTTCAAAAATACCTCATGCATAATATGGATCATATGCCTAAAATTATAATCACTATTGTTATATATAGTTGCTTAAAGCGTACACAGTGGCATCTCTTAGGTACATATCAAGGTGCAAACTGTCCTACTAGAGAAAACAAAAGATGAGAAATCTTATGCAAGTCCTTCCCCACCCTTTCCTAGAGACACCATCATGAGCAAGGGATCTTCGTGAAGACTGTATGCTTTAGAACACCTCCAACTCATGGGGATGCCTTTCATATAAAATTGCTTAGACTTCTGAAATACTGAAATATTGAAGATAAAAGGAAAGAAAACATGAAAACAAAACTGGCCCATTTTCATGTCTTGGGCCTTTGATTAATATTATGCAGACCTCTTTCTGGCCTTAGAAGACACGTTTAAAATATGTGGGCAAAATCACCCTGAGACAATTATAGGTTATTGTTCCATCTTTTGGCCAACCACTGAGAAAAGACTTATTTTTTTTAAAGATTTCTTTTAAATTTATTCTTTTTAGTTATACATGACAGTAGAATGCATTTTGGCTAACTATACATACATAGAGTATAACTTATCCTAAGATCCCATTCCTGTGGTAAATGATGAGGAATTACCCTGGTTGTGTATTCAAATACATGGCTAGGAAAATTATGTCCGATTAATTCTACTGTCCTTCCTATTCCCCACCTCTTCCCTTTGTTTCCCTTTGTCTAATCCAATGGATTTCTATTCTTCCCCTTCCCACCCTCCCTTGTTTTGAATTAGCATCTGCATATCAGAGAGAACATTCGGGCTATGGTTTTTAGAGAGGGACTTATTTCACTTAGCATGATATTCTCCAGGTTTTGTTCTTCTGTATGGCTGAGTAATATTCAATTGTGTATATATACCACATTTTCCTTATCCATTCATCCACTGAAGGACACCTAGGTTGTTTCCATAGCTTGGCTATTATGAGTTGAGCTGCTATAAACATTGATGTGGCTGTGTCACTGTACTAAGCTGTTTATTAAATCCGTTGGATATAGACCGTGGAGTGGGATTACTGGGTCAAATGGTGATCCCATTCCAAGTTTAGAAGATTCTTAACTGAAGCCATTTGAGGTTGTTTCTAACTCAAGTTTTCTTATGTTCAAAGAAGCTTCATTTCTAATGCTTCTTTGTGATTCTAATCATTCAAGGCCAGTATTTATCATGTACAAGAAAAATATTATTAGCTTACCCTGAGAAATGTTCAGTATTAGAAAACAAAGCATTTATTAAAAGTAAAACTAAAATAGGCTAAGGCAGTAGAGAAGGACTAAGTCTTGATGGGGGCAAGGAACACAGACAGAAGCTTCCCACCTAGGAGCCAGTGTTCACTCCACTGGCCAAACAATGAGCTGGGTAACCTGTGTAGCCATGAGAACACATCTTGTACTTCCAAATCTATGCTTTCAGCAAGGGAGAAGAGGAATTCCAATGCTGCTAAGGATATAAAAATATAAAACAAAGAAATAAGGTGATACATCTTTTCCTCCTCATCTCAGCAAATACTCGCCGAATGGGTGAATAAATTAATTTATGCCTCAGACCTTGGAATTCCAAGTTTCTCATGTTAATGTTTGATTTGTTGGTTCAATTGCTAAAGAGAATCATAATTAGATATTCTTCGTTATGAGTCCTTAGACTATGAGGAAGAGGTAAATAAACTGAAGAAAGTGATGTTTAGGACACTTCAGTCAACTTTTAACATGCTGGTTGTCATATTGCTAACTGAAAGCTTCAGAAGAGTTAATATTAGTGGTTCTGGGTAAAGGAAACAATTGAACTTTGCACTCATTCCAAAATTCTAACCTCCCTCAAAATACATATGCTTCAGCAGAGTAAAATTTCACAACGAAAAATCTAACTGTACTAAGGGTGATTCAATATTATACATCCATCTATTCAAGTACTACTATCAATTATTTCTTCAGACGACTTGTCCAATAATATTTGTTATGGTTTGGATGTGAGGTGTCCCCAAAAGGCTCATGTGAGACAATGTAAGAGCATTCAGAGGTGAAATGATCGGGCCATGAGAGCCATAATTCAATCAATGTATTTATCACTTGATGGGATTAACTGGGTAATAGTTGAAGGCAGGTAGGCTATGACTGAAAGAGTTGGGCCATTGGTGGTACGCCTTTGGGGTATATATTTTCTATCTAGATAGTGGAATCTTTCTCTGCTTTCTGATCATCATGTGAGCCACTTCCCTCTGCCACACTATTCGGCCATGATGTTCTGCCTCACTTTGAACACCAAGGAATGGTGCCTGTTGTCTACAGATTGAGACCTCTAAAACCGTGGGCCCCTAAATAAACTTTTCCTTCTTTCTAATTGTTCTTGTCAGATCTTTTAGTCACAGCAGTGATGAAGCTGACTAAAACAATATTTTACCACAGAAAAGAGATTACAGCTAAGTAATCTTGATAATTAGATCATACACATATATAAACATTTATAAATTAAAACAATGACTTAGTTTACAACAGATCAGATCTATGCATCAAAAAATATAAAACAAGCCACAAATGCAAATGACATGTGCAATTTAAATTTTTCAGCTACATCAATGTATGTAAAAGCAGGTAATATAAATTTCAATAATATTTTTTATTCCTCCTAATATATCAAAAATGGCCCAATAATTTCAAATAAATAATTATAAGATATTTCACCCTTTTTTGAGTGTTTGAACCCCAGTTTTTCACAGCACATCCCACCGGGACTAGCCACACTTCAAGTGCTCAATGGCTACACGTAACTAGTGGCTGTCCTATCACATAGCACGGCTTCAGGCTGATTTTATAGCTACAGTAGAAAACTGGGGCACAGCTTCGGTATTTTTGGAAGGGAAGTGGAAGACATACTTGTGAAGACCCTGGGAGGTGAACCATAGCTAATTTAGCATATTAATCATTGGAAGATGAAAGATACACCTGCTTGCTTTTTTGAAGAACAGAGAACAAAATTCCTTTAAAAACCAGACTCTGAATTTCAGATAATTTTTTTAAATGTGAATTTATTTTCAACTCTTCATCGCTGTGGACCAACATGGTTTCCTTTTTTAATATACTCTGCTGTCTTGAGTGCGGAAGTCAACCAGACAACCTACACAAGAAGCATTTGTGTACTTGAAGTCATTTACCAAGTCACAGGCCTTCTCAAGCCAACTGCTGTTAGAATCAACATCAAATCATGTAGAGGAGCTTATGGCTCCCAAAGGAAAAAAATCAAGATTTCCATGCAACATAGTATGTGAGACTACAAAACATAAAACCAGCCTAAGTGATAAATATAAACACAGATTATGAATCAGTTAATTTTAAAAGTTTGATCCTACTTAATAAGTAAATTTTCTGTATGATTTTAATTATTTCAGTTATCTTCATCCCTACCTTCACCTACAGAGATTGAAAGGAGGACAGCAGTGATAGATAATGAAAAAAATGGTAACTGGAAGTTTTCCAATTAGGAAGATGATTGGTCACAGTGGAAGCAGTGGACAAGACAGGGAAGGATGTGTTGTGCAAGTAGCTTCCTGGAAATGGAGATTTTGGGGGGAGTCTCTGGTGACTGCTGTACAGTAGAGAAGAGGCTCACTGAAAACGAAGGGGTCAAGACCAGGAGGCAGGGTGCTAGTTATACTGACTACAAGGGGGTCATGGAAAGGTTGGCAGTGGAAGGAGGAAGGGAAGACTGCTCACAGAAGTTTGTCCTCTCCATGCTCCACGCTTTAACATTCATTCCTTCTTTATTTTCAAGAGATCACAAAACTAATATCCATTCTCTCCCTTTGCTTGTCAAAATCATAAAAATTAACAAGCTAATGGCAAGGAACTCACTAAATTTGCTGTGGACACTTACATTCAGATTGGTTTAAAGGTCCTTCCTAGTGGCAACTTTAAATATGCTGAGGAACAACTGGGGTGACCCCACCTGATTTTCCTGTGACTGCTTTTTCTGTGTTCATTCATTTGTTCATTCAGTGTACAGCATCAGACATGAAATGATAGAGGGAGGGGCTCTCTAAAATATCCCCAAATAGGGGAATCTGTAACAATTAAGTGGCATTCTTCTCTCTCCTAGCTGAGAATGACAATCTCTTAACCAATTTTTATCCCTTCCTTTCTCTGCTTCCTTCCTTCTTCTTGTCAAATAACAGAAAGATAACGACATACCATTTGAAAGGTGGTCAAGTATACCTACTGTTGACAAGTTCCAAGATTCCAGGGTCAACTACTCCTTTTGGATGGATGGTGACAGGATATGTGGGGTTTGCTTGCTATGAAGCTACCATTCTGAACTTCCAATATCTCAAAGTCCTTTCATGACATGTAGATCCCAATATAAGTGGAGGCAACTGACAAAATGTGACCATGTTAAGAAAAAAATTGCATCATAAGCATGGAGAATCATGGCAGAAGCCATTGAAGTTGATCTCAAATGTGCCAGCCACTTCTGACCACATTTTTAAAGGACTCATCCACCATATTGAAAAGCAGTGATGACTGTCACCAAATGTCCACCATAACAAACTAGTTATGGTGCTAAAGTGCCCGAGACTCTAATGATTGCTGTTTTCCACTGGTTTTTTTCAGGACACAACTAACTTTTTAACTCTTTCACCTCTGATTCCACTTTGCTTTAAACATTTGGTACAATCAGAAAAGTTGCCAAGATTCTAGCAACTCTTGCAGTATTATCTTAATGGACACCCATTTCAGATCTCACTAGCCACTCCAGCTCATTAAGAAAGGAGAAAGCTGGGCTGGGGTTGTGGTGCAGTGGTAGAGAACTTGCCTAGCATGTGTGAGGCACTGGGTTCAATTCTCAGCATCACATATAAATAAATAAAATCCATTGACAACCTAACAATATTTAAAAAAAAAAGAAAGAAAAGAAAAAGAAAGGAGAGAGTTGCACCTGTTGCAGGGCCACATTCTAGGAGAGAACAAAATAAATCTTGTTGTATCATTTTGTAGTATAGCTTTGAAGGCCTGATTTTTTGGAGCATGGCAGTGGCAGGGGTGGGGGTTTGGGGGTGGAACAGAACTCTGAGGTGAGGCCCTATTTAAGTTAAATTTCAGTTAAAATTTCTTATTACCTTAAGCCCAGAAATCTCAAATTAAAGAAAATGAGAATAAATGTTTAAAACTACATATGACCCCAGGGCATGGTACATGACCTATTCCAGGTGAAGGACACACAATGAATTACTGATTTGTTCCCTGGCAGACATCTCCAACCCCACCAAGGTTCTCCAAGTTTCCATGCCAGTTCAGTCAGGCAGCTTACAGGCCTGTCTCTGTTTTGCAGGCTGGTCATGTGAGCACACTGCTTTTGACCCAGAATAGTGTATCTTCCTCAGGGACAACAGATAATTGAGGTACTCAGGCAAAAGCATCAAATTCTGATTTACAACCTAACCTAGTCACAACTACACACAAACACTTGAATTTCCAGGCCGAAATGCTCTATTGCTGGTCAAGAAAACTGTCATTTCAGATCTGTTTTGACTTCTGGATATCATTGCAAATAAAATAAGTTTTTAAAGAAATCAGAGCCTGGTTCCATCATCATTGCAAACCTGAGTCTATATACATACCTACAGATGAGCTTTATTTGTCTATTGATTTAAAATGCTAATCAGGATTAGTGTGAAGGTAAACATCAGCCAGATACCACCCATTGCTATTCCTAGCTCTTTCTCTCAAAAAGAAAAATAAAAACTAAAGCACAATAACTACACACTTTGCAGAATACAGTGTGTATCCAAAGAATGAGTCCATCCATGCACCTCCAGAAGCTATGGATTTTCAGAAGCTAGACTAAACAGCAGAGGGAAACAGCCTGCATCAAATTTTAGACAATGAAAGTAATTAAAGAGACTGAAAGCAAGTAGAGAGAACAACACAGATAAATGTTATCTAAATGGGTCACACATTCATCCTGCTGCTTGTAACTAAGGTAGAGTAGGTTCAGTGGTCCCACAGATGTTTGTGCAATCTACACCTAACAGGAAAGTCAACACCAAGTTATACAAAGGGCACACATGGAAATAACAATCACATATTCACCCTAAATGTCTTCACATGTTATCAAGACCATATTCTGAGCACTGCTTCTCCTTCAGAAAACCTCTTCAGAAGCTTATCTGGCAAAGTACATAAGAGTCAAACAATGGGAGTCTTAGAACAAATGCAGAGCAGGAGCAGGATTCAATATTTGCAGTTACTCTGATACTAGCCATGTATCTAGCCTGGTATAAAGTAAGTATACACCCAATGAATTACTGAGCAAGACAGTCCTCCAAAGGTAAAGACATGATGAATAGAACGAATTCACTACTATGCAGCCTGCTGTGGACACTGTATTTTCCATATGATCCAAAAAGTAAAATTACACTTATGAGGACAAAATATTTGAGTTTGCTTTTGCATTGGAAGACCACCCCCACTAAAGTGTTAGTTTCTGAGCCCTATCTCTGCAAAGATCTTTTCACCATATAAGGTAATTTACTCACAGGTTCCAGGGGTGTACCAGAAGAATGGCATTGGGAGCCATTACCCAGTCTAACACATCCCCAAAACAAGCTGACCAGAACCACAGATCTTTTTGTTTATTTATTTTTAAAATTAGGAGCTTAAAAGGAATTGCCTGGCCAGGTGTGGTAGCACACACCTGCCATCCCAACAGCTTGGAAGGCTGAGGCCAAAGGATCCCAAGTTCAAGGCTAGCCTCAGCAATTTAGAGAGACCCTAAGCAACTCACAGCAAGACCCTGTCTCAAATTTTTTTTTTTTTAAAATAAATAAATAAAAAAGACTGAGGAATGAAGGAATGAATGTAACTCAGTGGAAGGCACCCCTGGGTTCAATCCTCATTATCCCAAAGAATAACAATAAAAAGAATCTGTCTGGAAGAACAGGCACATTGGGCAATTCTATCTATGACCAAGAGGTTTTCTGCCTCATAGTTAAAAGATTTTCCCTGCCTGCCTCTTCATAAACTTTTTCTGCTGTAACCACTGCCTTTGAATAGATAAGGCATTATAACTGGCAGATTCTTGATACGTAAGGTCCAGTTTCAATAACAAACAACAAAAAAGTTCTGTACATACCAGAATACTGGGCCTCCAGATAATTATATCTTCCTACATTGTACATTACTGCTTGCTTCAGAAAATAAGGATCCATAAGTAGCTACTTTCTAGAAATATGTTAGATAATACTACTTAATATGTTTTTATCAGAATGGTGGATAGATGGATGGGCAGATGGATGGATGGGACAGAAAACATCTAGGGACCTATGGGTAAAAGACCCATTCTTGCAGGACTGCTTAGCTGATTTCCCGAAACTGGAAAAGAAGACTAGAGAAATTCACTGTCCACAGAAATGAATATGTAAATCTGTGGACTTGTTCCCAGAGCAAATAAGCTCAATCTTTCTTCCGACCTTTGCTCCTCCTGAGCTTCCTTACCTCCCAAATTCAATCAGGGTTATTCATCTGTGGGCTGTATTTATAGGTTTAACCAACCATAGACAGAAAATATCTGAGGGGAAAATCTGCATCTGCACTGAACATAAACAGATTTTTTTCTTGTGATTATTCCCTAAACAATAAAGTACAACAACTATTTACATAGCATTTACATTGAATTAGCATTTACATTTCTAGGTAATCTGGAAATGATTGGAGTATATGGGAGGATATCCACAGGTTACATGTAAATATATCCACAGATGTAGAACCATCACCTGCCATGGACACCAAGGGATGAATTAAATGCCAGGTTCTTGGAATTCACCAACAGTTGTGCCTCTATTATTTTCCCTGGACCACAGATGCTCTAAGATAAGGCATGAATTCAAGTTGGCAGTTGGATATCTATACGCTTCCAAAAGTAGATCGACTAGAATTTGAAAGTACCAAAAGCAGCCTCCAAACAAGAATGTATTCTCTACTTCACCACCTCCCTTCCAGCACAGAGCTTTCTCTCTGAGGGTTCGAAGCCTAAAATGTCCTTGACCTACATGACTTTGCTATCATAACCAGGTGGGGTGGCTGCAAGATATTAAATGTCACAGTGGAAATGTTCTCTATTCCCTCTTCTACCCAAGTAAAGTACATTCAGGTTAAAAGCAAAGTCTGTGATTACAAGCCCAAGTGCTTCAATCAAATATCATTTGTCAAGGGAATCCAAGAAAATGGATTCTGGGATTATTCAGTCAGGGATCCTAAAAGACTTCCCTTCTTGATACCCTGAAAAAGTACATTTGAGTGCATGTGTGTGAAGAGAGAAGAGTTAGCTGATGGGACAGCCTCTCCAACTAATTACACACACCCTGGTGAATAATTTAACTGCAATGCCTTTTGCTACAATATTCAGAGCACCTATTAAGTGCTTCTTAAGGCTATGATCCTAAATGCTATACTGGCATGTGCTGGTATTCAGGGCATGAATAGGTTAAAACATCCAAATGCATTACAGAAGAAGCTCAGATACAATGAAGATGATGCTTCAAGAGAGCAAAGCTGAGAATTCCAGATGGCCTCAAATCCCAAGATAAGATGAAAATCCCCAAACTACAGCTGTCAGGCCTCAGAAAGATAAACATGCCTCAAAAGATGAACAAAAGGAAGATAAAGACACAGGGTTATAGAAATCTGTGACCAGTTCACAAAGAGCTGCTGGAGGGCAAGGACAAAAATCCTTAGCCCATCAAACTATTTGACAAATAACTTTTTTGTTGTGGTGGTGGTAGTTTCAGTTCTATTTCTGATTTTTAAGATAATAACCAATGTCTACAAAAGTGCAAGAAAAGATGCATTCTCTCATTCAGAGAGTGGAAGTGAAATGGCACAACACTTCTGGAAACAAATTCAGTTCTATTTCACAAGAACCTTTAAAATGTTTATAACTCTTGACTCAGTGATTCTACTTCTAGGAATCTACTGTAAGGAAATAATCAGAAAAGCTATATCCAAGATTTTTTTACAAGGATATTTATACTTATCAAAAAGAATGGCATGAACCGGAAGAAAATGACCGAGCTGATCATGGGAAATCTACACCATGGAATCTGATGCCAACTTTGAAATCGGAATTTTAAAAATCACACAAAATTATCATAATATAATGTTAAGTTAAAAAAGCAAGACATGCAACTGTGTACATCAGTATTATGGTCCTTTTATATTATATTTTATATTAAAAATAACATAAGCAAGACTGAAAACTAATGCAGCAAAATGCTCACATTTAATGGATCTTTTGGGGGACAGGATTATGGGAGATTTCCTATTTTCTCTTTCAAGGTTTTCTGGTTTATTTTTTCTTCAAACTTTCTGCATGGGCATGAGTTATATTTAAAATTAAAAGAAGACTGCCATCAAAGATATCAGAGCACTGTAGGAAATGAGATTAAAGGCCATGGGAATTTTCTATGGCCTGTGGGGAACATCTCATGTAGTCCCTGCCATCCAGTCTAAGCACTTATTAACAAAAATATTCTTCCCTCAATTACAACCCCCAGGCCAAAGAGTACAAGAAGGAGGAGGAGGAAAAAGAAAACAGGAGAAGAGGTGGGGGAAAAGGAGAAAGAGATCAAGACAGAAACTCTTTAGAGCAGAATTTTTCAATCCAGGCTGTAAATTGAAATCATCCATGGAGACTTTTAAAAAAAATCCTCATGCCCTGGGCTTTAGCCCAGATTCACTAGGTCAGAATCTCAGTAGTGAGGATGCAAGGAGGCTGGGTTTCACATTTTCCCAGGAGAAATCTAAGATTCATCAAACCCAGAGAACCAGGATTTAAATACTAGTGGCTCTCAAATGTTACCATGCATTCAAATCACTTGCAAGTATGATAAAAACAGATCATTGGACCCCAGCCCCAGAGCTTCCAATTCCCCAAATCTGGGATGGGAACTAAGAATCTGCATTTCTACCAAGTGTCCACGTGATGCTGATGATGTTGGTCCAGGACAATCAGCTGAAATGGAGTCTGGTGTTTTGAGAACCACTGAGACTGGTTCTCTGCTTAGGCCTGCCTTATTACCCTTGAGTTCCATACTTCACTCATATGTAAATGTCATTGGAAATCCAGATTATTAATGTTTCCTCTTACTGATGAGTTGCAAGGGTTTTGATCCAAAAAAGGCAAAGGGAATATCAAGATAGAGAAAAGATAGAGAAAGGAGGTGTCCATTTATTGAGCTGAGTGCTGGGCTGGATCCTTCATGTATAAGCTTTAGGGGGACATAATGGTCTTGTGGCAGTCCTCTGAGAACTGCACAATTATCTGTATTTCAGGAAAATGAAAAGTGAGATACAGAGAAACAGGGCAATTTGTCAGGAGCTGGCACCTTGTGAGGAGCAGGGGTAAGATGCAACCACACTTTGTCAAACACCAAATCATGGCTTTTTCTCTCCAAGAACAGACACTGAACAAAATAAAGCCTTCCCTAGAAGCAAATATCATGCTGCCTGAAAAGATATGACTCAGATAATATGAGAAAAACATAAGTACAAATGCATGAATCTATTGTGCCTTGGTTTGTGTGAGTTTCATTCTTATTAGTACAGATAAAATAGCAATGCTTTCAGTACAGGAAAACATTTGCTCAGCCTGACTTTTAGCAAAAATTCGATCATATTTTCACTGACTCTTTATGTGGCTGTGTGAAGAACAGGCCCAACAAGATCCAAAAAGTTTGGAATATGCTGGGTGCTAATAATAAAAAAAATGATAAAAAAACAGACATCTGACTACTGCTAATCTGATCTAGTTAGAAAAAGGAAAACATCAACCACCAAAAACATCTGTAAAACACATGAGATTTGACTACTTTGGTTTCAGGACTTCAATGTATTCACAACCTCTCTCCTGGGACATGGCTGGGTCTGCCTAGGGCTGTATGTGGTATAAATTCTATCTGTACCTTTGCTCTGCCCTAGATTTCACTTGTCAGGGGAGCTACTTAATGCCTGAAAATGTGAGAGCTGTTCTGTTCAAATATATGATGATTAGGTTAAAGAAAATTATTCTTCCACCTCTCTTGGCACATTTTCTTCTAGAGGGAAAACTGTGTTTGCAATTAAAGCAAGAGAAAAAGAGAATGGGTAAAATATTAACCTTCAGCAACTCATGAGTCTTCTTCACCTGCACAGAAACTTATTCTAGGTATTTTTTAGGCACTAGCTGAAACATGCTAGAAAGAATAAAGAATCGCCCACTTGAGCTTAAAGCATCTCTAAAAATCTATTTAATTCTTAATGTTCAAATAACATTCACGCCACTTCTCGAATCATGGAGTGGCCATTATGTAGTGCTTGGTTCTTCCTTTCTCAAGCAGAAATAAAAATCTGGTTTGCCTCTTGAATTTATATGTGAGTATCAAAATTACTTTATTGGGTGATGACCAATAGAGTTTCAATGATCTGAAGACCTTGGAGATGCAGGGACAATTGTTTGTCCCAATATTTAACCTTTCCATCGTCCTGAGTCCAAGAATTGCCAATTTTGGCTGGAGAGCTAGTCGCTTGATATAAAGACTACATTTCTTTGTCTTTCTTGTGGTCACGTAACAGAATGGCCAACAGGATGTGAGTAGAAGTATTGTGTGCAATACCCAAGAACGTCTTTCATGGGTAAGAGCATGCCCTTCCTCCTTTCTTCTTCCTAAAGAATGAAGATGTGGCAGCTTGGAGCAGAGCAGCCAGGTTGGACTATGATGCTGAAGTCTCATGCTTAGGATGGCAGAGTGGCACAATAAAAAGAGACAAGGTCCTTGATATCACAAAGCTGCCACACCAGCTGTGGACCCCTCCATACCTGATTTAGAAATAAACTTCTATTTTCTTCAGGTCATTATTATTTGGGGATTTTTCTGTCACAAACAGCCAAAACTAATCCTAACAAACACTCTGTAATGAAAGTATTTCTAAAGAAAACCCCAAATGATCAGCAGTCGATTTGGATTAAAATCAGAGATCTCAGACAGCATGGCAATCTCTGATTTGGAAACCTGTAACCCAGGGTATTATATGGACAACAGCAACAGACTCACCTGAGTACATTACAGAAGCACAGGACCTCAGTCCCCACCCAGACTCACAGAATCAGAATCTGCATGTTAACAAGATTCCAGGCTACTCACTGCACGGGGAAGTTGGAAAATGCTGGTTTTTTTAGGGGGTGGGGGGTGGCATGAGGAAAATATATTTAGCTATAGTCATGAAACTGGATCTAATCACTTGCTTCAAATTTGTTTGCTTTTATGGTTTTTGCTTGTTTGTTTGTTTTGCAGTACTAGGGATCAAACCCAGGGCCTGGTACATGCCAGGCAAGCACGCTACCACTGAGCTATATCACCAGGCCCAACTTGTTTCATTTTAAAAAATAAAAACCACTTATCATGAGGATTAAAAGTGACAATGCATTATGGGCACAGTAAGGGGCGAAAAGTCAATCAATGCCAGCTTGGGTTTTGCCACTACTATTATTACCTGCTATATTCATTGGAATAGATTTGCCAAAACTCAAGATAATCATTGGGGGGAAAGGAACTTTTGTTCCAAAGAGGCTCTATTTACTTGTGATTTTCTTATTCCCAGCACAACTCCACAACATTCACCCCAACAAAGAAAGTCAAAATCTTGGTCTTGACTGATACTCCAAAGGCTAAAGAAAATAACAATGTCCTGGAAGAAAGATCCTGGACTTGAGGTCATCTACCAACCAGACAACACAAGAACCAACTGCTTGGCCATGCTCTGGAGGGAAGCCTCTAACCAGCTGTTACCATTCAAGGAGATACATTCACATCACATTTATGGTAAAGAAGTCAAGAGGCAGTGGGTATCCACCTAAAACAAAAGAGCCCCAAATTCTCACACTGGCACATACACATTGCCAACCCATAATTTGTAAGTAGAGTGTAAGTGCTTTTTAAGTGACTTTAACTGCTGGCAGGTAGATGGACAGCCACAGTATACAACCATCAATTTGTGTCACTGGAACAAAGAGGCAGATTGAATGGGGGAACCAAGCTCTCTGATCCCTTTCCAGTCTCCTTCTGCTTGACTTCTGGTATGTGTGTGTGCATGCTTAGGACTAGACTAGATTCTGGGTTTCTTCAGATCCAAAGTCACATAGCCACATTCCCCTACGTTTTTTTTTCTTCTTCCTCTTCCTCTTCCTCCTCCTCCTCCTCCTCCTCTCCCTCCCCCCCTCCCCCTCCCTCTCCTCCTCCTCCTCCTCCTCCTCCTCCTCCTCCTCCTTCTTTTTTTTTTTTTTTTGGTGATACTGGGAATTGAACCCTGGGGTGTTCTACTACTAAGCCTCACCCCCAGTCCTTTTGTTTTTGTTTTTCAAATTTTAAGACAAGGTCTCACTATGCTGCTGAGACTAGCCTCAAATTTTCAATCCTCCTGCCTCAGAGTCACTGAGATTAATATCCCCTCTTTTTCAAACTCCAGATGAAAACATTACATAGATTACAATTTCACAAACAATGCAGTGCAGAACAGTGCAGACATCTGCTCCAGGGTCCCAGCCACTAACTTTGCAGAGTAAGAAGCAATAAGCAGAACTCTAAGTTCCCCACCTTGTCCCAGGTAGTGGCTTTTATTCCCAGAGTAAAATTAAGCCACTGTTTGCTTTGTGTGTGCGTACCATGTGTACCTAATGCACAATGACTTCTTTTCTCAAAGCCTGAAGAAAACAGGCATGGGCATGAGGCATCTACATCTTCCTTAATGAACTAAACAACCCAACCTGAAATTCAAGTGCTAAACTTTCAATGGCAAACAAAAGGCTTGTGTTCCAGTCCAGTTCACTGAAACCAAGTGACTTTTATATCAGCCTCAGACCCTGGGAGTGTTTACTTACTTATTCTTCTCTTATCAGCATGTTTAGGGGTAAGTTCCACATATAAACAAGGGAAACAAATTGAGCATATGATACTGGATGAGAAAAAAAAAAACAGCTATTGAGAGACTTACTCAATACCCTATGTTTCCTAAATGGTTTCTATCCTTTCTCCTGTCCCTGAAATCTGCAGAATCAGACTTTTGGACATTTCAATCTTTGGAATCCATCTCCTAAATTGCAACCTAAATGACTACACCCACCAGGAATGCCCAGGTAAAGCAAGCTTTTCACTCCCCAAGAAATCCTTTGCTTGTGGTTACCATATAAATTGTAGCTCCATAGCAGAAAACCTATATTATTTATGCTGGGTGCAACTGGCTATTTATTTGCATAAGGAAACAATAAAAATGGAAAAGTACATGGCCCAACTAGAGGGTAAGATTTTCAGAGGTAAAAGTATTTGATATTATAAAAAGATGCAGGTATAATAAAATGTGTTCCCCAAACATAATTTTTCTCCACTTTGCTTATAACTTATGCTATCTCTCTCCATGTTAATAATTGGACAACACTGGTATCCAAAGAAAACTTTGAAATAGAAAGGTCTATACAGAATAAGAATGAAGCATGCCTGTGTCAATACTGGAGGAAAAATGAGGTCAAGAATCCATACAGGCTGTGATGATATTTGATCAACAGGGTTTTTGCCTTCCCTCCTAGATGGCAACTAACAGAAATTCTTCTCTTATCACAACATGACAAAGAAAATATTAGCAAGTGACTTGGTTACGCAAAGAATAACACTAAAAGGGCAATGCACACTTTGAGATAAGAAGTATAAAAAACAGATGCAGGAAAAACAAACTGCTTTTGTCTCTAAGCTTTTCTGGCTCCCATAGGAGACAAAAACACAGATCTTATATTGCCAGAAATAAACATCTAGAAGTAGAATTTTACAATGATTTCTTTAATCAAAAGAGAATATAACTTAATTTACTGTACTTGTGAAAGTTGTTTTCCAGAGTCTTAAAGTAAAAAACAAAGCAAGGGTAAAACAGTTCTTAGCCAGAAAGTCATGGAAGCATCTAGATTGAGAATGACACAATCTGGCTCTGCACACACACCCCCACCTCCAACCCCCATCCAACAAGAAGCTCCAGCTGCAAGGATTTAGGTAATCACAGGCTTTGAAATTTAATTCCCATCCATTTCGCAGCATCTATTTCCTCTTCAAGCAACCGATAAAAATGGAACACTAAAGCACTTGTATTTTATTAATTGCAAATAACATATCTTTGTGTGCATGTGTATGTCAGTACCTGTGCCAAGATCATCTGGGTCTAGCCGGAGTCAAGACTTTTAAGAATACAGATTCCAGGGGCTGGAGTTGTGGGTCAGTGGTAGAGCGCTTGCCTAGCATGAGTGAGGCTCTGGGTTCGATTTTCAACACCACATATAAATAAATAAACAAACAAAATAAAGGTCCCTCAACAACAACAAGAACAACAACAACAAAAGAATACAGATTCCAAAGCCCTCCCTTAGGCTCTAATTCCACTCTTGGGCAGGGGCCAGCAATATGCTTTTTTTTTGGGGGGGGGGTACTGAGAATTGAACTCAGGGGCAACTTACCACTGAGCTACATCCTCAGATCTTTTCATTTTATTTTGAGACAGGGCCTTGTTAAATTTCCACAACTGTTCTCAAATTTGTGATCCTCCTGCCTCAGCCTCCCACATTGCTGGGATTACATGTGTGCACCACAGCATGAGCATGCAATCTGCAGTTTAACAAGCTCCCCAGGTGCCTCTGATACATACTGAATTTCAAATTTCACACACCTGGAATAGAGGCTCTCAACTACAGGGCACTGGGAGAGATGTTAAAAATCCAGATCTATCCTTCACCAGACCCCAGGCCAATTAAATTTTAATTTCTGAAGGTGGGTCCAGGGAACAATGATTTTCAAAATTCACAGGAAACTGCAAGCTGCCAAGGCCAAGAACCATTGAAGCTAATGCAAATGGGTGCTGCTTGTACAAAACTGAAGGTGAACTCATTATGAATTCCCTCCATCAAGAGAAACTACCACTGGAAATATTTTTTAATCACTCTTGCAGTGGCCCTTCAGTGGCCATTTCTATATTCCTCTAAAACTCTTTTCTCAGTATAAAATCTGCTCATTATATCAACCCCTGTGCACACCAGGACTAGAACTGAGCTGTTTACTGTAGAGAGATTCCCCTTCATGCACTGGGAGTAAATAATTAATCTGAAAGTGGACCTGTTTTGCAACCCCAAAACTATGTGGCTCAGGCAGCCTTTATCCAATTTTCAAGGATTTTTAGAAAATTGTTTTTTTTTTAATGCAATCACACAAGATACATTTGAGACAGACTTTCCCTTGTACAGCATGATGGGCTGCAACATAGTGGAGTTGAGACGCTGTGCAGAGAGGACAGGAGAATACAGTTAAATCACAAGATAATATAGCATCCTATTTTCCCATTCTCTTTAGCCAACAATTCTTAAATTTGGGGGATGCAGAGCAAGCACATGATGGTGCCTTGGATGGAAAAAAATCTCCCCCAGAGACAGCATTCATTAAAAAATAAACTGCTTCAAAAGATTCTTCTAAAATGCAAGTACCCTCAAAGAAAACTAAACCTAAATTCATTTGGCGGAG
Source organism: Spermophilus citellus (assembly GCF_964194105.1). Taxonomy (NCBI): domain Eukaryota; kingdom Metazoa; phylum Chordata; class Mammalia; order Rodentia; family Sciuridae; genus Spermophilus; species Spermophilus citellus. The sequence continues at coordinate 95,305,058 of NC_138183.1, read as the reverse complement.
GAGGGGTGTGTGTGTTAATCCACTCATCACACCTGGAGGTTTGTGGGGAAGTTGTTGATGACACAGTGCTGTGAAAAGAACTGAATCCATCATCAATGTTTAAAACTTTAATTCCTGGCATTGCCTAAAGAATTGGAAGAACTGTCAGGGCTGGTCCACACCCACACAGACAACAAGAGCCCAGGACTTAATGGCTGCCCCCAAAGATGGCCCTGGCTCTTCAGCTGGACACAGGCCCCACTGCACCCTACTGTCATATGCCTGGTCAGCTTCACCACTCATCTCTGCTATCTCTTCTCTAATCAGTAACTTGCCCCAAATGGGCAGAACTGGAGATAGGGCTCTGGTAATCATATTTTGATCTTCTCATTGGTTATGAGACCTTGGACCATCACTGTCTTCTCCTTGGAGTCTTTCAATTCCTTAGCATTAGAATTTGGATTGAAGGGTGACAGTTGCTTGGGGTGTCTATAAAAGGAACTGTGCTTGGGGGCTGGGGATGTGGCTCAAGCGGTAGCGCGCTCGCCTGGTGAGTGTGCGGCCCGGGTTCGATCCTTAGCACCACATACCAACAAAGATGTTGTGTCCGCCAAAAACTGAAAAATAAATATTAAAATTCTCTCTCTCTCTCTCTCTCTCTCTCTCTCTCTCTCTCTCTCTCTCTAAAAAAAAAAAAAAGGAACTGTGCTTGGACACAATAGAGCATTATGCACATGTAAACAATTGCCATCTGATTAAGACTTCAAGAGTACCACTCAGAACTTGAGTCTTGCTTGAGAACCCCTGAAGTGAGGCCCAGGTAGGGCTGGGCTCACATACTAATCAAAGGCAATCTGAGAAGTCTAGGTGTAGCCCCCAGCACCTAAAAGGGCTCAGATATGACAATGGCTCCTGCTACTCAAACGCACCAATGGAAACCAAGTTGCCAGTTCTTCAATTCAAAAGAAGAAGCTACAGAATACATTACCACAACTAATTCCCTCATTACTTCCAGTCTGACCCAGTTTCTCCCATTTGGACCAGGAAAAAACAGAGCTTTATCTCCTCTTTCCCTATGTTATCAGTTTAGCAAGTTATTTGCATTTTGGCAATATTTTCCCTTCCCAACGCCCACCAAAGGAGTCTGGAGGAGACAGCAGATGGCTTGCTACACAGCTAATTTGAGTACATATTCAGGACAATAATCAGCTACAGATGGACTTGGCACTGACCACCATGGGAGGAGAGGCCAAGCACTTCTAAAGTCCACCACATCCACATGACTTTGCGGTCACTTCCTTGCCAATAGAAGAGTGTATTTTAATGTCCAAATAACTTATTTGGGGAGGTACTTTATGTAGCCCGAGCAGTCCATCTACATCTTCAGATGAACTACCCAATGACTTCTAGGTCACTTCTCTTTGGATTGGCAACACTTTGGTAGTTGGCTCTTTGGTATTTTCCTATTCAACAAAACACTAAGATGTTTAGAAATCAGTTTAGGCTCTTCCCACATTAACAAAGATCTGGCCCACAAGGAACATTGTCAACATCCTGCTGAAATTCCCAGAGTGATACAATAACATGTCTATGTTTCATCAGTCCAATGATGTGTTCATATGAGGAAATAAGGCAGGCCTGAAGTGACCAGGTCCCTAGGGTAAACCGCCCTGGAGACAAGGAAACCAGGAAATCATCAGTAATGTAAATGCCACATGAATCAGCCCTTTTGCCTTGAGCAAAACATAGTTTTCCATAGATTCTTGAAGTTTCCCACAACAATCAAGCCCCTCCTCTGTGACCAGTTGGTATTGTATAACAAGAAAATGGAGCCAATTCCTTTTTGCAGATGAGATATTTATCATGTTCCCATCGAAACACTAGACTGAGCTCTCTGCTTTTGAATCTTCTCCAAAGAGTAGCCAATTCACAGACTTCCAGACCTATATCTACCTTTTTAGAAATATTTCATTGTCCACTTCTATCCTTTTTAAAAAATGAGAATTTTCTTTTAAATAATACACATTCACTGTTATCCTGTCCCAACCCCCTTGTACAATCCCACTATGTCTGGATAACACCTACAGGATCCCATTTGCACCCTTAAAATGACAGGCTTCCTTTACTACTGTATTTCACTGCATAATTGTACCAATTGTGTAATTGTTGCATGTCTTAATTGTTATCATCACACCATTTAAATGATAAACAGAGTAACAATGTATTCACCCGTAGTATGTGGATGTGCATTTGTCTTCTAATGTTCTGTGAGCCATGGCCTTAGAATTCTCCTCACATCAGCACTGTCAGTATATTTCAAAAGCCAACTCGCATGGCTTGTTGAGACTGCTGCAATACTAAGGAGAAACACATTCTGTAGGAGTAGCACTGAGGATGATGTGCCAGATGAGAAAACAAATGACAGTGGCATGGAATCTTTGAGACACAGATGATTGAATTTTCTAAGTCCATACTTCAAAACACTGTAGTGAATTTTCAAGAGCAATATTTCAACTACAATACACAAATCAATAGCGATTAATGTGTTAATTTTTTTTCCACACCTAAACAAATGTCTCTGCTAAACCACCATGAACAACATGATGTGCATCAACTTGGAGTATTTAAATTTAATGTATATTCAAGAGTATTCCATGCATCCTAACCCTAGTAATATATAATTTTTTTAAGTAATACTGGCACGATTTAAAGAAAAAGATTCACACAATGGTCACACCCCCACTATTTTGCAAAATATTTTGGTATAAAATCTGCAATGATTATGGTGAAATACAATAGTCATACTCTGTACTCTGGCCATTGTCAAGACTCATTTCCATGATTTTTTTCTCCACGAACTATTGAGGACCTACGTTACTATGAATGGTCTCTTTCTTGGTTGCTTTGGTTATCTTTGGTGGCCTTGCTACTCACGACCATGGGAGTACGTCAGGATGCAGACCCAAGGGTCTGGATGCACCCACAGGATCCCATTAGCACCTCTCTACACTCCTACTGAATCCGACCTGCATTTTCACAAGATGTCCAGGATTCATCTGCACATGAGCGCCTGAGAAGAGCAACTGTAAGGTATCCATTATGCCCAAGGTTTCCTTCATCCTTCCCTTGATGATGATGATGTCCTACGCCACACCTTTCTATACTCCCTTCCTCTTTTCTCTCACCCATTCACCAAGTCCTTCACTTTCCTACCCAAAATTTTAGATACCATTAGATACCAGGATCTTCTGTTGTCATTAATTATTCCCTGGGTTGAACCAGAAGTGGGAGCAGTCAAAGCATAAAACAAATATTTTCAGGTCCTCCAACACATTCAGAGAGCAAATGCCAGTTCATTTACTCTTGGCAAGAAGTCTCTAAACCAGCCATCAGGAAGCCAGCTGGGATGCAGTTCCAAGAGCTCTCAGCAATGTCCTGAGACAGAGACAAGATGATTCAAATTCCAGCTCTGCCATTAAATGCTGTGTAACCACAAGGAAGACACTTAACTTCTCTGAGTCTCAGTTTCATCACTGACAAATAAAGAGAAAAATGTCTCTCCAAGTTCTTGCAAGAATGAAATGAGCTAGTACATGGAGAAAGCTTAGCACAATGCCTTATCTAATGATAAAAATAAGTGTTCACATGCAATAGAGTAGTGAGTAGCAATAATGAAAATGTTAACGGGAGGGGGAAACAGAAAGACAAAAGAAAGGAGGAAAAAAAGTAAAAAAACAACTATAAGTGTTAAATAGGAGGTCTGGAAAGAGAGAGGGTATTAGGTATTAGCACATGTTTTCTTTGCCTCTCAAATTGGAGCATGGAAACCTTAAATTAAAAAGCAATCAAAGACCTTAAAATCACATTTACCTTTCTACCCCCAGTTATAACTCCCCAAATCACCATTTTAATAAACTTGTGTGAATTGATTGATGAAATTCTCACAAATGCATACATTTATAAACCAAGAAAATGGCACATTTCAGGAAAGAATTCCAAAGGTACAGTTGATAAGAAAAAAAAAAAAGAATGAAGAATTCATTTACAGAAAGCTTAAGACAACAGAAAATAAGCACAACCACTTGACAAAGAGGGACCAGTACATGCCCTGACATGCACAGGTAACAAACATCTAGGCGGATTGCTGCCCTCCTTTCATTCTCTAACCTTCACTCCAAACCACATCATCTGCCATGAAGGAAGTATAAAAGTTTAAGAAGTCAACACTTGGTTTAGGTTTCACAGCAAAGCAGAGCAAGTCATCCTGTCTGGGCAGAATCCTCTTTAAATCATCCTGTGCTTAATAGGCAGAAAATTTTCTTTATTTTGAAAGAGCAGCTGACTGATGCTTCAATCTGTCTTCCAAATAGCAGCTGACATGCTATCATTTTGAGTTAGACTTGCCAAGATTTCTTTCCTTTTTTCTGGATACTGGGCCTGAGATTAAGCAAAACACTGGTAAGGGGTAATCTCAGCTTCCTTCAGGAACGAATGGTGTAGAGACACAAGAGTTAGCAGATGATCCAGCTCATGACCCTTCTTCTGTAAAAATATAACTTCCTATTTAGATAATGCCGGTGGCAGCACTATTCGTCAAACATTTCAGGGTCTCCTTTTGACATGTGGTAGGAGAGTACTGCCATGCTCCTGAATTGGGTGTGACCACGTCACTTCTTTCAACCAAGTCCTGGTATTGGTTCCAGTCAAGAGCCTCAAAAGCCAGTCCTCCATTTGCCATACCCTCCTCCCTCACCAATGTGGGGATATATACCAATATTCCAGATGATAAAGACTCTCCATTAGCTTTGGTCCCAGAGTTAGGACAAATGAAGTAGACCCTCCAGCTAACTTACACTGGCCGTTGGAGCTGTTCATTTTAGCACCATGATTTTGCCCATCCTAACTTTAATAAATTAGGGAGGAGCACACACTTTATCTTTGTTATGCTAAAGAAAGGGATAGCGGATTTAAGTAAGATGGCTATGGTTTTAGAGCAGTTTGAATGGCAGTAACAAATGCTTACCATTTCTATCTGCTCGAACTTCTCCTGCCTCTATATTCTTACTTGCCTTGGGTTTAGGAAATGGCTTAATTTCCTTTGTTCATCAAAAACTCACAAAAGGCGCTGAGTTAAGATAGAGATTTGGGGGCATATCAAGGTCCTTTCCTGCCACAGGACCTTTGCACTGACTTCTTTGATCATCATCCCCAGGTTAGAGATTGTGGAACCAAAGAATATGTGCACTGCCCAGAGACTATCTCATCCATTCTCCTGACTCTGAGTCAGGAAGAGTGGGCGAACTGCCTAGAATACATGGCAAAACAAGGTCTAAAACCTAGGCTATTTTCCAGGGTTCATTCCCAGCCCATGTCCTGCTGCCAATGTGCATGTACGTTGTACACTGTATAAATGTACATGTACACTGTATAAACCTAGACCTTTCTCCCCAGGAATCTTAACTTGCCTTTTCCAGCTCTGCCTTACTGGTTTGAGGGCTCACAGGCTTGGATCTCTCTGATCTTGCATAGGTTTCTTTCCCCTGGACCTACAGCAACGTCCCCAGAGTTCAGTCCCAACCCTGAATGCCTAAAGTCTATAACCTTGGCTGACAGAGACTCAGAAAACCTTGACTGGGCTCTCTTGAATTCCTGCTAAACCCACAGAAGCAGTCTCCCACAGACTGCCAAAGTCCCTGCTTCTGAGGAACCAGAATGACAACAACTGCCTGGCTGCCGGCAACCTCTTCCCTTTATAGCAGAATTAAAGTAAGGAAGAAGACAAAATGACTAGTTGGTCCAATCAGGAAGGGCTCTACTATGGTTTCCATAGAGTTTGCTCCCCAAAGGCTTGTGTTGGAGGCTTGGTCCTCAGTGTGGTGACTTTTAGGTGGTGGAATCTTTCAAGGTGTGGTGCCTAGTGGGAGCTCCTCAGGTCAGTGGGAGTGTGCCTTTGGAGAGGATTAAGGTAGTTCTTAAGGACCTTGATTTAGTTCTTATAATATAGTTGTTAGAGTGACCTGACCCCTGAGTCACTCTCTTGGCTTCCTGACTGATGATCTTCCAATCTCTATCTCTATTTCTATCTCTATTTTTCTCCTTCTCTCTGGGCCCCTGCCATGATGCCATCCCCCATCAGACCCTCACCAGAGGATAACCCAATGGAATGCATCCCCAAGCAAAGGCCTCTCTCCAGGCCAAGAGCCTTTTGGCCCAGGAAAGGAAATTCATTTTTAGCCATTGCTGGAAGCAAACACAAGGAAAAGCAATTCCACCACCTCTTTGAAAAGGAAGGGAGAGAGGGATGGAAAACTTGAGGAGGAAAAGGAGGAAATTCCTCCTCAGGAACCAGCTGAGGATCCACACAAGCTCTGTTGGAATCCTCTCTGCCATGCTATGCTCCATGACCTGAGCAAAAGGCTTCACCTCTAGGAGACCAAGCCTCTCCTCTGCAGTTGAGGCTCCTTGGTTAGGTTTCAGCTACAGCACACCAGCTTCCTCCATCCACTGCCAATTACCTGCACCTCACCTGAACTCACACCATGAGGTTACATTGTCTTGTCCACTGCTATATCTCTGGTGGTCAGTGAACAGCAGGTTTTCCATGGATATATGGTAAATGAATCAATGATCCAAAGAGAACAATCTGAAGCCCCTTGACCAACTAGGCATAGCCTGGAAGGCAGATATAGAGAGTGTCTGAACACACAAGTGAAAACTTCATTCAACCCTATGACCTTTGACGAGAGAGTTTGGACTAAGTATTTCTATATGATTCCGTATCTTTTATTTATAAAGTCAACAAAACATTTGTATTGATCTCACAGAGCTATGTGAAGATAAAAGAGATGATACATGAAAACACATTTAAAACAATACCCAGTCCACAAAGGTACTCAGCCACATAAGATATTGTTAATGAAATGTCCATCCCAAATTGCCTTCTTCTGTTCTTGGGTCCTGCAACATCAGTGAGTTCCAGGGATAGAGACTATATTAGAAATCAGAATGCAAATAAACAGCTCTTCCTCTGCTCCTGAGCAGTAATTATGATGGTTACATTCACTCTTGCTTCTTGCTGCATAATACCTAATTTACTCATTTGTCTTAAAACAATATCTAGTGGCAACACAAACTAGTGACTACTTCCATTCCCTTTAAATAATAATTTTCCAGTGCACTGTTGAATCATATTGATATGGAACTCATCTACCTTTTAGCCAGCAATTTTTAAATAGTGTGCATTTGCATGATTGCCTATTTATTCTTAATAGTAAGTATGAAGGTGCTTCTAGTGCTTAATGAGTTTTAAATATTGGAGGTTTTAATCTTTTTTATTTAATTTGGGGAGGTAGCTTTGTTTCTAATACTACTTGAAGGATAGTGTCAGATAGCCCAAGGGTGTCTTTCCCACCTTCTGTGTCTGTGGAAGGGAAGGAAAAAGGTTACACAGAAGTGCAGATGCGTTGCTTTAAAAGGTTAAAACCAGGCTTAGATCTGACCTAATTGTTTTTGAACTAATGTCTGCTTAAGAACACGCTAAATTGCAGAAACTCCCCCAACAAGACAGCCAGATCAGGAACTGGGTCCTCTGGGACCTTGAGGTTTTCAGAAATAAGGAACTCCCTTTGCTGAGAAAAAGGGAAGTTATGTAAACCCCAAAGTCCCTAAGTCAGCATAGTGAGGCTGCCTTAGGCCCAGCAGAATGACAAGGCCTCAGTGCACGCGGCAGGGCTCTTCCCACAGCCTTGTTTAGGGCTATGAGAGGCTCAGGCATAGTTCCTCCTAAATCCCAGCAAGTTGCTGTGCTCCCAGAACCCTCTTTGAGGATCAAGGGGCTTCTACAACTGATGTCTTCTTTAAGTCCTCACTGCAAATTGTGGCCGAGAATTGCTACCAACAGGCTTCCTCTTTAAAGGCTTTCTGGAGCGAGGAAAAACCCTACAATTCTTAGGGGTTCTGGGAAGGTGGCCTAGAGGACATGGCAAGAGACAGAATTGGCTCCCACAGTCCTCCACTGGATAGGCAGGTAAAGGCCACCAGATGGCTCTTTGGTCTTTTAGTGGGTCTGGGTTGTCATGGGGATCAGTGATTTCCCAGGAGGATCCATGACCACAGAAGCAAATACTGCATCCCTGTGGAGGGATCTACATGCACAAGTATAATACACGCTTAAGTCAAACACAGCAAAATGCAGGCTTTGTGCGGAGGTTCCTACCAGCGGACCCCTTCATCTTTCCACCTGATTCAGAGGTGGGAAGTTGAAGTTATGTCCAGCAGTAAAAATTGTTTAAACTGAATTTTTTTCCCCTGATGCCAGGGATGGAACCCAGATCCTTGCCCATGCTAGGCAAAAGCATTATCACTGGATTACATCCCCAACCCCTGAATTTTAGAGAAAAGTAAAGGTGACATTTTATTGGCATCATTTTTATTTTTTTACTGCTCCTTTCAGTATTTCTTTAAAGATTGCTATTGAACTAATATAATAATAATAATAATAATAATAATAATAATAATAATAATAATAATAACAACTTGAATTGCTACAGAATATGGGAATAATAAATAATTTTTAAAACATGAACCCTTAAAAGCATCAGTGTAAGCGCATCAAAAACTGACCTCCTTTTACTTGCTTGATTTGTTTGAGAGATTACTGATTGTGAAATCAAGTGTAATTTTGTTTTTTTGAGGTGACAGTGATCAACCCCAGGACTTCATGCAAGCTAGGCCAGCACTCTACCACTAAACCCCAAAATGCAAAATTTAATGAATTAGTAGGTCTCTATGTACTAAGCCAATTAGGTGAAAACAAAAATATTGCTTATTTTATACCTTGGAACAGAATTTCTAATCTGGGGGTCTAGAAATCTGCCAAGACTGGGCTTTTGTGTTTGGGTATTTGAGGGCATTATTCTGAGAAGAGGGGAATATAGCTTATAACTATATTCAAAGGAGATCCACCCAAATATTAAGTTTAATTTACAGTAAATTTTCTCAACTTGGTTCCCTATTTTCATTCCATTGAACATGTAAAACTCAGTGAAGGGCATATTGAGGGTATTCTCCTAAATCTATTTTCAGTTCATGGGACACATCTTATCCTTTCTCTCCCTCTTGTCACCCTCAACTGCGGAACATTAAGAATAAATATAGAGCACCCCACATGACAGAGAGAGTGCTCAGAGTTAACAATACAAGGAAAAACATGTCCTTATGGAACTCAGTCAGATGGGAGAAAATATCACATAAATGAATAACTGGTGATTACATTATCAGATTAATTATATTTTCATACAATTACAAGTTATATTAAATAATCATTAAGATGCATATGCACAGAATGCTAGAGGAGGATCAGAAAGTGTACAGATATCAAGTATTACCAATCACCCACTTCTACCCTCTATGACAGAGCAAAATCAAAATAGAAAATACTCTTGAGTCTGATAAATGGTATTTAGCTTGGTTTCTAGCCTAAACAGACAGCTGGAACTTAAATATCAACAATGTTAAGGACCAGAATACATCTTTTCAAAATCAGTTTAAATTCAGATATAGAAAGTCAAGAGGAAATGAGAAGTTAGTGTTCAATGAGTAGAGTTCAATTTAGTAAAACAAAAAAGTTCGAGATGAGTGGTGGCGATGCTGCACAATAATGTGACTGTACTTACTGCCACTGAACTGTGCACTTAAAAATGGTTAAAATGATACATTAAAATTGTACATATACAATTAAACAATTGTTTTTCAATCATTTTCATTTTTTCTGTCTATACTGGGAAAAAGGAGAAGTCACCAGTGGTAATGTCTGCCAAGGTGCTACAGAAAATGAGTCTACTAAATTATGAGTTGCATGAACCCTAACATACAATAGTGCCTGTCATTCTATAAACATCCCTCCTTGCTCCTTTCTGGGAAGTTCAGAAGGAACTCCCAGGTCCAGAGAGCCATGATAAGTTACGTGTACTAAACTTGTTGAATGAACTTCCCTGCTCCTCAACTGAGCACTTCCTGAAAGCAGCATCCCCTCTCTTTCTTGCTATCCTTGCCAGGCTCTCACCCCCTACAAGGACTTAGAGAGTGTGCGACCCCAAGCCAGGTTAGACAAGTCCCTGCCCAGGCTGGAAGATACAGTATCACATTCCCAGACTAGCAGGCTGAAAGGCGAGCTGGCCCTTGGAGGCCTCCTGGTTGTCTTAGAAATTGATCTTGGTTATCATGGGAACTCCTCACCCATGAAGCCCTCCTGGCTTACAGGCAACTGAGATTATTCTGGAGTGTATTTGTTCATCTAGATTGTGGCTGTCGATGGCTGGCACACAGAGGCATCTGAGACTTGCATCTGCTGTAGGCTAACCTTTCGTGTACATCAGCAAAGCTCACTGCTCAGAGATGACAGAGCACAGTGATATTTACCTTCAGGACTGTCCTGCTGGACTCTGTGGTAACACTCTGGTTTGGTTACAGCTTCTCTGTGTCACCATATCAGGATCCATACTTCCCTGAAAGAGGTCACGGCTTTTATCAGGTTCCTTTGCTGGAATGCAGGCAGACATCATGCTGGGGCCTTTCCCAAGTCCTACAATAACCTGGGATGGCTCCCGAAGGCCCCTTCTCTCCCTTTCCCTTGCAGCTCTGGAGGACTTTGTCTACTGTTCTGTCCCTCATCTACTGTAACTTCTGTCTTGGGAATAAGGACAATCTTTCCAGTTCCCTTATTCCTTGTTGTCCCAGACAACATGTCCTCAGTTTTTGCATATTTAAGGATTTCCTCATTAACCTTAGAGGGAAACCAAAAGTTTGGCTTAAAATCTAAATTAATAAACAAGATGATGTTTCTTAGCTCATTTTCTGTTACTGTAACAATATCTAAGACTGGATAATTCAGTGGCCAGATATGATGGCACACACCTATAACCCCAGTAGCTCCAGAAACTGAGGCAATAAGATCGCAAGTTCAAAGCGGCCTCAGCAATTTAGTAAGACTCTGTCTCAAAATAAAAAAAAATAGAAAAGGGCTGGGGATGGAGCTCAGTGGTTTCAATCAGTGGGTTCAATCCCTGACTATGGGGGGGGGATTAGGTACTTTATATGAAGAAAAGAGGTGTACTTTGACTCATGGTTCTGGAGTCTGGGGAGATATCACCGTTTGCATAGCTTCTGCTAAGAGCTATATAGTTCTGTCAATGCATGGCTGAAAAGTAGATGGGGAAGTGATTTATGAGGACTAAAAAAAAGGGGGGCCAAAGGCCTGAGATTGCTAACCTAATCCCATGAGAAAACATTTATTCTAACAGGTACACCTGTTATCCCAGTAACTCGGGAAGTTGAGGCAAAAAGATCACAAGTTCAAGGCTAACCTCAGCAACTTACAAGATCCCCAAAATAAAACATAAAAAAGAATTGGGAATGTAGCTCCGTTGTAATGAGCTACATCCCCAGTTATTTTAGTACCCCAAAATAACTGAGAAAGAGAAACCATTAATCCATTCATGAGGACCTACCCCCAGCGCCCATGGTGTGGCACTCCTTAGAGGCCCCACTCACCTCTCAACACTGCCACATGGAAAATCAAATTTCAACATGAGTCTTGGTGAGGATAAATTATATCCTGACTACAGCATGTTTTGGCATTGCTGTGGTTTGACATTGCTGCCTCTGGATAGGATTGGAGCAATACAGAAGAGGTGCTATCTGGACTGCTGCAAAAGGCAGATGGGAGACCCAGCCACTGAGTCTTCTGGTCTCAGAGGAACAGCCTTCCCTATCCATCCCTAGATCAGCCCTCTATCCCCAGTAAGATATATATCCAAGACAAACAAAAGTAGATATGCACAAAAAGACTTGTATGAAAAATGTTCTTTGCAGCTCTGTTCACATAGTCAAAACTACAATCCATCAGTAATAATGGCTAAACAACTGCAGTCTATGTACACCATAGAATGTTCCTTAGCAATAAAGAACCACTGACCCACATAACAATCTCAGTGTCAGGATCATGGGTTGAATTATGATCTCCCAAAAATCATATGCTGAAATTCATATTATGAAGTACAACCAATACCTCAAAATGTAGTCTTACTGGGAAATAAGGTCACCAAGTATGATTAGTTAAGATGAGGTCATAGGGCATGTTCCTGATCCAAAATGACAGATATCCCTAGGAAGACCTTAGGTTCTTAGAAGGAAATTTGGACAGACACAGAAGAGACAGAGTATATTATGTGGAGATAGGAGTTATACTGCCCAAGTCAAAGAAATTCTAGAAAGCAGGAAAGGAGCCTGGAATAGACCTTTCCCTATGCCTATCAGAGGAAGCACCTTGCCAATACCTTGATCTTGAACTCCCAGATTTCAGAACTATGAGGCAGTGGATTTCTGTTATTCAAGGCACTCAATCTGTGGTATTTTGTTATAATAGCCCAAGCCAAAAAAAAAAAAAAGTCTTAGACAAAATAGTGCACATGATGTACAACTTCACGCACAGTAAGTTCTAGGAGAAATTAAACTAACCTACGGTGAAAAACTCAGAATGCAATTTTGTTTGAAAAAGTGGGGCGGAAATTATTGTAAAGGCCATGAGGAAACATTCTGGGATGATGGTAATGATCTACAGTTATTTCCACAGACGTTTGGGTTACCCAAGAAATGCATTTGTCAAAACTCATCAAAAGGTGTGGTTAACATTTATGCATTTCACTATGTATAAACCAAACCACACATATAAAGAACCATAAAGAAATACCAAACTCCATGAAATTATAAAGTGTTAAAGGGGGGAGACGTACAGATATCTGTAATTTACTTCAAAATACATTTTAAAAATGATGATGGTGTGATAGAGGAAAAGATACAAATGTGAATTTTGGCTCTTATTTGTCATCTATATTTTAAATTTTTCAAAATATAATGTGAAAGAGTATTACCTCACTGTATCTTATTTCTTTTGGTGCTCTGCTACAAGCTACAAAGTCACATGGCAGTGCTACTGAGGACTAAATATGCAAGTTAATAGAAAAAAAAATCTTGGAGAAGAATATTATTTCATGCTGAAATGTTCTGTTAATGATGAGGAAGTTTCTCCCATTCTGAACTATTTGTAAAAATAATTTCAATTGTGTGAGATGCCTATTTAAAAATAGAAGAAGGTATGAGTAGTATTAAGAACTTTTCCTTCTTGTCAGAGTTGTCTATTCTTTATGTGTTGGTGGGCAGTGGACTGAGGATTGAAGCTGTGGACTCTTGCACATGCTAGGCAAGTGCTCTACCTGAGCTACATCCCCTGCCCTTTTTTAAATTTTATTTTGAAACTGAGTTTCACTAAGTTGTCGAGGCTGGCTTCAAACTTTCCATCCTCTTGCCTCAGCTTCCCAAGTAACTAGGATTACAGGTGTGCAACACCATGCCTGATCAAAGTTGTTTATTCTTAAAATATTCTCAGGGAAATGCAAACCAATCTACTGCATAAAAACAAAATCTACACTTGGTGGTGATTACCAAATGATGCAATCTGCTGTGGAGCCTCAACTTTGCTGGTAGACTCAGAAAACAAAACTAGATTCTAAAAGAGTCGAGCTGAGAACCCTTAGCTAAGGTATAAACCTTCAGCACATGTTTATAGGAGTAAAATCAATACTATGTGCCCCAAGAAAAGAGTAAAATAGGTGTAACTGAGGTAGTTCAGGAAAGATAGTGACAACTTGACCACTGAAGGCAACTCCTAGCCAGGTTCTGTATTCTAATTAGGGGAAAATAAAGTAACCAATGAGAACAAATGAGGCAGGGTCTTCACTTACATCCATAAGGAGGAAGAACCAAGGCAGAGTGACTGGCTCACACATGGGGTGCTTGCTGGGTCTGCTCTGCTTTATGGAGTATTACTTTCACTGTCACTTTCAATAAATCCATACTTGGCCTGTTACGTCTGTATGACTTGCTCAATTCTATGTTCAGAATGCCAAGAACCTGAATCTCAAGTGGATACCCCACCAGTATCAGAACACTAGCTCTGAAATGGTCACTCAAAAAGAAAAAAAAAATGATACAAATAAGAACCATGCCATGCTGTTCTCTTTGAGTGAGGGAGGTAACTCAGAAAACCTCGGAAATTTAGTTGTTCGAGAATCAAAGCAAATTTCAGTGTTTCAGTATTCGTGTAAAGAAAACACAGTGTAAATCAATACAGCTTTTCAACTACAGTAAGATGTCTTTTATTGATCATGTTACCAAGCTTATATTTTGTAAAATAAAAGAAATGGAGTGCAGAAAATGGTAAGAGGTAGGTGCACAGAGAAAAGACGTAGGAAGGGAGAGAGGGGTGGTACATCTGATCATCAAAGTCAGCTGACTCTATATTAACCTTGCCTTGTATTTTCTGTCTCTCTCTGATGCTGGCTGACCCTGGACAGACAGTCCCTCCCAAAGTTGGCTCATTCCTAGAACTGTAAATAACACACCTCCAACACACCATTCATATGCAAATTAACCCACTCAGGGACCTACCCCGTCCAAAACACATCCTCCTATATCCAGTTCTCACACTCCAGGCAATAATTCTCTGATCAACCCAGAGCCAATTAGCAGACAATCAGGGACAGCTCCTATGCCCCATAGTCCCTGAAATTACTCAGAATAACCAAAGCCAAACCTGCTCACCCTATCTTGCCTGGTCCTTTCAGCAGAAGCCACAATAAAGGCTCTTGCCCATGTTTTCCCCTCATCCCCTTTGCCTCCGGAGCAATCCTGGTGTTTCCCCACATGGCCATGTGTGCCACAGTGTACCCTCTCCTGCAGGAAACTTGAGCACCAGCTCTTTCCATTAGCAGGGGTCTCCTGACTGTTGGCCTTCCTATACCTAAATAATACTAAAACCTATATTTTAAACAGTTTACCTCAGCCATATTCAGCCTCAGTAGAAAAGTTCAAGTTTAACTGAAAAGCAACTTCCTGTCAAACAAACAGAAAGTGTGTGCTGCGGGAATTATTGAGGCCACCACAGAAGTACTGCAAAAAAAAAAAAAAAAAAAAAAAAAAACTGGGTGTGGGGGAGGATAAGGAGAGGGAGAGAGAAGGAGGAGGAAGAAGAGGGCCTGGCTTGTGGTGCTGCCTGTAATCAATCCCAGAGAAGGTTAAGACAGGAAGATCACAAGTTTGGGGCAAGCCTCAACAACTTATATAGAAACCCTGTCTCAAGATAAAAATTAAAAGGGCTGGGGATCTAGCTCAGTGGTAAAATGCCCTGGGGTTTCATCCTTAGTACTCAAAAAAAGAAGATTAAGGATGACAAATAAGAAGATGGTGATGAAGAAGACTACTCCTCTTTTATACTTTTTTGGGATGAAGCAAAACTGTCCATCCTATAGAAGGATCTTAGAAAACCTATGAAACAGCCATAAGACCCCTTTTATTTTAGTCAAGATGTCTTGCCCAAGGTCACCAACAAGGGCAAAGCTAAACATTCTGATTGATGCCTGCTGCATTTTTTTCTAGTAGTTTTTCACTACTAAGAGAAACTAATGAATTACTGTGTATTGTATATTTTAATCAAAGCAGCCATTAAGATGTCTTCATCTCAAGTAGCTTCCAGAGTTGAATTTATTAGTAACAGTTTGGTGGCTGGCTCAGGAACCATTTCTAAAGCTCATTAAGCACTTACTTCCCCACACCTCACCAGGAAGCTTGATCTGCAAGAAAGAAGGAAACTGGGCTCCTGGAGGCCTGGAATCTTCTGAATAAAAGGTATTAAGCACTTTAGCATCTGGTCTAACAGCCTCTGTAATCAGGTGGAGAGGGAGTTGACAGTATTTCCCAGATGGGAAGGCAGGTGTGAAAAGCAATCCATGAAATGCCCAAAGCACCCCAGAGTGTGTAAGGACACCACCACAGTGCTGTAGAGGGGCCTTGTTCTCAGTTCAGCAGTGGCCTTCCCTTTGAGAAGGACAGGGATACAAAGGTGTGAGAAATCATTTACCTGCCAGAAAGCAGAGCAGAATGGCCACTTCCCCTTAGAGGAAGGAGTGGAATGAAACTAAAATCTTCATTTTTCAATTTCATCCTCTAGCAAAATACCTTTCTTCCCCCACTTTGGATACTAATAACAAAATTAGTTTTACGTCAATCCTAAAATGCTCACTTAAATATTACCACTGACCAGCCAAGGGGCAGTGGCACACACCTATAAACCCACCTACACAAAAAACTAAGGCAAGGGGTTGTGGCTAAGCGGTAGAGCCCCCTCACACATGCGAGACCCTGGGTATGCTTAGGGCTTTCAGTGATGTTTTGTTGTTTTCAGGATACAGTCTTGAACTTTCTTGAATTTATTCCTAAATATTGAGTTCTTTGAAAATGTGTTCTTTTTTCATTATGTGGCACCCCTCCCCTTTTTACCCATGTAACTTTTCCTTGGTATGAAGCTGGCTTTTTATGAAATTAATGTAGCTGTTCCTGCTTTCTTTTGATTATTGTTATCATGGCATATCTTTCTCCTTACATTTGCTTTTACTCTTTTACTTTGCATCTTAAATATTTTAAGGAGGTGTCTTATAGACAATGTGTAGTTTGGTATTGTTTTTCTTGGTCTGCCTGACAGTCTGTCTTTGTTCAGAGTGGTAGTGGTTTAGATCGCTAAGTTGTCATTCTAATTGATATGGTTGGATTAATATCTACCATATTTATAGTTGCTGTTTATTTGTTGCCTTGTTCTGTGTTCCTGTTTTTGTCTTGTTTCTTCTACCTTGTGTGTATGTGTTTTTTCCCACTGCTGGGAATTGAACCTAGAGTCTCATGCATGCGAAGCACGTATTCTTCCACTGAGCTACATTCCTGCCCTATGACTTTTGTGGTGTTAATTAACATTTCTGTGATTCAATTCCCCCCTTTTTGGCATATTTAGTTTTTATAGTGTTGCCAGTACTAGTTAGCTTCTTATTAGTATATCCTATAAATACATAACTTTCTAATACCCTTATTAGAAATACTCTATAAAAAGAAAGGACTTAGTTTGGCTCAGGGTTTGGAGGTCCATGATCAAGTGGTCCTGTATCTTTGGGCCTCTGGAGCGCATGGTGGAGCAAACTGCTCACCTGATGAACTAGGGGGCAAAGAGATGGAGAGCAGGGTCCGACAGTCCCCTTGAGAGCACTGCCCCAGTGACCTAAGGCCTGCCTCTCAGAAGTTCATGACACTTCTCACAGTGCCACCCTGGGGACCAAGCCTTTATTTATTTATTTTTGGTACCAGGATTGAACCCAGGGGTACTTACACTGAGCCACATCCCACATCCCCAGCCTCTTATTAAGTAACTTAGGGCCTCTGCTAAGTTGCTGAGGCTGGCTTTGAATTATCGATCCTCCTGTCTCGCTGGGATTTTAGGTATGCACAACTGTGCCTGGCCCCAGGTTTTTATTGTATGAACATTTGCACACATTCAGCATCGCCCTACAGTTCATGATATACATTTAGAGATAATCCAAGTCTATTTTCAGATAACACTGGTATTTCAAGATTCATGGGTATTTTGTAATAAAATATTGCTAATTCCTTTCTCCATTTTACTTATACATTAACACACATAATTGAACATGTTGCTGTTATTATTTTGAATAAATTTTTTATCTTAGACCAATTAAAATAAGAAAAACAATGCTTTTAATTCTACCTTATTCCTACTCTGATGCTTTATTTTCTTATGTAAATCTAGAATACTGACTTATATAATTTTCCTTCTCTCTAAAAATTTTTTTTGTTCTATTTTTAATTTGTTCTTTTTAGATATACATGACAGTAGAGAGTATTTGGACATATTATACAAGCATAGAATATAAGTTATTCTAATTGGGATCCCAATCTTGTGATTGTACATAGTGTGGAGTTTCACTGGTCGTGTATTCATGTATGAACATAGGAAAGTTATGTCTGATTCATTCTACTGTCTTTCCTATGCCCATCTTCTCCTTTGTCTTTATTTCCCTTTGTCTAATTCATTGAACTTCTATCCACTCCACCATTGTGTTTTAGCATCTGCATATCAGAGAGAACATTTGGCCTATGGTTTTTTGGGACTGGCTTATTTCACTTAGCATGATAGTGTCCAGTTCCATCCATTTACTGGCAAATGCCATAATTTCATTCTTCTTTAAGGCTGAGTAATATTCCATTGTGTGTATATTACATTTTCTTTATCCATTCATCTGTTCAAGGGCACCTAGGTTGGTTCCGTAGCTTAGCTATTATGAATCGAGCTGCTATTGATTGATGTGACTGCATCACTGTAGTATGCTGATTTTAAGTCCTTTCTGTATAGATCGAGGAGTGGATAACTGGGTCAAATGGTGGTTCCATTCCCAGTTTTCTATGGAATCTCCATATTGCTTTCTAGAGTGTTTGCACCAATTTGTAGTTCCACTAGCAACGTTTGAATGTACCTTTTCCCCCACATCCTTTCCAACATTTATTTTTACTTATATTCTTTTTTTTAAGAGAGAGAGAGAGAGAGAGAGAGAGAGAGAGAGAGAGAGAGAATTTTTAATATATTTATTTTTTAGTTTTCGGTGGACACAACATCTTTGTTTGTGGTGCTGAGGATGGAACCCGGGCCGCACGCATGGCAGGCGAGCGCGCTACCACTTGAGCCACATCCCCAGCCCTTTACTTATATTCTTGATAATTGCCATTCTGACTGGAGTGACTTGGAATCTCAGTGTAGTTTTAATTTGCATTTCTCTAATTGCTAGAGATGTTGAACATTTTTTTCACATATTTTTTGACCATTTTTATCTCTTCTGTGAAGTGCCTGTTCAGTTCCTTTGCCCATTTATTGCTTGAGTTTGTTTTTTGGTGTTAGGTTTTTGAGTTTTTTGTGTATCCCGGAGATTAGTGCTATATTTGAGGTGGAAGTGTCAGATTCTCCATCATTCTGTAGGCTCTCTCTTATGTTCTTGATTGTTTCTTTGCTCTGAGGAAGTTTTTCAGTTTGATCCATCCCATTTGTTGGTTCTTGATTTTATTTCTTGTATAAATAATTTCTTCTACTAATTTTTGCAGGCCGATCTACTGGCAATATATTTCCTCAACTTCTGTTTTTTTTCTTTTAATCTGAGAAAGGCTTACTTCTGCTTTGCTTTCAAAGGATATTTTTACAGTTTTAAGAATTCTAAGTTGGAGGTTTTTTTCCCCCCTCTCAACACTTTAACTATAGTCATATGTTGCTTAATGGAGCATGCATTTTGAGAACTATGTCATTAGGTAATTTTGTCATTGTGTGAATATCATACAGTGTACATAAATGTTGATGTTATAGCCTACATAGCCTGCTGTTTATATAGGATGTATTGGGTGTGTGTGTGTGTGTGTGTGTGTGTGTGTGTGTGTGTGTGTGTTTTGCTTGTAGCTCCTAGGGCCATGATGAACAAAATAATTTGAGATTAAATTAAGCATGAGAAAAAATGATGGAAATCATGAGATGTGTTAAACATGTGATATATCTGGTTACTGCCATTGTAACATAGTGTGCTGTTTTACAACAAAATTCTATCAGTAGAAGGAGTGCATTCTAAAATAATGATTAAAGAAATAGCATAGTAAATACATAGACCAGTAGCAGTCATTTATTACTATTATCAAGAATTTATTTGCTATACATAATTATATGTGCTATACTTTCATATGACCAGTGGCACAGTAGATTTGTTTATGTCAAAATCATCAGAAATATGTGAGTTATGTATTGTGCTGCAATACTGGGATGGATTTGACATCACTAGCTGATAGGAAAGTTTAAATTAGTTATAATCTGTGGGACCACTGTTGTTTATGTGATCTGTCATTGGCTGGAATGTTCTCACATGGTATAGGCATGACTGTATTTCACTCCAGTCTCCTCTTGCTTACCTCATTTCTGAGGATAAGTTGTCTATAATTTTTTTTCTTTGCCCCGTTTAGTTGAAATTTTGATTCTCTGACCTCTTTCAGGATTTTTTTCTTTGTCTTTGATGTTCTAGAATTTGAAAATGATGTGTCAGCATGTAGTGTTTTGGGTATTCATCCTCCTGATCTTCTATGCCTTTCCTGAATCAGTGGGTTAGTGTCTGTCATTAATTTGATATTATTGATCATTATAGTTTCAAATATATATGTAATTATATGTATATTTATGCATATGTATATTTATATTTTGCACTGGGGATGGAACCCAGTAAAAAGTGTACCACATCTTCAGCCCTTTTTATTTTTTTATTTTGAGACAGGGTCTTGCCAAGGCTGACCTCAAATGGTATATGCCACCGCACCCAGCTTGGTTAGTTTTTTTCTTTTCTCTCTTTTTCTTTCTGGAGTTCTCATTGTGTGTGTTACTGCTTTTGGTCTACAGTTCTTGGATCTGGTATCATTTTCTTTCTTTTTGTTTTCCAGTTTTGGTGATTTCTGTTGTGCTATCCTGAAGCTCAAACAATCTTTCCTTAGCTGGTGACTGGATTTCTCTGGAGTTTTTCTCTCTCATACTTGTCCATATGAAACTTCAGCAGTTTGCTCCAGTTTCCATACCTCAGCAGTAGTTCTTGTGGAGATTTATGCCTTTTTATTTTATATTATTTATATATTTTTTTTAGTGGTTGATGGACCTTTGTTTTATTCATTTATTTATATGCAGAGCTGAGAATCGAACCCAGTGCTTCACACATGTGAGGCAAGTGCTCTGCCACTGAGCTACAACCCCTGCACTGAGGTTTATACCTTTGAACTTCTGCTCAGACAAGCCACAATTCTCTGTCTCATTAATTTTGGGGGGCAGCAGTTAGTCCTGGTAGGACTCTCTTTTCTCATAGTTCTACGATAAATTATTGTTTTTTCAGTTTCTTCAGGTTTTTTTTTTTTTTTTTGGTTAGAATTGAGTGACAATTTCTGGCTTCTTATGCTGGACTGCAAAGTGGAATTCCAAGTTCATTGTTTTTGATTTGTTGCAAATTTTGTTTTCTAATTTCATTTTTGGGTTGTTCATTGTCAGTCTGTAATTATGTGAACTTTCCTGAATTCCTTTATTAGCTCTTTTTTTTGGATCTGATTTTCTCTTTATAGGATTATGTCCTTTATGAGTGGGAATTACTTCTTTCTTGCAAATTTGTATGATACTTAGTTTCCATTTCCTTTTCTTTCCTTTTCACCTAATTGACTTGGCTAGAACTTCCTGTACCATGTTAACGTGGCTGTGGTGAAAATAGGCATTCTTCTCATTCCTTATCTTTGAGAAAGACTTTCACTTTCATTGCTGAATCTGGTGATGTCAGCTGTGGTTTCTCATAAATGCCCTTTATCAGGTTGAGTTAAAGTTTCTATGTCTTACTAGTTGTTGCTTTAATTATTTTATAATCATCCATGAGAGTTAGGCTTTGTCATATGCTTTTTCTACATTAGTTAAGATGATCATATGATTTTAAGAATTTTTCTTTATTCTATGGATGTAGTGTATTACTTTGATTTTAGTATGTTGAACTTCTCTTGCATTCTTGGAATAAATCTCACCTGATCATGATGTCTAAAGCTCTTATTATGCTTTTGGTCTACAGTTCTTGGATCTGGATTGGTTTGCTAGTACAGACTGAGCATCTGTACTCTGAAAATCTGAAATCTGAAATGCTTCAGAATTTGTAACCTTTAGAGTTTGGGGCATGTTGCTATGAATGGAAAATTCCATGCCCTACCTCATGTGACAGATGGCAGTCAAAATGCAGGCAAACTAAAAATAGTGTGTAAAATTGCCTTCAGAATACTTATAGAAGGTGTATGTGAAACATACATTAGACTTTGGTCCTGTCCTGAAGACATCTCATTATGTGTATGCAAATATTTTAAAATCCTGAAAAAATTTGAAATGTCTTCTGGCCCCAAGCATTTTGTTTTTTGTTTTCTTTTTTTTTTGGGGGGGGGAGGTGGGGTGGGAAGGTATGTCTTTATTCTATTTAAATTAATTTTTCTTATATATGACAGCAGCATGCCTTACAATTTATATTACACATATAGAGCACAATTTTTCATATCTCTGATTGTATGCAAAGTATATTCATGCCAATTTGTGTCTTCATACATGTACTTTGGATAATGATGTCCATCACATTACACCATGATTTCATCCCCCTTCCCCCCCTTCCCCTCCCACCCCTCTTCCCTATCTAGAGTTCGTCTGTTCCTCCCATGTTCCCCCTCCCTATCCTACTATGAATCAGCTCCCTATATCAGAGAAAACATTCGGCATTTGTTTTTTGGGGATTGGCTAACTTTACTTAGCATTATCTTCTCCAACTCCATCCATTTATCTTGCTTTTTTCTGATCCATTCTTTGTATTGTGGCCTAAATGGCCTTTTTTTTAAAAAAAAAATGTTATATATGACAGCAGAATGCATTACAATTTATATTACACATATAGAGCACGATTTTCCATATCTCTGGTTGTACACAAAGTAGAGTCACACCCTGAATGGCCTTTTTCAAAGCAAGTGTGAACTTAGAAATAAATTTTTACAACTTGTTAAAAGCCAGTAGAAAAAACCTGTAGCAAGCATAAAAATTGATGAAATGGCAGAAGCATTCTCATTAAAGATGTTGATAAAATAAGGAAACTTGTTATCTTTGCAAATCGTCTGTATTCATTTTGTAGTTCTAGTTAAAGTAAAATGGTAAGAGAAGGAAATGAGACATTTAAGTCACCACTGGAACAGAAAAATGTTACTGCCAAATGTTACTGTCTGTGAATCCTTAAGTTGAGTTGTATCTGTTTTATGTAATCATGTGCATAAATATTTACTATCATTAGACTTTGTTGGATTGTTCCCTTTACCAGTATGAAGTGACCTTATTTGTCTCTTCTGATTAATTTTGGCTTGGAGTCTGCTTTGTCAGATATAAAAGTAGCTATTCCTGCTTGTTTTCAGGCTTCATTTGTAATATATATATATATGTCTGCCTATAAGGTGAGTCTTGCAAAGAACATGTAATTGGATCTTGTTGTTTCAGCCATTCTGCCACCCTATGCCTCCTAAT
The DNA here is from genome assembly GCF_964194105.1 of Spermophilus citellus. NCBI lineage: Eukaryota > Metazoa > Chordata > Mammalia > Rodentia > Sciuridae > Spermophilus > Spermophilus citellus. The sequence goes on along the minus strand of NC_138183.1, from coordinate 95,282,044 downwards.
TGGAAAGTTGAGACCATTTATCTTCATTGTTATTATATAGAAAGGTTTATTAATTCCTGCCATTTTGATTTATTTTTGATGTTTAATTTGGTCATGTTTCTAATTTGCTTAGATGTTTTTCAAGTGAGATTTGACTATTTGAGTGCTTTGGGGTCTGTTTTTATTTCTTTTGTTTGTAGTATGTAAGAATTTTCTGTAGTGGTGGCTTAGTAGTCGTGGATTCTTTTAATTTTGCTCAACTACTTCATCTTCAACTCTGAAGCATAGCTCTGCAGGATATAGTAATCATGGTTGATGGTTATTTTATTTCACATTCATTCCACACTCTCCTTGATTTTATAATTTGCTGAAAAATTAGAATAATTATGATTGTCTTTCCTCTAAATGTGACATTTTCCTCTGAGGCTTTCAATATTTTTTTAATAGTTTTTTATTTGTAGATGAACACAATACCTTTATTTTATTTGTTTTTATTTTTTGATGTGGTGCCAGAGATTGAACCCAGTGCCTCACACATGCTAGGCAACCACTGTACCACTGAGCCCCAGCCCCAGCCCCGAGGCTTTCAATATTTTATTCTTGCTCTGTATGTTAGTCATTTTAATTGTAATGTGTCTTGGAGAAATTATTTTTGTGTGGGGCTGTACTGGTGATTGACCTCAGGGCACTTGACCACTAAGCCACATCCCTAGCTCTATCTTTTTTTGTTTTATTTAGAGACAGGGTCTCTCTGAGTTGCTTAGCACCTCACCATTGCAGAGACTGGCTTTGAACTCACAATCTTTTTGCCTCAGCCTACTGTATCCTCCTTGGGCTGCATAATAAATGTTTGGTTAGCAGGCATCAGCATCATTGTACATTTCCATCAGAACTCTTGGGTGACCATGTACATTGTCAGTGAGTAGGAATCTTTTTTTGTTTTTAATCCTGAGCAATAGTTCTTAACAGTAGACTGGGTTTAATGATGTTGTAGACAGATGTGTTGTCATTCAGACTTTGTTGTTCTATTTATAAAGCACAGGCAGAGATTTAATATAATTCTTCGAGGGCCCTAGGAGTTTTGAAGTGGTCAAAAGGGAGGATTGGATTCGACCACCAATTGCATTATTCCCTAACAAGAGAGTCAGCCTGTCCTTTGAATCTTTGAAGTCAGAAAATGACTTTGCTTTTCTATGAAAATCCTAGATGACCTCTTCTTCCAGGAGAAGGGTGTTTCATCTGTGTTTGGAGACCTGCTGGCAGTGTAGCCACCTTTCTGAGGGGTCGGAGCTGGATCTTCTGGGTAACTTGCAGCAGCTTCTCCATCAACAATTGCTGCCTCACCTTCATGCTGTGGAGATGTCTTCTTTCCTTAAACCTTATGAACCATTCTGGGCTAGTTTCAGACTTTTCTTCCAGAGCTTCCTCACCCCTCAGCTTTCAGTGGATTGAAGAGAGATAGGGCCTTGCTCTGGATTAGGATTAAGGATTGTTGTAGCTGGCTTGATTTTTTTTTCCCCATCCAGACAACTAGAACTTTATCTACGTCAGTAATGAGGCTCTTTGACTTTCATATCGTTTGTTTATTCATTGGAGTAGTACTGTGAATTTCCTTTAAGAATTTTCTCTTTGCATCCACAACTTTTGTCCAAGAGACCTAACTTCTGGTTTTTCTTAGTTTTCAACATGCCTTCCTAAGCTGTGCTTCAGTGTAAGCAATGTGTGTATGATTCGTATTTTTATTTGAATGCTTAGAGGGCATTGTAGGATTATTAATTGGCCTAATTTCAATTTGTGTCCCAGTTAAGTTTGCTTGTCTTATAAAAGCTTGTTTGGTGGTGACCCAAAATAATAACATCCAAAATCACTGATCACAGATCAGCTTAACAGATATAAGTGCTGAGAAGGTTCAAAATGTGATAATTACCAAAAGGTGGCACAGAGACACATAGTGAGCATATGCATATGAGAAAATGGCACCGATAAGACTTTTTGGCACAAGTTGTTACAAACCTTTAATTTGGAAAAAGTGTGTTATTTATTAAATAAAACAGTGAAACAATTAAATAAGACTGTATGTAAATATATATGAATATGTAAAAACAAATACATGTATATTTTTTCCTATTTATTCATACTGTGGATCTTAGGAACCTCAGTATATGATTTTTTTTTAAATTGAGAACTTTCACCTTTCACTTAAAGGGAGTACTTTATGGCTTTTCTGTGGCATATCTGAATTGTCAGCATTACTTCTCTTATAGTTTGTGGCCATTGTTAAGTAAAATAGGGGCTACTTGAACATTAACAGCTTGTCTATAACAGTTCATCTCAAAACTGAGCCCCTAAGTGACTAATATTGTGTTGTGTATACAGTGTGGTTACTCTGGGAAAAAGGGAATGTGTTAGAACCAGAGTTAGGTCTTCATGTCTGGGGTGAGATGGAACAGGACAAAGCAAGTTTTCATCATACAACTCAAGTAGTGCATAATTTAAAACTTAAGAATTCTTGTTTATTTCTGGAATTTTCTACTTAATATTTTTGGACTGTCATGACTGTGGGTAACAAACAGTGCAAAATGAAAGTGTGGATTATGAGCTATGCACCTGCCCAGTAGTGGGATTGCTGGGCCTTGATAGTTGTTTTGAGGAACCTCCCTGTACTTCTCCATGATGTGTGTACTAATTTGCATTCTTATTCATAGAGCTCAAGAATTCCCTTTTCTTCATTTGCTATCATTTATTTTTTTTATTTGTTTTTAAGATTTTATTTATTTATTTTTTTAGTTGTCAGCAGATACAACATCTTTGTTTGTACGTGGTGCTGAGGATGGAACCCGGGCCGCACGCATGCCAGGCGAGCGCGCTACTGCTTGAGCTACATCCCCAGCCCATCATTTATTTTTGATAATAGCCATTTTAACTGGTGTGAGGTGATACAAAATTATAATTTTGTATTTTCCCTGATGATTAGTGATACTGAAATTTTTTTCATATACTTGTTGACATTTTTTTTTTTACAAATTTTTTAACATACTTTATTGACTTAGGGTCAAACAAGGCAGCATTTGGTCAATTAAGAAAGGCACCTCACTGAAGATAATACATCACAGTGCTGCTGAGTGTCTCACTCACAGGATATGAGGATGGAAAGGGTAATCTTTGGATGATATAGCTTAGGACACTTGTTCATTTTATTATTTTTATTTACTTATTTTTCATGGTGCTGGGGACTAAACTCAGGGCCTTGTTCATGCCAGGCAAGCATTATACGACTGAGCTACATCCCCAGCCCTTGTTCATTTATTAAAAAGGTTCCTTTCACACACCACAGATGAAAGAAGGCATAAGATTGTGGCACTTGCTGAGTGGTTGCTGAGACCTTGAGCTTAGCCATGAGAGTGGTGAATCAGGGGAAGGGAAAGAGACCCACCTCCCCTTTTTTCCCCAACAATAGAAAACTTGATTTGTGGAGCCCCACCTCCAACGATACACCCCTTATCTCTTTTAGGTGTGGAGATGATTTTTTTTAATTGATGCTAGGGATTGAACCAGGTCCTTGCACATGCTAGGCAAGTGCTCTATTGCTGAGGTACATCCCTAGCTTATAGAGATGATTTTTTGATCTTATGGTTTAGGGCACCAGCGTTAAAAATCAAACACTCTCTCAAGCTACAGAACACACAGGACCACAGTTTGATTTCCTGCATTCTTGGCCTGGCACCCCATGAGGTTCTGAGATAAAAGCTGAGGTCTAAGAACACTGGCTTTAAAATATATTGTCACCAGTTCAGAGTAAATGAAAACCCGATTGCTTAGAAATAATACTGTATCACCCTATTTGTATCCACACCCTCAATCACAGTATTTTTTTTAAATTAATTGTTTATATTTTTAAAACTCCCACCTACATGTAAAAAAAAACCCACTCACTACAACACTGCTGGTCTTCCAAATAGTCTTTCCCTCTCCATGCTTCCCCTGACACCCTTCCCCTCTGCCCAGCACCAAAGAGCAGGGATCATGCCGCGGGGAGATGAGCAGTGGTGCAGTCTCGCCTTGCCTTCTTTACTAGGATGTGGCTTTGGAGAAAGCTGCTAGGATGCTTGCAAATACGACATCAGGGGTCTGGGATGCATTGATGGCAGAGTGAATCCCCCGCTTCCTGTAGTACTCCACAAGTGGGGTGGTCTGGGAGTGGTAGGCTTCCAGGCCTATTTTCAAGGCCTTCTCATTATCATCTGATCAGCGGATCAAGGGTTCCCCAGTGATATCATCTTTCATGGGTTGCTTTGGGGGATTGAACTCCTCATGGTAGGACCAGCCACTTCTGGGGTGAATCAGCCTTCCAGTGATTCTCCGGATTAACAGGGAGTCTGGAATGCAGAATTCAATCACAGAATCAAGCTTCTCTTTCCTCTTCTCCATGAGGTCATCAAGCATTTCTGCCTGTCTCACAGTCCGAGGGAAGCCGTCCAGAAGAAAGCCATTTTTGCATGACGGGGTCTCCAAATTCTTCTCAATAAGCTCCACTACCATTTCATCACTCACCAGTTTCCTAGCATCCATACTTGCTTTCAACTTTTTTCCCAGTTCTGAGCCAGAAGCCACCATGGCCCTCAGCATATCTCCAGTGGCCAAATGGCAGACACAGAAGTTTTCTGCCAATTTGGGGGCCTGCGTACCCTTGCCAGCCCCAGGTGGCCCCAGCAGCACAGCCCGGATGCCTTTAGGACACTCGGGTTCGGCTGCCGGCGCGTTGGGAGCCATGTCAGCCAAAGCCTCTCGCAGCCACCCGCCCGCACACCTCACAGGTCCAGTACTACCAGGCCAGTCTTGTTGACATTTTATACATCTTTTTATGAGAAGTTTTTGTTAACATCCTTTGCCATTTTTTTAGTCAGATTATTTATTCTTTCGCTATTGTTTGCGTCTCTATATATTTTGCACATTAACCCCTTACCGGTTATATAGTTTACACATATTTTTGCCCATTTTGCAGGTTGTCTCTTTACTCTTTTGATTATTTTCTTTGTTATGCAGAAGCTGTTAGTTTGAAGTAATTCCATTTGTCTATTTTTCCTTTAGGTAATATTCTTGTTTTAAAAACTTAGTAAGTGGTTATTATTCTGTGTATCTTTCTGTAAATACATGTTTCATTCAGTGGATTTATCTGTATTTATACTCTTAATTCTTTTCTTTCTTGTGTGTGTGTGTGTGTGTGTGTGTGTGTGTTGTGTGTGTGTGTGACTTTGTTGAATAACTGTTGCCTAATTTTATTTTTTCTTTTTGATGTATATTTAGATTACTTATAGTTCTTTGCTGTTCTGCATATGCTCTTTTGAATGCTATCTGAGTATTTTTTTGTTACATGATAGAGATTTTCTGTATACCTGAGAACTGATGGACTGTATGATATGTGATTTGTTAGCTCCAGTTCTCACTCCCCTGGGAAGTGGGTGAGTTCACGTGCCCCCCAGCTCTAGCCATACTTGATATCATATGTGGTCATAATTAATCTATAATGGATTAAAAAGAGAGTAGATAGCCACATGTATGCCTTGTATACCCCCTCATTTATGAGTCTAAGGTGGTGGTGGGAAGGTAGAATGAATGTGAGAACAAAGGTGCTGGCACCACACTGTAGTCATTTATGCTTATATGACTGCGTTTATTTGTATTTTTAGTGAATAATTACGTTCAAATTTCTTAGTTTTCCTTTCTACTAGAATAACTGCTAGTATCATCCAAACACGGTCTCTTACTTTAAGAATGTGAAGGGGTCCTGAAGCTAGAAAGCTTGAAAAGTGTTGCTTTAAACATGTAATAGCTGTACAAAAAACCAATATTTTATTCTTGTTGAGAGTAGTCATCGGGAAGGAAAACAAAGGTAATTTAGTTCCTTTAATAGATGAAAAAATTAGTTGACTTTTAAAGTTTCGTATTAATTTTAAATAAATTTTCCATTCTTTGCCTTAAAATTTGTTTAAAACAAGATTATATTTGTAAATAAAATACTTTGCAGGTACTGATCTTAAAGAAAGAGGCAAAATGCATGCCAGTGAAGTTGGACCTTTTGTCTCCAAAATAAGAGCGGTGATTAATGACATAGGTAAGCATAATTAAATTTTCCTTTTAGCATGCCAAAGATGATCTTCAATGTCAGACATAAATAGTTGCATATTGTCTTTATGTATAAACTTTGGTCATATATTATTACTCATGGCTAATAACTGGCTAATTTATTTGTTATTTATTTACTTTTAATGTTGATAGCAGCTTTATTCATAATTGCCAAAAATTGGAAATAAATCATTGAACAGACACACAAACTACATATCCATACTAACACAGCATCCTCAGCAGTTGAAAAGAACAAACTGATATGTGCAACAACATGGATGACTATCAGACAGTATGTTGAGCAAAATGAGCTAGATACAAAAGACTGCATACAATATGACTATATGCATAAGAAATTCAAAGGCTTGTGAAACATTTTACTGTTACATCAAAATGCTGGTTATATCTAAGGGAATTGGTTACTGACTGAGAAATAAATGAGCAAAATCAGTTCTAAAAAATCTGATTAGTGCATTATAGTTATGCATAATGGTGAGGTTCATTTTGACATATTAATATATGTCATATTTAATTTAAAAAATTATGTGAAATATTTTATAATTACAGATACCTCGTATGTATATCTTTTAAATAACTGCCTACACAAAAAATTTATGGATTTGTATTTTTTTGTTTTTTATATAAATATGGTCATACTATTTCCTTAGAATTATAGTACATGTAGCAGTGTACTTTATTGTTATCAATTTTCAATTTTACTATTACATATTAATGTAGTCTTAGCTAAGATTTTAAATCATTTCTTCATTTAATGAACATTGTAGGTTTTAAAAATTTTTTCACTGTTTTTTTTTATTTATACTCAATCAGTGAATGACCTTTAATGTGGGGACAAGTGCATCAAGTACTGCATACATGGCATATGTTAAGGGCATTGGAGTGGCAGGCCACTCTTCTCGTGCTGGGCATGTGAGTGGCAGACCACTTACTCACTATAAATATTAAAAATTCTCTCTCTCTCTCTCTCTCTCTCTCTCTCCCCCCTCTCTTCTCTCTAAAAAAAAAAAAAAAAAAAAAAAACTTGTATTGGTGGCTGCCTGTAATCTGCTTAGCTACTGTCTGAGTATATATACATGGTAACTGCGCAATAAAATCAGACCTGCTTCCTGCTTGGTCTCTGGAGGTCTTGATCAGGGACTTCATAGCCACTCTCTCCTCTACCCTGTTCTGTGGACCTCCTCGCTAGACAAGAAAGAGCTTTTACATAAGAGACATTTTTGCATAGACACAGAGTCTTAAACATGAAGTTGCTATTCCAAGTATCATTTGTTCATTTTTTATTTTGTAAGTCCTATCAAATTGTATCCCACAAATATAATAATTTATTTATTACAAATTTATTGGTACATTATAATTATATATAATAGTAGGATTCATTATGCCATATTCTTACATATGCATGATTTGATCAGTCTCATCCTCCCTAATCTTCCCTTCTGTTCCACTCCTCCCGCTCCCTTCTCTTTTTCAAGAGAAAAGGTCAGCTAAACATATTAATTTGAAATTTTTCAACTAAGACATGCTTTCCCCCTCTGTAAGTTGTCTTTTCACATCCTTCATCCTTTTGTAGGATTATTTAATAAATATTTATTTTAAAGACTTTTCAGGACACGTTGCTGGGGATCAAACTGGGTCCTCTGGTGTGACAGGCAAGTGTGCTACCACTGAGTTATAACTCAAGCCCTAAAAGAATTTTGTCTGTTAATCTTTTGTTCAGTGTGTTACAGATAATGTCTTTTAATGTACCACCCTAAATTGAGTTTATTAGCTTTAAATTTAAAACTTTTAGTATGTGGACAATACAAGGTTCCCATCTTTATTCTTTTTCCTTGAAGATTTTCTTTGTTGATTCTCATACTTTAGTTATTTCAGATGAATTTAGTACTTAAAAAATTTTTTTTAAAGCAAAGCAAAGAGGGAAAAAATACTCCGTTGGGTCTTTGATTGGAATGCCACAAAACTCGGACATTTTTATGATACTGAAACCTTTCCAAACATGGTATGCATGGCTCCTGTTTTGGAGGTTCATTCATTTGGGGTGGTGCTCTCATTCATTTTTAAATGACTTCAAGGAAGTTTAATGTTTTTTTCACATTGGTCTTGTTGTTCTCCCCCCCACCCCTAGTATTTATTTCTAGTTATTTTTTTAAGCATTTATGCCTTTAAATGTGATCTTCCTCCTACTTTTATAGCAATCTTATTATCATAGGTCCATAGGACAGTTACTGAATTTTTATGTAGTTATTTTATATCAGTCCAGCTTAGTAATAACTTGCATTATTGTTCTTCCTTAATTTGTATTTTCCACATGAAGTGTTCATTGCCTTATCAATCATTATCAATGAATACAGCATTTTTATCTTTTATTTTCCCACATTTTTATTAGTGCCTTATAATTATACGTAATAGTGAGAGTTATTGTTACATATTTGTACATTCACATGATCCCAATAATTTAATCTTACATATTTTAATACATATATATTTTTACATTGGCTAAGACCCTTTATAATATTAATTTGTTGCAAACTTATCTGTTTTAATTTTGGTGAGATTGTTAATGATTTTTAGTTGAGGAAAAAATGTCAAAGTTTGCCAAATGCTTTTAAAATGTCAGTTAGTATTTATTAGAATTTAGCTCAATTAGCCGGTAATATACAGAGTTATCTTAATAATTGACTTACCAAGGCTACGCTGTCCTGGTATGACTAGAATAAGCCCTACCTGATCATTGTGATTAGGGGTGGAAGTGGTTTTTAATATGGATTCAATTTTGAATATTTCTGATGTAATCACAAATGAGATTGTTTTAATTTTGTTTTTTTGGTTACTCTTTTCTGGTTTGTTAAAAAAGTTTATTTTGTTCATAGAGCATGGTAAAGCTTTCCATCTTTTCCTGTGTGGTGTAGAGAAGTACTTTCTTACTTAACTGGCTGGTGGAATTTGTTTCCTCTTGGGGCCCAGTGTGGTTTTATTAGTGTGGTTACTCTCTACCCCTCTTTTTTTGGCTAAAATTTAAAGTTTTTTGTGTTGATTTGCATAGTAGTCATGGGCTTAATTGCCTCTTCCTCCTGATCTGTGTCCTGTGCTGGTTTGGTCTTAGGCCACTCCTTGCTTCTCTCTCTCTCTCTCTCTCTTTTTTTTTTTTTTTTATTGTTGGTTGTTCAAAACATTGCATAGTTCTTAATATACCATATTTCACAGATTGATTCAAATGGGTTATGAACTCCCATTTTTACCCCGTATACAGATTGCTGTGTCACATCAGTTACATTTCCATTGATTTACAAATTGCCTTTCTAGTGACTGATGTATTCTGCTGTCTATCCCATTTCCACTATCCCCCCCTCCCCTCCCCTTCTCTCTCTCCACCCCCTCTACTATAAATCATTTCTTCCACTTATATAATTTTTCTCCTACCCCTCCTTTCCTCTTATATGTAATTGTGTATAACCCTGAGGCTCACCTTCCAATTCCATGCAATTTCCCTTCTCTCTCCCTTTCCCTCCCGCCTATCATCCTTGTTTAATGTTAACCTCAGGTTCAGATTCTCCTGAGACAGATAATGAATTTAGATTAATGTCGATCAGAGAGCTCAGTCTTGGAAGTAAAATTTCATGTTCCCTGTAACTTTTTAAATATTGGATTTTAAATTAAGATTGGTCTCATTGTTTAAGTCACCCTAATGTTTTTTCCAGAATCTCCATTTATGGTTTCTGAACTTGGAACTCATCTTTGCAGCAGCATTTTTCTTTTCTGTGATATAATATAGCTTTTCTCCTCTACTTCTTGATCTAGTCTCCTTTTATTCTCCAAGAGCTCCTTAGTATTTCTTAATAATATTTCATTATTGCCACATTTTGGTAGATTTAAAAATTTTAAGGTATCTGTTGTGATGTTCAGTGAGATTTTGAAAGGCATTTAGAAACTTAAGTGTCTTGCTCTAACCTACTTTTTTGATACTGGGAATTGAATCTAGGGGCTCTTAACTACTGAGACATATCCCTAGGGCTGCCCCCCTACCTTTTTTCCCCCAGCCCCTTTTATATTTTATTTAGAGTCTCACTAAGTTTCTTAGGGCCTTACTAAGTTGCTGAGTCTGGCTTTGAACTTGTGATCCTTCTGCCCTAGCCTCTTGAGCCGCTGGGATTACAGGCAAGTGGCCACTGTGCCCAGCCTAATATGTGAAAACTAGAGGCAGGCGAACTTTCTTAAAAGAAGTAATATGATAGGCTCTGCAGGCAATGTGATCTCTGTTGCAGCTACTCAACTTTGACATTACAGTGTAAAAGGAGACTCAGATCATGTTTGAACATTTGTATAAGCAAATGTACATGGCTCTTTTTGCAGTAAAGTTTTATGCATACTGAAGTTTTAATTTCATAAAATTTTCGTGTGTCATGAAATAGTATTTAAATTTTTTGTTAGCTATTTAAAATATAAAAAGCATTTTTAGCTCATAGTGTGTACTAGAATGAAATTAAGCACTGACCACCCTCCCTTTTTAAATCTCAGTTTTCTTCTTCTTTTTTTTTTTTTAAGGGAGAGGGAGAGGGAGATGGAGGGAGGGAGGGAGGGAGGGAGGGAGAGAGAGAGAGAGAGAGAGAGAGAGAGAGAGAGAGAGAATTGTTTAATATTTATTTTTTAGTTTTTGGTGGATACAACATCTTTATTTTATTTTTATGTGGTGCTGAGGATTGAACCCAGTGCCCTGCACATGCCAGGCGAGCGCGCTACCACTTGAGCCACAACCCCAGCCCAATTCTCAGTTTTCTTCTAATTTCTTTATTTTTCCTCATTTGAAATTAATTCTACCTTCCATTCTTTTAATTTGTTTAGTTTTAAAATTGACCGGTTTCCAGTTCTAACTTGGACAGCTTGCTTCATGGTTAGCTCAGGAAATTTTCATTGTTATTTGGAGACTTAAGGGTTTTAAATCCTTTATATTCTGTGGTAGGGAGCTTAAGATATTACATTTAGGGATTTGCATTCTTGGTAAGATTTAGGAACCAGAATGGAGCATAAGAATTGCTAATGAGTAGAGGGATAGAAGGAGTAGGAATAAAAAACAAAACCACAAGTTCCTATAGTCTTAAAAATGGAAGGACAGGGCTGGGGATATAGTTCAGTTGGTAGAATGTTTGCCTGCCATGACAAGGACCTGGGTTCAATCCCCAGTGCCACCAAAAAACAAAAAAAAAAAAAAAAGAGAAAAAAGAACCATACAAATTAAGAACAAACTAAGTAAGATGCTGTTGAAACATGGCTAATGGTTACCATTAATATCAGTCAGTTAAACTTGCTATTAAAGTTAAAATCCCCAGTTATGTGTTGTTAATAATGGCAACATCTTGTGTAGCTATTTTTGTACCAGAAGATTGCTAACCAAAAGAAAGGGATAGGTAAAAAAAAAAAAAACTCATTATTAATGAGTTACTATATATGATAAAAGGTTATTTTTCAGGAAGCATAACCCTAAGCCTGTGTATATACAGATAAAATGATACAGAAAAATTGGATAATTTATTATCATCAGTGAAATTATAATCATTGTGGATAATTTCAACTCATCTCCTTCAATTTATCATGAGGTTAAAACCACAAAGTTAATAAAGATAATGATTTAAACATGGTTGCCAAGTTTGGTTTAATGAACTCTTAACCCCAGATCAGAGAAAACTATTGTTCTCATGAATACAAAAAATGTGTTATCCGGCGCCCAAAGTTTGTGAAATTTCAGAAAATTGATACACAGAGACCACGTTTGCTGTTCACAATATAGGCAAGTTAGAAGCAAAATATGCCAACATAGAAAACCAAATATTTGTCAATTTAAAATAAACTATTTATTAGCTCATGAGCCAGAGGAGAAACTGTAGAGGGGGAAAAAGAATTCGAAGCATAAATCATTAGGCCGAGCATGGTAATGCATCCTGTAATCCCATTGACTCTGGAGGCAGAGGCAAGAGGGGTGCAAGTTTGAGGATAGCTGTAGCATCTTAGTGATACCGTGACTCAAAATAAAAATAAAAAAGAACTGGGGTATAGTTCAGTGGCAAAGGACTCCTGGGTTAAATCCCCACTACTGAGAGAAAAAAAGAAGAAGGGGAAGAAGAGGATTGATTGTTGTATATTCAATACATGAGATTTGGCCAAAGAGTTACTTGAGGGAAATTCACAATCTTGAATTCATATGTTAGTAAGAGAAAAATCAGTGACAATAAATAACTAAGCTTTACCTTAAAAAGTTATTTTGAAAAGTTGTAAACCCAAGAAAGCTCAGGGAACTTTCAGAAGCAAGAAGACAGATATAATAGAGAGGAACAAATTCTCAGCCAAGCCCTTTCAAGGGTGTACAGTGCATTTAATAATACATACACTGCAAATGAAAAAAGACAAGATTATAGACACTGTAGAGACTGTGAAGATAAAAAGAAAATGTCTTGAGAAAATTGTGCCAGTAAACATGAAATTTTGGTTTCAGTGGGCTGGGTATATAGCTCAGTTGGTAGAGTGTTTACCTAGCATGCACAAGTCTCTGGGTTCAACCAGCACCAGAAAACCAAACCAAAACAGAACAAAAGCAAACAACAACAACAACAACAACAACAACAAAAAGGAAGAAATCTTGGGCTAGAATAGTTTTAAATGTTGAAGATGTACATTTCAGGCATTTTGCTGAACTTGCAAAGAACAGATCATTACAATCTTATATAAATGATTCTACAGTCAAGTCTAGTGAGAATTTACTTCTAAACTCATCTTTTCACATCATTTTATACCTGTGTACCCTTTATACCTAAGTATAAAAGAAACAGTGGGAGAAAGGAATATGAGGAACTCATCTATATGAGTATAGATGAAATCTAGCTGGTTGTCAAAAAAGACCAAGGAATGTAAGGGTGGTTTCTATTTGAAAGAATTAATTTTTATTTATGATATTTAGCAATTAAGATAAAGCAAAGATTGAGAAAAAGCATTTGAGAAATATCAACATGTATTCATGAAAAAAAGCTCACAGTTAATTAGAAATAGAAGGAAACTCATTAGCCCTGTGAAAAGCATCTGTGAAATGTTAGAGGCCATTTTCTAAAATCAGTAATGAGGTAGGAGACCACTCCCATCACCATCTCTGTCCAGTTCTGTTCTGAAGTCCTGTCTGTATAGAAAGGTAAGTAAAGACTGAAAAAGAAGAAGTGACACTGTCCTGAGTCCTCTACATCAAAAAGCTAAAAGGATCAACTGGGTACAGTGGGACACACCTGCATTCTCCTTACTCAGGAAGCTTTGACAGGAGGATTGTAAGTTTGAGGCCAGCCTAGGAGACTTAGTGAGATCCTGCCTCCAAATTTAGTTTTAAAAAAAGAACTAGGAATGTGAAGTTCTGGGTTCAATCTTTGACGTCACAAAAACAAAAACAAAAAAAATCCCTGCAAATTCTCAGCATTGATTTAGTGAGGAACATGAGCAAAAAGCAATCCCAAATAGCCAACTACTTCTACTAAAGTAGGAGAAAATGAGGAGGTCTTATCTTATTAGTACTCAAGACTTATTTTAATGACATAGAAATTAAGGTGACACATTATTTGCATTGTGATAGACAGGTGGCCCACTGGAGTGGAACACTGTCTGATTGAAGCTCAGGCCCTGGGGAACAAATTTGGGATCTGTGCAGGTAAAAGAAGATGAGAGGCACAGTTGGGATTGTAGATATGCTTTATTCAGAGGCAGCAGCCACCCCCAGCCTGAGTCTTTGCATAGGCCTTTATTATATGCAGGCCAAACAAAGAAGACACAGTACCAACAGGTTACATCTGCATGCTCATGAGCAGATGTTTGTGACCTTGGGTCCATATTGCTGAATGGAGGTGTTTATGACCTGGACTGTATACTAAAACATAGCTGGTCAGAAATCTCAGTAAAGAAGCCTAACTGTGTAGCCATCTTGGATCTGACCCACAAACATAGAACTCCAAAACAGATCCACCCAAGTAGGGAAACTTAGATATGACAGAGGTAGCAATGTGGATTGCTAGGGAATGGCAGACTTATTAAGTAATTAATGGCAAAGTTATTAAATAAATAATTAATTATGAAAAAAAAACACATAAAAGGACAGATTGATAAATTCTACCAAATTAAACTTAAGTAACCTGTTCTTCAAAAATTACTGTACATAAAATAGAGTCACAAACTGGGAGAAAATACTTGAAGCAGGTGCTAAAGGATTTGTGTATATACATTTGCACAGAGGAATGGACACTCAATGAGACCACAGCCTTGTGGTCAGTAAGAGGGCACCACAGAAAGGACTTCACACTAGAGCAGGAGAAGGGGGTGAACCTGGAACGATGGTTAGCCTCATTAGTAATTGTGGAAATGCAAAGTAAGACTACAGTGGAAGGCTGTTCTGTCCATAGCATTATCCAGAAATGTTTAAACTTGGTACTGCTAAGAGCTCGTGAGGAAGCAGATCACCAGGAAGAACATTTGATACACTTCCAAAGGGAGATAAATTGGTCAAGTTGCTTAGGGAACCAGGTTGATATTGCCTTACATATTAGAATGTCCACATTTCATGAAACTTTGTAGTTTACTTTTTAGGGGGCATTTACCTAGAGGGGGTGACTTTAAGCCTTTTTGCTAACCCCACAGTAAGAGAGAAATCTACAGTTTGGCCCCTTGAACACATAGTGCTGGGTGAGTATCAAAACTCATGTTCTTTTCCTTGTGTACTACAGTTGATGCTACCCTATGCTATTTTTTTAAAGCCTAATTTTGATCTACTAATGAAGGCTTGGTATTTGGATTTGAAAATACATTGGTCTATAGACAATTTTGTATATGTGTCCTAGGGATGCTTACACTGTTAATAGCAGAAAGATGACAACATCCAAATCTCGATGACTGGAGAATGGGTGAAGGTTTTTTGTATATTTGTACAATTAGATACTAGTCAGCATTGCATATAAATGAATAATATACCCATGTAAGAGTATGGATGAATATTTGAAACAATATGATCTTTTTTATAAACAGCATGGAAAATTAAACAGTTTATAGTTTGTGGATGTGTAAATGAAATCACACTTGTACATAAGAAAAATTCGAAAAAGATGAACATGGGTTTGGCAAGTGTTGGTTTCCTTTGGGTTTGGGAAGGCAGGTGAAGAGAGCAAATGGACAAAAAAAGTATTAGCTCTGACCTTGATGTACTTGGAGTATTAATTATATGGGATTTGTTGTTATTATGCTTCATTATGTGTATGTGAATATATTCTTCATATGTGCCAAGTTAGATCAAACAATTTTTTAAGATTCGTATATATTGAGTCCTGAAGACATTTCTTATTTATTGAATAGTTTTATTTTTCTTTTTTCTTATATTTTTCTTATTTTCAAGGAAAGCCAAAATCTACATTTTCAAAAATATTTTCTAGTTTTAAGGCTTTTCAAGGGAGAGGAAAAAAAATCCATTTTCAAGCTTAATAAAGTGGACTAACAGACCAGACATTGCAGGAAGAAAATTTGATACACTTCTTATTTCTTGGTCCTTATTTCACTAATTCTTCTCATAATATTTGTCCATTTTCTGAGAGAAGAGCTTGCTAGATTAATTTTTTCCTTGGGAGAAGGTGGTTTGGCTGGTGGATGGTCATGGATTTGGTGGCAGAAGATCCTGCCTATTCTTATGGGGCTCCTTCATATTCAGACCCAGTGGTTAAGTACCCTGAGTATGTGTTGCTGGGGCCTGCCCACTCTGCCTCAAGGTGGGTGTTAAAATTTCAGGCTGTGAAGCTATAATTTTATTTTGCAATTGTAGTATCAGTTATGGGACAAGTCAGGGCTTACCTGCCTTTTGGACGTCACTTCCCCCTCTTGTCCTGTGAAGTTTACATTTCCCACAACTGGAGACTCTCTCTGTGGCTCTGAGGGGCAAATAGCCATTGTAATTTCCTGTGCTCTGCTTGTTTTTAGTGAAAGATTCTGAGGAACTTAAAGCTGCTGAACTTACGTGAAAACTAGTTTATTAAAATACAGATCAGAAAGAAGTTCCTTATTTTCACTTACATTTTTTTATGTTAGTGTTCCTAACTTCTTAGAAAGTCTGTTCTTTCTAAACAGTAACTCCAAAATCCTAGAAAAAAAATCATTTATTTTTTTTTTTTAAAGAAAAGTGATGTGGCTTTTTTGACATGCTTCATTCAGAGGAAATGGAGAGTTATCAGATTCCTAAGACATTGATTATTGTTACAAGTCTCTTCCCCTCTTCAAGTATGAAGTATCTCTGTTGAAAGTAACAAATCCATTATTTTGAAGTATTAGGCATCAGCAAGGAAACACAGACATAGAATGATTAGAGTCTACAAACATTGTAGTTTCCAGGGCTTCCTGGTGTACACCTTCCTTGCAGGTTTTCCTGGTTGTGGCAGGGTGTGCATCACAATGGGGACCAAAATTATGCAGATTAGCAGTATAGAGTATAGAGAGTGGACATGTTACTTGTGTGTCCACTGACGGCCATTCTTATGTATTTACTTCTTTTTTGTGGCACTCTAATCTGTGTTAGGCATGTACCCTCTATCACTGAGCTACGTCCTGTCCTGGTCCTCCTTCTTATCTTTAGCAAGGATTTAGATTAGTTGACAGATCATGCAGAGCTAAGAAACATGTTTGAAATTCTGTCTTAGATACAAACTCTGAGGAGTTGGGCCCAATTCTCTCTTTTTGAGGCCTTCAACAATTAGTACTTAGTAATGATGATATATTTAAAATAGTTTTTCACTCAAATATTACATTGTAGATTCTAATGTGAGGTAAAATGTTGTTTTTCTGAGTGATCTTGCACAGTACTCCTTCAAAATGTCAGGAATTTCCAGCTTCCTATTCCTTTCTCTGATGAAATAAAATTGCAGAAACTTTCATTTAGCTTTGTAAATGTAGGCTGAATTTGCTTTGAAATGCAGATAATTACCTTAAAAGGGGCAGATTTTGAATCCTCTACCTAACTAAAGTCTTTTTTTCTAAAGATTTTGGTAAAAGGTTTTATAAAAAGAAATAATTTTTGAAAATTTTGTATTCTCTGGTTATATTTTCTTCATGTGATTGAAATTCTACAATTCATGTACTTTTTTTTCCTATCAGAAAAAGTTGTATTTCTTTGTCAAATACAAAAAAAGATATTTTTGTGCAATAGATTAAAAAATCTATATGAAAAATCTGATGTAAATTTTATGGAATAAATCTCAAGGAGTGCTTTTCATTTTATTTTTGTTATTGTGTTTTTGAATTTTAGAATTGGGACATATTTGAAGTTTAGAATTGAAAGGCTTAAAGTAGCATGAAATAAGTCACTAACAACTTAAAACAAATTTACCTTAGTATAGTAGATGCACACACATATCAAACTTATCTGGGCTGCTCCTGGCAGAGATTTTTTACTGGAATCACACTCTACTTATGTCTTAGCCTAGCTGTGTTTGTGCAAGAAAAAAATTCTCCTCCTACTATATTTATATTAAGCTTGTAGTTACATTATATCTCACAATATAATGGGACTCTCAGGATGTCAAAAGATCCCCTGGGCTTAACATTTTTCAAGAACATGTAAGATGTTTATTTTCTTGTAGAAAAATTGCATTTTACACATTATTAAACTGAACTCCTCTGAATTGTTTTGTTATAAGTTTACAGAGGCATACTGGTTGAACAGAATCTCTTCATATGGATTCTAATCTTCTGCCATCTGGTACTTTCCATATCTCCTCCCTGTTGTAAGAAATAAGTGGACTTCATTTTTTGCAACCCTGCCTGGTAACTAGCATGGTAACTGGTACATGGTAGGCAGACCCACATACAAGGGCAAATGGGCTGGGATCCAGCTGGGGCAGACATGGGAGCCAAAGGATAATTCTTTCTTCCTGTCTTCATATTGGACTTTCTCCTGGAGTTTCTTTCAGTTTGCCTTTAACTAATATTCTAAGAATCATGCTGAAACTTGCCTGCATCTTAATTTCTCTTTCTACCCCTGCTCCCTTTTAATCCTGTTATGTGAACGAGGATGATAGAATGAACATGGATGAAGCAGTTCTTGGATGGGGTCTGCTGTTGGAAATTGGGACAAACTGCTCCTTATCTAGATGGGGGTAGCAGGTGTAACTTAAGAGTTAAAGTTTACATCCAAGTGGAGATTTTAGACAAGTAGTCAGATTTGAGAGGCACATTTGGGAGTCATCAGAATGTTGATGCTCTGCAGAACTGTGGCACTGGTTAAGGCACTTGGGGGTTACTGTAGAAAGAGGAGAACCAGAAAGATATTCCCACCAGAGTATGGAGGGAGGAAGAATCCATTTATTTGAAAGAAAATGTTTTCAGGGGAGTTAAATCAAATGCCCCTGAAAGGTCAAACTAGATGACTGATAAGAATTGCTGCTAGATTTTGCATCATTGTTTTCAGTGACATTAACAAGCATTTAATTTTATTTATTTATTTATTTATTTTTGTAGAAAGTTGTTAGGAGTTTGGGACAACTGCTTTCTTACCTGGGAAATTATAAACAAGCTGCATTTCTTGGGCAGTTTTGGGAGTGTACTCCCCTCTCCCTGACACTGTAGTTTGATAATTGTTTTTTTCTTGTTGTTGTTCTAGGTCCTATTAAGAAAAAATAAAAATCCTAGTTATTTTTAAAATATCTTGTTATAGATGAATATTTCCCATGAAGTATTTAATTATTATATAAATAAAATTATTTGATAAGTTTTCTCTAAAAGATATGTGTATACATTTCTATGAAGTATAATATCTGATTTATTGTGGCTTAGAAATAATAGTTTCTGACATAAGACCCAGTATTTCAGCATGAATAAGGCATGCATAATTTTTGACTGAAGTTTCAAGTGTTGTATTTGTCACTTAACACATTTAGTAGTTGTAATCACTTTAATTATATAAAAAGTTACTAGGAAATATACTTGTAAAGTATAAATCTACTTAAAAATTTTCCTACTTATTAGCATTTAGAGGTTTATGAGTAGTGAATACTGAAGAGTGTGCACAAATTTGAGGTATATCCTTTTTAAACTGTTCATTTGATTTAGTGTATCTAATACTAAACAGAAGATATAGATATGACTGATTTTTTTTAGATTTTGGTGATTATCACCATTTTATATAAGTCATAAGTTTTTTCAGGCATTTTGTTTTTATTTCACTTTATCTGAAATAAAGTGTAGCTTATTCTAAAAATAATTAGTACCACAGTAACTGTTGTCATATCATTTGGGAGGTTGTATTTGATATTTATATATATTATATTTTTTCTCTAAGTGATTGACTTTTATTTTGCGTATATTTTATTAAGAATTACTTAATTTTAGAGATTGAAAAATTGACCCATCTGTAAGATAGACAGTATATTTATATTTACTGTGAATTTTGCATTTGTTTGAGGGTCAAGAAAAAGTTTTAAAATATTAAGTAATGTAGTTAAATTATGTGCAGTACAGCATATATTTTACTTCTTCATTTTCCTAATTTGAAGTAAAGACTGGAAATGCAAAGTGCTGAATTATGGTGTTTGAATGATTGGTTAATAGAACACGCCAGCTAATTGCCTTGATTTGTTTTCCACATAGTGAGTTACAGATCTCGATTTTAGTTTTCTTTATCCTCTTGCCAAGAATGTTGGAAAATGAAAGCAAGTGTCTAGAAGTCAATTATTTTCTGAGTTGTTAACATCTCTGCCTTGTTGAATCATAGCTAAGTTTATATTTAAACTTGACAATTTATGATTTACGAGAGTCCTTCCTTGTTTGCAATTTACTCATGATGTGACTTTTGCCAGTTTGGGGAAAAATTGTACTTTTTAAGTAGGAGCAATGGCTTAAGCAAGCTGTGTTGTTCCAGAATATTACTCTAGAATTGGACAAGACCAAAAAAGGAATTCACTAATTATTTTTGGTTCTTTTTCCTTTTTTCTCCTCCCTCCCTCCCCGCCTCTCTCTCCCTCTCTTCCTTCCCTCTCTCCCTCTCTTCCTTCCCCTCTCTCCCTACCCCCCTCTCCTTCCCTCCCTGCCCCCCTGTCTCTTTTTCTTTTTTTAGGTATTGGATATGGAACCCAGGGATGCCCTATCATTGAGCTACTTCCCTAACCTTGTATTTTTTTATTTTGAGACAGGGTCTTGTCAAGTTGCCCAGGCTGACCTTGAACTTGCATCCTTTTCCTGTCTCACTCTCCTTAGTAGCTGGAGTTTCAGGCACACATCATCATGCCCAGCCTTTTTTCTGTTGATAGTTTTTAATTCCTTAGGAATATTTGAATGTATGTTTATTATAAACATTTAAACTGTTCATTGCCGTTTCCTGCGTCTTTCTCTTACACATAAGTAATCATTGCTAATGTGTGCATTTTTAGACCTTTCCTTGACTTTTGCATGAAATGTGTATATATCAGTAGATAGGAGGCTCTCTTTTCCCTCCTGTTACCCTTGTAAGGATTGGGAGTTGTTTTCTCTGTACTTGGCTGGGGTTCCATACCTGGCTGTTTCAGGGCTCTTACTTCCTTTTTGTGATGTTCTGCTTGTAGCTGGAGTTTGCTCTGTGATCTGGGTGGAGTCATTTTCTTGCTAGATGAATATAGGTCCTTCACTTGTCTAAATGGGGTGGTGTTAACCTTCCTGTCATTATGATTTTCTGCAGTTTATGATTTTGCTTACTTTACATTTTGAAAATTATTTTAATTGTGTTCTATATTTTCTGTTTATGGATTTTATTTCAATAACGTGAAAGAGTTGTATTTTTGTACTACCTTATCTTTATTTTATGAATTATACTTGATCCATTGTTTTGTTTAGAAAGTTCTCTTGACTTCCTACTCCAAGTGATGACAAAATAAGTATATTTCTATTTTTAAATTTTTTCCTCCTTTCTTTTTCCTATTATTTTTTCTTAGCTTTTAAAATAATTTTTAACTTACACATACCTCTGTTACTTGGTTTATCCGTCTGAAATTACATCTTTCCATCAACCCTTATTTACAAAAGATTATGAAATCAGTATACTTTTCTTTTGTTGGCATTAGCATTTTCTTATCAAGTAGGTCAATTAATTTTTAAAAATATTTATTTAGATATAATTGACATGCCATGAATTATACACTGACTTATGAAAAAATATATCCATTCTCTGCAGAAATTTTATCACCCTTTGTAATCCCTTTCTCTTGCTCCTCTCTACCTTTATCCACGTGTCCCCAGATGTCTAATAGAATTTGCTTTGTCTCTATCAATTAATTTCCATATTTTAAGATTTTACAAAAATGGAAGATAGTGTTAATTTCTATATGTCTTTTTCACTAGCAGAGAGGTTTTTTTTTTTTTTTTTTTTGGTTAAATTCATTGATTTTGTAGCATGTCGATAGTTTCTTTACTGAGTAGTGTTTCATGGTACAGATATTTAGGTCGTGACCAATTCTGGGCTGTTATATAGACATTTGTGCCTAAGTGTTCATCATCTTTATATTTATGAGTCATACCCCAAGAATTAGGGCACTTCTGGCTTCCTCCTGTTATTGGTCTTAATCTGAGTGAAGACAGTATGTTATCCTGTGGGATTATGGGACTGTTCAGGTTCTCTGCATAGTCACCCAGAGCTCCTTAAATTTTAATCCACTTAAAAGTCACCTGAGGGTCTTGTTAAAATGCAGATCATGGTTCAGCAGGTCTGAATTGGGACTGAGTTCTACATTTCTAAGAAGTGTACAGGAGTTGCCAGTGCCACTCTTTGGGTAGCAAGGGAAAATAGAACTCAAGAGGTACTGAAGCAGAAGTTTCTGCATATGTATTTTTTCTGGCTAGGTCAAAGTTAACTACGTACAGTGTTTTTATTTATTTATATATGTGTGTGTGTGTGTGTGTGTGTGTGTGTGTGTGTGTGTGAGTGTGTGTATTTATGTATGTATATGTATATATTTTATCAGAAATAGATATAACTACATTTGCCATGTCAAGAAACATTCTAAAAAATGCTAGGAGTTGGAACCACAGGTAAAGTTATTATATTACTCAGTTACATTACTGAATAATAACTGTCAAGATAAGTGGAAATGTGTGGTGACTTAACCCCACCCTGGCCTCTCATCTCTGCATTTACCCCAGAGAGGCTTTACTTTTTGGGAATTTTGGTAGGGGGGAGATGCTCTGGCCTTGACCTTTCCTACTTTGGAGGCCTATACTGGGGCACTGACACAGTTCTCTTGTTGGGGATACCCAGAGAAAACTCAAGGCAGAACTCTATTAGTCAGCTGACTAGCCATTTTCCCGTGTTCCCCAGTTGGACCCGGTGAACAGAGATTTTGGTCTTAGTACCTACAGAGCCATTGTACTGGTCACTTCCCACAGCCTCAGCATTTCCCTGTTCTCAGGGCAGAGGTCCTTAGAAGAGGGCGGAAAG
This sequence comes from Spermophilus citellus, assembly GCF_964194105.1. NCBI lineage: Eukaryota > Metazoa > Chordata > Mammalia > Rodentia > Sciuridae > Spermophilus > Spermophilus citellus. The sequence continues at coordinate 95,259,471 of NC_138183.1, read as the reverse complement.
ATGGCATATGATGTGGATGCTTTTCAGGGGCTCTGGGTCTGGGCTGTGAGAGGTAGTGACAGGCAGTAATGGGGAAGAGCTGCACTATCTGTGCTCAAATTTTAGTGATGCCAGGCGAGTAACAACAGCTCCCCTGTGCCTTGGTGGCCTCATCTGCAAATTGAAGGTCTTTGTTCTTACATCATAAAGCTGATGAGAGGTTTAAATAAACTTTAAACTTTATTTGTAAAGTTTTTAGGACAGTGGCCACAACATAGTAGGCACTTTATATGTATTTGGTAGATTAAAAGGTACATACATAGAAAAGAAGGGGAAAGTAGGCGGGCTAGTGATAGGCTTAGAGAAATTAAGCAATATTTCTCATGTCTCACAGTTGTCTCAGTGATAGATTGACTGAAATTCAGCATCTGAACTCCCCACTCATGGCTGCATTCTGCTGCTTGCTGCCTGGCATTTATGTTGATGACCCAGTGACTGAGTTTAGACTTTGACAGTTTCCTCATTTGTTAGCAACGTAAAGTGAGCATGAGCTTACAGTACCAACTTAACCACTGTTGAACTCCCATCCAGGACTCCATCTTTGATGTTCCAGCTTGGCTATTGTCAGTAATAAAGCAGTGGATCTCATTGTAGCTATATTATCAACACTCACTTATAGGAAAGAATGGGTTCTTTTCAATAGCTGAATTGCTTTTTTAAAAATTATAGGAAATTACCATTTATGTCATATTGCGTGGTTTTATAAACATTGTATCAGGTTTTTCTAAAGATGCTGAGGGAAACAGGGTGCAGTGCCGCAGTCTGGCTGGGCACAATTCAGGAGCCACTTGTCAAAAGAAACTAACTTTATTTTTAGAACTACAAACGCCAAACAAAACAGCTCCTCAGGGAAAACCCCTCAGAGCCCAACTGCCACCACCGGCTTCCCACAAGCCTCTCACCCCCACACAACCCTCACCACCTCCCACAATCCTCCTGTTCTTGAGGCCGATTGGCTGGGTCGTGTGGGCGGAGCCAAAGAAGTCCCCCAATGAGCAGCTCCGTGGAGGAGCCAATCAGCTAGATGTTGCTGGGGCCACTGTGAGCCAATCATCAGCTGGCAGTCTGAAGGGCAGGGAAACAGCCCAATGAACATCACCGCAGAGGAGCCAATCAGCTAGATGTTGCTGGGGCTGCTGTGAGCCAATCATCAGCCGGCAGTCTGAAGGGCAGGGAAACAGCCCAATGAACATCACCGCAGAGGAGCCAATCAGCTAGATGTTGCTGGGGCCGCTGTGAGCCAATCATCAGCTGGCAGCTGGTTGCTGGCAGCTGGAAGTTTGCTGGGGCCCCTTTGGCTGTGGCTCTCAACAGTGCAGTGGCACAGGCCTGTAATCCCAGTGGCTCAGGAGGCTGAGGCAGGAGGATGGCGAGTTCAAAGCCAGCCTCAGCAAAAGCGAGGCACTATGCAACTCAGTGAGACCCTTCTAAATAAAATACAAAATAGGGCTGGGGAATGTGTCTTAGTGGTTGAGTGCCTCTTAGTTCAATCCCTTGTACCAAACAAAACCAAACCAAACAAACAAAAAAAAAAAACCCAAATCACCAAACAAACAACAACAACAACAACAACAACAACAACAAAAACACAAAGATGCTGAGGAAATAATGTGTTTTTGTGGTATTATATTAATGTATTGCTTTTTCCAACTCTACTTTTATAAACTTTAGATACAGCTATGCTATTATGAATTAAGGAAGATACCTTTTGCCTTAATCACTCTGTGTAAAATCTGAAGTACTGTGGCCCGGTCCTCATCTTGTTCCTGTACCTGATCATTGTATCCTGCAGCAATAGCAGGATAGAGGCTGGCCCCATGCCATTTTGCCCTTGTTCCTCTGGTTTTTATTAAAGGCAGGAGTAATTATTTTATCATACTGTTACTAGGCATTTTTCTCCAATTTTCTTAGTAAAAAAGTAAGTTTATTTTCTTTTTCTGTGTGTATAAATACAGCCTGGAGATACTATGTTGAGCCAGTATATACAATGCATGTAGAAGGGAATGCTGTTCTTTAGCAGTTTGTTATTAACATAATGGTACCCTCTTGTAAGGAATAGCTTACCTCTTGTAAGCTGCTGTTCAGCTGTTTTTCATCACAACAGTTTGTTGAGTTTCTCCACTTTATTTGGATTTTAACCTAGTGCTAGAACAGCAGTGTTATAAATACTCTTCCTTTTGGCTTTTGCTCTAAGGTCCGTGGCACCTGGGACGTCTCCCTCTTGTAACTCCTGTCTCCTGCATGCTGGCCCTAGCCCTCTCCTCTGGTGTGCATGTTAGTACCCAGGCTGCTTCTTTGGCAGTGACCCTGGTGTGAGCCTGTAGGAGAACTGAGGTACAGCCAGCCTGCAAGCTTTGCTCAGGGATTTGTGTTGTGTTGTTTTTCTGATTTCCTTAAAACTTGATTAGAATGGGAGAATGCACTTTAAACTAGAGATAAAGTTTTAGCTGAACTTAAAGGATAATTAGTAAATTATTATGGTTTTTAGTTGTTTTTATTTTATTTCTATCTTTGAAAGATTTCACTATTTGGAGTTTCCACATAATTTATGGGCATTCCCGTTGAAATACTTGGATTTCTGTTTTACACAACAACACTAGTCTTCAGGCAAAACCCAAATTTAAAAACCACATGACTGACACTGTCATTTCTCCTTAATCAGATTGTTTGTGTTTCTATAGAGCCTTGTAAAGAAGCGACATTATTTATTACATCTCCTTAAGAGTTGAAAGTAGACACATGGTTTCCCGTGTTTTCGCCCTCCTCTCATTCTGGTTGCCCTTGGGGATGGTGGCCTGGAGGCTGCTGAAGGGTACCAGAGGCCTGCCTTACTGCTCTTTAAATAGCTACACTCTGTAATTGTGTGCTTTAATTATATTTTTAGGAGAATTTCAAAGCATTATTATCTTCTATGTCATACCTGGCTCATTTCCTGATACTGCACTCAAAATAGTGTCTGATGCTGATGGTTGGATAAAGCATTGAGTCATCATTGCATCCTGTTGCTGTGGGAATAGCTTGTGCCCACTGGATTTGCAGTTCCTGTTTCATTTCTTTGTACTCATGTACAACTGCCATTATTCCTTCAGATCTTTAAACTGATAATCTGCCTTTCTAAAGGTGGGTTTTATTGTTTCCCCTGTGTTTATTAAGTACTCACAGGTAGAAGAAATATAAAATGTAAAAACAGGCATATCAGATAACTGTGAAAGTGGCATTCCCTTTGAGATGATGCATATTTTCCTGAAAAACAGGACAAATGTCTTGGGCTGAGGGCGGGGGACAAGAATTATATATAGTTTTAAATTTATCAAGATGTGAAATAGCTAATATGAAATAATAAGTAAGCTATTTTACCTAAATAATTTTTGAGTAGGAAAATTTTGTAGACAGCTTTCCACAATGCTAAAATATTAATTTTGAAAATCTCAAGTAGTTAACCTTTTCAGTGATTTGAAGATGCTGTGATTCCTCCTCCTCTCCTTGTTCTTCCTCTTTCTTTTTCTTATTACCTTTCTGGTTCCCTCCCTTCCTTTGTCCTTTCCTCCCTTCTGATCTATCAGCCCTTTTTATTTTTTTTATTTTGAGATAAGACCTTGCTAAGTCTCCCAGGCTGGCATCCATCCTGCGACCTCATGCCCCACTCAGCCTCTGGAGTTACTGGCATTATGGTCTCTCTCATACCACGCCTCCACCCCCACCTTTTTCTGGTACAAGGCGAGGACCCCAAATTTCTTGTCATTTTGCATAATATATTTCTTATAAATCGTAATGTTATTTTTTTTTATCCTTAGAAACTTAGTTTCTCAAATTGTTAACTATCAAATTTAAAAATAATTTTTATTAATTCCAAAAGTATTAAATATTGGGGAAAAGGTTATATTCTCTAACATCAGAATCAAGAGCACCTGATCAGGAGCTGATTGATTTGAGCCCCTCCCAGATCAGCCCCTTCACATTTTGTTTACTTCTCATGTCCAGAGGCTGAGTGATCAGCTTGACCTTCAGCTCCTCTCCTCTCCCTAAAGATTTGAGGGGCTGGGGCTGAAAGTTCCAGCCATCTAATCCTGGCTTGGTCTTTTTTGTGATCAGCTCTCATGCTGAAGCTTTTTATCAGTTATCTTGCTGGCATACAAAGTATAGTCTTATCACTCCAAAGATTCCAATGGTTCCAGGAGCTGTGTGTTTAGAAACAGGTAGGGTGACCAGATACATATTCATTCCAGTGTCACTTTTCCAGAAGCTTCTTCATGAGTTCCTTTCCAACTTACCAGTGCATGGCATTCCATGCTTCAGAGAGAGAGCATTCATTCTCTACTGAGACACTCTCCAGCTTGGGAACACTTTGGGATTTTTATTTCTGAAGCTCCCTGTGACTGCATAAGTTCATATTGTTTTTTAAGGTATTAAAAAGAAAAGAATTAACAATTATAGAAAGGAGATAAAATACCAAGTTTAAAGTAGTGGATGGGGAACAGGCAGTGAAAAACTTGCAGGTATATCCCTGTTTAAGAATGTGATTGAGTAGCCTTGATTTGACATCAGGTCTTTGTTTCAGATGGGCAGTGCAGTAGGGGATGGTTTGACAGAGAAGGGTGCCCAGAGTATCATGGAAACAAAGGGAGGGATATTTGAGTAGTGCTTTGAAAGACATGTAAGAATGTAAGGACTAGCTAGGTATTCTAGATGGAGGTGCAACTCTTGCATAGGTGTGGATTCTTAAATGGGTGTAACTTCTAGAGGTGCTTCTGTTAGCTTGGGGTTGGAACACAGAGTATCTGTCTGAGGCTGGAGAAAAGATGAATAGGTAGACAATAGGTGCCTTTTGTGCTATGCTTACAGTTTACTTCATTTTATCTCAGAAATGGAATCAATAATTGTACAATTTTAGACAGGGGAAAAGCCCAGTAGAAATGTGGAATATGCATCAGAGGGTTAGGTAAAGAAATTCATTTTGAGGCTTCCTACTGGTGAGGAATGATGATACCCAAAACTCTAACAGAACAGGGAGGGGACCTTGAAGATTAGCAAGCTGTTAGAAGACTCAAGACAGCTGGGCATATGGGCATTGAAAAGGAATCCAGGATGGCTTCTTGGATGACTTGGTGAGTGGATCTGCTCCTAACTATGAGTTAGAATCTAGAAGTATTGAAGAGTTGTCATGGACATGAAAAAGTGTTTAAGTGGAGATGTCCAGTAGGCAGGTGGCTATACAAACATAGTATAGAAAGAAATTTGAGTTTGAGGTAGAGGAGTGTGGACTTCTTGGTATTACAGATAATAAAAGCTGGGTGGGAATGAGAACTCACGAGTAAAGCTTATACTGAGAAGGTACAAGACTGAGAATTAACCAGGAAGGATGTGGGACCCAGCAGGCAAATGGAGAAGGTAATTCAAGGAGACAGTAATCAGGATTACTCTGATCTTAAAGGCTATATGTTTAATGGGGACTGAAGATTGTACACTGGTTTTGGGACCTGGAGCAAACATCTTGGGGGCTTGGAGGTGTATGGGTATGGGTGACATGGACTTATTCTACTCTGCCCAGAAACTAGTTTGTAAAGGGAGATGAGCCCAAGGTAGGGCCTCAGGAAAGATTTTGATGGGAGGGACATGAGATTGGAGAGGTTGAAGATTGAGGGAACTACAAATAGATGAGCTCTGTAACCAGGTTCTTAGGAAGGAGGAAGTGTCATGAGCAAGTGACAAAGTCATTCTATTTCTCTTGTAGGAGCTTAAGATGACTTTGGGGAACCATTGAGATTAAGTTGCCATTTAATCACTTTATTGATTTTTTTCTTTTAAAGTTAAAATTCACTAGATATTGTTTGTACATTAAACTCATTTCCTGATTGTTGACACTGATAAATCTTTCTTTCCCCTGCTAAGTGTGCTAGAAAAGAACATTAGGTGTCTTCCCTGTGCAAAAGCCCTATGCATCTCTGCTCTTGCTAGAGTGTTCTGTCTTGGGTGGCAGCTGCACATGTGTGCTCTTTCTCTGCCTTTTCAGACTTTAGTCTCAGAGTAAGACTGGAAAATTTCTTGATGTGCGAATGGGTGAGATTCAGCATACTTCAAGTTTGGGGATTTTGTTTTTGTATTGTGGATTGATCATTGAGCATTGGCACATGTTAGGCAAGTGCTCTAACTGCTCAGCTACATCCTCAGTCCACAAATTCATGGTTTTGTTTTGTTTTTTGTTTTTGTTTTGTTTTTTGTTTTGTTTTTTTTTTTTTGGTACTGAGGCTTGAACTCAGGGGCCCTTGAGCACTGATCCATGTCCCCAGCCCTAATTTGTATTTTATTAGAGACAGGGTCTCACTGAATTGCTTAGTGCCTTGCTTTTGCTGAGGCTGGCTTTGAACTTGCAATCCTCCTGTTTCAGCCTCCTGAGCCGCTGGGATTACTCCACTGAACTGGGCAAATTCATATGTTTCTAAAGAAATAAAATGATTTGCCTCTCTTGGGGAATTTCATCTGTTAGCATACTAATGAAAGAGAGAGCTTTTAGGGACTAATGCCTCCCCACCTTATTTTGTGGTCCAGTGGTTAAACCCAGGGCTTTGCACATGTTGGTCAAGCATTCTACCACTGTGCTACATGGGATGGCATCTTTTAAAAACCTGTATTCTCTTTAGATAATAAGATTAGCCAGCCTAACTTCATATTCCCATAGTCAGAAATAAAACTAATAGAAATTTTTCTGTTTTACAGAGTAATCAATGAATATAACCAGTCATTTTTTTATTGATTATTTAAAACATTACATAGCTCATGATATATCATCTTTCATACATTTGACTCAAATTGGGTTTTGAACTCCCATTTTCACCCCAAATACAGATTGCAGAATCACATCTGTTACATATTCACATTTTTACATACAAGTTATAGAAGTAAAATGTCCCCCACTGCCAGCACTGGGGATAGAAGCCAGGGGCACTGTGCCATGAGCTATATCTATATCCTCAGCTCTTTTTTATTTTTTATCTTGATAAGGGGTCGCACTAAGTTGCCAGGCTGGCCTTGAAATTGTGATCCTCTTGCCTCAGCTCCCGAGTTGTTGGGATTATAGGCATCTGCCACTATGCCTAGCCAAATCTGTATATTGTAACTTACAAAAATCTCTATACAATAATATTCTTTCTCTAGACTCCAGAAGTATACTTTAGAGTTCTGTGAATGGTGGCTTTTTCCCAGTCATGCATCTGGGCAAGCTTCCAAAGTCTCCTCCCCAGGAGGTGTGAGTTTGGGTGGAGCCCATTGAGCACCTGTCACTAAATGGTGGAGCTGCCACAGCAACTGGTTGGGCTTCTTCTTTCTTGGTAGGGCATATATCATTTCTTTAAATGAGGTTGTCATTCTTAGCCTCAAAGTAGCCCTTAAATGATCATGAATTTGAGTTATGTGTGTCATTTCACCTTGAAATTTTTATGAATCAAACAACTTGTAAAAGACTATACTATAAAAAGTCATAGAACTATTAATTTGACCAAAAGCACTTATGAAAAATTCATTAATGTAGGAAGGTTTAAAGATGATTATTGTATATTCAAGTGGTGGAACACTATGCAATCATTAGATAAAAGTTTTTGAAGAATAATGATGGAAATGTAAATGGTTTGCTAAAGGTAAAATGGATATAGAGTCTATATACAATATCCCATTTAAAAATGTATTCACACAAAAAAATGGAATTACATAGTGAGATAATGAACTAATTGAAGAAGCATGACCTTTGTCATCCTGTTTCAGCTAATCTTCCAGTGCCAACGATTGCAGCAATAGATGGCCTTGCGCTAGGTGGTGGTCTTGAATTGGCTCTGGCCTGTGATATACGAGTAGCAGGTAGGTGAGAATTGATCCTATTAAAAATGTAATGTTCAAAAATGGATTTTGTATTTACTTTTGAGTTAATTCCAGTATTTTGTTCTGGTGCTGTTTTTGAGTGAGACATTTTAAAAGTCACCTGTTGGGCCTCATGGTGCATTTAGAACCCCACTGAAGAAAGGGATCTTCTGTTGTCTCTCGCTGTTTTATGGCAGTAGGAAGAGATGTTAGGTCAGACAGATGTGAGTTTGAACTGTAGGTCTTATCCTTTTCATATGAGTTCCCCCCCCCTCTAAATGGGGGAAACCACTGTGGGAGTGCTTAGACCAAGTACTTAATAACTCTTAAGTGCAGTAATAATAACATAATCCCTTTGCAATTCATTCTATTCCTAAGTGGTTTTCTGAGTATGTAGAGATGCTTATGAAAATAATGAAGACAATTAGTGTTGACCAGTTACTGAGTGCTGCCCAGGTGCCTGGTACACACTTGACATATATTTAGTCACTCAGTGTGCCTAGCAACCCTGCAAGCACAGTGCTTTGGTGCGGGAAGACGCTGGGAACAGAAAGAGGGGAAGTAACAAGGCCAAAGGGGTGACTGAACTGGAATCACAGGCCACAGTTCTATTACCCCCCTGGAGTAAGTGTGAATACCAATCTTCTGTGTTGATGTTTCTGGACAATGTCTTCCAGAGAGTTTCAGCTCTAGCTGTTCCATGGGCTCTGGGACTGATCAGACAGCAGACAGCAGTCATTATTCTTCCCTTGGCTCCCATTGTCACCTGATATGGCTGCATATTAAAAGTAGAGTGAATATAATTCATTTAAATAATTTGGATTGTGTCTTGAGACTAGTGGTTGCTTGTCCTTATATATGTTTTCCTTCTTTCTACTTTAAGTCCCTATATATTATTTTAATGATGAAATCAGTTATTGTTTTATGGTGCTAGAGATCAGTTTGCTTTTCAATTGACAAGCTAAGGTATCTGGAATCCATTTTGAAAGAATGCAGGCTCTTATAATGAGGATGTGAAAAATAGTCTAAGTACATTTGAATATGCACATTAAGAAATGATCAAGATGTTGTAAGGTACTTGTGAAAACAAACATAACAAAAGGAATGCTTCCCAACTGTCAAACAGTAATACTATTTGTTGAAAGTAACTAGAGACATGGTCTTGAGAAGTTGCCATATCTGATATATTAAGCTGTTTGATCTAGGGGACAATTCAGGCAGCTAAAGAATTTGTGCTTGTCAGACACAGTCTCTCTCCTGATCCTGAATAATTACTGAGATCCAAGCCTTCAAATGTGACTTGGTAGTATTAGCTCTAATAATATAGTTCTTGTCTTTTACCATCAAAAACGAATTCACTGGCAAGCAGTTTTTAACAGAAAATGTTGTGTTACTCTCCTAATATATAAGTAATTTAGAGTATTTTCTTGTTTCTCTAAGTATCTTTTGAAGTGATTAAAAAAAAGTGACACCAGTTAAATTAGTAAACAGCGTTTTAATGTATCTTAGTTTACTAACTCTTTCAAGTTGTGGTTTTATAATGCTATGATGTGTATGTTTCTTAATTTTCTTTTTTCTTTTTAGCTTTCTCTGCAAAAATGGGCTTGGTTGAAACAAAGTTGGCAATTATTCCTGGTGGAGGTATGAGTTGTTCACTCCTGTCTCTCAGTATTCTTACTGTGTTCCCAGTTACAGTGTCTAAGGCAAAATTCTGTTCATGGAAAAGGCAGAGGAGACTACTGTATTGTTGGCTCTTTTAGTGAAATCCCTATTCAAAATACGCTCCTTTTTAGCTGCAGATGGTGGTCATATACTGGCTATTACTTTCTTTTTGTGCTGTTTTCTTTGCTTTTCTATGTTATTTTAAGTTTTCAATTATTGTACAGTCCACATTGATATCACTGCTTGGATCTCTTTTGTTAAAGGACTACCTGGAAGTTTTGAAACTATTTTTTTTTAGTATTTTTTTGGATGTCGATGGGCCTTTATTTAGTTCATTTATTTATATGTGGTGCTGAGAATTGAACCCAGTGCCTCACACATGCTAGGCAAGTGCTCTACCACTGAGCCATAACCCCAGCTCCAGTTTTGAAACTTTTATTCATGCATTTAAATGTGTGTGCCCTAACTGAGAGCTTCCTGCACACAGTCAGACCCTGAGTAGAAGAGGAGAGATGGCTTCTCTGTTGGTCATCTTTGTATCACTGGGACAAAATACCTGAGGTAGACCATGTAGGAGGAGGACAGGTTTACCTTGGCTCATGGTTTTGGAAGTTTCAGTCCATGGTTGGTTCCATTGCTTTTGGACCTGTGGTGAGAAATTACATGGCAGCAGGAAGGCAAAGAGGGAAAAAGGGGCCTAAGTTCCAAAACTACCTTTAATGGCATGCCCACAGTGACCCCGCTTCCTCCTACCAGGCCCCACCAGCCAAGAAAACAAAGCTGGGGCCAGGCCTTGAATACATGGGCCTTTAGGGAACATTTCAGATCCAAATGAGCATCTTCCCAGGCTTTGGGCCATATTTTTTGTTTTTGTACAGCAGGACAAAGGTTGGGGTTAGTGGGTAGCCTGAATTTGGAGCTGAAGAGGTTTTGTTTCTTCTGTTCCCATGAAGAACATAGATGAGCTGCTGCTTTTGTGAGTGTCATATAAGAAAGCACCATTTCAACATTGACAGTGAAATTTTGCATCATTTATAAATCTGAATTTTTTGCTATTGTGATTTAGAGAATTTGGAGATATTCCCATTTCATGATGTCCTTCTTTGAAACAGTTGTCTTCACTTAAGGATGTGTATGGTATAGTAACCTTCCTTGGTAACTTTTACACGTAAATGACAGCTTATCAGTGTTATGGATGAAATAACTGTACCGTGTAAAAAATTAAATACAGTGTTGAACATGACAGATGTCTGCAGATGAATAGGTTTAAATTGTATGTTTAAAGAGTATGTGTCCTGGCTAGGGTAAAGAATTAAAACATAAGGTAGGTAGAAATTTAAACTTAAGTTATAGTGAAATTGGGAAGACTACTCAGTTCATGCATGAGAGTATTCTATTTTGGTCATCCACAAAAATGCTATTTTTTAAGCCCAAAGCATTTAATATCTATCTGTTCTACCATGCCTACCTCGTCCATAGTAACTAATGAAAACACTAGAGAAGGGTTTGTAAGAGAATTAATCTATTTGAAAAAATTACCAGATAACAAATTGTGAAATAAAATGAAATGGAGAAAAAGTGTGAAATTGCACATTTTGGAATTTCTTTTAAGAAATAAACATTTAGAGGTAATTAGGATATAACTAATCCTAGAAAGATAGTGGCTTGCATGGTGCATCCTCGTTCCTCCCCACAAGCTATGGCAATCTAGGAGCCTATAAATGTGACCTTATTTGGAAAGAGGATCATTAAAGATGTAATTAAAGGGTCTCAAAATGAGCATATCCTATATTATCTGAGAGACTCTAAAGTTCAATGAGAAAGCATCCTTACAAGAAAGAAAAGAAACAGGCAGAAGAGAAGATCATGTGAAGACAGGGGAATAATGCACGCATAAGCCAGGCAATGCCAAGGATAGTCTGCAGTCACCAAAGTGTGGGAGAGGGCACCATGGTACAGTTTCTCCTTCAGAGTCTCCAGAAGGATCCAGCCTCACAGAGACCTTGATTTTGAATTTCTGCCCTCCAAAACTGAGAGAATAAATTTCTGTTGTTAATATGTGGTATTTTTTTTGTTATAGCACTCTTTGGAAACTGATACTGTCACTTTTCAATGATATTAAAGTAATATGTTTAGACAAGGGTTAGTAGGTGGAAGAGATTGGGGATGGGAGGAAACTGAACTTGATAATTTGAATACTTACCATGCCTTGAAGATGAAGTGTTTTGTATTAAAACAACCAAAAGTTAAAACAAAATGAAAAAATGGATTGTACTTCAGAAATGAGGGTGAGCTTTATTGGCTTCCTTCCTTCTGTTGTGAATGCCTCATGAGTGGCATTGTGAGTGGCAATGTGCTATGCCTTGTGAGTTCTAGAAATCAGAATTTCTCCCAGTGTACTTAAGTTCTTCAGCATTCTTTTCAAGTGGATCCATTAATTAGAATACTTTTTTAGTAGATTTGAATGAATTTGTTCTTATGTTTTCTCATGAATGGGATTATTTTTCTAATTTTTATTAAATAAATTTTATCATAAAAATTATAGTGCTTTAATATTTTCCCATTTATTTATAATAGCTGGTTCTGGCTGGGCACAATGGCACATGTCTGTTATCCCAGTGACTCGGGAGGCTGAGGCAGGAGGATTGTGAGTTCAGAGCCAGCCTCTGCAATGGGAGGAACTAAGCAACTCAGTGAGTCTCTGTCTCTAAATAAAATACAAAAAAGGGCTGGGTATGTGGCCCAGTGGTCGAGTGCCCCTGAGTTCAATTCCTGGTACCGTGCCCCGCCCCCCCCCCCCGCTGAAATAGCTGATTCTCTTTTTCTTTTTTAAAAATTTATTTATTTTAACTATGTGTGTGTGTGTGTGTGTGTGTGTGTGTGTGTGTATATATTATATGACAGTAGAATGCATTTTGATTCATTGTACTGTTATAGTTAAAGCTTCATCACAGGGTTTCATAAACTGACTTCTAGATCACTCATGTATAATCAAATCAAGCCTTTATTGAAGCACACTGGTGGTGGCTGACCAGAACATAAAGCTGTTCCCCTGATCAGCCCTGCACAATTGCAAGGGCACTCCTTATAAGCCTGAAAACTGCAAAAGGGATGTTTAGGGGGTCTAGCCAATGCAAGCAAGCCAGGTTACAGAAGCGGGACAGTGCAGTCAAGCAGAGGGAAGCCTAACCAATCACAGTTAGCCCAGTCACCCCAGTTACAGAAACAGAGCCCTTTACCCTAGTTACAGAAACAATGCCTCATTAGATAGTTTTGTGTTCTTAAAGGTTTCTTTTCTTTTTTTTATTATTAGTTGTTCAAAACATTACAAAGCTCTTGACATATCATATTTCATACATTTGATTCAAGCAGATTATGAACTCCCATTTTTACCCCGTATACAGATTGCAGATTCACATTGGTTCCACATTCACTTTTTTACACACTGCCATACTAGTGTCTGTTGTATTCTGCTGCCCTTCCTATCCTCTACTATTCCCCCTCCCCTCCCCTCCCCTCCCATCTTCTCTCTCTACGCCATCTAAAGGTTTCTATAGCAAAAGGAAAAGAACATCTTGCTCCAGTCATGACTCTTCTACTTGGCATGGTTGTTTTAAACAGGATGAAGTCATAAAAAAAAATGGAGTCACATTTTCTCCTACTATCACATTCCCCACTGGTTTTCATAGGTTTGATGTCAATCTTGCACATCATTAGGCCTCAGTTTTTTTTTTTTTTTTCTTTTTTTCCATCTTTATGTGTCTAAGGGCCTGTACTGGGCTCGTAAGACCATAACTCTGACCTCACCTATATTCTTGTGTATGGTTTAGGAGGGTTTTTAAGAGGCAGGGTCCTACAGTAATACCAATCAGGAGAAGGACTAGGGGCCCAACTACGGCTGAAATGATGGTAGTCAACCAAGGGGACCATGAGAATAGGTTTTAGAACCAATTGCCTGAAGTTTCTAGTTTTTCCTCTCTTATCTTTAACCTGTTTCTCACAAGTGCCAAACTGTCCTTTATTATCCCAGAATGGTTTGCAGAGAAACAAGTTTCTCCTGGAGCCATACAAAGTCCTCCTTGTTTCAGAAAGAGACCATCTAGACCTTATCTGTTCTGTAAGACTATTTCTGTCAGAGAGTCTAGTGAAACCTCTAGTTTGGAGATTGACCTTTCTAGTTTTCCTAGATCTATATCTATTTGACAGCTGAGGGACTTCCCAAACCAGCCAGGAGGGGAACTAAAATGGGGGCAGCCAGTCTATGTTGATAAATCAGTGGGGCCTGGCCTTTTAATTAGTCCAGGAGTTCTTTTCCCTTTACTCCATCAAAATAGTAGGTTACATCGTTCAGAGTTATTGACAGGTTGGAGATTTAGTCAAGGAGTTCAAAGTGAGACCTGGGAAGCACAATTTTTGGTGAACAGGGAGTTGTCCCACTTATAAGTTGGGTTGTGGAAGCAAGTGTCTCTTTATGGAAGATCACTCAGGATGATCTTGGGAGTAGTTTCCCAGGTACATCTTCCTGAGCTAGACATATTGGCGAACATCTATGTTGACCGTAATTTTTTTCTCTAATATTAGGGACCTCCTACTGCTGTAAGGGAAAAAGGCGATGACCATTCTTGCTACTGACAGCTGAAAAGGGGCAATGTGCAGTGGATAAGCAGTTTGGAGTCCCATTTTAGAAACTGAATGGGTCAAGAAGTCCATGGTAAAAATCTGGCTCAGGAGCAACAGGATGTAAATTCACCTGGGGTAGGCACTTCTATGAGAGAAACAAAAAGACATAAGTGCTGAAGTAAGATTAATACAAAATAGCAGTTGTAGCATCTGGAACCTGTCCATGAATATCTTGAAAATGACAGAAATTAATAGTTGTTTACCAGGAGGCAGAAGACCTGAGAAAATGTCCCCCATAACAAGGCCTAACAAAGCCTAATAAGGCACTTTTTTTTGGGGGGGGGACATAAATCTTTAACGTTGTCAGAATTATCAGGAATGTAGACACAACATTTAGTTAAACTATTGTTAATGTCATCTGATTTTTGTAAAAATACCTTTTTGGCATAACCTCTGTGTTCAGTAAAGATCCTTTGTTACTTAGGATTAGATAATTATTTTAATAAACACTGATTATATCTTCCTGTGTAGGAGGTTAGGAAGATCTGTAGGCCTTAAACTGACTAAAAACTTCTGGCAGTTTTTAATTGATAGTTATCAGGCATTTTTGCCTAAGAATTTCTCTTCTGTTGTCTCCAGTCTTACTTATTTTGGGGGATGCTAACACTAGGGTACATCTTAAGTTACATTAAAATAACTGTTGTTTCTTTTTAAATGTCCAGGAATGGCTGTGCTTTGGTTTTAACTCTTTTGCTAGGTATTTAAGACCACGCTGGTCAAACTCACCTTGTTCCTATCTATTGGTAAGAGTCAGCTGAGTTTCCTTGGAGGACATTTTTTGGGGAACTTGTGAGCAGCACTTTAGCTCTGTTAGTGTCATCTGCATTAGGATGGGTCAGGGTCTTGCGGACCATATGGCTTCCATTGGAAGCATCAGGCATGTCTCCCTTTTTCAGTGACCCTCCTCTTTTGCAGCATGGACACTCATTGGCTTTCTGTTCTCCAGGGGTCTCATTAATCTCCCTTATGGGGAGGTTATGTGGCCCGGAGTTGCAAAGCTTTTCCCCCTGTCCTGGGTTCAGGCTGACTTAGAGGGCAAGAGCCAAATATTGGTTTCTTTGGCCCCTTTATTTTAACCTTAATATTTAAATTTGGCCTTAAATATCCAGCAAGTTATTTTTACCCATTTTAAAGTAAGAATGCTGGGCTTTAACTTTTACGTTTATAACTTTTACAGTTAATTTTTACATAACACAATATCCTTATTTTATTTATTAACTTATGTAATGCTGAAGATCTGCCTGAAGGAGAAGATGACACCTTAGCATCTACTCTATGATCCAATCACTCTACGCCAACAAGGCAGCTTGCAGACCCAGAGACCCCATTAGATTTTGGCTATAAAAACTCTCTTTTGCCAGGTCCTCCTCTCTTGCTCTCTCCTTTTTCTCTCACTTAACCTGTTTCTCATTCTCCCTCTCACTTTTTCTTTCCTTTCTCTTTTTCCTCTCTCTCTCTCTCTCTCTCTCTCTCTCTCTCTCTCTCTCTCTCTTTTTCTTTCTGTCTCTTTTGTGTTAATCAGACACTGTCACAGTAAAGGTCTCTTGGTTGCTCTAAGTGTAGTGGTCACATTTTTTTTAGTTATAATGAAAATACAAAGTGAAATTAACAATAGTAAAAACATATTTAGCTTTTATATAATTTTGAGCCTTTGCTGAGGTATACATTATATTTTTTATTTGAGATCACAGTAATTTTTCCAATAAAGTTAATTTTTGAATATAACTTTAAATTAACTGAAATGTGGCCTACTTTGACATGCTGTAAGGTGGGAGGCAGAGCCTTATCTCAGGTAAGGCAGGGTTCTTCACAATCTTAGGTAAAATATTTTAGTTTTAAAGTTGATCTTTGTCTCTCTTTTTAGATATAATTTTATAAAATTTACATATATTGTTTTCTGACTCTGTATGAATTTTAGTAGTACAATATGACATACATCTGAAACATTAATTAAGGAAAGGCTGAGAGCCCTTAACATATTTTTCCAGGTGGAAAAGTGGCAAAATGTTTTAAATTATTTAAATTATTAATCTTTAAAAAATTAGGCTCTCGTTCTGTCTCAGTTGGCTCAGTATTTGAGTATAGGAAAGCTGTTGATTTAATTTAACTTCTTTTCCTATTTATAATCCCATTAATTTCCTTTTTGCCTGATTGTCCTAGTTAGGGTTTCAAGGAACTAAATTGAATTGGAGTGGTGAGAGTGGACATCCTTGCCTTGTTCTTGATTTTAGAAGAAATGCTTTTGGTTTTTATTCATTCAGTATTATTCTGGATTGGATTTGTCATTGATAGCCTTTATAATTTTATGGTAAGTTCCTTTTGTTCATAGTTTCTCCAGCATTTTTAGCATGAAAAAGTGCTGGATTTTGCCAAAGACTTTTTTCTGCATCTATTGAGATGATTGTATGATTCTTGCCCTTAGTTCTATTTATATGGTGAATTACATGTATTGATTTGGATATGTTGAACCAAACTTGCATTCCTCAGTGAAACTCATTGGATCATCGTGTACTACTATCTTCCTAATGTATTTTTGAGTGAGGTTTGCTAATATTTAAATTAGGGATTTTTGCATCTGTTTTCTTCAGGGGTATTGGTCTTTAGTTGTTTATCTAGACATTGGTTAGGATCTTCCAGATTTTCCAGTTTATTGGAGTATATATCTTTAAAATGATTTCTAATGATCCTCTGGATTTCAGAATTATGTGTGTTGATGTCTTCTTTTTCATTTCTTATTTTGTTGATTTGGGTGTTGTCTGTGGTTAGTTTATCAATCTTGTTATCTTTTCAAAGAACCATCTCCTTGTTCCCTTTGTCCTTTGTATGTTTTTCTCTTAATTTCATTAATTTTGGCTCTGACCTTATTATTTCCTGTTTTCTATTGATTTTGAAATTAGTTTCTTCTTTTCTAGAGCCTTGAGGGGTAACATTAGATTGTCATTTTGGGATCTTTCTGATTTCTTAAATGTTGGCACTCAGTGCTATAAACTTTCCTCTTAGAAATGTCTTCATACTTTCACAGAGATTTTGTTATGTTGTATCTCTATTTTTATTTGTTTCTAAGGATTTATTTTATTTCTCCTGATATTTTCCATGACTCATTTCTCACTCAAAGTGTATTAATTAATCTCCATATTAGAATAATTTCTGCTTTATATCTTGTTATTGAGCTCTAATACATTCCACTATGATCTTACAAGATACCAGAGATTATCTCCCTGCCCCCCCCTTTTTAAAAAATATCTTGTTTTGTGTCCTAAAATATGAGCTGTTTTAGAGAAGGTTTCACATGCAGCTGAGAAGAAAGAAAATAAATTTGGTTTTTGATGGATGAAATATTTGATAGATGTCTGTTAGATCCATTTAATTAGTAGTATTTTTAGTTCTGTAGAGTCTTTACTTAGTTTACGTCTGGTTGACTTCTGTGTTGGTGAGATAGGTGTGTTGAAGTCACCCATTGTTTTTGTACTTGGGTCTATTTGATTCTTTATATTGAGAAAGTTTTATTCTATATACATAGATGAGTGTACACATTTGCAGTCATTATATCCTGTTTGATAATTCCCTAAACTAGTATGACGTGACCTTCCTTGTCTATTCTGATTAATTTTGGCTTGAAGTCTCTTTGTGAGATATTAGAATAGTTACTGCTGCTTGCTTTTGGTTTCCATTTGCATAGTATATCTTTCCCCATCATTTGTTTTACCTTTATCCTGTGAATGTCTTTGGTTGTAATGTGAGTCTCTTATAAAAAAATGTGTGACTGAGTCTTATTTTTTAATCGTTTGTGCCAGTCTGTCTTTTGACTGCATATTTTAGACCATTTACATTCAGTGTTATTATAGAGAGATTTTTTTTTTGTTCCCTGCCATTTTGAGTTGTTTCTAATGCTTAATTTAAACTTAATTCTTCTGTAATTAGTTATTATTCTAGTGAGATGTTTTCATATACTGGCTCTCATATTTATTTTTCTTCTGCATGAAAAATTTCATTAGGTATGTTTTATAATCCTGACTTAGTGGTTATGAATTCTTTCATTTTCTGATCACCATGGAACATTTTAATTGTAATTTCAACTTTGAAGAATAGTTTTGCTGGATAATAGTTTTGGTTGGTACCTGTTATCTTTAAGGGCTGACTATATATTATTTCAAGTCCTCTGGACTTCTAGATTCGGGGCTGAGAAATCAGTGGAGAGTCTTAATTGACTTCTGAATGTGACCTGCTGTTTTTCTGATGTGGCTTTTAAAATTCTATCTTTGTTCAGTATATTATGCATTTTAAATATAACATGTTTTGGAGAGGATCCTTTTTTATCTTGCCTGTTTGGAGTTCTAGTGTCTCTTGGAAAATCTTCTGATTGTTTCATTAAAAAGTTTTGTATTTCTTGGCGGGTGCACTGGCACATGCCTGTTATCCCAGCAGCAGCTGGGGAGGCTAAGGTGGGAGGATCACAGATTCAAAGCAACTTAGTAACGTACCAAGCAACTCAGTGAGACCCTGTCTCTAAATGAAATCCAAAATTGGGCTGGAGATGTGGCTCAGTGGTCGAGTGCCCTTGAGTTCAGTTCCAGATACTGATGCCCCCCTACCCCCCAGAAAAGTTTTGTATTTCTTTAGTTTGCATTTCAGTGTCTTCTACTATGCCAGTGATTCTTATATTTGGCCTCCAAATGTTATCCCTGATTTCTTTAATATTCCGTACATGGTCTCTAAACATCTTTTCTTTATTGTCAGTTTTATTTTCAATATTATATACTTTGTTTTCAGGGCCTAAGAGTCTGTCTTCTCTGTGGTCTAATCTGTTGGGTATGTTTCCAGTTGAATTTTAATTTGATTTATTGAGTCTTTCATTTCCAAGATTTGTGTTTTTTTTCAGAGTCTCTCTTTATTGAAATGATCTTTCACTTCCTGTATTTTCTCTCTAAGCTCATTTCTTTCATCTTTTAGTTCATTGAACACTTTAATTATGAACTTTCTAAATTCTTCATACAAAGTTTCCTCCACTGTGGTGTCAGGAGATCATTGATTGAAGTGTTACGGGCTATTTAATGTGGTTTGTTTTCTTGTTTTTTCATATTGTTTGTATGTCTCCCCACCTACTTGGGTGGTTATCTCTTCTACTTATAGGCATGGAATTGTTGAGTGTGCTTCTTTCTCTTAAGTGTCCCAAGATAAGTGAATATCCAAGTATTGATATACCATTCAATAGGTATCTTCTGTGCCCAGTATCAGCACCACTTTAAAAAAAGATACTAAACCTTATTAACTACAACCATTTCCAAGCAAAGCCATATACCAATAAACCTTAAGGCAGGGGTGGGGAATTAAAACTTACTGAACCATAGTTCCTCTAATCCAATTAAAATTGTTGTAATGTTCTTGAATAGGTTGAACAGTTATTAAAGCAACAAATTGCTTAATTAGTAATTAAATTAAATTCATTATTAAGGTAATAAAATTACTATTACATATATGGAGTAGTGCTTGAAAGAGGAAGAAGAGAAAATGTGGGCAAAGAAAAAAGAAAAAATAGAAAAAAGACAATAAGAAAAAGAAAACAAAATAGGAGGAGATTGTGACAGTTGCAGGAAGTACTGGAGGGAATGGAGGGAGTAAGAGGAGCAGTTATAAACTTGAGCTAGGAAAAGAAAGAATGATTCCAGTAAATGCTTTAAAACCTGATAAGAAATACAATCAATTGGGTCAAGGGCAGCAGTATGAATAATAAGGGAAACTCTATGAATTCAATATGTAAAGTAATATCTCTAAGATCAAAATTGGTATTAGAGTTGCTTTTGATATTCCCTGCCAAAGTGGGAGTTACTTACTCATGTCTTCCTGATTTGGATTTTATCAGAATTTGGAACCTTTACAAGATTCCCACCACTCCACAGCTTTACTTCTAAGTTTCCCACGGTGTGGAGGTTTTGATCATACCAGCCCTCCTCTGATATAGTTGGAGGAACTCCCCTCCTGTCTTTGGTGTGTGCAGGTACCTACTGGTTTTGTGTTGGCTTGGAGGAGATGGTCTCTAATTGTCTGTAACTTAACATCTAGGTTACTCCCTCTTAGGGGATACAGTTTTGCAAGCCCTTCTGAAGAAAAACTTTGGGTATCCAGGGCTGTCATAGCTAATGTGTGTTCCCCCACATACATTTCAGAATGTGTGGGGTATAGTGGTCTAAGGTAGAGAACTGTATTCTGGTTGATGTGCTGGATGGCTTATCAGGGGGTGTAGGACTTCTGCCTTCTCTAGCATGTGTAAGTTGCAGGTCAGTGGGCTTATATCTGGGTGCACTGTATGTTGGCTCATGTCTGTGGGTGCTCCTCTGTGAATCTCTTTGTGAGGATTGGGTTGATGTTCTCTGCTGGCTGCTTGGGCTTATCCTCAGAAAATGCCTGTTGTGGGTCTGTGCTTCTCTTTGGTCAGCTGTTCTTTCACTGCTTATTTCTGGGCTGTTGTGGAGTTGAGGGTTTCTGCCTAGATATCCTCTCTGCTACCACCTTGATTTTTGACAAGTAAAAATTGTATACAATACACTATATTTATATAAACATACACTGCTATATTCTAATTTTGCCACACCATATGCTGTAGTGTGCATGTATGTAATGAGAATAATTAGAATCTCTCTTGGTAATTTTTATGGATGCAATATATTATTTCAACTGTAATTACTACAGAGTACAATAGATCTCTTGGATCTTTTCTCCTATCTAACTGAACTTTTTAAACTTTAGCCACCATCTCCACATTTCCCCCACCTGAGTTCTAATTTCTTTTGAGTTTAGCAGATTATCTCATAAAGTTTGCACATTCTGAATTTCACTCAGTATTTCCTCATAGTTAGGTTTAAGTTAAAATGTTTTCTGGAGGCTACCAAATGGGTGGTGCTCTATGTTGTATTGGTATTTTATTATATAGCACTAAATATTAGGTTCTCTCACTTCTGGTGATGATAACTTTGGTCACTTGCTTAAGGTAGGGAATAACTGTGGGTATAATTTTAGCATTCTCTTAGAAACCTTACACACACACGCACACACACACACATGCACACACACACACACACACACACACACACAGTATAGCACACTCAGGTTTCATGGAACCAAAAAAAGAGCCTCCCCTAGTTTTGTCTCATTTTCTGCTCCCCAGGGGGAAGGGCTGGGGACGTCACTGTGCGCCATTGTTTGCTGTTTAGCAGTAAGGAGTCTCTTGGCATCTTTTCCAGGAACTCTATTTTAAGGTGTGTCTATGAAGTAATGATGGATTTTTAAATCCTGTGTGTGTTGTCCTGAACACAGTAGTCATTTTGGAAAGGGTTATTTATAACCTTTATTGAAATTCTCTTAGAATTTACATCAGAATCTGAGCTTATCTTTTGAATATCCTCAGCTATGACTCATCTTTATCCTGTGGGGGTGAATTTGATTTTCATAAATAGCAAAAGATCTTTCTGTGCCAAATCTTATGAAAAAGGTCATACTGTTTCAGGAAGAAGAAAAATATAACAACAAAAATAAAACTAATTTTCTTAAGAGGCTTGAGAACGTCACACATTTTACCAGTGTTATGAACAATGGACAGCATTGTTGGACCTTGTGTAGTGCTTCCTGAGGTGACTTCCTTAAAATCTAGCACTCATTCGCCTTTCTGAAGTCTTTGGTGTTTTGATCAATATACCTCAAACATATGCATACACACTGCAAAGCCTCATTTCTTTATATGTTAAATTGCAATTCAGTGACCACCTCCTTATATTTAATGAGGGTGTTTGGGTAGTAATTGTTGACTTTCCACTCTGTTAGTTGCTGTGGAGGAAAGATATGTAGAACTCAGCCATCGCCCCTTGGAATTGACTTTCTGAAACCTAGTAGGAGAGTTTGAACATGCATACAGTATCTTAACTGCCCTATTCAATAAAGTCTGTAATGAAACAATTTAAAACTGTGTATCTTGAGTTTAGAGAAAATAGTGTGAGTTCTGTCCGGCATCATGAAACAAGAATCTGTAAGTCTCAGTTGGCAAAGCCTACAAGGTAGTTCTCTGGCCACCCTTCTGACCTCAGTCCTGCAATTGCTCCCCTTGCTCACACACCGTGTTCCAAACATATTATTCACTTAGCAAACATTTGTTGAGCCCTGCAGTGATGTAGACATTGGAGAGGTAGCTGTGAACAAACAAGATCCTGCCACTGTGCACCTACCTGCTAGCACAGGAACAGTAGGCACAGCAGATGGCAGGTTGTGTCTTATGGCCAAAGTGCAAAGTTCTGTAGAACAAGAGAGGGGAGGGCAGCTGACGGTGGTGGAGGCATACACCGTAAAACACGGGTTCAGGGGATGCCTCATTGGGAAGGTAATATGGGAGTTAAGATAAATGCCTTCAGCAAATTAATCATACGGATCTTGGCAAAAGCATTGCTACAGAAATAAAACCCAGTCCAAAGGGCTTAGGTGGGAGAGTGTGCTGTTAGTATTCACTGCATCACCACCGCCATGGTAGGGAGGCAGAGGAGGAGTGTAGTGTTGGTGCTGTCAAAGAAGCAGTGGGGAAGAGGGAGAGATCATAGCGGTGTTTGTTACAGTACTGTCCCTTTAACCTCAGTGTGAAGGGGATGCACATGGATTTGTCAACAGAAGTGCAACATGCTCTTTAAAGTTTTAAAGCTTCATTGTGATCACTGTGCTACAAGGGGGCAATAACAGGGCAGGTTAGAAGGAGGATGCCTGTTCCTGCTAGAATCTGTGTGTGTTGTAGGCTGCGAACGGCTTGTTCTTGTGAACATAGGGATGTCATTGGACTCTGGGTGTCCCTCAAAGTTGGAGTAAAGGGAGTGTCTTGACAGATTGGATGGGAGCATAAACGAAAGAGAGATGCAGGAATGGCTCCAGGGATACCGACTGCAGTAACTGAAAAGGAAGTTTCCTTCTACCAAGACACAGAAAGTCAGATTTGGAAGATTGTTTCACACGTTCTTGGTTAAAACTCACAGTTGAATAACTAAGTGTAGTATTAGTCAAGCAGACCGTTATACCAATGCCAGTCTGGGCTGAAAATAAAAATGTGCGATTCATTTAGCATTTACTGACCTGGTCCAAAGGCATGCTGAAACTTACAAATGGACTTTGGCACAGACAGAGAAAACTCTCTTTAATTCAGGCTTGATGCATGGGGAAATACTTTCCTTAGAAGGTTAGCAGTTGCTGTGAGGAACCAAAACACCAAAAATTCCGAGGGAGGGCAACCATCTTCTTTAATCCAAAGAGCTGTGATCTCAAGAGGGCGAGACAAGTACCCATTGCTTTTTCTTTGTGGGTTTTCTTTCCACCCCTTGACCTTTGGCACTGGCATAGTCATTGGAAGTCCAAGACAAAGTAATGTAAATATAGCCCCAGTGTTCTGGCCAGAGGGCCCCCAAAGCAGAGCATCCCAGAGCACTGCACAGCACCAGAGAAATGATGAATAAAAGAGTCAGCAAAAATAAGTCTACAGTGTTGTTTTGCGAACCCCTGGACATTCACCCCTGAGCTGTGCCCATGTCTCTGCTAGTAGATGAGGCACTTTAAAGACTGCACCAGAAGTCAGGCCACT
Source organism: Spermophilus citellus (assembly GCF_964194105.1). Lineage (NCBI taxonomy): Eukaryota > Metazoa > Chordata > Mammalia > Rodentia > Sciuridae > Spermophilus > Spermophilus citellus. Next base: position 95,235,641 of record NC_138183.1, on the reverse strand, counting down.
GCACACTCATGTATTATTAGTGAAAGGGTAGATCTATTGATCTGTCCCTCTGCCCCACAGCAGAATCTGGAAATAGATCCATAGGAGCGTGATCAGTTGATATTTGACAGGTACAGAGGGGCTTCAGGGGAGCAATTATGATATTAGAAAAATTGGGCAGCTACATGCAGAAGAATAATAAAAAGGAATCTTGATTTAAACATCAAACTTGTCCAAACACCAGCTCAAAATAGATCATAAATGTAATACTATACAATTTTTCAATCTTTGTGGAGTCACAGATTGACTCTTGTTCCCCAGTGTGTGAGACCAAGGGATGTGGTCTATTAGTAGGAACTCAGTATTACTGAATGAATGTATTTCTTCCCCTGAAGATGGCAGTGAACTTCAGAGTGGGTCTATAAAATACAATGCAGCATTAACATCATAGGAATAAGTTATTTAACTGCCAGTTTTCTTTGTAAAAAGTAGCTTTATTATTTTATATGTCCAAATTATATAATAAAATAATTGATGATTTTGATTCAGTTGCTTTTTATAATCTCAAATCGATGTGTCTGTTATTCTCATTTTAATTTTTTCTTGTTTTTAATAACTGGCATGTTGTGTTTTTAAAAAGAAGAATATTCATTTTTTGAGGTGCATGTTACTTTCCTTTTGGCCAACTGTGATTAAGATAACTTTATTTGCATTTTAATAGTCTGTAATGTTTGTTTTATGTATCATGCTAAATAGATGGTCTCAAGAATCACTTGAAGCACTATAGAACGCAGATGTCAAAAGCCTGTCCTTGCTGGGCCTCGTGGTGCATGCTTGTAATCCCAGTGGCTCAGGAGGCTGAGGCAGGAGAATCGTGAGTATCAAGCCAGTCTCAGCAACTTAGCGAGGCCCTAAGCAACTTAGCAAGACCCTGTCATGAAATTAAAAATAAAAAGGTCCGGGAATATTAAGTGCCCCTGGGTTCAATCCCCAGTACCAAACAAACAAACCAACAAATAAAACTATCCTTGTCTCAGAGTAAGTAAATAAAATATGTGGAAAGTTAATGAAAGACAGTAAATTAGTTTTCCCTGTAAATTAGGAATTGTGGAAGTTCATTTCTCTCATCCTTTAAAAATAAAATTGAATTCCCTTTTCCCACATCATCCATTTGGTGACTGATGTTTTAACTCTGCAGTGCCTGTAATGTGAAAAGGGGTGTGAGCTGTTCAGTCCTAGAGGCATGTTTTGGTGGTGTGTGCCCATGGGTGTTTCATCTGAGAACTTCTGTGCCTGGCCTCATGATGACAGGAACTCTCATTTGGAACAGTGAAATTAAGAGTCCTTTTCTTTCACTTATAGAAATTACAGGCACATATCAGCTTAGCTTTTCTCCACCTGTGAAGCACAGTAGGCACTCACTGCGGAACCTTCCCAGTGAGGTGCTCTGGGCTGGAGTCCTGACTGTCACAAAATTGTATGTCTTTAAGCAGATTATTTTTCCCTTTCCCACTGCTGCTTTTGTAAAACGAAGCTAATAATAATGCTCATAGAGTCGTGAGAACTGACTAGGACAGACATGTAAACTGCCTGTAACAGTAGCTGGCACATTGTAAAGATTAGCACTTGTTAGTTCCTAATTGGTGCTAGCTGTAATTTTTCTTCTTCTCAAATGCCTTTAACAAGTCATAAAGCTTTCCTGAGCTTTATTGTGTACTTGTAAAGCTTTAAGGAGGTATGGTTGACATACAATTAACCACATATGTTTTAGCATACAATTTGGTACTAAATGTTTTGATATATACACATGATACTATGTCTTTTGACATGTATACATCCATGAAATCATAGCCACAGTCAAAATAAAGAACATATCCACTCCCCACCCGCTGAAATTTTGTTATGAAACCACCGAACTACTTCTTGTCACAATACATTAGTTTTCATTTTCTAGAATTTTGTGTGATTATCATACATTGTGTAATCTTTTATTTGCCTGACTTCTTTCTCTTAAAATACTAATTTCTTCCCATTGCTGAATGGTATTGCATCTTACGGGTAGGCCACAGTCTGTCTCCTCACACATGGATAGGCATCTAGCTTATTTTCAGTTTTGGCTGTTATGAATAAGAGCTGCTGGGAACAGGATATGCACGAGCCTTCGTATGGATGTATGCTTTCAGTTACTAAGGGCCAGTGCCTAGGACCGAAATGGTTCCGCGTGGTAGGTGTGTGTTTGTACTTTTAATACACTACCAGTCTGGAGGTACATGCTGTGTTGGTGTTGGCAGCATGTGAGGATCTCGCTGGCAGCAAGGGAAGTCGGAGTTTCTTCACACATCCCTGTGGTTGCTGGGTGAGGTCAGTCTTTTTGATTTTAGTCTTTCTCACGGGAGGAGGGTATCTCACTGTGGTTGTAATTTGCATTTCCTTAATGTCTGATGGTATTGAGCTTCCTTTCTGTCATCTGTATTTCTTCTCTGGTGACATAGCTATTCAGATGTTTTACTTGTTTATTGGATTGTTTCAATTTTGAGTTTTGAGTTTCCTTATTTTGAGCATTATAAATACAAGTCCTTTATTCAGTATATGCTTCATAAATGTTTTCTTTCCATCTATGACTTTATTCTCTTAACTATGTCTTTCAAACAGCAAAAGATGTTGATTTTGACAGAGTCTAGTTTATCAGTTTGTTCTTTCACACATTATGTTTTTGGTGTGATTTCTCAGAAATTCTTGCCTAAAGTCACAAATATTTTTCTCCTATTTTTTTAGAACTTTTCTTGATTTGATTTAAATTTATATCTCTGATCCATTTTTATTCAGTTTTTGTATATGGTGTGAGGTATGGATTAATATTCTTTGTGCAGAAAGACAGTGCTTGTTCCAGCATCATTTGTTGTACCTTTGTTTAAAAAAAATGAAGTGTTTTTATAGGTGTGGTTGATAGCTGGACAGTTCTGTCCAATTATTTGTCTGTTTTAATACCAATACTATACTGTGTTGAGTACTGTAGCATTATAATCTTGAAATCAGGTAGTATTAGTTTTTCTACTTATTTGTCAAAGTTGTTTTATCTAATCTGGATCCTTCGTGTTTCTGTATGAATTTTGGAAGCAGCATGTCAATTTCTACAAAATCCTGCTGGAATTTTGATTGAGGTTACATTCAGTCTTTGTATCATTTTGTGGAGACTTGATATCTTCCTGACTTTTCAGAACCACAGTGTCTATTTTTGTTAGATCTTCTCAGCATTTTTTAATGTTCAGTTCTTGTCTGGCAGAATGTTCTGTAAATACAAATTAAGTTGGTTGACAGCATTATTCAGATTTTCTATGCCTTTCCTGGTTTTCTTTCCACTTATTCTGACAATTGTTGAGAGATCAGAATTTGAATTTCCAACTGTAATTGTAAACTCATCACCTTTCTCTTTGTAGTTCTGTTGTATTTGCCATATGTATTTTGAAGTTCTGTTAAGAGCACAGACATTTAGTTTGCTCACATCTCTTGGTGAATTGACCTTTGTATTATTTTTAAAATCATCTTTTTTCCCCCTTAGTAATGTTCTTTGCTTTTGAAAATCGGTGTCTGATATTCATATGGCCTCTGCAGTGTACGTTTGACTAGGATGGCCGGATGCAGCCCTTTCTAGTTCATTTCTGGGCTCTCCTCCCTATATTCTTAGTCTGTGTGTGTTTGTTAGTCAGCATACTGGTGAGCCTTGTTTTTTTAATCCTATCTCACAACCACTGCCTTTTATTTGGGAGATTCAAGTCATTTAAGTTTAATTTAATTATTCACATTGTTGTTTAAATTTCTCATTTTCTTATTTTTTTCTATTCCGTCTGTTTTTGTTCCTGTTTTCTTTTTGCTGTCATTTGGATTAATCAAATATTTTTATGATGCTGTGTTATCTTCATTGGTTTTTATACTATTCATTCTTATTTTGCTATTTTTTATTGTTTTAGGGTATTTACTGTACATCTTTAATTATGACAGTCTGCCATCAAGTGATAAACCATTTCATATGATAGTAAGTATTTCATTTTTTTCTCTGACCTTTATGTTACTGTTATTTTTGCATTTGACTTACATGTATACTGCACCATTATACCTTTGTTTGCATAGTTAATTATTCTTGAGAGATTTAAGTAATTAGGAAAAGTCTTATATTTTTACCTACATAATTATTGCCAGGTCTTTTTATTTCTCTGTGTAGACCATATTTCCCTCTGTTAACTTCTTTTCTGAAGTGTATGTTTTCTGGTGATAAACTTAGTGTTCTTTCTTTTTTTTTTTTTTTTTTTGATACTGGGGATTGAATCTGGGTGCTTCACCACTGAGCTGTATCCTAGCCCTTTTTACATTTTTATTTTGAGAGAAAGACTCAATACTCTTTGCCCAAGCTGGCCTTGAACTTGCAATCCTCCTGCCTCAGCCTCCTGAGTAGCTGGGATTACAGGTGTGCACTACTGTGCCTGGCTTAGACTCAGCTTTTGAATGTCTGAAAAAGTTTTTGTTTTACCTCTGTACTTGAAAATCTTTTTGCTAGATATGGAATTCTAGGTTGTCATTTGTTTTTCCTTTAGTTTTAAAGATGTTCTGTTGTCTTCTTTGTTGCATAGTATTTCCTGACAAGAAATCTTCTGTCATCCTCTTCCTTGTTCTATGTATATAACAGGCTTTTCTCTGTAACTGCTTTTAAGGTTTTAGTTCTCACTGGTTTTGAGCAATCTGAATCACAGTGGGCTTTGGTGTGGTGTTGCCGTGTTTCTTTTGCCTGGTGTTCATTGAGCTTCCTGAATCTCTGCTGCCTCTGTTGGTTCCCCTGGCCTCAGCAGCTTGCTGACACACTCAATGGTTCAATGCTCTGCTGAATCCTCAGGATTTCTAGAGTTTTATTCATCCCTGCCCTGCACCCTCCTGTCACATGGATCTCTTCTGACTCTCAGCTTCTTTTGAAGTGGAAAGGTCCACTGGCTTAGCTTAGTTTTTTCTTCTCTGGGTCCTGTCCCGGAAGCTCTCCACATCTCGAGGGGCAGACACTCACAGGGCTCACCTTGTTTTCTGCCTTTCAGGGGCCTTTTGGCTGCCCTTTGTTGCCTCAGAGTCCTGAAACCTGTTGTCTGGTTTTTCAGGCAGGAAGGTGAATCCAGCCTTTGCCACCCCATCTCCGCTAGAAGAGGAAGTGCTGTGGTTTCTTAACTGAATAAAGACACTTTACTTTAGTTGCATTTTCTTTCCCAACTGACCGCTTAGACTTACCACTATTAATTGGTAACATTGTTGTTATTATTATTATTATTATTATTATTATTATTATTATTATTAAGACCAGGCACTACTTTCAGTGTCACAAAGGTGAAATTAAATTTAAGAGTGATAATCTTAACAGGAATTTGATATGAGTAAAGCACCACCTTTCCTTTGAAACAGACTTTTCAGCTTTTACAGTTGTCACTCAGAAGTGAGTACCATCTGTCAAAATTACAGAGAGATATAGAGAGATGGAAATGGATCAGTGTTCCTGTTTCATGTCTGTAAATTGGATTTTATAAAATGGGCTTTTTGCTACCTATATGATTATGCTGTGAAATTAGAATGTATTTTTATATTCAAGTATCCTAACTTCCCTTTTGTTTATATTTTCATGTGAAGTTGGAACTTTACAAATTGTGCTTGGACCTTGTGGTTACTAAACATGGAAACCTTCTGTGGCCACTCTGTACCAGTAGTTGCTTCTTTTATTTTCCTGCGCTTCCTTCCTTTGACTTATGCCTTTTCCTCTCTTTCCTGACACCTTTCCATTTGGAATGCACCTACTCCATCTACCGTGTCCCCTCCAGTGGGATAATATTAAGCAACCCACTCCTAGAGCCGAAGTTCTTTTGCCAGCTATGATAACTTTAGTAAGGAAGCAATGGTGTTACTGTAAAAATCACTCCTAGAGAATTTGAATGCACAAGTAAGGTTGCTATTTTCTTTTAAAATGAAAATATATAAATAATAGAAGTATACATCAGAAATGGAAGATTATTTGGGAAAATTTAAAATTTAATCAATCAGTAATTGAGGGATTTCTTAAAACCAGTTGACTGTGTTGCCTTATGTAACTTTATTTTGATTCATATTGTAAGGAAATATTAAACCCAATAAGTAGTAATTATTAATGTTTTGAAACTTGTCATTTATTTTTTTTTAAATTTGTCCACTGGTATATTAAGACATATAAACATGAATTTTCTCCTGAAATACAATTATATTATAATTCCCTTCTGCAATTTGATGTTTTTGATAATAATGATACATTTTAGAAATTTCTCCTTCCTGTTTTACTTGTAACTAATGGAAAACTTTTAGTGCTTCAACATGAAATCTTCTGGTTTTCAGTTTGATATATGCTTCCTTAATTCCTTAATTGTTAATGAAATATGACATATTGATAATGTTAAAATTTTGATATCTGAATTCCTTAGATTTTCTTTTGAAAGATTTTGACTTTCCTGGAATGAATTATTAATTAGTCATGATATGTTATTCTTTCATACTAAATTCTAATTCTGCATTCTATATTGTACCTATATTGGAATGGCATTTCATGGATTAATTTTTATAGATGAGATTAAAGTTTTGTTTTGTATGTTATCTTAGCAACATAACCTTTAAATATTAGTATCTAAAAAAGTACTTAGAAGACTTATTATCTCCTCTCTGGCATACTGGAAAGTAATACTGGAATCACCATTTCTTGAAGTTTTTATATTAAATTTATCTGTGTGTGTTGGTACATTTTAACATTTAAAAATTCCCTTTAATAACTGGTATTTCTTGGGAAATATGGTTTGCACAGACTTCCCAGAAGTATTAACATTGACTTGTAGTTGTTTTCTTACATTTCTAGAGATTTCCTCTCATGTTTGACTGTCTTCACTAATTCCTAGAAATAGCTCTTATATTGCCTTTTTAAAAAATTGCATTCTTGGGACTGGGGATGTGGCTCAAGCGGTAGCGCGCTTGCCTGGCATGCATGCGGCCCGGGTTCGATCCTCAGCACCACATACCAACAAAGATGTTGTGTCTGCTGAGAACTAAAAAATAAATATTAAAAATTCTCTCTCTCTCTCGTCTCTCACTCTCTCTTTAAAAAAATGCACTCTTTCTCTCTCTTCAAGTTTATGATTTTTTACTTATATATTCTGCCTTTTCTTTTCTTGGTGTTTTCATTCCCCTTTTAGTAACTTAGCAATTTAAATATTTAATTAGTTTGTATTCATTTTTTTGATGAAGGCATTTGACTGTATTTTAAGCCAGCTTCAGCTATTTTCCTTTCATTTTTATATGATACTTTTTATTTTTCAATTCACATTTTTATTCTTATTTAATTTGTAACATTTAGATGCTTTTGGTATTTCCTCTTAATATTTCTATATTACTAGAACATGTTAGATTGTGCTTTCTAGAGCACTATTTTTAGGAAGTGATTGCAGTTTCATTTTTGTATAATTGCATTGGCTAGTTTTCATAAATATATTTTGGGGACTTTGAAAAGAAATATTCTTTTTGATTACATAGTTTTTGGTGCCTGATATATGATATATTTATTATGGTTTTATCCAGTTTATCCTCATTTTGTGTTTCATAATTTGAATTTTTCTTTAGATGTGGTACTGTTAGAGTCAGCCAGTAATCTTTATTGAGTTTCTCAAAAATGATATCGAATTGCAGTTACATGTTTCTGGTTTTTTATCATTTGGAAAACAAATCAAAAACAAATTTATTACAGTCACATTACTGTGTAGATAAGGATAGGCCCCAGTAATGAGAACTCACATTGATAACAGTTTACATATGCAGTATTCACTTTCATTCAGTAGTAACTATTTTTTGAAAGTGAAGCAATAAAATGTTGAAATTTTTTTATGCAAATCTACTGATTCTTGAATTTTTTTTTCAAATATTGAAAACATAAATAACCTTATAAGAGCTAGTGCTAACTTATGGGGTGTGTAAAGGAAATTCATAAGTTGATATTGGCTCAGGATATTATTTTTGTCCTTGCATGGAAAAATTATTTAAAACTCTTAATGCATGACGGTGCTTTAGGAAGCTATTTCAGTACTAGCCTCAAAGGACAGATTACTATTTTTTTCCCACCCTAATAAACTAGGTCACTGGTTTTGGGCACATTTCCATAGTGTGAGATTTATTTGATGTTCAAGGGTGCTGTCTAGAAATAGTGATGCAATGTCAGCAAGGCCATTTTTCATTTCATGAACATAATTTCCAGTGCCTTGAATTAATTTATTCTTCAACCTGTTAATTACTTAGTCACTGTTGTTTCAGATATGGAAAAAGCGAGTGGAAGTGGCCATTGTTACCAAGTTACGTAATGAGTTATGGAGTTCCTGTTCAGTTTAGGTTTAAATTTGAAAACCAAGTGGTTGAAATTTTATGAAACCCAAGGAACAACTTTCTACTTGACACTGTGATAGTATTTGTTGCCTCAAGTGACTGCAGATACTCATCTAATCACCTGAGTGTTTTGTTGGATTACATTTTCCTATGGGCAACTTTATGCTCAGAGAAATTCTCTATTCTGCTCACCAGCCAGAAACAAGTACCTGAAAAACACAAATAACCATAATGCTTCTCTAAAATTAATTATTTATAGGTCCTATAATATTTAATATCTAAAACAAACTGTTTTAATTTAGTTATGTATCAGTTCAGTGTTTCAAAGAGAGATGAAGAAAATATGAATCACTCAAAACCACTAGCCTCGTTTGGTGTTTCGAGGACCAGGAGCTGGGCTCTCTGGGTCTCATTTCTTGCTCTGTAGCCTTGGGAAAGTGACTTGACTCTCTTGAGTTTTGTTCCTTAAATCTGTAAGTGTGAGTGGCCTTGTGTAATTTATAGTGTACTGTGAGGATGATGGGAATGAATGCATGCACAAAGTTTTGAAAGGATTCTGGTAGATAATTACCACCATCTCTGGGGGCAGTAGTAGTAGTCCTTGTTATTATTGCTGTGAGCATGTTAGTCCTTTATGGATATCCCCCAACCACCTACTCCCTTTGCCATGCCTGTTCCTTCCTTGTCTAATAAATTGTTACTGTCTTCTGTGTGGTTAGGATACCTAGTTTTGTTAATTCCCCTGAGGATAAATTTTTAGAAATTTGGCCTAATTTTTAACTATTCAGGAGATATAATTCTCACAGGATGGGCCAGTCAGCCTTACCTGAACATAATTAATAGGAACTTTTCTAAACTAACAGTAAAGGGTAAAGCTTGGTAAGGGAAATTACAGATTTGGGCCTTTTATGTGTTTCCTTTTCTTGTTTAATAGATACTTTTCTTCCTTGTTTGTCTAAAGTTCATTTTCATCTTATTATTGTTAACCTCTGTAATGATTTATCTAATGTTAATCAGGTCCTGAATTATCCAGAAATTTATGTTGAGTGCCAATCTAATGTTTATTTTGTTCTCTTAATTTTTATACACTTGGTTTTTTCAGCTATAAATATTTTGCTGGTTATTTCTTTCATAAACTTTACAACTACTTTTGGGATTCAGTGGAAAATAAATATTATAAAATCTGGAAAGGTTTAGAATTTTTGTGCAAGTGCATTAAGAACAAGTCATTTGGTTTTTGAAATAAGAACCTCATGACATCCTGTCCTTCTGCAGTTTGCAATTACATCTCTTTGCTGGTCTGGTGGTGTCAAGGATGTGTTGTCATGGCACTTGGTGTGAGAGAAGGGACTTACTCTGGTGTCAGCAATATCTAGCTCAGTGCTTGTTAAATGATAGGTGCTTAGTAAATGTTTGTTGAATAAAATGAGATGATTTTACTTTTTAATTTTGTAGTTTCTAGGATTTTTCGGAGGCATACCCAAAAATTATGTTTACATGTTTGGATTTGTTTTTACTTATAATAAGTGTGTTTTACACAGGCACATTTTGTTGCTTTTGTTGTAGTTTGATTGTTTTTAAGTAGGCCTGGTTTCTATGCCCTTTATTGACCTAGGATTTGGTAGCAACTGTTTTCCTGTTGTAACATACACCCTGAGAGAGTCCTTCATTTGTGGTCCTCAATTGATCCTTGCTGAAGAAAGAAACAGATTGTCTTTCTTAAGCTCAAGCACACCTGGCCAGCCCTTTTACAAGCTCTGAGACAGAGGAAAGAAAACAGATGAATATTCAGGAGTTTTTTGTGGCTACATAAAATTAAAGGGGCAAAAAGCATTACTCATAAGAATTCAGACCCTTTTAAAATGCAAACCACTGAATTTTCATGAGTGAGTGATTGCTCTGGAACTAGAGCCACCCGCCTCCCAGTGCCTGTTATTTGGGTCTCTGTGTAATTATTATTTGGCTGATTTGACTCATGAATGTACACATGACTCAAGAACACATAAAGATAGAGGAGGTTTAAAAATATTTCAGTTTGATACCTTTATTCTGTATAACCTTAGTTTAAGTGTAATCTGTTGTTGTTGTTGATGTTATTGTTTTGGGTACTGGGGATTTAACTCAGGGGCACCTTATCAGTGAGCTGTGTCCCAAGCCCTTTTTTAAATTTTTTATTTTGTGACAGGGTCTTGCTAAGTTGCTGAGCCCGGCCTCAAGATTGTGATCTTCCTGTCTCAGCCTCTGGAGTTTCTGGGATTACAGGCACACACTGCCACGCCCAGTTGATATTTCAGAAATTCTAAATTGCTATGAATATATGTGAAATGTAGCGTATTAGTTTTTCAACAATTCTTAAAAACAGTGCTTACTAGTATCCACTTACTTAACCAACACTTTGGTACTAGTCAGTTGTAGTGGAGTCTTTATGTCCTGCTGACTTTAGGAGAGAGTTGCTTTACAGGCAATGCTAGGAAGGGCTTTCTCTTTGGTGAAGGGTATGATGAACCCTCATTTCATTTTCCTTTTTGATTTTTGGCCTTGCCGTCATCGGGAGTCCTCTTTTCACGTCTCTGAGTCCCTGTTGTACAGTTTGTGTGGCTGCTCACTGATTCTGGCAGCCTTTGCCCAGTCCAGGGGAGCCGCTCTGCCGCAGTGCTGGTCTGCAGCAAGCTTCTCACCAGAGGCTGGCCTCTCTGGTGTGGTTTGGAGCTGTGATCCTTGTTTGTGGTGTCTCTTGGTTCCTGCCTGGTTTCATTTTTTGCTTTTAATTGGTGCTGATTGTACATAATGGTGGGATTTTTTGTTACACATTCATACATGCACACAATATAACAATATAATTTGGCCGATATTCCTGCCTGTTTTTTATAATGTATTTATTTCTTCAGCATTTATGGTAATTCTTGCTGCCACCCAAAACCCTTTTAGTTAATTCCTTTTCTGTGTAAATCAGCCAAAGTTCGTTCCCATTACTAGCAGCTCAGAAGAGTGGCTGACGGAGTCATGGACTGTTGTCCTGATTCGACATCAGTGAGTACATTGATACTCAAGCACAAGTGTTGCGCACTCGAATTTTGCTTTCCTTTGGAATGTGTTCTGTGCTTAGTAGATCTTTTTTCTGTGAAGAATTATTTTGGGTTTCTAGGTCTGGGAGATACATCTCTCTTGGGTATGTTATTTTTGTCCCAGACCCTTGTTGTAGTGGCTAGAAACTTGGCAGTGAACAAAGGTGACAGAAACTTTTGAAAAGCCTTCTTGGAGCTTGTATTTGAGGAGGCAGACAGATAAATAATCTAGGTAATATGCTAGATGGTGCTAATTGTGGTGATAAAAAAGAAGGGGAGAAAGAGTGTGGACCAAAAGGCCCTCAGATTGGGGGGTGGTCTAGAAGGATCTAATAGTCTCAAGACAGAGGTGGTAGAGTGCTGGGCCCTGCACCTGTTTCTTCTGAGTGGGTCTGGGGGCCAAGGAAGGAACAAGGCTGACCCAGTGTCCTCATGGCCTCTGTCTCCCGCTCACTGACTCCTTAGGTCATTGATGCAGGAACCTGACTGGACCTGTAGAAGGAGCATTTTAAAACACCAGCTATAGCCAGAGAAACATGGGGCCAGTAGTAAAATTAAACATGGATTTGCTGTAGGATGAGGTTTAAAGGTACATTAGAATATAAGAATTAACATTGTACATACTATAAAAATTTAAATCTGGACCATATTTAGTTATCTTAATGTCTATTTTAGTTGTGATACCACATACAAAGAATGTGTAAGAGAACTAGATTTTAGAATAATTTAATCTCCAGGGGAGCTGCTGTTGTATTTTCTTATTTAACACATACAAGAATTTGATACTTGATATGCACTAATGCTGCTGTGATATATGCTGGAAAGTCTAGGTTTTGTAGAAAATTAGAAGCATATTGGAGATTTTTGTATTTCACTATCAAAGGACTAATATTTTATTATATGCAAAAGCTATTCATATATTTGTTGTAATTGCCATAGAGAAAGTCCTACGGAGCATCAGTTGGGTCTTTCCTCACCTATGCTTCTCACTAAATGCCTTATGACTGAATATTTATTTTCGTCAGTGTGAATATTAAAGGAAAGCTAAACAGAAGCAATCTTAATATCATGTTGATTACATTCCAAGAAAGAAAAAAAAAAAAAAAAAGAAATGGCAGACATTAAGCCTGAACGCCATTTGCTATTATTACTCTGTGTGAAATATAACTGGTAGCTGTCAAGATTTGATTGAAATTTACTGAAGGTTGACACCAGCTGCATTCATTGTCTCTGCAAGCAAATGCACATACCACAGTTACCATTTGGAAGCTTGCTCTTTCTGTTTAATTTGTTGTAAAGTATTTTTTGATTGAGTTTGGATGATTGCTGCTGTAAGTTCAGATTTATTTTTTGCTTCATTTCCAGCAGACAAAAGTCCTTTTAGGGGGCTGTGGCTGCGGCTCAGTGGTAGAGCGCCTCCCTTACACGTGTGAGGCACTGGGTTCAATTCTCAGCACCACATAAAAATAAATGAATAAAGATATTGTGCCCATCTACAACATATATATATATATATATATATATATATATATATATATATATATATATATGTAAATATATATGTACATATTTGTGTGTGTATATATATATATACACACACACACATATAAACTCCTTTCAGCTGTATTCTGAATATGCATTTAACAGTGATATTTCTAAATTGTATAATACTGAACATTCATAGGAGGGAAGATTACAATACTATTTTTAAAGACCCCCCTCCCCCCATGCTCACCTTTGATACCAAGTATTGAACCCAGGGATGCTTAACCACTGAGCCATATCCCAAGCCCCTTTTAATTTTTTATTTTAAGGCAGGGTCTTGCTAAGTTGCTGAGGCTGACACTGATTCTCTTGCCTTAGCCTTCCAAGTCACTGTGATTGCAGGCATGTACCACTGTGCCCGAACTAAAGAAGCACTTTTGATCTATGTTTGTAATTAAGATTTATATAGCTTCCTTTCTTGGACAATATTTAACTAATTCTAGATACAGGGATTCCAATTTATATATTAGTGTTTTTTTTTTAAGGCTCCATCAAAGTGATGAATACCAGTTTGTGAGTTTACTTGGATTGTGCACAAGTGTATTTTGGTGGTTGAATAACTACAGTGTTTGATCTGATAGGCACTGCATGTGGCACCAGGCAGGCTGTACCAGCCTGTCAAATATTGATTCTTTTTCATGTTGATTGCAGTACAAATTGAATGAATGTTCTGAAGGCCAAGCAGAAGTTGTTTATTCTTTTATTGCCCTACAAGGATTATGTATTTGAGTCTGACAGGAGCCAAGAAAGTATGAATGTGGTTTAAAGTTATCTAATACTTACACTGAGAAATATTTCAGTATTGCTGGACTGTTGAGGATCTGCAGTAGACTTTTTTGGGGGTTTGGCAGCCCAGCTTTTGTCTCCCTTCCTGAAAACACCCCAGTTTCTACAAGAAGAAGCCATGGATTGTTCTTACTGGGGTGTGGGCCAGAGCCCCTTCTGCCTCTTCTGCCCTTGGATGGGACCTGCTTGTCTCTATCTGATCCTTTCTAAAGAGCTTTCCTCTAGTAGGAGGTAGAGGTGGCAGGAGCTGTGGGGGGATGTCTCTGTGGGGACACTCTGGCCCTTCCCTTGGGCACTGACAGGCTACTTGTGTTAGCTGTTAGCTTTTAGAGCTTCCCTGTGATTCTGCCTGAGAATCTTCTGAAAATCTCTTTTTCCTCATGCTAACCAGAGTTGATTTGAGTTGCTTATGAACTTCACAAGAACTTTAATTGGCTCTAGAAATATAGCCTTAAAATCTAAAATGAAACTTAGTAAAACTGTCCCCTGCTGGCTCACATGATACAGTTTGATGCCAGTTTATACTCCACTGTGGGTGGTGGTTCTTCCACTGGGCCTGTGGACCCAGCCAGGTGGCACTTTTTTCTCTTTGTAGTGGGTGTTGAACATGTGGTTTGTGCAGGTTTGGGTAAGCACCGATTCCCAGGGCCCTAGTGTTTAAAGCCATGGTTGGTCACTGGATGCAGTGTCTTATATGAAGGGGTAGACCAAATAAAACATTCCCTACACTGGATTTTTATGTAATGTATTGTGAAAGTAAACAAAATAAGTACTTCCTTTTCTCTTTTGTTTTTAATGTGATGGGGTATGAAGTATATAAGATGACTAAAGTTCAAGCATTATAATGGTTTTTAAATTCACTTATACAGAATAAAATATACTTTTATCATTGGAGGTATTTGTTTTCTATTGAAATTAAAATTTTGTTGAGTGAATTATGTATTAAAAAGAAAATAAACTTTTTTTTCAGTCTTGAGTATGAAGTAATTAAAAGGAAAATTCGAGGATTTGTATTTAGGTGTGTCACTGTATTGTGTTTCTTTTGGATCACTGTCTTTATCACATCTTTTCACCTTGGGCTGCTAGACAGCATTTCTGTAAATTAATCCATCTTTTATGAGAAGGTGCATGAAAAATGGTTTCTCAGATATTTAGAAAATGTTAATTATCTGAATAATAGCACCTCAATAGGTTACACCATGATAGATTAGTCATAACAGCAGCTTGTTTTTAATTCTTGTCTGCTAAATATATGCCTAGATGATCTAGTATACACCATATCCTTGAATATATTTAAATGCATCCCAATTGAATAGGTATCAAATTACTTTAAAAAGAAGATACTGAAATAATAGCACCTGATGTATTAACATTAAAACTGGGGTTTTAAGAAATATATCTATGTTTTGTCATGTTTTCTTCAGTGTGTGTATGTTCTTTTCACATTTGCAGGGTTTACATACACTTTACATTTTGTGCCTTCCCAGCGTAGGAATGAATGAGTGATGTTGGAATGAGTTTATTCTAACCTCCCAGAGTATGTTCCCATTATAGAAATGTTTTATAGAACGAGGAGGCCTATGGGATAGTGCCAGAACCTAATTTAACCCAAAGTTTAGTTTTGCTTTCAAGTATAAAAGAAAACAGTACCTCTGTGCAAAGACACTTATAATGGTAAAAAGCAAGTTGAATTTCGAATGATGATGTTTTTTGGCTCTTGAGAGGAGGTTGATGCCAAGTCTTTTAGTATGGTCTTCATTTTGCCTTCCTTCAAGGCATCCCCGTAGAGTTAATGTTTCTAGACCAGGGCATCCCACGGCTGAGGTTGGAAGTCAGTGGGACAGATATGTGAGCCTGGAGTGGGCCTAGGCAGTAGTACGGTATTTGTGGAGAATAGGAAAGGGAAACAAAGTCCTTTCTTGCCCTTTCTGCACCAAATGTCCCCATATGCTATAACTAGGCTCCCTTAAACCACTACCAGCAAGGCTGGGGCATTGGGCTGGATTGCTCTCAGCTCTCCAGTTGTGCAGACACAACTGAGGGAGAAGGGCACTCCCTCCCTGTTAATTTGTGCTTCATGGCTAGTTTCTCCCAGGGGACAAGCAGATCAGCATATTCAGAAAACTGAAAATATAAATTTGAAAACCTCAAGGTAATCTACTTGGCTGTTAAAGCCATTCAACAAGAACCAGACATCCTGAGGAAGGAGCTAGTGAATGGTCTGTGTGAAAGGTGGACTCATCTTACGTGATGGGATGGGAGTTGAGGAGAATGCATTTAGATAATGTATTAATTGTATTGTAGGTTACTTATCATGGCAAGTTCTCTAAGCTTTTCTTTGTCTGCAAAATGAAAGTGATAATGCCTTTATTATAAATTTGTTTAAGATTTATTGTACTTGCTACATTTTAAAACTGCTTTATAATTCATAGAGCACTGTATGTATGCTAGTTATCCCTTGGAGTTTTGCATTTGTAGCTGGGGTACCTTTTTAGTGTGTCTTGTCAATGGTAAATTTGGGCAATGCTGCAGTTGGTGAAGTTAAGACTCCCTTTTCTGCTCTCTGGACTGAAAACCAGGAGAACTGGATCATGGTGCTGGAGATTAAGTTTGAACATGATTAGCTTTGTGCTAATCCACCAAAGTGCACATAAAGTGAAATACATGCAGAGTGTGCATACATTCTGCTGCATGATTATAGTTTCTCTAAAATGTCATTGTGTTTTATACTTTTTTTGTAAAGTTTACAGTCGGGCCTAGACAGCATATTTCTATTCAGCTATACATACCTTGTATTGTTACTTATGATTAAGATGTCAATAAGGTAGGGACAGTTGCTGCTCTATTAATTATTGGGAAGAGTAGGATTGCCTGAGCCTGTGGCTTTGAGTACTGTTTTGAGTAGTGCTAGTCCTAGGTGAACACTCTTGGGCTCTTTCATGTGTTAAAGAAAAGGATTGCACTCTTTGAGCCCTGGTGGCCCCTTCAGGGCAGTTGTTCTGTGAAATCTTATAAATGGGTGTCCATATTTTGTAATTCTTATTCATACAAGCCAGTCATAGAGGTCTTTGCTCAGAGTTTATTAATATAGAGGCCACAAACTTTATTTGCTTAAAATTATTTTTGAAGGTTAGGCATCAGTACATGACATTTCATTATGGTCTCTTCTGGACTTTTGTGTGATTGTTTCTTTCCATCATAGTCTTTCCATCAAAAGCATTTAAGGGTATGGGAAAGACGGCAGATTAAGCACTGGACATTGTCATTTGCCTCCTGCATAGATTTTTTTTTATGTGTGTGTGTGTGTGTGTGTGTGTGTATAAGTGTGTGTGAGAGAGAGAGGAGAGAGAAAGAGAGAGAGAGAGAAGATAATGAGACTAATAACTAGCAAAAAGTAGGGGGTTGGGAAGAGTCAAACAAGCAAAATATTAGAACTTTCTGGGAATGTAGGGTTGATTTTAGAGATGAGACAGGTTGGAAAGCCCTAGCCTATGTATCCCATAGGGAATCCTCTGAAGAAATGCAAGTCAGTCTTTTCAGGGAACTGCAAAGGGACTCAGGTCCGCAGCTGTGTTAGAAGTTACAACTTAGAATGAGGTTGATAAAAACAAAAACAGGATACAATTGAAGGACTGTTTATAAAATGGTAGTACAGATCAGCCCTCTTTTCCCCACTTTCCCAGTGCCTGGCCTGTGCATGCACACACACACACACACACACACACACACACACACACACACACACAGCATAGGCAGCTAGCATGTGTTCTCAGAAAATGTAGGAAAAAATTGAGACATGAAACTAAATTTAGAAAATTAACACTGCTAAAGTGAATTTTGGATCTGCAGAGTTAAACCTTCCTCACTGCTCAATTGGTAGGCTCTGTTCTGTACATATCAAGTAAAGGTCACCTGCCCTGGGCCAACAGAGTTAAGAATTCCCACCTAAGACAAGAGGCCTTCCCTGGCTGACAGGAGGTGGGGAAGAGGTCCCCTCTCCCCTGCATTGCCCTCCTTAGTGAGTACAGTCAAGGGGCCATTGGGGATGTGAGGAGGATTGACAGCATGAAATAAGAAGTGAAGTCCTATACAACAAATGCAGAAACAGCCATTAGACTTCTTAGAGAAAAAAAAAAGTGTTGAAGTGAAAATATAAGTAGAAATAGGAGAAAATAAAGTTGAAGTAACCTTCCAAAATGTAGAGCAAAAACTAAAAAAGTGCAAGAACAGTTATGAGAAATTAATCTGTGCTTCAGTATTTGACATATAGAAGTTAGAGAAAAGAGGAGAGAAAACATAACAGTGGGACAAGGTGATTCCCTGTGATGGAAAAGGCACCTCTTTATATTAAAAGAACCCACTGAAAACCAGACAGAGTCATGGGTATGCGCTTGGGAAATTTCAGTGCTGCGAGAATTAAGAGAAAATCATAAAAGTTTTTAGAGAGGAAGGAAAACAAGTTGATTGTGTATGAACTGTCAAACTGGAATCAGTTGTTTAAGCCGCAGCACCAAGCATTAGATGTACTGCCTACAAAACTCAAAAGTAAATGCACTTTTTACCTATCAAACTACCATTAAGGTGGAACAGAATAAAGACATTTCAGATGTTCAAGGCCTAGAAAAATTAGCTTCCCACGTACTCTTACCAAGAAGATAGATAGTTGAGCATGTTCTCCAATTAAAAAAAGAAAAGAAAATAAATAACCAAGGAAGAGCGACTAGGTCTTCAGAAAATACAGTGACTATACTAATTTGACAGTCAGAATAATGGTAAAATAGGTCTAGACAACAGCCATTCCAAATTGAACCAGGAGTACTCCTGAAGCAAATCAAGGATTAACAACTTGAAGATAACTTGTGTCCTCTGAACCCTTTGCTCATAGAAAGAAAGAAATTAGAAATCCCAAGAAAACCTCCATTTGTTCCTTAATTTGTGGGTGAAGGTCATTCTTTTAAATGATCCACAAGAAAAGTAGGTCGAATTGTCCCCAAACTAGAATTTTCTGATTTGCTGGAGATCAAAACATTAATTATAAAGAATGAAATGTAATTTTTAACACATTCTTGGCCTGGCATTAAATGGTATTTATGTATCATGAGAATGCTGGTGGTTGATTTTCTACCACTTGGACTAGGCTTTAAAGAAGTCACAATTGCTGTTTACCCCATGGTCCCAATGATGTAAGGTCTTGACATTGTTAAAGAAGTATAGCTAACCAACCAACCCCGGGTCAGAAACTTCCTCAGAAGAAAAGTGTATTGAGGTTCTAGTATCACTGAAAAATTGATGTATATGGTCGACTTGGTGGAACAGGGAATGTAATTATATTCTGTTTACTTATAATCACATAATAGAAAGACAAAAAATTTGGAGGGGTGGTTGAAGATTAGTGTGGGCAAGTTAAATTTTTAATTTTTACATATAGGAGAATGAATAGATACTTAATGGTTATTAAATCCAGAAACATACATATTAAGTGTACTAGGGGACATAGAGACAACTACCAGAAGAATGAACCACAAGAATTATCAGAAATTTTATTCTGGTCACTAAGATATAGTGGAAGGAGAAACTGTGGAAACAAATACTTGTGTATTATTTAGAATATTTTATGTACACATATTTGAAAAAAATGAAACACTTAAAATGTATTCTAACCTGGCATTTTACTAATTCAGACCTATAATGAAGTTTTACTAAAGAGTTAATTTAAATCATTGACTTTAAATAATTTGATAGAGCCTTGGAAATAAAGTTATATGTAAATTTCTGCTTAACTCTTGTCATTTAAAATTTAGTCATCAATTTGAACACCAACAACAAAATTTCAAATGAATAATTCTTTTTTCCCATTATTAAATTTAACACTTTTTCTTAAAACATTTGTGGTTCATACTGTACCTTTATATAGTATGATTATTTAAGAGAAAAATACCTTCTCAGTTTAGCCCAGTTTCAAACTTCAACTTCATGTTCAATTCAGGAGTATACCCTTATTCTTCTAGCCATGTTGCAATAATAAGAGACCATATTTGCCCTTTCTCCTTAAACTAGGAAATTGGGGCAAGTATATAAAACATTTATTTTCAGACATTGGATTACAGATAATATAGATCTGTGAGTCTGAGACAAAAGAATCACACAAGAGAAGTCCTAAAATCTCTGAAACTTTCTACATAGAGGTATTTTCCAAATTCAGTGCAAAAAAGAGGAACCCAAGCAATTTGAGAAAGCATCTCTGGGAAGGCTAAAGTAGATGAAACAGGTGAGATGCAGTACAGGAGAAGTAGTAGCCACACAGAAAATAGTTTTAGAAATTTGCACAGAGGTGACTTTTGAGTTTGTTGCTGAAGACACCTAAGACGTGCTTACATAAGTCTTCAAGATCAGGGCAAAGAATGATCAGATAATTGTAAGCAGAATAATTTCCAGAGTTTACACAAGAGCAAACTAAAAAACTACAAAAAATCTTGAAATTCTGAATAGTTGAATAATGAGGATTTGTAGAACACCCTGTAAATTAACTAGAAACCCAAGGATCATGCATTATTAGGGCCAAATTATCCAACAAAATTAAATTAGAAATCAGCATCAGAAAAATATATGAAAAATCCCCAGATACTTGGAAATTAAGAAAATATTTTATTAAGTAGCTCATGGATCAAAGAAGAAATCACACGAAAGATTAGAAAATAGCTTGAACTTGAGGAAAACAATGTAGTGTGTGTGTGTGTGTGTGTGTGTGTGTGTGTGTGTGTGTGTGGATAGAGAGAGAGAGAGAGAGAGAGAGAGAGAGAGAGAGAGAGAGAGAGCATGCGCACGCGCAAGTAATTGAAGTAATTCTTTTTTTTTTTTTTTAAACCTGGGAATTGAAATAAACTCGGGCACTTTACCACTGAGCTGCCTTCCCAGACTCCCCCCTTCTCTGTACCTTTTAAAATAAATTTGAAACAGGGTCTTAATAAGTTGCTGAGGCTGGCCTCTAAACTTGGAATTCTGTCTCAACCTCCTGAGTTGCTGGGATTAAAAGTGTGTGCCACTGTGCCTGGCTAATTTTTTAAGAAAAATTAAACTTTAAAAGCTATGGTAGAAAAAGAGTCTAGAGTTACTTTCCTAATTTACTTTTGCCTTATGAGTGGTAATAAGTGCACTAGACTATACACAGATAGTAGGGGAAAATCATTGAAAGCAAAACTCATTCTCTGAAAACTAAAAAAAAAAAAAAAGTTAACCCTGAATCTCATCAAGGAGAGAGAGAAACACATGGATTAACAATATCAAGATTGAAAGATTAATAGGTCATCACTACAGGTTCTACAGACATTTATTTATAGGATAATCAGAATATTAGGAACAACTTTATGCCAGCAGATTCAGCTTATAAGACGCATACTTATCCAAACTGGCATGAACAGAAAGGAAGTCTGAATACCTCTGTACTTTTTAAAGAAATTGAATTCGTAATTAACAATTTTTTCCCCTAAAGAAAACTCTGGAGCCAGATGGCTTCACTGCTAAATTCTCTCAGCCATTTAAAGAAGAACTATTATCAAATCTTTAACTTCTTCTAAAAACTAGAGGAGAGAATGCTTTCTAACTCATTTTATGAGGATAGAATTGCCTTTCTAATGAAATCAAACAAAGATATTATAAAGAAAGAAATCTATAGACCAGAATCCTTAATAAATATAGATTCTTAAATTCTTTAAATTTTAGCACATCAAAGCCAATAAAAATAGACGAAGTAAGATTTACCTTATTCATGAAAGATTTTATTTTGTGTCAGTGCATGGAGTCCAGCCCAGGACCTTGTGCATATCAGGCAAGCACTGTGCCACGGAGCTACATCCTTAGCCATTATCTCCTGTATAAATCAGTGTATAGTTTGCCATATTAACGGGAGGGGGAGATATAATGATCTCAACACTTGCAAGAAGAGGCATTTGATGGAATTTATTATTGATTCATGATAAAAAAAAAATGCATGTTGGGAACAGAAGGAAACCTTTTGGGCCTGATAAAGGCCTTTTACAAAAAAACCTCTGACTAACATATATATAATGATGAGAAACTGAACAGTTTTCTGCCAAAAATAGAAACAAGACAAAAATTTCCACTAATTTTCTATACATCATTGTGCTGTAGATTCTAATCAGTGCAGTAGAAGCAAGAAAAAAAGGTATAGGAGACATACAAATTAGAGATTTTGATTCTTCTTCCTTTTCACAGATGTCTTGATCAAATTTGGAGACAATTTGAAGGAACCTACCAAAAACATTATTAGAATTAAATGAATTAAGTAGGAGCTCTGGATACAAAGACAAAATACAAAATGAATCCTATTTATGTGTACTAGCAATGAACATTGAAAAAATAAGTGTTAAAAATCACTGATTTTTATAAGCATTAAAAGTTATGGAATGGTAAATAAATATACCAGACATGAAAGGTCTGTGTACTCAAAACTACAGAACATGGCTGAGAGAAACAGTTCTATAAGAGATGTAACATGTGCAAGAGTCGGCAAATGCAATATTTTAAAGATGTCATGTCTCTTCAAGTTGATCTGTATAGATTCAATGAATTCCTAGTTAAAATACGAATAGCCTTTTTATGTAAATGACAATCTTATGGGAAGGCAAAGAACAAAGTCAACCTTATTACAATGCCCGAGTTCTAGGGTTACTCTAAAAGAACAAACCAAGAAGGCATGATTCTAAGAACAACACAGAGCAGTGGTGCAGAATAGACATTCCAGAAATAGAACCCACATTCCTACTTGGTCAGGGTAGTGAAGAAAGGCTGCCACCTGCTTTAACTCCTGCACCCAAAGATGGGTTTTTAGAGTGGGCCAGCAGTTCAGTCCACTTGTTACTTCATTATGGGAGGAAGGCTTTTAGAATCATCATGGTCTTGGTTTCAATAAAAAATGTGTTATTTTATGTCACTAAATAAACTGTAAGCTTAATTGTTGCAGTCTGGGTAGATTGTATTTGTTTTACAGTTTAAGCCTCACTGACTGATTTAATAGACTAGCCAAAAGCAGTTTCAGATACTTTCATAGATTACAAATGATCAGTCTTTGTTGTTTCTAAGATAAGATGAAACTGAAACAAAATGTTTATATGACATTATTTAAATTTGATTATATTTAATTCCTGTAGAATGGAAGATAAAATGCCAGAACTTAGAGCTTATCCTTTAATTATCTGTTTTTAAAATAGAGCTGCATAACTTAACAGTGCTTCAATTCATGAGCAATTAGCTTGTTTTTGACAGTGGGAAAAAAATGACGTTTTCCAAGTTAATTCAAATTATACTTGGTTTTAAACAATAAAGGTCATTTCTAAATGATAATTCTATTGTGTACCAACTTAGCATTTGATAGTTTAAAATAAAATTTTTATTTTATGACTCTATTAACTGGTAAAGGGACATTATAAATAGCCTTTATATTAAAAACGTGTGCATGTACATGCATAGGCATACTTAATCATTAGAAATTGCTTGTCAGGACGGTCATGGAAATGTCCTCTGCAACAGTTTTTCTCAGATCTATTTCAGACTTATGCATCTGTTACTATATTTATCTTAATCAGCCCTTGCTGTGAGGTTTGGTTATTTTATTGCAAGCAGCTGTTCAAAGCTCTTTCTTTTTAAAAACGACATTCTTTTGTAGTGCTGCCACCACTCAGAGATTACACATGTGGGAAGCAAATTAAAAGCTATATAGTAAAGAGGAGATGAAATGCCTGACGTCATTGTATTTCATGATACTGTCAGAAAAAAACTGCTCTTGAGGACAGTTTAAATTGATCGTATTAAACTTTAAAAAATTATAACAAAAGATATCATCAGATATATGGATTATCACCCTGGGGTTATTTTGAACTTGAAATTTCTTATGCTGGGCTACTCATGCCAACATCTAATTAGTCTTCTCTGATGCTGAGAAATGTAAACATATTATAATGTATATGTTTAGTGACTTTATAATATAGATTACTAGGAGACTGAAATTCCAAACCTATTGCCCATTTGGGAACTTTAGGATATATGTAAACCCTTTTATAAACCCAAACTTAAACCTCATTCCAACTTTTGGTAGTTTGAAACATTTCAGTTTCAGTCTATAAGCATTAGACTCAGAAGATCTCTGAGTCTGTGGTGAGTGGAATGTCCTGGGGTAGGAATTATTGTGTTATCTCTTACTTCTCCACCAACCCTAAAAGGACAGATAGTTCTGTAACAAAGATATGGGAACTTGAGTCTTAGAACCTTTTCCAAGGCCACATACGTAGTTAAAAATATTTAATCTTAGATATTAATTGTACCCTTCTGCCATGTAGGATTTTTGTTAGTTTAGAGAAATACTGTGGTGTTGGGGAAGTGGTCCTGGCAGCGTGATCTTGATTGCCCGGAGGGCACACAGGTGGGCGCCCCTGCAGGCAGTTCTTGACACTTTGTATTAACTGAAGGGACATTGGGCCATTTGCTGTTGGAGATGACCTGTCTCTTATTTTTAGAATTATGTTTATTTCTCCTGCCATCCTCTTAATTCAGACTCGTGTTACCTGCCTCCCGAGCCAGTCTCACATTTGTAACTGGACTCTGGGATTCTGTGTTCTCCTCAGTATGTTTATGTCCATGTGATGTCCAGGTTGACTTTACTCCAGAACCTTCAGTGATTCTCATTGCCCACCAAAGAAAGCGTAAACCCATCCTGGCCCTGACGGTTTCATCTCCCTTGCCTTTGCACATCCCATCTGGTGTCTGTGTCCTCCAGACCCCCTGCTGTGGTCAGGAAGCCCCTCCTGCCCACATGCTCCCTCCTCAGGGAGTATTTTCTGTGGCTTCCTTCTACAGCATCATTTGTGCTTCATCTTTTAGCCTCAAATAAAAACAATCCGGCAAATTCCGGGAATCAGCACAATTTGGGGCACACCATCCAGAGATGACCTCCTCCACACATGGTGCAGCACTGCAGAAATAGCCTGGCCATTCAAGACAGTCCACATTCACTTTGTTAATGTTCTTTTTGCTAATTTGTTTATGGATGGATCTTTATGCCAGAAAGGACATTAGTTTTATTTCCATTTTAATTAGTTAGAAATGTAACTATTTTCCCTCCTTACTTAGCTTGCTTACTTGACTTCTTATGTTAATTTATTCCAATATATTTATAGTTTGTCTGCTTGAATGATGCTATATTTCACATCATTAAAATACAATTTGTATGCAGAAGAATTACTTGTCTTAACACTTTACTCTGAGGTATACAAAGAGTATCCACTATATGGTGATATATTTAGATAATTTTGATGCACTATTTCAAAAAAGAGGTTCTGAGTGTTAATTCACAAGGAACCAGATGAGGTGCTAGGCACACTGCCTCAGTGAGCAGCTTGCAAAACTCCTTCTAGTTGCAGTCTTCCTTGGCTCTTCAGACACCAGGATTTGGGATCACAGAAGGACCACACATCTGTAAAAGCCAGCTCCTTACTATGCTGGCTGAGATTTGGTTCAGAATGAAGGAGAGGCTCTTGTTCCGAGCAGGGAGGCCTGCTGAGGTGTGCGCACAGGATAGCATTGGGCCCGTGAAAAATACTGCAAATTGGTCTGTTCTTGAAGTTTTTCTTTTTTTGTTTGATTGATTTTTACAATACTGGTGATTGAACCCAGGGTCTCGTGTAAGCTAGGCAAGCCCCCTACCACTAAGCTGTGCCCTCAGCCCTTAGAAGTTTTATTTTAAAGACAGGATTTCACTAACTTGCCCAGACTGGCCTTAAACTTGCCATCCTTCTGTCTCTGCAGGAATGTGTTGCAAACCTAATGCAAAGGAGGATTTCTTTTATAGTCTTGGTTTTTAGGATATAGGTCAAAATTTACTGATAAAGATGAGTATCTGAGATCAGAATACCTGATAATTTCCAAAGTTCTAGTTATTTTTTCATTTCATATTACACAATATAGAAAGCCCTCAAATTTTTGCATCCTGCTAAACATGAAAATGGTAACTGCCAAATTAACTTTGCCTAATTTCCCTTGAGTTGGAACTTACTTAGTATTTGTAGTCTGATGTTCAAACTTGTTTTTCATTTTGTATTTATAAAAGATTTTTGTAGAAATTATTTCAAGCAATGAAAGCATCTTGTTTGAGGAATTGTGTGATGAATTATTTTCTTAAGAGTTAATGACCTGCTGGGTGCAGTGGCGCATGCCTATAGTCACAGCAGCTCGGAAGGCTGAGGCAGGAGGATCATGAGTTCAAAGCCAGCCTCAGTAACTTAGCAAAAACCAAAGCAACTTAGTGAGACCCTGTCTCTAAATAGAAAGTAAAAAGGGTTGGAGGTGTAGCTCAGTGGGTCAGCACCCCTGAGCTCAGTTTCTGGTACCAAAAACACAAAAACAAGCCAACAAATCCACAAAGAGTAAATGGCTATATTGTCATTTTTAAAACTAAAAATGTTATACATACAGTGGACTTAAAAGGTAGAAATAAGAAGAAAAAAAGTCACTAGTAGTAACTGATATAGAAGCAGAAAGTTTGCCTATTCTCATTAAATATATGTCTGCACCGAATGTAATTATAGCCTAGTAGTCAGAATGTGAAAATCAAGATTTTGGCACCTCCATATTAAGAGGTTGGTGTTAATGGCTTCATTTCTTTTCATGGGATTTTATGATGTTTTTATTTTAATTTCGTCAAGACATGTTATATTCATCCCCTGTGACATCTTAACGTTAATACTGTGCTACTTCAGCTGTTATTCTGGGTTTTTGTTTGCAATATCTTACTGCATTGGTCATCCAAGTATCCCTGCCTATTTGATCTTAGCCCTGTGAAGTTAGGACCTGCAAAGACAGCCACCTGGACTCTGTTGTCCTTAGAGAGAGAGAAGAGGTAGCATGGTGATATATGTGTATGTTAAGCCTGCCGCTGGGTCCTGGGTCCCCGGTCCCCATCTGTGCCATGGGGTTTGTGGCCTCACCTCAAAGGCTTGTTGTGGGAATTAGAACAGGGCTGGCATGTAATAAGCTGCAGATTCATGTTCTCTGCTTGCTCTTTTAGGTTTCCCCCTGCTAGGAGCCACAAGCAAATATACAATGTATGGCACCTTTGGTTGTAAAGTGACGCCAGCTAGCCACTGAGATGATTATGTTAAGATTTACATTCATATGCAAATTGGACTCCCGCTGTTCACCTTGGCCTGCTACCGGACTCATGTTACGGACTCATGTTACCAGACTCTTGGAGAGTTCCCATTGGTTGGGGAAGGATAGTAGGAGGAAATTCCGGGGGAGGTCCGGGGGACCCCGGGGTTCCGGTCGGCGGGCGGTTCCGGTCGGACACCCTCGTGGGAGGACCGGTTTTTGACTTGCTGGCGCTGAGAGTGTTAGCGGCTTTTTCAAAATAAAGTTTTGTTCCTGCTTGATTGGCTCGTGATTCTGTGCCCAGCCAAGACTGCGGCATTTGGCGGCCCGTGCGGGGAACGCCTGAAGCTTAGAGGTGAGTAAATTGCTCGCCCCTGAGGGAAGGCGACAGGATGGATGACCTTCTCAAAAAACAATGTGTTCTTGTTTTGATTTATTTTGTTTTTATTTCGAGCTCCCTAGCCCTAGAATTTTCTCAGGCGAACTGGGAAAAATGGTTGGCTCAAGGTTTGAAGTTATTCGGCCCTGAGAAAGAGAAAATTGATACAACCATTGTCTGCTCCGTTTTTGTTTCATTCTGCTTCGGCTTTGTTTTATCCTACCTTATTGGGTTAGGTTATAGTAGATTAGAATCCAATAAAAAACAAACCGAAAAACTGTTAAGTAAATTGTTAGAGGTCCAGACTATGGTAGAAAAAACGCTAGGTCAAGCAAAAGAGAAGGTCTCTCAAGCTAGTCAGACAGAGGAAAATTTAAAAAAAGCAAGCTTAGAGGACAAGCAGCCACCAGGTGGAGAATTACAACAGGAGGTTGCTACCAACTCCGTTCTATCACCAGAGGGCGTAACTCAGCCAACAGCTCCATCTACCGCTGAGCGGCCCTCAATTCCCGTAGTTGATGGACGGAATTCTGAGGCAGGACCCCAAAGATTAGCATGCCCTGTACTTGAGCAGGCAGGAGGGCAACGAATTCACCGTGCTTTAGATTTCAAAACAATAAAGCAATTAAAGGAGGCTGTAACGACCTATGGGCCGCAAGCTCCCTTCACAATAAGCATGGTCGAATCTGTTACCAACTTGGACATGACACCAGCAGATTGGGCTAACATGTGTCGATCTGTGCTAAACGGAGGACAATATTTGTTATGGAAGGTTGCCAATGAGGAATTTTGCATGGAGACAGCTAGGCGAAATGCAGAAGCTGGTTATCCTCAAAGAAATATAGAAATGCTTTTGGGGAAGGGACCTTATGAGGGTCAAAGACAACAAATTGAATATGACCCTGGTGTGTACGCACAAATTGCTGTAGATGCAGTTAGGGCATGGAAAACTTTACAGGGGCATGGAGACTTACAAGGTCAATTATCTAAGGTAATACAAGGAACTAATGAACCTTATGCTGAATTTGTAGATAGACTTATTCAGTCAGCCTCTAGGATATTTGGAAATACAGAACAGGTAATGCCATTTATAAAACAACTGGCTTATGACCAAGCAAATCGTTGCTGCAGAGAGGTCATTAGACCATGGAGACATGAGGATTTAAACACATATATTAAATTATGTAGAGACATTAATGAACAGGGGCAAGTCTTAGCAGCAGTACAACAGGCTTTAGATGCCAGGCCAAGAACATGCTATAATTGTAATCAAACAGGACATTTTAAAAGGAGTTGCCCCATAAGAGGAGGGTTTAACAAAGCTGGATATCAAAGGAATAGAATACCAGGTATTTGCCCACGATGCCGTAGAGGGAGACATTGGGCTAATGAATGCCGTTCTCAAACCACCATAGAGGGTATTCCGTTATCAAAAAACGGACAAGGACCAAGTGTTTACCCACGATATCGTGGAGAAAGGTATCAAGCTCCATTGCCAAAAAACGGACTAGAGGGCCCAATGCCCCGGGGCCCCAAACCACAAATATATGGGGCAATGGAGGAACCCAACAGCCCCATCAAGGTAGTGCCCAGGACGCATTATCCATTAAATCCCTCATCAGACAAACTAGAGGGAGCGCAGGGCTGGACATCTGCGCCTCTGCCAGAGCAGTACTAACCCCAGAGATGGGAATTCAAATCATTCCCACAGGAGTAAAAGGACCTCTTCCCCAGGGAACAGTAGGCTTATTATTGGGACGCAGTTCTTCTACACTAAAAGGACTTATGATAAGTCCTGGGGTAATTGATCCCGATTATGAAGGTGAAATAAAAATTATAGCTAGTTCTCCAAGAGGTATATCAGTAATTTCACCAGGAGATAGAATAGCACAGTTATTAATAATACCCAGCCTGCATGATAAATTTTCCAGTTGTAATGTAGAAAGAGGTTCCAAGGGATTAGGCTCCACAGGTGTAGATTGGGCTATGCTGTCTTTGAATTTAGATTCTCGCCCAATGCTAAAATTAAATATTCAAGGACATGACTTTAATGGGCTGCTGGACACAGGAGCTGACCTTAGTGTCATCTCTCGTCAAGAATGGCCAAAATATTGGCCATTACAACAAGCCACTCAAACGCTTCGAGGCCTAGGAGTGGCAACAAATCCCCATAGAAGTGCTATGGTATTAGATTGGAGGGATCCTGAAGGATGTGAAGGAACTATACAGCCCTATGTATTGGATCATCTTCCTGTAAATTTATGGGGACGAGATGTCCTAGATCAATTAGGATTGACATTAACAAATAACATCAATCCTAACGCGCCCACTACTAGGGCTAAACAAGGCTTTAGGAAAGAAAAAAGATTAAGAGAACAAGAACAAGGTATGACAGCACCTATTCAAATAGATCAAGAAATAAATAGACATGAATTGGGTTTTCAGAAAGGGCCACTGAGACAATCAAAATTACTTGGAAATCAGAAAGACCAGTGTGGGTTCCTCAGTGGCCCTTGACTAAAGAAAAGATACAAGTAGCCCATGACTTGGTCAGACAACAGTTAGCGGAAGGACATATACAACCTTCCGTATCCCCCTATAATACTCCCATTTTTGTCATTAAAAAGAAATCTGGTAAATGGAGATTATTACAAGATTTAAGAGCCATTAATAATGAGATGGTTATTATGGGACCTGCTCAATCAGGGATTCCTCAATTGTCTGCTTTACCAAAAACCTGGCATGTTTTAGTTATAGATATTAAAGATTGTTTCTTTTCAATTCCAATTCATCCCGAGGATAGTCCACATTTTGCATTTACTATCCCTGCACTGAATCATGAAGGTCCTGATCAGAGATATGAATGGAAAGTACTCCCTCAAGGGATGGCTAACAGCCCAACTATGTGTCAAATTTATGTTAATAAAGCAATCCAGCCACTTAGAAACCAAAATCCTGAACTACAAATATTTCACTATATGGATGATGTGTTATTGGCACATAAAGATAAAAACACATTACTAGAATGTTATGCCACACTTACAAACTTATTGAAAAACTATAATCTAGAGATAGCAATAGATAAAGTACAATTAAATCTTCCAATTAATTATTTAGGAGTTCTATTATCCTCAACCATGGTCCGTCCACCAAAAATTCAAATACGAGTAGATCAACTCAAATCACTTAATGACTTTCAAAAGTTATTGGGAGACATAAATTGGATAAGGCCTTATCTAGGCATACCAACAGGAGAGTTAGGACCTTTATTTGATATTCTAAAAGGTCCATCAGATCCAAATTCACCCCGCATGTTAACGCCTGAAGCAAGAAAAGTATTAAAAATCATTGAAACATATATGGAAACTATGCATTTGGATAGAATTGATATAAGTTTGCCTTTATTATTTATTGTACTACCAACAAAAAATATTCCTACAGGAGTATTTTGGCAAGAAGGTCCATTATTGTGGATACATTTATCTTATTCCCCTAACACTATTCTTACTAGATATCCTGAGGCTGTAGGACAATTAATACTCAAAGGAATAAAAGCAGCTAAGGGAGTGTTTGGGATTTCTCCCAATAAAATTATTACTCCATATACTATGGATCAAATTGATGAGTTAGCTAATGAGTTAAATACTTGGGCAATAATCCTGTGTAAAACTAGTGTTTCATTTGATAATCACTTACCATCTAATCCTTTGTTGTCTTTTTGGTCTAAGCATCCTGTAGTTTTTCCAAAAATGACAAGAAAAACCCCTATCATAAATGCTCCAAATATATTCACTGATGGGTCAAACAATGGTACAGCAGCAGTAGTTACTCCTGATCAAACTTTTACATTTTTAGTACCCAAACAATCAGCTCAAAAGGTAGAGCTTAATGCAGTATTACAAGCTTTTATGATGTTTAAAGATTCTGTATTTAATTTATTTTCTGATAGTCAGTATGTAGTTAATGCTATTAATTCCCTTGAAGATGCTGGTAGGATTTCCCCTTCCTCTACTGTTTTCTCTTTGTTTTCCGATATACAAAGTCTAATCTGGGACCGAAAAGATCCATTCTTCATAGGTCATATCAGGGCACATACAGGATTGCCTGGAGCCCTTAGTATGGGCAATGAACTAGCAGATAAATCTACACATGACATACATATTTTCTCCACAATAGAAGAAGCTATAAATTTTCATAAAAGGTTCCATGTCAATGCTAATACTTTACAAAAGCGTTTTAAAATAACTAAAGAACAGGCCAGACATATAATAAAACAATGTCAAAATTGTGTGACATTTTTACCACAAGTTAATCTTGGAGTCAATCCTAGAGGACTAATACCTAACCATATTTGGCAGATGGACGTCACACACTTGCCAGAATTTGGAAAATTAAAATATTTACATGTTACAGTTGATACCTCTTCCGGATTTTTGATGGGCTCCCTTCATGCCGGAGAAAAAACTAAAGATGTTATAGCTCATTGCTTACAAAATTTTGCCACTGTGGGCGTTCCAAAACAGTTAAAAACGGACAACGGTCCTGGTTATACTTCCTCCTCTTTTAAACAATTTTGCTCATCATTTGGTATTACTCACATAACAGGAATTCCATACAATCCACAAGGACAAGGCATAGTTGAAAGAGCTCATCAAACTATTAAAATGTACTTATTAAAACAAAAGGAGGGAATTGGAAAGGGGTATATATCCCCCAAAGATAAACTTAAAATAACCCTTTTTACTCTAAACTTTTTAAATTTAGATTCATCGGGACTTAGTGCTGCGGAAAGACATTTGTACCCCAAAAATGTACATAAGCCTAAGGTACTTTGGAAAGATATTCTAACAGGACAATGGAAAGGCCCGGATCCAGTGATAGTCTGGAATCGGGGCGCTGTCTGTGTTTTCCCACAGGATGAACAGCAACCAATTTGGATTCCAGAGAGATTAACTAAAACAATTTCTACAGAAAAAGAAGATGATTTGACTCAAATCCATAACAGCTGACATCCAGAGCTCCAGCTTGGCTATTCTTACATCGGCGACAGTGATTAACCAAGGTGTTTTTTTTTTTTTTCAGTATCTATTTTATTATTGCATTTTTCCACATCATAAAGTTCTATTTTATTTTTGAGCTCATACAAACCTAGGTTAATGTTTTTCTGATCAGTTTTATTTTTTGACTGTGTTTTATTTTTTTTTATTTATTTATTTATTTATTTATTTATTTTTTGACTGTGGAGTTTTTAAACATTGCAATGGAGATTTCACCTAAGTATAGTTACAAGGCCTTTATTTACTATTGTCTTATGTGTTGTATGTTGTGTGCACACTTCTGTTTTGTGTTGTATGTCTGTATGTGTGTATGTCCATATTTCTTATATGAGGAGCGCTCATGAAAAAATGGATCCGAATTTTTTCTTTATTCACGTGATTTATATGGTTTAATTTAAATTAGGTGAACAGCTGTTTATGATTGTTGTTAAAGATGGTTAACAGATCTGTTTGTTTACTTTCACCATTCCTCTTCATTATATTTAATAACTCTGTTCAGGATAATGTCTCTTTAGCATCATTGCCAGAATTTCCATCTCCATCCCAATTCCGGTGAAGACTGAGATAAAACCAAACTACAGCTTCTATGATAGCTATCACAGTAAACTGTATAAACTGATGCATCAATGAATATAACTCAACAAGTAATGCTCAATCAAGGACTTGATTTACTTTGGGAGGAAATGGACATATTGATAGACTCCTCCAATTTGAACTGCTTGCAGAACTTGCCTGGACTATATATCAGTTGTATACATTGTAAAATATCATCTGGTGCACCGAATTGTGGTACTGCTGGCATATCTTTGCTGATGGTGTCACCAGTGATGCAATTTCCTTGCCAGCTCACCCCATGTTTATTGTGGTAATACTGGCATATCTTTGCTGATGGTGTCACCAGTGACGCAATTTTTCCAAGGAGCCATCAATTGGCTTGGTGTCGTGGCATTTCTGTATCCTCCTCCCTTCTACTAGTGATGGTCTAAAATTTGGGGGCCAACAGAGGTGAGGCAAAGAACCTCACCCCCCCACTGGCACCAAGGCAAAATTTGGGGGCCAACAGAGGTGAGGCAAGAACCTCACCCCCCCACTGGTGCATAGGCCTATCCACGAGCATGGCTGAATGCTGGACCGGTAGTCAGCGACGGGTTGCTCTGATTACAGTGGATTCAACCTAAGACAGGAAGCTGACGCCTAAAGGTCAGTTCTCCCATGACGGGTAAGAACCATATGTTAAATTGGACAACCTACCAGGCACGGTCCCTAGCCACATTGCTTGTTGCTTAATTAAACAGAAGGGGGCAGATGCTAGGAGCCACAAGCAAATATACAATGTATGGCACCTTTGGTTGTAAAGTGACGCCAGCTAGCCACTGAGATGATTATGTTAAGATTTACATTCATATGCAAATTGGACTCCCGCTGTTCACCTTGGCCTGCTACCGGACTCATGTTACGGACTCATGTTACCAGACTCTTGGAGAGTTCCCATTGGTTGGGGAAGGATAGTAGGAGGAAATTCCGGGGGAGGTCCGGGGGGACCCCGGGGTTCCGGTCGGCGCGCGGTTCCGGTCGACCACCCTCGTGGGAGGACCGGTTTTTGACTTGCTGGCGCTGAGAGTGTTAGCGGCTTTTTCAAAATAAAGTTTTGTTCCTGCTTGATTGGCTCGTGATTCTGTGCCCAGCCAAGACTGCGGCAAACTTGGAATGGAACCACCATTTGACCCAGCTATCCCACTCCTAGGTTTATACCCAATGGACTTA